>NC_136263.1:99235189-99940189 GCF_964187855.1 Myxine glutinosa | reverse complement strand
AAGCGCGCATTGATCTGTGAGCGAATTATATAAGCGCACGCGCCAAGCCCTTTGAAGGACTGCGCCATGGACTGCTTATTGTATAGGACTGCGCGGAGAGAGCTCGATTACCACGGACTTGGGGACTTGAGGAACTGCGTGAGGGAGCTCGTTTGATACGAACTGCCGTTGATACGAACTGCCCTTTGAGACGAACTGCCTTTGATAAGAACATTGATCGGGAGAGAGAGAGCGTTGGCACAAAATACGTATTACGTACGCCGCATCCCAGTTCCCCCGATATCTGTAAGGTCCGCTCGCGGTCAACGACAACGACGCGCTGCCGGCCGGCTTCCATCACCACCACGGCATGAGTCGGGACTGGACGAGGAGCCTGGACATCTGCTTGGACCTTCCTCCCCTACCAGCTACCATCCCGTGTGTGTGTCTGTTTGTCCTGGGGTCGTTAAGTTAAGACTGTATAGGTAAGCCTGTGTCCTGCTTCTTCTTCTTCCTCCTGTATATTCCTTTCGTTTCCTCTTCTTTTGCTTGTAAATAATTAATAAACCCACTCTTTGTTCTTCCCTTACTCTGGTTTCCTCTTATTCGATCGCTTTCGTCTTTTCTCAATTGAGTACCTGTGGCCCGATTTGGAAACCGCTCAGAATCGGGTTTAGTCATTTGTTAACGGCTCGGACCGCGGATTGCTAACCGCTCGGCATTTACCATCACGTCCGTGGTTCGAGCAGGAGTTATTTCCCTGCTTTACGGTCGGGTTAGTAAGTAGGTATTTGGGACTTCATTGACCAATGACCCTAGCTAATACCGACTGGAAGGAGCGTTATAACTCGGGTCGGTCAGTCGGTCAGTTATAACTCAGGTCAAGGACTCGGGTCGGTCAGTCACGGACAAGGGGATTAACCCCCCTTGATAAGGGGAGCGCCGACCCCCGAATCCGTAACAATATATATATATATACACACACTACATGACAAAGTATGCGGACACCCCTTCTAATTAGTGGATTCGGCTGTTTTAGCCACACCCATTGCTGACAAGTATATATAATCAAGCACACAGCCATGCAATCTCCGTAGACAAACATTGGCAGTAGAATGGGCCGTACTGAAGAGCTCATTGACTTTCAAGATGGCATCGTCATAGGATGCCACCTTTCCAACAAGTCAGTTCGTCAAATTTCTACCATGCTAGAGCTGCCCCGGTCAACTACAAGTGCTGTTATTGTGAAGTGGAAACGTCTATGAGCACCAACAGCTCAGCCGCGAAGTGGTAGGCCACACAAGCTCACAGAACGGGACCGCCGAGTGCTGAAGCACGTAGCGCGTAAAAATTGTCTGTCCTCGGTTGCAACACTCACTACCGAGTTCCAAACTGCCTCTGGAAGCAACGTCAGTACAACAACTGTTCGTTGGGAGCTTCATGAAATGGGTTTCCATGGCTGAGCAGCCGCACACAAGACTAAGTTAACCATGCGCAATGCCAAGCATCCGCTGGAGTGGTGGAAACCTCGCCGCCATTGGACTCTGGAGCAGTGGAAAGGCGTTCTCCAAATATAAGGTGGATCCAAATGTAAGGCATTTGCCCTGGAAATGCTCAGTCTCAGGATGACGAAAATTACCTGAAAAAGGTCATGTTCACAGACGAAGCTTGTGTTAATGTACCGGGGAAGGTCAACTGGCACAATGTGAAGATTTGGGACTATGAAAATCCCCACATGGTCATTGAACACAGACACAACAGTGCAAAGGTCAATGTGTGGTGTGGCCTTCTCCATGACCACTTGGTGGGTCCGTTTTTCTTTGCGGACGATACAGTAACCTCGTCAATTTACATTGACATGTTGGAAGGATTCGCCTTCCCACAGATTGAAGACATGCAAACCAATTTCATTTTTCTGAAATACAACAACAACAACAACATGCATTTTAAGGCCATTTTCCCTGCTAGAGCGGGGGTTAGCCTTGCGGTCCCCGTGACGATCTTCCCCATTTTGCCCTATTTTCTGCATCTCTCCTTGTTAACCCCCTTACCCGCATTTCTTCTTCCACCATCTTTAGCCAAGTCTTTCTCGGTCTTCCCCGTCCTCTACTTCCTTCTACATTCATTTCCATCACTCTTCTCAACCAGTCACTTTCATCCTTCCTCAACACATGACCAAACCATCTCAACCTGTTCCTCTTCACAGCATCAATCACCGGCTCTATTCCCATCATCTTTCGCAATTCATCATTTGTCTTCCTCTCTCTCAACGATACTCCGCACATCCACTGAACCATTCACATTTCCACCCTTTCCAGCCTTCGTTGCTGGTCGACGTTCATTACCCATGTCTCGCTCCCATAAATCATAACACTTCTCACACATGCAGCATACACCTTTCCCTTCAGCTTCAACGACACTCCCCTCCTCATCAGCACGCCACTCAGTTCCCGAAACTTCTTCCATGCACATCTCACTCTAGCAACCGTTGCCGAGTCTGATCCACATTCTCCATTCAGCATGTTTCAGAGGTAGCAAAATGTTTTCACACCTTCCAGCTTCACGCCGTCTCCAAGATCCAACTCAACATTTCCTCCATCTGCAGCTCCCTCTGTGCACACCTTACATTTGAATGTAGCTGCCACACTGGTTAGTAACCCTCTCAGACCACTACATTTTTGATGAACCCACTCGGCGCACATTGTACATTGAATGGAGTTCACTCCGACACCCTTCCTGCACACAGCACATGGCCACTTCCCAGTTCTTTCCACCTCACCACATGCTTTCCCACTTGCCATCACCTTCGTCTTTCCGATATTCACCTTCAGACCTTTTGTCTCCGTACATTCCTTGCACTTGTTCATCTTTTCCTTCAGTCCATCCATACTTTCCGCAATCAACACCAGATCATCTGCATACAACAACTCCCTCGGTAAACCCTCCTTTACGTTCTGCGCCAGCACCTCCATCACAGCTACAAATAGTAGTGGACTTAGTACCGGCCCCTGATGCACTCCCACCTTCACCTCAAACTCACCACTGTTCCAGTCCTTCGTCCTTACAGCTGTAACCAGCCCTCTCCTCTTTTGTCCTCTTTTGTACATTGCCATCACTACTCTGATCAACCATTCCTCCACTCCTAACTTCCTCAATGCCCATGTCAATACTTTGCGTGGAACCCTATTGAATGCTTTCTCCAGATCAACAAACCCAAGAAACAACTTCTTCCTCTTCTCCATGTACTTCTCCTGCAACTGCCTCACAAAAAAGAGCGCGTCTGTCGTTCCTCTTCCTGTCATAATTCCAAACTGCATTTTGTCGATCTTCACCTTCTTCCTTAACCTCCTCTCCAACACCCTTTCCAATACCTTCATTCCATGCTCCAATAACTTTATCGCTCGGTACAGGCCACACTCCAGAGGGTCACCTTTCCCCTTGTATAGAGGGACGAGGGTACTCAGTTCCCAATCCACTGGAATGCGGCCACCTTTCACCCTTATGTCGCAGACAACCAAGTGGTGCTGTGAAACAGCCTCCTCCCCCGGGATCACCTTTGTGTCCCGGAGGTGCCCCCTATCTCGCCTGCGCACCAGCAGGTAGTCAACGGTTGTCGTCGACCCACCTGACGTGCATGTAACAAGCTTATTATCCTCGATCTGGAACTGAGTATTACAAATCAACAAATCAGCTCCATCAGCAAACTCCAAAATCCTTTCACCTTCTCCATTTCTCACACCATATCCGTAACCCCCATGAACTCCCTCAAAACCGTCCATACTCCTTCCCACATGTCCATTTCGGTCTCCTCCCTCCACAACAACTTCCTCATCTTTCACGTTTTCCATCAGCTTCTCAATTGCACACCAGAACTTGTCCTTCTCTTCATCGCTCCGACCAACCTGCGGTGCATATCCCGAGATGACGTTCACCAAGAGCTTTCGAATCATCATTTTCACCATCATCAACCTATCACTCACTCTTGTCACACTCACCACACTGTTTCCAAACTCCTCAGAAAACAGGACACCAACACCATTCACGCCCTCCGGGCACTCTTGCCACACCAGCTTGTATTTCTGTCCCTGCCTACCCTTCACCATTCGCACACCACTTCCCTTCCATCTCGTCTCTTGCACACAACATATGTCCACTCTTCTTCTGACCAATACTTCCACCACTTCTCCTGATCTCCCTGTCATTGTCCCTAGATTCCATGTCCCAAACCTCAGAAACCGATCTCCACTTCGGGCTGTACTGTTACGTGCTTCTCCCCGACCCCCTGGTCACGGCGTACCTCCGAGCCCCGAGAGGCGTCACGGCAGAAAAATGTGTTATTCTGTATGTCAAAGATCAATGGAGAAGCCACCCCAATTGTTACTCACAAACAAATCCTGTATTAAGATCACACAAGAATAACGGTACAACAACAATAGGAATCAAAAGTATAATCAATATCCTATGATGGCACCATCAGTTTTGTAATATATAACTCACTGCGCTCCAAGTGAGTGAACCAAGAACATTCCCAACGTCTCTTATTCCCGGCTCCAAGCCAAAGTTGATGTGCTCCAGCGATCGCCAGCACGATGTCCCATCGAGACCAGAATCCCGTTCGGATGGCAAGAACAGTCCCGCTGCCAACGCGGGGCACAGGCGCCCTCAAGGCGACTGGGAAATCCAAAGGCGCCCTCCAGGCGCCTAAGAGATCACACCCTTGGGTATGGACGAATGAACCTTCAAAAAGCCACGTCACACACACGCCCCAGATCGACGTCTGAATGCGGTGAAAATGGTCGAAAAGAGACGAAACCGTGAGCGAAGCACAAGTCCTGCGAGAGTCAAAATGGCCGACAACCCGCTCCCGAGACGCAACGGCCCGGCAATAACTCTCCTCGGAATCCACCGCCAAAAACCTGACATGCAGGCTGATCGGCCACAGCGACGACAACTCTGTCGCAGGAATCCCCCTCCCGGAAACCCGAAAGTTCGCTAGTGACTCTTGCTCGCCAACATTCGCTCCAGACCGCAAGTAGGTCGGGCTCCTTCTTGTCCGATTCACTCACTCCGCCCTTTTTTTTTTCCTCTTCTTCCTCTTCGTCGTCCGGTTCCCGATCCGGTTTCCTGTTTCTTTTAACATTAACTTTTTTACCTTTTGAAAACAGTTCATGGACAATAAACCTTTTGAAAACAATAATAGTACATGGAATCAGAAATATTTACAGTGGATGCAAACCACCACAACGGAAGTGACGAATCCGTAACAGTACCTGCCCATATGTGGTTGTAATTGTCATGGTTCTCTTTTTGAGGCAATGTTTTTATGGCCAGATGCCCTTCCTGATGCCAACCCTCTTAGTCGACTCTTACGACACACAGGGATACGGTGTGGCTATTCTAAACCAGGGTACACACTGGTCGATGCCAAAGCTGAAATTGGAAAAACAATATACCCTATTGTACTCCAGGAGATCCCAGGATTACCCACCAAAAATATTGTTGCGGATATGGGATTTGCATCCATCCATATCCGCTTGTAAATATTCCCCTATTTCCTCCATACTTCCCAACTATCCCCAATCCCCCATTCCCTAGTCCCATTTTCTGTAAACAACACTCTGTAGACCCGACCTCCCCCTATTTCCCCCCATTAAATGTCGCATCCAGGTCCACCGCATCTCACGTAGACAACTATAGGACATCTTGCTAGTTATTCTTAGTCTATGTCAGTTAAGGATTCGTTTCCATTAATTCTGACCCTTCGTTGCACCAGAATGTGATTGTATGGCACCGTTAGGAAGTTTAGGACCTCCCAATACCTCCCCGCAGCTCTTCCTCACGGTTCAGAAACAACAACAACAGCAACGGCGGCGGCGTGCACAGGGAGCGCGCGTCCTCACTCCGGCTTGGTTGGTAGGGGGTGTTGGGAGGGCATGAGGCCTTCCCAGCGAGCCGCCATCGAACATGTGCTCGACGGGGTTACCAAATAGGGGCTCCCTGTCAGCTCCTCGTCAAGGGCAGAGCCCGGTAACCCCCGCACCCAATGGAAGCGGCGGACCGGTCCCATCTGGGGCGGAGCCAACCAGCCGAGGGCGTGTCACTCCCCGCTGAGCATGCGCAGGAAGAGGGAGGTGACGTCAGATGCGCGCTGAGCTTGGAGAAAGAAAGACGCCACCCCCGAGCGCTGTGAGGCCTCCCTGCATCTCTTGGACCGTGCTTGATCCTGTCCCCGAGCCAAGGTGCACCTTGTGCTATCGAACTACCTGTCCTTCCCTGCCATCAATCCCTGTGTAAGTCAGCCTTGTTCCGTTTGTCTGTGGTCTGTCTGGGATAAGATAAGATTGTATCTAAGTGCCTATCTCTTCTGTGTCTTTACCTCACTACCTTGTAATCTACCCCTTTTCTCCCCCACTGTAATTATATCCTCCTCCGGAGGTCTTGAGAACTGTACCCCTGGCGTCGTTTCATTTATCCCAGTCGTTGTGTCCTTTCCAATCATTGATTTAGCGTAGCGCGATTTGGCCAACGTTCGGGTGGAATCGGGTGAGTTGGGGAAGAATCGGGGGAACTGTTAGGTCGCGGCAATACCACCGCTCGGTAAATAACATCTAATCCGCGATCCTAAACCAGGGTACACACTGGTCGATGCCAAAGCTGAAATTGGAAAAACAATATACCCTATTGTACTCCAGGAGATCCCAGGATTACCCACCAAAAATATCGTTGCGATCGGATCAGCCGTTTTTGCGGTACCTTCGAACGAACGGACAGACAGACGGACGGACATTTGGTGAATTATAGTAAGATTCCCCCTCTCGCTTTGCATTTGATAGTTGTCAGTTGGTTTGTTCCTTTTCTATTTCATCCCCACTTCCTGCCTTCTTCTTTTGGCTGTGTTTCAGTTTGTGTGCAGCTGGTTCACCCCTCATGTGTCCTTCTCCCCCTCCCCTTGATCTCCCTCTCACTTCTACTCTACTGTCGGTGTTTCCCCCTTTCCATTTTGTTTCCTTCTATTTTGCTCTCGCTCTTCCATGAGTCTCACATAGAGTTATGGTTGTAAAAAAAAAAAAAAAAAAAAAAAAAAAAAAAAAAAAAAAAAAAAACATTGCTATCATACAATTATTTCACACAAAGCAAGTAAGTGAGCAAGAGTATAAATAGGTTTAAACAGAGAATGAAGGCAATTTGCTCACTTTGTAATACTGTAATAGTGAACAAATTAAATCCACTTTCAAAAAACAAAATCACCGTTTAAAGCAAAAACCTTATCCAAACCACATTGTTTTTAAATTCCCGTAACAATATCAAGAGGGTTTAACAAGAAGAGGAACTTTTCCAAAACAGGCACATTTTCTAAACTCCAACAACACTTCCACAAAATGGAAAATGTGAAAGAAGCGTAGGGTGAAGAATCTCTTCAATCGCAGAAACCAAGCCAAAATGACAAAGCAATGTGTTGTGTGCATTTATCCCAAGAAAGACAAGCAATTTGTCGAGCCCAATCAAAACCCAAAATGCCTGATCTTGGTTTGATTCAATAACTTGCCAGGACAAGTCCTGTATTCCTTATGAATAGGGCAAAATGCAAAAACAAAAAACAAAGTATATAAACAGGATGCTCAAAAAGGGGGAAATGAAAGCTCTGTCTATGCGGGACATACCAGGTGCACTATTCATGTTTATACACAGAAGTAGCTCTTTTAAGCTCCCTTACAATCTACCATATAAAATACTGTGTTTGTACTGATGTCTGTCCCCCTTCATAAGGACAATTTGAGTAGGGTGTTAAAGGCCAATATTTTAACACGAATGTGTGTTCACTAAAGTCTATTTTTGTGGATAAAACAAACTCTAAAAACATTTTCCATAAAAGAGTAATCATGTCTCTTTTATTGGAAATGTAGACGGTGGCTTGCAAACCGAGCCTCAAGGGCAGTGTACAGAAGTGTTTAAAAAAAACAATAACCTTTTTGGCCTTTTTGGCCCAGGGGTTGGCCTTTTTGGGCACCATGGTCCCCTTTTTGAAGTAATGTTTTATGGCCGGATGCCCTTCCTGCCGCCAACCCTGTTAGTCGCCTCTTGCGACACACAGGGAATTACCAGGTGAACTGGTACTCAATTTGCCGACCTGGAAGGATGATCATTTACGTCCGTATGATGTCCAGTAATTAAAAAAGATATAAGCACACCTGACACTAGGCCGAGGCTTCAGACTTTGGCACTCTCACAATGCTGTTCCATTAAAAAACTGTTGCAACCCGTCATTTTTGACGGGTTTTTATACCAATAGTCTTATAAAGACTGTTATGTGTGGAGCAAGATTTATTTATTTTTTAATTACCAGATCAAACGAGCGACAACAATGTCAAACAATAACGAGGCTTCGTGTATTTTCCTTTTTAAATGTTTGATTGATGTACTCTTTACAGCGTTGGTGCTGCCGAAGCAGTTTCATAGCAAGGGTTATACAAGGTGGTTTGCCATTGCATTTCCAGTGTTGTTCGTCCGTACTCTATCCTTCTAAACTGGCCTCCAAAGCCAGTCGCCGACTAGGCATCCTCCGTCGTGCGAAGTCCTTCCTTGGTACACCTGAGCTCCTCACCACTTACAAGGCTTTCACCCGCAGCTCTATGGAATACTGCTCTCCCCTCTGGTCTGGTGCTCCTGCCTCACACCTAGCTCGTCTTCACGCTGTTGAAACGAAAGCGTTCAAAATCATTGGAATCTCCCGCGATGAAGCTAACTCCAAGGGCCTTTCACTCACTCACCGCAGGCAGGTTGGTGGTCTTTCCGTCTTCTACCGACTCCTCTCTGGCCTTGCCCCCCCAGCTCTCTCTGGGCTCTGTCCCCCAAATATTCCTACAGGTCGCACAAGATCTGCCTGCAACCCTCTTATGGTTAACCTGCCAAAATCAAGACTTTCTGCTCACCTTCACTCCTTCATTCCTCTTTTCTCCCGCCTCTGGAACAAACTCCCTCACTCCCTTCAATCCCACTCATCCCTCCAGGTCTTTAAAACAGTTGTTCACCACCATCTCTTATCTTCCCCCATCCAAAACCTTGATCTCTTCTACCCCCGCTAATTTCACCCAAAATCATACACTTTTTTTTGAAATACCAACTTCTGTCCTGGAAGTCCTTGGTCTCCTTGTGTTTTATACCTCTCCCCCCCCCCCCCCCCCCTTCCCACGCCTCCTCCCACCCAAGCCCTCTCCCTCCCACACTTCTCCCTGCTCTCAAATGTTGTGTTTGTGTGCTTCCCCTTCTCTCCCCATCTCGTCTTCCGCTCCCTCTTTTTATATATTTTGTTTGTCTGGTTGATTTGTTTGCGAAATAAATGTTAGCTCTTTCACGAGCCTCGAATCAGTATACAAAAAAAAAAAAAAAAAAAAAAAAATGCTGAACATCAAGCAAGGAAGCATCATGGACCATTTCTTTTTTATTTTTTAAAAAGTCTTTCGTCGACTCAGGCCGGAGCTTGAACCAGTGACCTTCCAAACTCAGAGCTGATGCTCTAACCATTACAACACCGAATCTGATTGATAAAATGTACTTGCACAAAATGTATTCTACTTAAATACAGACTTATGATCAGATCATGCTTTCTTATGAACGAAACCATTTTGTTTCAGTCATGCTCAAGCTCACACTTCATACATTTGACATGTTGTGGGTGCATAAAAACGATAATATTTAACAGGTTCAATGCCAAGATGTATATTCCAAGACTATTCATTCCATTGAAGGCGGTTAAGGGTGGACATCGACTTTTTGTGGAACATACAGAAACAATAGTTAGATGCCATTGTTTCATGCGATTACCTTACCATCATCCTGAGCAAGTTATACAGGAAGTGATTTATAAATACCGGTCAAAACAAAACAATTTTTGTATGCAAAATCTAGGCACATAAAAACGAAGACACAGAGGGTAAAATGGCAATGTACTGACATTAGGACCACAGTGGACATAAGAAAGGGAGTATGAACAGGGGGAAAAAAAAAGAGGGATGGGAGGGGAAGAAAGACTAACCTCCAATTAAGAGGGTTGGGTTAAGTAGGGCTAATAGAGTTCACAAAGATCTCAGGTAGAGGTGGGGGGAGGAAGGGGAGGTGAGAGGTGAGAAGAGATGGTGGTGTATGTACAGCTTGCTCAAAGCCTTAGAGGGAAGAGTACGATTGAACAGTCTACTTAAGGAAGTTCAACAAATGGGAAAAAAATAAAAACCAACAAAACAGTGGAGGTGCACAGAAAGCCTGGAATTTGGGAGTCCAACCAGGAGGTGGTTAGTTAAAGAACGAGTATGCCCAGGAAGAACTAGGGGGTGGATGGGTTGAGGATTGAGAGACAGCAGAGGGAGCTAAAATGGAGGAAAATAGTCCCCCTTTCGCTCCGCGGTGCGACGGGGGACAATAATGGGTGGAGGGGGATTATGGAGGGGGTTAGGGCAAATCCTGCCCTAACCTACAGAGGGCACTGCATAAGTGGCACAGACGCACCCTCAGCCAATGATGCTACCCCACATCCTTGTGCTGCATACAAATGAAGGCTACAAGATAATAGTGGCCTTCACGCAACATATGTGACCATTAATACTATAGCGAAGATTGTTTGGGAGTTCCAAATCAAACCTCATACCTACAGACTTGAGGCCTTGCATTTTTTATCTCTTGACCACATAACATCCAACGACATCAAGTTTACCCTTATGGCTGGTATTTCTCCCCAAAGATATCCAAGCAGATCTCATCAAGATGCTACCAAATTGATGGGACAAGTGTATACATGTAGCACAGCGAGTACTTCGAGAAAAGGTGTATTTTCATCAACAATCAACATCCCTGTATTTTTTTAAATTTTCCACAATGAAAAATCCATAACATCCTTTAACTATCCTCTCATATTCCAAGGAACATAATCATTGATGAAAAAGATTATTTCTGACCTGAATACAACATTGTCAAGATAATGAAGCAGCAGGAGTTGTGAAAGTTACCTTGAGGTCTTCGACCTCAACAAAAAGGCGCTCGTTCGTAGCACGCAGTTCTCTGTTTTTCTCTTCCAACTGTTCCAGCTGAGCTTCAAGCTCAGCTTCAAGCTCTCGGCTACCCATCTGGAATTCTTCCAGCTCTTCGAGCGCGTCCTGAGCACTATTAAAAGGAAATGAGAGATTGAGTGACTCGTCAAATACCAGGCACCAACAATTCACATTTCATT
Organism: Myxine glutinosa; assembly: GCF_964187855.1. NCBI lineage: Eukaryota > Metazoa > Chordata > Myxini > Myxiniformes > Myxinidae > Myxine > Myxine glutinosa. Next base: position 99,928,992 of record NC_136263.1, on the reverse strand, counting down.
GGAAAAAAATTTGAAAAAAACATACACATGCAGCTTAAAAAAAGACTAGCATTTACCTTAGGCATGAACACGAAATTCCAAGGACCATAAGATAAATTGATAAGTTCATGATAGTTCACAAAAAGTTTGGATTCAAGGCCTGACAGCATCTCACAGCACAACATCCTCAGCATAAGAATGGCAAGTCAGCAGTCTCAAGTGCATTTTAAGATTGCAGTTGGGAATCTACACACAGCCTCTTTCAACAGGTGTAAGCCCTGCTGTGTGCCTTTTTCTTGGCAGTTTTGTTGTTTTTTTATTCCGGAATAAAGTTGGGGCTTATACAACAATGAAACAATAGATAACGGGGTTTACAAACATGGAAGAAGGAAGCAGAGGTTGGTTGGGGAGGGGTACTGGTCAAAAATTGGCTGTACACAGAAGCACACTGGAGAAAACAAAAACAGCACATGGAGAAAAGGCGAAACAAAAGTTTAAGATATAAAAATGGAAAAGATAGGTCACGTGAAGGATTGGGGGGTGACAAGATTGCAGCGAGCATTTGAACTCAACATTGAATGAAAACAAGACCAAAAGTCTAACAGCGGCATAGCTGGGCTTGTAAAATATTATAAACCACAAACACACATGATTAGCTTTTCAAACCATCACTAATGCTGTTTATAACATTAAACAAAGCAATATGGAGGAATCTCGACATCCATGAGGTAAGTTTTACACACAGAACTGAGCTACGATCTACTGTAATCTATATACCCCACAAGGGCTGGAGGTGTGCTCATTTACCAAGCAGCAATTGCAAAGTTTGTCGGGCTAACATACAAACTTTTTTGTGTCACGGTATTAGATTTGCGCCAGCCGTTCCTCAGGGTTTTGAATGGAGTGCTTGCTCGAATGCTTAAACCACTTGGCGATCTCTCCACAAGAAACTTGGTAAATGAACACACACCCAATGTTCTTGAGAACCGACCAGTGATCGACTATAATCTACATACCCCAGAGGAATGACCTTTGCTGCCGCTCCCGAAGTGAGCAGGTGTTTACGCCGTAATGGCATCATATTACGTAATGACATAGCATGACGGCCGAACACAAAACTGCTGCTACTTTAATATATATATGTACAAGACATATATTTAACCTCCAGTACATTTGCAGTCACTACAAAGGGATTAGTGTTACGATTAGATTTACTATAATAATAACGTTACGTTACGTTATTATTACGAAAATTATATTATTTTAAAAAAACAACCGAGGTGAATTCCTTACTTCCGCTGCTACACTGCTTCAATCCACCAACTTTTCATTCACGACATTGAGATTAAATTGTTATGGTTATATTTACTATAATATTATTATTATTATTATGAAAACGATACTACTGAAACGATACCACTGTATTAAGAAACCTGGGTTTAATTTGTCTGAAGCAGACGGTGAGTCATAACGCCTAAGGCCTATACGTACTGTATTGTTGGAAGAGCCGTACCGCAAATGCTTTTGACATTTGATGGTCATTTTAACAATCGGTTTGTTTGTGTTTCACACTGAATGAAAAACGTAGAGGTAGAGCATGGCGATTGTGATATATGACAGGTTCGCTGATATGTTCGGCATGAATGGCATATAAATCAAAATGGCGGTGCGTGGAGAGTCAGCCGCAGCACCGCCATAATGACATCAGACGTAATCACATCACCCTGTCATGTGACCAGATTCTCAGCTCTGATTGGTATACGTTTGAGGGGACATACATACATACATACATACATACATACATTGTTCTAGACGGCTCTGCCGGATGGGCTACGCCGTAAAAAATAAGGGCAAGTGACCTGCGTGATTGTAACTGTATGATTGGAAAGGAACAGGGATGCAATTCCAAAATAAATGTGCTTACAAAAGGGGGTTAAAAGGAGTGCAGGTTAATTAAAAGGAGTGCATTTAAATGGAAAGCATGGATTTTGTAATGTGTACAAAGAACGGATTAGTTAATGGAGTAATGCGTTCATATTTGTCGGCCAGAAAGGGATGGAGGACTGAACGAAGAGTGAAGGCAAGAGGACACAACATTTGGCAATTTCAAATGTTTCTTCCGCTTGCTTTCACTTCACATTTCATAACTAGAACGACATTCAGTAGAGAGCATACCTCTGCCTGGTTGGCCATATCACTCAATGGTGAAGAATCACTTAAAAAATTATACTAGCTGGATCCGGATCTTCACCAAAATTGAATCGATTCTTCCTCGTCACACACACAACCTGTCCAACAGGTTTCGTACAAATCCATCAATAACTTTGAGATATCCTGTGATGTATAGTTATGTCCCTATCTCCCAATGGTGAAGAATCACTTTAAAATTCTACTAGCTGGATCCGAATCCGGATCTTCACTAAAATCTGATCATTTCGTCCTCGTCACATACGCTACATCTCTGCCAAATTTCATCCAAATCCATCCACAACTTTGAGATATTTTGTTCACAAACGGACAGACAGACAAGCGGACAGACAGACAGACAGACAGACAGACAGGGGTGAAAACGTAACATCCATCCACCTTTGGTGGCAGAGGTAACTTCCAATTTTCCTACAACTGTATCAATCTAATGCAAATGTTCCAAGATAAAGGTGTTTTCATCGATTTCCCAATAAAAATATCATGGACTCTTGGATCTACAATGCGATCGAGATGATTCAACAGATGTTATTGTGGGTACGTGTATCCGCGTGTGCATGCAGCTGTCGCGGTTTATAGCAGGTGCGTGCGTGCGGCCGTCGCCGTTTACGGCGGGTGCGTGCGTGCGGCCGTCGCCGTTTACGGCGGGTGCGTGCATGCGGCCGTCGCCGTTTACGGCGGGTGCGTGCGTGCGGCCGTCGCCATTTACGGCGGGTGTGTGCGTGCGGCCGTCGCCGTTTACAGCGTGCGTGCGGCCGTCGCCGTTTACGGCGGGTGCGTGCGGCCGTCGCCGTTTACGGCGGGTGCGTGCGTGAGGCCGTCGCCGTTTACGGCGGGTGCGTGCGTGCGGCCGTCGCCGTTTACGGCGGGTGCGTGCGTGCGGCCGTCGCCGTTTACGGCGGGTGCGTGCGTGCGGCCGTCGCCGTTTACGGCGGGTGCGTGCGTGCGGCCGTCGCCGTTTACGGCGGGTGCGTGCGTGCGGCCGTCGCCGTTTACGGCGGGTGCGTGCGTGCGGGCGTCGCCGTTTACGGCGGGTGCGTGCGTGCGGGCGTCGCCGTTTACGGCGGGTGCGTGCGTGCGGCCGTCACCGTTTACGGCGGGTGCGTGCGTGCGGCCGTCACCGTTTACGGCGGGTGCGTGCGTGCGGCCGTCACCGTTTACGGCGGGTGCGTGCGCGCGGCCGTCGCGGTTTACGGATACATGTAGTTTTCGGTTATGGTGGGTACATGCAGTAGTTTTAGGTTATGGTGGGTACTTGTGGTATTTTTATTGTGGCTTGTGGCGCTGCAGATGGAGGAAATGCTGAGTTGGATCTTGGAGACGGCGTGAAGCTGGAAGGTGTGAAAACATTTTGCTACCTCGGAGACATGCTGAATGGAGAAGGTGGATCAGACTCGGCAACGGTTGCTCGAGTGAGATGTGCAAGGAAGAAGTTTCGGGAACTGAGTGGCGTGCTGACGAGGAGGGGAGTGTCGTTGAAGCTGAAGGGAAAGGTGTATGCTGCATGTGTGAGAAGTGTTATGATTTATGGGAGCGAGACATGGGTAATAAACGTAGAGCAGCAACGAAGGCTGGAAAGGGTGGAAATGCGAATGGTTCGGTGGATGTGCGGAGTATCGTTGAGAGAGAGGAAGACAAATGATGAATTGCGAAAGATGATGGGAATAGAGCCTGTGATTGATGCTGTGAAGAGAAAGAGTTTGAGATGGTTTTGGTCATGTGTTGAGGAAGGATGAAAGTGACTGGTTGAGAAGAGTGATGGAAATGAATGTAGAAGGAAGTAGAGGACGGGGAAGACCGAGAAAGACTTGGCTGAAGATGGGGGAAGAAGAAATGCGGGCAAGGGGGTTAACAAGGGGAGATGCAGAAAATAGGGCAAAATGGAAAAAGATTGTCATGGGGACCGCAAGGCTAACCCCCACTCTTGCAGGGAAAATGGCCTGAAAATGCCTGTTGTTGTTGTTGTTGTTGTGGTTACTTGTGGTAGTTTTAGGTTATGGTGGGTACTTGTGGTAGTTTTAGGTTATGGTGGGTACTTGTGGTAGTTTTAGGTTATGGTGGGTACTTGTGGTAGTTTTAGGTTATGGTGGGTCCTTGTGGTAGTTTTTTTTTTTTTTTTTTTTTTTTTTTTTTGTATACAAGATCGAGGCTCGTGAGAGAGCGAACATTAATCACACAGAAAGACAAACCGACACATAAAACATGTAACATAGGGAGCGGTAGACAAGATGGGGAGAGAGGGGGAAGGACACAAACACAACATTTGAGAGCAGGGACCGAGAGACATGGAGACATCGAGAGATCTGAGAGAGGGCGAGGGCTTTGGGGGGGGGGGCGTGGGAAGGGGGCGGTGGGAGAGGTATAAAACATATGGACACTGCCAGGACTTCCAGGAAAGAAGTTGGAATTTCAAACAAGGTGGATCTGGGGTGAATTAGCGGGGGTAGAAAAGATCAAGGTTTTGGATGGGGGAAGATAAGAGATGGTGGTGAACAGCTGTTTTAAAGACCTGGAGGGAGGAGTGGGATTGAAGGGAGTGAGGGAGTTTGTTCCAGAGGCGGGAGAAAAGAGGAATGAAAGAGTGAAGGTGAGCAGAGAGCCGAGATTTCGGCAGTTTAACCATCAGAGGGTTGCTGGCAGATCTTGTGCGACCTGTAGGAATATTTGGGGGACAGAGCACAGAGAGAGCTGGGGGTGCAAGGCCGGAGAGGAGTCGGTAGAAGACAGAAAGACCACCTACCTGCCTGCGGTGAGTGAGTGAAAGGCCCTCAGAGATAGCTTCATCGCGGGAGATTCCAATAATTCTGAAAGCTTTGGTTTCAACAGCGTGAAGCCGAGCTAGGTGTGAGGCAGGAGCACCGGCCCATAGGGGAGAACAGTATTCCATTGAGCTGCGGATGAAAGCCTTGTATGTGGTGAGGAGCTCAGGTGTGCCGAGGAAGGACATTGCACGACGGAGGATGCCCAGTCGGCGACTGGCTTTGGAGGCCAGCTTGGAAATGTGGTTTTCCCAAGAAAGATCATGGCAGATAGTGAGACCCAAAATCTTGAGCGACAGAACTTCTTGGAGAGGATTGTTGAGAAAGTAGATGGGAGGGTTGTCCAGTCGATCTTTTCGGAGAGACATAGTAAGAGTGTGAGATTTGTCAGGATTGAAAGACATGTTCCACTTGTTTGACCAGTCTGTGATTTTGTCCAGGTCTTCAGAGAGTGAGGAGGCAGCAGACTGCCGATCTGAGGGAAGAGGAATGGAGCGGCAGAGAGTGGAGTCATCAGCAAAGAGATAGAGAGGATTTTCGAGAGCGTCAGAGAGATCATTGATGAAGACCAGAAAAAGCACGGGGCCCAGAACACTGCCTTGGGGAACTCCAGCCTGAACAGGAAGAGGAGATGAGAGAAACCCATTCAGGGCCACACGTTGACGACGACTAGAGAGGAAGTCCGCCAGCCATGCGTGGAGATTTCCATGGATACCAAAGGAGGAGAGTTTGGTGAGCAGAGCGGGGTGCCAGACCGTGTCGAAGGCACGTGATATGTCGAGGGAGACAGCTCTAATTTCCTGTTTGGCATTGAGGACCTCCATCCATTGTTGAGACAGCAGAAGCAGCATGTCCAGAGTAGAGTGACCTGGTCTGAAACCAAATTGATGATCAGAGATCAAACCATTGGAGAAGAGGAAACATTTCATATCCGAAGCAATGATGGATTCCATGACTTTGCTGATAATTGGGAGAAGGCTGATTGGTCTGTAGTTGCTAGGATCTGTTTTTGCACCTTTTTTGTGCAAAGCGGTGATGTTGGCTGATTTCCAAGCAGATGGCAGTTGACCTTGAGCAAAAGAGAGGGTGAAGAGAACAGAGAGAGGGTGAGATAGAGCAGCAGAGCAGGATTTTAGGACCCGTGGGCTGATGCCGTCGGGTCCAGTTGCAGAATCAGAGTCGAGGGTTGACAGAAACTTTTCCACCTTGTCAGGAGGAAAGGACACGGAGTCCAGGAGCAGCAGGGTACGACTGGGTATGGTGGGTACAGAGAGGGATGGGTTTGGGACACAAGATTTAGAGGCAAACACAGAGTTGAGGCATTCAGCTTTTTCACGTGCGGAGTCAGCTGTGTAGCCGTTTGAGGTAAGGGAGGGGATGGAGGGGGAACAAACACCAGAAACGGATTTGACCAGACGCCACCAGGATTTGGAAGAGGGAGACAGATAAGAGAGTTCGGTCTTGAGAACGGAGAGATATTGTTTCCTGGCTCTCCTGAGGGTGGACACACACTTGTTTCGGGCTTTGTGAAAGGAAATGAGATTTCCTTCCGTTGGATTTGCTTTCCAGGAGAGGAAGGCAAGTTGTTTCTGGGCAACAGCCTCACCACAAGATTCCGTGTACCATGGACGGGAGGAAGGGTATGACAACTGAAGACGAGATGGGATAAATCTGTGCATGAGAGAGAGCAATTTACTTTGGAAGAATTCCCAGGATGAGTTGATGTCAGAGGTGGTAGAGATGGGAGACCAGTCCAGATGATTGATGGCTGCTTGAAGACCGTGCCAATTGGCCTGAGTGAAATGCCAGACTCGTCGACGCTGAGCAGGCTCCCTGAGGATGGTCAGAGAGATGTCCACTTTAACAAGGACATGATCAGATGATCCGATCGGAGCAGAAGAAGAGCAGCAGACATTTTCAGGGAAGTTAGTCATAACCAAGTCCAGAAGAGAAGATGTTCCGTTGACTGAGATCCGGGTCGGGAAATTGACAGATTGTGTCAGTCCCAGTGAGTCGCAGAAGTCCTTTGCTGAGGAGCCATGGCTGGTGAGAGAGGTACCCACACCCAGCCAACTGGCATGATGACAGTTGAAATCACCACATATGAGGAAGAGAGAGTTGGGATAAGTAGATAGAAGTTGGTCCATATCATCAGACAGCGAGATGTAGATGGAGTCATCACTGTTTGGTGGACGGTACAACACACATATGAACAAGAGGTGGGAGCGAAGGGGAAGCCGTAGCCAGAGGTATTCCTGGGGGTGAGGTGGAGAGAGTGCAGTGCAGGGCGAGTGAGGAAGAGAGTTTTTGATAAAGATAGCAACCCCGCCTCCAGGACGAGGCTCAGGTCTATCATACCGGAGGAGGGAGTAGCCCGGGAGAGATACTATGGAATCAGAGACATCATAAAGGAGGAAAGTTTCTGTTAAGCAGATCACGTCTGGTTTGACAGAAGCAACCTGTATGGAGAGATCAGTTAAGTTTGAACGAAGGCCCCGGATGTTTGAGGTCTATACCGTTAATGAAGAGGAAGGGGGAGCATCAGATACAGAACAGGGGGGAGGAGGGGTAGGGTAAGATGTGGAAGAGGTGGAAGAGGTAGGGAGAGCTGTTGAAGGTGTGTCAGAGATTTCAGAATAGCTCGGAGAAAGGGAAGGATGGGGCGGACAAAAGGTTTGATGGTGATTGGGTGAGCCACAATGAGGTGTTATTTGAGGAGGGGGAAGAGCGAGGCAGAAGGTTGGGGGAGATGGAGGTGAGAGTTTGAAGGCGGAAGAAGCGGGGAGGACGCTTTGAGGAGGGGGAGTGAGAGGGGGGAAATTGAGAAGCAATGAGGGTGGGGAGATTTGAAGGGGAGGGGTGAGGGGGGAGTTTGGGAGGGAAGGGACAAGGGGAGGGATTTGAAAGGGATGGGATATGGGGGAGATTTGGAGGGGAGGGGTGAGGCAGGAGTCTAGGAGGGGAGGGGCGAGGGGGCGTCTTGGCGGGGAGGGGTGAGGGGGTAGTTTAGGAGGGAGGGGGCAAGGGGGGAGATTTGAAAGGGATGGGTGATGGGGAAGATTTGGAGGGGAGGGGTGATGGGGAAGATTTGGAGGGGAGGGGTTATGGGGAAGATTTGGAGGGGAGGGGTGAGATTGGATTTTTGAAAGTGTACGATTTATGGGAAACGAACATTTATTGCAAAATGAGTTTCTTGTGACCTTCGAGTTAAAAATACGTTTAAGGACGCTGGATGGAGGATGGAGTGCAGGAGAGTTTAGGGAATGTAGAAAAAAGGCACTATAGGAGATGGATATTTTTTTTGGGATGAATTGATTTGGTGAGAAAGTCGAAAGCAGCCTTTTAAAGAAGAAGAAGAAAAAGGTGTTATAAAATATGACGGAATACATAACTTGAGGGGAAAGTGTAAACATTGAAGGTTAATGAGTGAAAACTATCTGGGGAAATGGGGGAGAAACACGTGGTCGAAGAACGAACGAACGAATAAGAATGAATAAACGAATGAGAACAGAGAAGGAAATGTTTTTTTTTTTTTTTTTTTTTTTTTTGAGTTGAGTTGAGATTTACACAAGGAAGTAGGCTATGGGTGAAAAGACTGGGAATACAGAGAACGAAAGTTATTGGATCACAAACGACGGACCGCTGAGAAAAACAAAGCCTCAAGGTTGTACAGTGCACACTGTACAAGGCCTCAAGACACGACACGAATTAACACGATTTTCAATACAGGTATGAAAGATTTTCACCGAAAATTTTAGTTTTAGGTTATGGTTATGGTGGGTACTTGTAGTTTTAGGTTATGGTGGGTACTTGTGGTAGTTTTAGGTTATGGTGGGTACTTGTGGTAGTTTTAGGTTATGGTGGGTACTTGTGGTAGTTTTAGGTTATGGTGGGTACTTGTGGTAGTTTTAGGTTATGGTGGGTACTTGTGGTAGTTTTAGGTTATGGTGGGTACTTGTGGTAGTTTTAGGTTATGGTGGGTACTTGTGGTAGTTTTAGGTTTTGGTAGGTACTTGTGGTAGTTTTAGGTTATGGTGGGTACTTGTGGTAGTTTTAGGTTATGGTGGGTACTTGTGGTAGTTTTAGGTTATGGTGGGTACTTGTGGTAGTTTTAGGTTATGGTGGGTACTTGTGGTAGTTTTAGGTTATGGTGGGTACTTGTGGTAGTTTTAGGTTATGGTGGGTACTTGTGGTAGTTTTAGGTTATGGTGGGTACTTGTGGTAGTTTTAGGTTATGGTGGGTACTTGTGGTAGTTTTAGGTTATGGTGGGTACTTGTGGTAGTTTTAGGTTATGGTGGGTACTTGTGGTAGTTTTAGGTTATGGTGGGTACTTGTGGTAGTTTTAGGTTATGGTGGGTACTTGTGGTAGTTTTAGGTTAAGGTGGGTACTTGTGGTAGTTTTAGGTTATGGTGGGTACTTGTGGTAGTTTTAGGTTATGGTGGGTACTTGTAGTAGTTTTAGGTTATGGTGGGTACTTGTACTTGTAGTACTTTTAGGTTATGGTGGGCACTTGTACTTGTAGTAGTTTTAGGTTATGGTGGGTACTTGTACTTGTAGTAGTTTTAGGTTATGGTTGGTACACGGAGTTTTGGGTTATGGTTGGTACACATTGCCATTATAGGTTATATGGGGTACATCTTATACTATCGTTGAATCAAGTTGTTTGGTTTCCTGTATTCATAAGTCCTACTTCTTCCAGGCGAGTAATAGCAGATTTGTAAGGTTGAGGCATCCAATGTGAATGTGCAAAGCACGTTGGCAAAGTTATCAGCAAATGCGGCCAAAAGGACGTTCCAGGGGCACCCGCGTGAAAAGGGCGGCAGATCAACTCACTGTACATCGAAAAATAACACACGACCGGGAACTAAGGACACCAGGAGGAAGGACAACCCCAGGTCACCGGGTCAGGGCGTCTAACTGGGACATTTAAACACATTAGCGTATGAATTGAATGCGGGTCTCCGGCTGGAGGAATCGTGCGAGACCTTTAAACCGCACCCAGGAATGAGAAAAGTGACCCGGGGTGAAGCACCAGCACCTACCTCTCTTTATACTTCAAGGCAAGATCCTTCCAATAGGCCAACTCTTCGTCTTGTGATGCGAAGTCAACAATCTCAACGTCATCCATCATCATGGTGTGGTATTCAGTACCGGAAAAACACTGAGAACGACGCGAGCGTTAGCAGGTGGACACAACAACTACGCGGGGGAAGCAGGTACACGGAAAGGTAACACTCGTCCCTCGGCTCACGGACTTACCTGGAAGCAGTCACACTCGGGCCACAACTGGCACCGCTGTGACCTCAAGCCGAACGCCGACTTCAGTCAGCCACGTCTACGCTCGCATTCCGAATCCGGGCCACAGGCGAAGCGGCGAGGCCCAAGCACCCGAATCGACCCAAAAAAACAACCTCAACCTTTCCTGTGGCTAATAAACGGCGGATGGAGGTGTGAATGGGGAGGAAAAGCTAATGTAATGAGTGAGATGAAAAACTATGCGAACGACGCATCGTGAGGTGCCGCCTTTAGCCGGGTCCGGTGAGCGTGACGAAACGTCACGGGTCACGTGGTGTCTTACGGCCTCCGTGCCACCCAATCGTATCCTCCTTTGTCAATGGCCGTCGATTTGAAAAAATATAACGGCGAGTAGTCTGAGGGCCGGAGTACGTCACTCGTAGGTTACGTCACCGTATCAATCACTGCTCTTTGGGTGGTACGGAATATGACGTTTTGAAATTGCTTTACGAGGTATGTTAGGCGGTTTGTGTTGTTACTAAGGCAACCAAAATATGCTAAGATTAATACGTGGACATATTATATTCACTGAGGTGCAACGAGTTGGAAATCCTGGGGAATTCTCATTCAGGTTGATGGATACTTAATGACTTCGTTATGGAAAACACAAAAATTGCAAAGACCCGTTTAATGTTTTGATCAGGTGGGGGGATCACGATGACGATGTTCGGCAGTGAACTGGGTGGTGTATGTTGTCTTCAGGTACGTACCTGGAAATGCATTGTTTTCCTGTGAATCCGAATCCCGCCAAAAGCTTCAGCCCAGGTGACATGTCGACTCGGGGTGCCAGTCCTGTGCCACATGTGGGAACGCACCATCCTCCCCACGGAGATGTAAATATGGTCGTTTTGTTTGCGTTGTCGTTCTTGCTTTGTTATGGAGTCTGCGGCTGCCGGTTGCATCATTTCTGTGCTGCTGATGCAGTGCCCCTCTGTTCGCAGTAAGCTGATACTCATTTAACCGACCTCGGAAGGATGACAGGCTGACTCGACCCACCTGGTGTTATTTAACGGCCCAACAGGGACCCAAACTCAAGACCCGGAGATCTCAAGCCAGCCACCTTTACCGTTAAGTTAACACGAAGCGTTGTTTGCATTGAGGTTTTAGATGCAGTGGTTCCCATGGTATCTCGCGAAGAGTAGGCCATTGCGTGCTGGTGAAGGGAAGGGGAGGACAAATTTACCCAAGCGAGGAGTGATTTAACCAAGCGAGGAGTGATTTAACCTCAGCGCTATCCAGGTAAAAAGGGGAATTATAATATCCTCTGCCACCACCACCAGGAGGCGCTACATTATACACATTTACATAAAGAATTTACACTCCTTCCACGTTCCACCCCCCCCCCCCTCCCCCCACAATCTTGCGTGAGGCCATAGCACTGATCTGTATATACTACTGGATAGAGCATCGGCCAATAGGCTTGTACAAAGCTGTGAAGCCGGCGCGCGACAGCGGCGGCCATCTTGCCACTCGCTCAAGGAGGCGCGGCCTGTGTCAGTTCCTGGCGCTTGCACAACTGTGGAATGAACTACCTCGTAACATCGCAACTGAAAGTCACTCAACAAGCTGTTTTAGAAAGAAACCTAGATTATATGTGCAAAATTTTCAGAATTATACTTTGTAAATATATACAAAGTGTCATTTTCCAAACTCAATGATTGACAGACAATGTATATGTTTATGTATTTGGCACGCCAATGTTCTCTTGTAATATCCTTTCGTTTTATTGGCGCTGAGGAAGCGCCTCTAGCGAATGACTTCCAGCCAGTGTAACGCTAATTCCTGTCACAGGAATTCTGAGATCATATAAGTGGGCGTGGCAGTTCCTGATTGGTTCGTGTTGGGGAACCCCTTCTCGCTGCCGACGTGACGTAAATTCGCGCACGCGCACTGGTGAAGCGCGAGATTCGGCCCAAGGTTCTTATTATTATTATTATTATTTTTGTATACAAGATCGAGGCTCGAACCATGATCGAGGCTCGAAATTCCATGCCCGAACCTCAGCGCAATCCAAGAGGATTCACTTGTTGTTCTTAACTCTCAATGTAATTCTTCAAATTAATGTTTATTTGTACGTTCCAGGTTAGCAGCTCGAAAACTCAATTCTGATTGATTTTTTTGCCAACCTTCCTCACAATTTCAACGCAAATTTCTTGTCCATGTTTGTGTTTTTCTCAAATAATTCTCGATTGAAGTATGAATTTAGTGTATAATCCAAATTGCTTGAGAATAAAGCATTATTATTAAAATTTACTAATTTTTCAAAGATTTTATCATCCTCGATACAATAAATTAGGCCACAATTTAAGGGCATTGTGGTCAACGCTGTTCTCACGGAATACTTTCTCCAGGATGTCGATATGTGATGGTTTCAATGTTGGGTCATTTACTCATTCTATGTCAAGAATCTATCAGTTGACAACAAACAAAGTCTTCTGAAAGACAAATGAAACATAAAAAGCTTAAAGTTGGAATAAAAAGGCACCTTTTATTACAAAGCCTCAATTAATAATAATAATATTGACCGACATATGTAGTGTGCCCTTTTCAAAGAGGCTCAACAAAAGAAACAAACATTTTGTCACCAAAATCATCATTGAACAAGTGTCTTCAGTTTGTTCTTGTGGTAATGCGTTTGATTGGCGACCGCCAGGTCAGGGTTTCGACACCCTCTGTCGTGGGTATGTTTCACACTTCATCTCATTACCCAGACAGTTCTCTGGCCCGGTTTGGCACACGGATTGCAGAAATGTGGCCTAAAGTCCCACACGTTTCATTTCGCTCAGATACTGATGTAGGAGGTATGCCCGACTTCCTCTGGGAATGGTTCCACAGTGTGGGTGCCACGTCGGAGAAGGCACGACCACCAAAAGTCACCGCCACATGTCGTTTCACAGCAAGCGGGTAATCCCTAGACTAGACAGCACCACAGCCGACGTGCCTGACCGAACACTGCAGTGAACAACCAGAGGATTAGCCGGAGTACTGTCACACCACCAAGCAAGCATTATCCATTCAGTTCACTCAAGACTCATTGTTGCTTCCCAGTATTCTTTCACAGAACAAATTTGCACAAAGAAACAATCCAGATCTAAACAATTATCCTACAATATAATCCACATTTGAAGTAAAATTGATCCACATATTCAGATGATATGGTGACAAAATGCGATGATGCACAGGATACAAAAAGCACAAAATGCTGACATTTGAAGGAGCCAAAAAGAGCAGCCTGTCAGTGCTCCATTGTCTCCCAGTTGCAAACAACAAACACAAAGAAGAGAATACAGTCAATACACTATTTGAAATCACTTGTTAGTCACAAGCATAAGGTGAACAAATTTAATGAGAGGCAAGAGCACATCTTGAATGCAGAACGCTTCAGAAGTATTTCTTGAAGTACATAAAAACATCATAATTTAAAATGGGTACATGGCAAGCATAGTTAGTTAAACTTAGTTGCATACATGTGTGCATATGTCGACCAATCATGTTAATTTACATACCATAGTCCTTTCAAAAGGAACATCTGATATGCAAAAATTGTGAAATAAAAACAAAATTACTGGTGTTTGAAGAGAATTAGCTTGGTGAGCCGCTTGCGCACATTGCGCCCCGTGATCTGCTCATTCAGCCGCTTCGTCAGATGATGCATTCGTATCTTGATGTAACAAGAGGACAAACACTTGACAAGAAGGTGGACATGGTTGCATTCTGGAGAACCACTGAGCACGTGCTCATCCAACCTGTCAAAAACACCCCGCTGACATACTTCACCCAACACGGTTGACATGATGGCAGGAGCAATCCTCTTGGACTGTGGTAGAGCACCTTCAGTGGTGTGCAGCATCCTCTGTATGCACTGCTCTGTGGCAGTACACACTGTGATCACATCAGCCGCCGCCCTCACAAGACCTCCTCTATTCTTTCTGTCCAAAAGAAGACAACCAGTGGCAACACCACCGTCAGGCATCGCATCTATACACTCTGGACATGACAAACGCTTGGCAGCCATACAAACAACATATCCAGCTATGTAGCATATGACTTCTTCCTTGTAGAGGGATAGCCTTCCAATGTCGGGGATATGAGCATAATCATGGTCGTGATGAGGAGCAGATGGGTGAGGCTCCATGCCATACTTCCTCACCAGCAACATGTCTTGACAGATCTCTGACTCTGGTTCCCTGTGCACACTGGAGACATGAAGAACGCCGGTTGTATCCTGGGCAATACAATTTCCACCAAGTGCGGATATCTCGTGGCGAATCAAAAGTCGCTTGTACAGAGCAGTGAACTGCTTGGAGGTGGGGTTGTTGTTCATACCTCCAGCCGCTCGTACAGCACAGAAGAACAACTCCAGATGGTCTTGGCTTGTTTTGTACGTCAGCAAGTACTTCAGTTTTGGTTCTGCAGCACCAACAAGAGATTCATACATATCTTGAAGACTCCTGATCGCCACGAGAAATCCAACAAAGGCTGTTTTTCTTGGGGTTTCGTACATTGGCTTGCCATGAACATCTTTCAGCGACAATACATATGTGAAGGCGTTTCTCAGAAAGGGACGCCACTGAGGCTCATTGCGGGGATGCATTGGTGCCTTGTAGTTGCGGGCCAAGGGATTTCTCGAGTTCATTATATCAAATAAATGATCAAATGTACGTATGAACTCGACCGTTGCTTCACAGCCTTCAAACTTCTTCAGCTTCAAATCTTTATCGCAAAACTCCAGTGCATCAGCCACACTGCTGCTGAGAGTTTGGGCCGCCAAGTTGACTTTCATCTTTTGCTTGTCCCAGTGGATGTGTGCCGACCTCAGCTTGTTACCAGCTCTGAGCCCCTCCTCCTCTTGCAGCACGTGTAGACGTTCAATGTAAGACTAACAAATCTTCCCTCCCGATCCATCAACCAAAATTCCCTTGGATGCAAGTGTGTTTCTCACCAGTTTCAACATATGACATATGTCAAGAAGGACACTCACACGCAACTCCGGTTTACTGGGATGAGGGAATGAGGGATCCAACCGAGCAATGTCCATATTTGCCCCCAGCTGCTTCAACATGGTCATGTGACATGATGGTCCATCACATGTAAGAGAGGCAACTTCAACGTCAATGTCACACAGCTTCTGTATGCACTGCATCACCAAATTGGCCCTTTCAGCACCTGACATGCCATGTATAAAAAAAATAGCCAACTGGAACTTTCCAATTGCTGTTTAATGACACAACCATGAGAACAAGTGCATCAGTTGCAACAGGAGTTGAATCATCGCATACATCGGTTCCAATGTCAACATAGCCACGCAGCTTATCACCATCCCAACTGACGTGCTTTCTGATGGACATTTCATCAAGCATGAGGGCACAAACAACACGTCTCTTTTCAGCTTCAGCCTCCTTCACTTTCAGTTTTAAGGCCACAAAGGATTCTTGTGTGAATCCCGGTTCACCACTGATACAACTGTACCACTTCCTGATGACTGCAGGGTGTGGCAATGCCATGTCAAAAGTTTTGCGTACATACATGTAGGCTTTGGTTGAATAGAATTGAAGGGTCAGAGCAAATGCTTTGAGTGCAGGAGGATACGTCTTCCTTGTCACCTTGCCACTTTTCTTGTTTTGGAGCATTCTTTCCATTATTCCAGAAGGAACATCAGAGAAGGTCTTTGCCAACTGGTCAGCTCCATTCTCAGAGAGCAGCTGCTCATCACGAAGTGCTTGAACAACTGTGGTCAAAGATTTGACTTTCCTCCGGCAGCGACGTGATTTCTGCTGTGTCAATTTGAGCTTTTTCTTGACGCTACAAAGATTGTCATGCACAGAGTCCAGTTTACGTTTCACACTCCGTGGACTGGCAGTTACAGCATATGTGTGATCAGCACCAGTCGTTGCTGCAAGCTTTGATGGGCTGGTGATGATTGATGTACTGGGTGTGTTGTCCAGTGGCTCTTGCAGATTGACCAGTGCTTCTTGCGGGAAAGACCGTGGTTTGGGTGGCTTTCGCTTCCTTTCATCCTGGAAATCCATCAGAATAATAGATCAGAATTAATTATGAACGAAGAAATTATACAAGATTATTTATTTGGGATGTTCTTGAGAAAAGAGATGGTGGAAAAGTATTGATAAGTTGCTGATGTTGATATGTTTGCAAAATTTATATATTTGACACATCAATTGGCATGTAAGTAGACAAGTGTGAAAATCACTGCTGGCAGTGACAGCTACAACATGACACTATTTATATCTCAGTTACTCCACCACAACATGAAACTCTTGTATTATGTACCTTCTGCAGGTGGGTCGGAAAATCAAATATGGTTGGCAGGGAATTTTCTCTGAGTCTTGTGGTCTGACCTGTCCTGTCAAAACATGAGTCATCAAAGTGGTCTGAGCAAAGGACAGACTTCTTTGAAGGTTTCCATTTGTCACGTTTCACATTCACAACCCATTTCTGGAGAACATCTGGACGACTGAATGGAAATCTGAAAAAAATATTTTCAAGAAATTAGCCGATAGTCATGAAAGTACAACTTGAAGCAACAATTTACAACATATTCAATATGTAAGGCTCAACATACTAGCCATATAAACACTCAATTACCATGTACTTATACAGAATCAGTTATTGGTTTCAAAGTTTAACTGCATTGAGTTTTGCAACTTTTAATCATCCAGGGTACACATTATTAGAAGGGACTGTGGCGGCCACAAAAGCCCACTGGCGTGGTGACATCATTCTGCGCACCAAGTGGGCAGTGGCCACGCCCGAGGGGTAGGCGTGGCCTCATGATACACACCGGGCGCGCAGCCCGGAGCGCGCCGGTGTTACAGTGAGCTCCTGAAATAAAGACGCTTATAAGTTACCGCTTGTCCGCTTCCTCCTTGCTCGCAAGCAGCGCGCGTAACGCCGCGCTTTACTGGTGACCCCCTCGACGTTGGATCTGCCGGAGCGATCCTTCCACACGCGACGCCATTGCCATGGCCAACTTCATCAAACTTCCCGAATTTTGGGAGGCTCAGGCCGAAGTCTGGTTGGTCCAGGCCGAAGCCCAATTTCAGCTTCGGCGCCTCACCGGCGATGACACGCGCTATTGCCACGTCGTCGCCTCCCTCGGGCCCGGCACGGCCGCTCGAGTTGTGTCCGTCCTCCGCCACCCACCGGACGGCCACAAGTACGAGGCACTCAAGCGGCTACTCCTAGCCACGTTCGGCCTCACGGACGACGCACGGGCCGACCGCCTCCTGGATCTCCCCCAGCTCGGTGACACGCTCCCGTCGGTCCGAATGGATCATATGCTGTCACTGTTGGGCGACGAAGCCCCCGGTTCTCTATTCCGGGCGCTTTTCCGTCGCCAACTTCCAGCGCAGGTTCGCCTCGCGTTGGCCATGACCGGGCTAACGGAACCCCGAGCATTGGCAGCCGAGGCGGACAGGTACTTCGCCGCTTCGGACACGCGGGCGAGAGTCGGCGTGGCCGTCACGGCCCTCGAGGCTGATGCTGCTGATGCTGCTGATGCTGCTGATGCTGCTGATGCTGCTGTTCCACAGCATCAGCTTATACAGCATACGCAGCATGCTGATACGCACCTCGTGATCGCCGCCACGCCCCGCCCACCGCCGCGGCGAAAACCGCCACCGCGGGGAAACCCGCCAACTCCACCAGCCTGGCGGAGCCAGCCGCGCTCCTCCAGCTCCACCACCTGGTGCTGGTTCCACGCCAAGTTCGGCCACGAAGCTCGGCAGTGTCATCCGCCATGCTCCTTCAACAGGTCGGGAAACGCCCGGGCCGGCGCTCAATAGTGGCGATGAGCGCCGGCCGTTCGAGCAGCCTGCTGTTCATAACGGACACCTTCTCCGGGCGCCATTACCTGTGCGACACGGGAGCGCAGGTGAGTGTCGTTCCCGCCGGCACGTCAGACAAGCACGCCGCGGGTGGGGGCCCCGCGCTGCTTTCCGCGAACGGGACGCCCATCCGTACGTACGGAAAACGCTGCCTCTCTCTGCGGTTCGGAGGGCAGGTTTTCCGATGGACGTTCGTCACCGCCGACGTGCCCATGGCACTGCTTGGCGCGGACTTCCTGTGCGCTAATGGGCTCCTGGTCGACGTCAAGCGCAGACGTCTTGTCCAGGCCGAGACGTTCAGCTCGCTCGCTTGTGCGTTGCCCAGCTCAATGAGCGGCTTGCCAAGCGGCTTGCCGAACGGTTCGGTTCCGGCCACGTTCGTCTGTATGCTTCCGGCAGCGGACGCATTCACCCGCCTCCTCGCCGGCTTCCCGGCCCTCACGCGGCCCACCTTCTCGGCGGGGGCCGTCAAGCACGGGGTGGCCCATCACATCCCCACCGTCGGGCCACCGGTCTACGCCCGGGCACGCCGCCTCGAGCCGACGAAGCTGGCGGTGGCAAAAGCGGGGTTCGCTACCCTGGAGCGACTCGGCATCGTTCGGCGCTCAGAGAGCGCTTGGGCGTCGCCGCTGCACATCGTGCCGAAGCCCGGCGGGGGATGGCGACCGTGCGGGGACTATCGCCGTCTCAATGACGCCACGACTCCCGACCGCTACCCCGTCCCCCACATTCAGGACTTTTCCGCCCGTTTGGCGGGCAGGTCCTTCTTCTCGAAGGTGGACCTCATACGCGGCTACCATCAGGTCCCCGTCAGGCCGGAGGACGTCCCGAAGACGGCGGTCATCACGCCATTCGGACTCTTCGAGTTCCTGCGCATGCCCTTCGGTCTGAAGAATGCGGCTCAGGCGTTCCAGCGACTGATGGACAGCGTCCTGCGCGACTTGGATTTTGTCTACGTCTACCTGGACGATATCCTCGTCGCCAGCGCGTCCCGCGAAGAGCACCTACGCCACCTCCGCACGCTCTTCGAACACCTGGGCCAGCATGGTCTGATTGTGAACCCCGCAAAGTGCCGGTTCGGCGGCGCCATAATCTATTTTCTGGGGCACCGTGTCACCAGGCACGGAGCCGTCCCCCTGCCGGCCACGGTGGAGGCGGTGAAGGGGTTTCCACGCCCCCGCACGATCAGAGGGCTGCAGGAGTTTCTGGGCATGGTGAACTTTTACCATCGGTTCCTGCCCCGTATCGCCCAGCTCCTGCGCCCCCTGCACGAAGCTCTCCGAGGTAAGCCGGGCAAAGGCGACGTTACCTGGACCGAGCAGATGGACACGGCGTTCACGGGCGCGAAGCTCGCCTTGGCTAACGCCACCATGCTCGCGCACCCGGCGCCCGATGCACCGATCGCCCTCACCACCGATGCCTCGGACTACGCGGTGGGCGCGGTGCACGAGCAATGGGTGCGTGGAGCTTGGCAACCACTGGCGTTCTTTAGCCGGCAGCTTCGCCCGCCCGAACGCCGTTACAGTACCTTCGACCGCGAGTTGCTCGGGCTTCACTTGGCGGTCAGGCACTTCCGCCATCTGCTCGAGGGCCGTGTGTTCACTGCCTTCGTCGACCACAAGCCGCTGATCTTCGCGATGGGCAAGGTCACCGAGCCGTGGTCGGCCCGGCAGCAGCGTCACCTCTCGGCCGTGTCCGAGTACACGACGGACATCCAGCACGTTGCGGGGAAGGACAACCCGGTGGCGGATTGCCTTTCCCGGGCCGTCGCCCACGCAGTCCACCTCGGCATCGACTATGCCCGGATGGCAGCGGACCAGGCCGCTGACCCCGACGTCCAGGCCTTGCGGACCGCCGTCACGGGCCTCCGCGTCACCGAGGTGCCGTTCGACGGCGCAGGCGCGGCCCTCTTGTGCGACGTCTCCCTCGGGCGTCCTCGCCCCATCGTGCCCGCGGGCTGGCTGCGCCAGGTGTTTGACGCCATCCACGGCCTGTCCCACCCGGGAGCGAGGGCCTCCCAAAGGCTGATCGCCGACAAGTTCGTCTGGCATGGCCTCCGGAAGGCCGTCCGCGGCTGGGCCAGGACGTGCCTCGCGTGCCAGCGTGCCAAGGTGCACCGGCACACCCAGGCCCCGTTGGCCCCGTTCACGGTGCCGGAACGCCGGTTTGACCACGTCCACGTGGACCTGGTGGGACCTCTGCCCCCCTCGCGGGGTTTCACCTACGTCCTCACCATGGTGGACCGCACCACCCGGTGGCCGGAGGCCGTGCCCCTGGCGTCGACAACGGCGGCCGATGTCGCGCAGGCTTTCATCGCCACCTGGGTCGCCCGGTTCGGCGCCCCCTCAGACATGTCGTCCGACCGCGGCCCCCAGTTCACCTCGGAGCTCTGGGGGGCGGTCGCGCAGGGGCTCGGGGTCCGGCTACACCGAACCACGGCCTACCACCCCCAGGCTAACGGCCTGTGTGAGCGATTTCACTGCTCATTGAAGGCCGCGCTCCGGGCCACCCTCCGCGACGGCGGCTGGGTCGACAGGCTCCCCTGGGTCCTGCTGGGCCTCCGGACGGCGCCCAAGGAGGACCTGCGTGCATCCGCGGCGGAGTTGGTCTTCGGGCAACCGCTGCAGGTGCCGGGCGAGTTCCTCCCCGACTCCACGGCACCATGGTCCGCGGCACAGCAGCGCTCCGCTCTGCAAGAGACCGCCCAGAGGTTCGCCCCGGTGCCAACGGCATGCCACGGGCACCCACCGACGCACGTCGCCCCGGAGCTTCGCACGGCGGAGTACGTCTTCGTCCGCCACGATGCCCACCGGACACCACTGCGGCCCCCGTACGACGGGCCTTTCCGCGTGCTGGAGACCGGGGTGAAGCACTTCACCCTGGACATCGGCGGTACTCCTGACCGCGTTTCGGTAGACCGCCTCAAGCCGGCCCACCTCGACGTGGACAATCCACCGCCAGTGGCCCGACCCCCACGTCGGGGCCGCCCCCCTGCGGGCGGACCCCCGGCACCGCCCAGCCCCGCCGCCACGCCGCCCCCCGGTCCTGCACCCATCCCAGGGGCAGCCAGGGGCATCCCACCTGGCATCCCTGCACCCCGGATGCCGCCGATCGCCAGGGGGCGCTTCGGCCGGGTCATTCGTCTGCCCCGCAAACTGGCCCTCCAGGTGCGCGGGAATTCTGGGGGGGGGCGCGTGTGGCGGACACAAAAGCCCACTGGCGTGGTGACATCATTCCGCGCACCAAGTGGGCGGTGGCCACGCCCGAGGGGTAGGCGTGGCCTCATGATATACACCGGGCGCGCAGCCCGGAGCGCGCCAGTGTTACAGTGAGCTCCTGAAATAAAGACGCTTATAAGTTACCGCTTGTCCGCTTCCTCCTTGCTCGCAAGCAGCGCGCGTAACGCCGCGCTTTAGGACCATGCTATTTATACTCGTCCTCGATAACTATATATAGATAAAGACTTTGGGTCAAACTTAGCCCTGAGGGACCGCATATTGATGAAATATGTCCCGGCTCAGTGACTTTGCGCACTCTGCGGTTGAGTCAAACTAGTTCTGAAGTTCAGTAGTTGAAACTTGAATCCAGATCGCGGTTGTGCAAACATCATAATTTAACATTCAAATTCAACGTTTTTTAAATAAAACATTCTCAAATAAATGTTAATTTTCAGTACTTACAGATGAAATGTCTTTCCACATCCTCGTATTTGTCTCTTTGTGCAATTAATAGCGGCACAAGCCGGCATTTCATAATACGTTAGCGGAGCGTGTTGACGAAAATTTTATGCGAGTGGCAACATGGCGTCCAGTGGCCGGGCGCTGACTTCAACTCAAGAGCCCGACCCGCTATCCAGTAGTATATACAGATCAGTGGGCCATAGCCACATAGCCTATGTCCCCCCCCCCCCCCCCCACGCGCGCGCACACACACACAAAGTCGTATTTGTACCCCGACTTTGGAGTTTGTAACTTTAAAGATCTGGCCGTGCATAGAACACATGCATACAAAGAGAGAGAGAGAGAGAGAGAGAGAGAGAGAGAGAGAGAGAGAGAGAGAGAGAGAGAGAGAGAGAGAGAGAGAGAGAGGGGGAAGAGCGAGAGGGGAGAGGGAGAGAGAGAGAGGGGAGAGGGGGAGGGGAGAGAGGGGAGGGGGAGAGAGAGATTGGAGGGGGAGAGGAGAGGGGGAGAGAGAGAGAGGGGGAGAGAGGAGAGGGAGAGGGGGAGAGAGGAGGAGAAAGGAGAGGGAGAGAGGGGAGGGGGGAGAGAGAGGGAGAGAGGGGAGGGGGAGAGAGGAGGGGGGGAGAGGAGGGGGAGAGAGAGGAGGGGGAGAGAGAGGAGGGGGAGAGAGAGGAGGGGGAGAGAGAGAGGAGAGGGGGAGAGAGGAGGAGAGGGGGAGAGGGGAGGGAGAGAAGGGAGAGAGAGAGAGGGAGAGAGATTGAGGGAGAGAGATTGAGGGAGAGAGATTGAGGGAGAGAGATTGAGGGAGAGAGAGATTTGCGTTTTATAGGTTTCGATGTGAGTGAATATTTGATAAGAGAAACTATAAAATGAGATGCATAAAAATCAATGCCAGAAACGTCACTAAACAAAAACATGGTGGTGACAGTGATAAAAGTGGAGACTATAAAACTACTACTATCACAATATGCTCTCGCCTTGGAGCGTAAGTCCGCCAGCAGTGGTTGTTGGTAGCTGTTAAAGATCCCACGGTATATTTTGCACAGAGTATGTAAAAGTTATCATTGCTGGCACCCTAAACACATTCCAAATTTCTGCTGAATCTGCATGCAGCAAGTGGTCTGGTGTTCTCGTGTATTTGTTTGTTGCTTTGGGTTGTTTAGCTGTATTCGTCTGTTGGCACAGCTCTCGGACATTTCTAGAAAGTGTCCACAGAGGGTGCAGAAACCATTGCCGCTGGAAAATTGTTTCAAACATCATAAAATTTTGATTATTAAGAAATTCAGAGCAATTCTTGTCTTGAACCTTGGTGTTAAAAGTTTCTTCGAATGCCCTATAAGATTATTTGAAGACAAGCCCATTACAAAATTTAAAACATTGCGTCTGCACCTTCAAAAACAAGTCAGTATCTTTCACATAATTTGGATTCCACACAGTGGATCCCTATTGGAGGGCTACTCTTATAGTCTTATCAGGGACTGGCGGATTGCCTAGACCTAGAGATATGCACAAACCTGGGTTTGAATGTCGGCCCAGATATAAACTGTCACCCTTGGTGTTTCACAGGCGGGTTGAGGCATCAATGTGTCCCTCGGATGGACGTAACACTTGGCGTCCCGTCTGCATTACTTGGTGGACGTTAAAGATCCCGCAATGTCCTTTGCAAAGAGTTGGCGAGCTATCGCCGGCACCCCAAACAAGTTACAAATTCCTTCCCTCACCTGCAGAGGGCACCACATCAGCGGCACGGCCACACCCTCAGCCAATGATACCGTTATGTGGCCTTGTGCTGCATACCAAAGAAGAAAAAGATCAGGGAATTAATAAAAGAAAGCAGAAACTATATCGTCAGTGAAATCTCTAAAAACATCTTTTCAACATTGATCTTGTTGCCTGGTTTTTCTTGGCCCTGCGTGTGACATGATGAGGGCTTCCAAGTAGTACCGGATGTTATTACATACAACCAAATACTTTTGTACTTGTATTTCTGATAGATCCTATACAATTAAAGTGTATGCAAACCAAATCGACCTCTTAATCCTCAGCATGACGTTTTTTTTTTTATGCGTTGAAGTTCATTCGGCAAATATTAGACCAAGTGCATAGATAATTATGATGTTGTAGCTTGTGATGTTCCTCAATGTTCCTAATACCCTTACACAGCTGAGCTCCATCTGCAAACAGCTTGGCTTGTGATTCAACAACACTTGGAATATCGTTCACATATGTAACTGGACACATGAAATATGTTACGATTATTTTATTTGACCCCTCCCCTCACTCCCTTGTTCATGGCCCAGTGGGTGGGTAGTTTATTGCGTCACAGGGGTCAAAACAGGAAAAAAAATCCCACCCCCTCCCTTGAATGACCCCCCACCTTTACCCTCCCCTTTATGTTGCGTTCCTTTTCCTTCACTAAAC
This sequence comes from Myxine glutinosa, assembly GCF_964187855.1. Taxonomy (NCBI): domain Eukaryota; kingdom Metazoa; phylum Chordata; class Myxini; order Myxiniformes; family Myxinidae; genus Myxine; species Myxine glutinosa. The sequence goes on along the minus strand of NC_136263.1, from coordinate 99,904,807 downwards.
TTTGTTTTATTATCCTCCTTACTCTCACTCCCTCTGTCCTTCCAGCCTCCTTTTCCTTAATTTAGGGAACATAATATATTTTGATGTGGCGGAGTATGTTTCAGTCTCTTAATAAAGTAAATATAATTATGCTATACAAGGGGAAGTCAAAATTCAAAACGTTTCAGAGCCAAAAACACGGCAATTGTATCAGGACAGTCAACAAGCTAGACAGAAAAGGACGAACACCTGTTCCAGGTTTTGCTGGTGCAAGACTATTCCTTCATTGTTCAGAACATCTTTTGAGCACCTCTCCCCTTCCAGGAATTTGTAATACTAGGGCATGCCCGTACTATATATATATCTAAAATTATATCCCCCCCCCCTCTATTTACATGAAATGGTTTGGTCCATTCGCAAAGCCAAAGCGAACGGCTTGCGAGTACGGTGACAATCCCCCCCTCTATTTACATGAAATGGTTTGGTCCATTCGCAAAGCCAAAGCGAACGGCTTGCGAGTAAGGTGACAATCCCCCCCCCCTCTATTTACATGAAATGGTTTGGTCCATTCGCAAAGCCAAAGCGAACGGCTTGCGAGTACGGTGACAATCCCCCCCCCTCTATTTACATGAAATGGTTTGGTCCATTCGCAAAGCCAAAGCGAACGGCTTGCGAGTAAGGTGACAATCCCCCCCCCCCCCCCTCTATTTACATGAAATGGTTTGGTCCAAAGCGAACGGCTTGCGGAGTTTGGTAAATAAATCGCCATAGCTCGGTAACTACTTCTCCGATTAATATGAAACCTTGAAAAGGCACATCCTCAGGTCCCCAGCAATATACCTGGCAAGTTTCAAGTATATCGGACCCGTGGTTGTCGAGAAACAGCGGTCACAGACACACACACATACACACACACATACACACACACATACACACACACATACACACAGAGATTACTGGAATTATAGATAGATGTAGTGACGGCGATAATTTGCCGACTCCGCAAAAGACACGTTGGGATTTCTAATGTCCATCAGTGACCAGTGACATTGATGATATCCATTTGATATCATTTGATGATCATTTGATGATCATTGATGACATTTCTAATATCCATCAGTGACCAGTGACATTGATGCATCCATCGCCACTTATGTAAAACACCAGGGTGACAGTTTATAGCTGCGTCATGATTCGAACCGAGGCTCGGCAGCTCGAAGGAGAGTGTAAATACCTCGAAGCTATCCTGCCAAGCCAAACTTTACTTAAACACACAAACCGGTCACTCATCAAGAGCTGCTCTATATCCTAGAATAATTTACAATTCCTTCAATTATTCACCATTCCACACAAACACCTTCGTCTGCATGTCAAATATTTACAAACGGCATCCAAATGCAACTGCTGCAAATGCACATCAATAAACCCCGCATGTCCATTTCCGCAAAGCTGAACTTGATCGTTTTGTGCTCCAGACGTGGCACAACTACACTACCGGTCAAAAGTTTGAGAACACCTCAATTTTTCCAGTTTTTATTGAAATTTACGCAGTTTAATGTCCAGTGAATAACCTGAAATGGTACAAAGGTAAGCAGTAAACTGCTCGAGGTTAAAAAAAAGTTTAGGTTAGCAAAAACGGGAAAGTAATGTAAATTGCAGTTATATTGTAAAAAAAAAAAGGCCTTGTTCAGGGAACAAGTAATGGGTTAACAACTTACAGCTGTTCTGCAGCAATGTAAGTAAATTAAGCCTTGAAAGTTGATGCAAACAATTCCTACAGGTGTCCCAACCTCTGCTGATTACTGGATTACAAACCCCCTGTCTGTATAAAAGCAATATTGGAACAGACTGTTATTACACCCTATTTGGACAATATTGCACTGCAGGAAGTAGTATATTGGAAACTGGAGAAAACTCTGACAGGAAAAGGTCTGGCAGACCCAAAGCCACAACACAATCAGAAGACAAGTTTCTGAGAGTCAAGAGCTTGCGTGATAGGCGGCTCACAGGACAACAGCTTAACACTGGTCGAAGTAATCAAGTCTCAGTTTCAACTGTGAAGAGAAGACTCCGAGCTGCAGGTTTGACAGGTCGAGTGGCAGTAAGAAAGCCATTGCTAAGATGGCAAAACAAGAAAAAGAGGCTTGCCTGGGCCATGACGCACCGCCAGTGGACTACTGAAGACTGGAAGAAGGTCTTATGGACCGATGAATCAAAATTTGAAGCTTTGGTTCATCACGCAGGGTTTTTGTACGCCGTCGAGTAGGCGAAAGGATGGTTCCTCAGTGTGTGACACCAACTGTCAAACATGGAGGAGGAAGCGTGATGGTCTGGGGCTCTTTTGCTGGATCCAGAGTCGGCGACTTGCACAGAGTGACTGGCACCCTGAACCAAAAGGGCTACCACAGCATTTTGCAGCGCCATGCAATACCATCTGGTATACGCCTAGTTGGTCAGGGGTTTATCCTACAGCAAGATAATGACCCTAAACACACCTCCAGGCTATGTCAAAACTACCTTCGAAGAAAATAACAAGAAGGTAGGCTTCAAATCATGGAATGGCCAGCACAGTCTCCAGACTTAAACCCCATCGAGCTGGTTTGGGATGAACTGGACAGAAGGGTGAAAGCAAAGCAACCTCCAAGTGCAACACATTTGTGGGAACTTCTGTAACAGTGTTGGGAAGAACTTCCCGAACAATATTTGATTTCCATTGTAGAAAGAATGCCACGAGTGTGTTCGGCGGTTATATCTGCAAAAGGTGGCTACTTTGCTGAGTCAAAATTTTAAATTAAATTTTGTTAAACAGAATGATTCTATGATTTCTTTTTTATCTCCAATTGTTTATTTGTTCTATGCTTAATTTCAGAGTACATTGAGACATTAAACTGCGTAAATTTCAATGAAAACTGGATAAACTGAGGTGTTCTAAAACTTTTGACTGGTAGTGTATATCGACGAGGAAAAGCAGCAGCTGCACAAACGTCAGACAAACAAGCTATAAAAAGAAATGATGTACAACAGATGATGTTTATAATCAGAAACAGCAACATCTCTAACACAGATCCTTCTTTTAATGTGTATGATACATCAAGACCATCTTTTTCGTAGTATACGCTGCTATGAGTAATTTATGCTTACATAGCAACTCACAAAGATGCTTATCCACCTGCAAGAGAAATGAATGCTTCCAGGCTCATTTAATGCCAAAGATGACTTTAAATTGGCAAAAACAAAACACTTAAGAGAACTAGAGGGTTGCCATCTCACTGAAGGTTCTCGGTATAGCCAACTCATAATATTAGCCAATTGGTAGCACTTGAAATTGGATACCAAGACTAAAAACACTTCATGCCTCCCTCTGGGAACCGTAATAATAAAAAACAAGCGTTACGCCTAGGTCCCGCGTCGGGAAAGTGATGTGAGTTGACAAAGTGGAAGACGCAGAAAACATGCTATGATATGATATTTCGCTCACAAGGTTCAGACATACATGGAGGCGGCCATCTTGGATTTTGACGTGGCGACCCAATTTTCAATAGCGTTCGTCCTTATGCCTAGACACACCCACACACCAGATTAGTAGTTGGTACTTCGCTTATTTTTCAAGATATTTCGCTCACAAGGTTCAGACATATATATGGTGGTGGCCATCTTGGATTTTGACGTGGCGACCCAATTTTCAATATGGTTCTTCCTTATGCCTAGATACACCCACACACCAGATTAGAAGTTGGTACTTCGCTTATTTTTCAAGATATTCCGCTCACAAGGTTCAGACATACATGGCGGCGGTCATCTTGGATTTTGACGTGGCGACCCAATTGTCAATAGCGTTCTTCCTTATACCTAGATACACCCACACACCAGATTAGTAGTTGGTACTTCGCTTATTTTTCAAGATATTCCATTCACAAGGTTCAGACATATATATGGTGGTGGCCATCATGGATTTTGACGTGGCGACCCAATTTTCAATAGGGTTCTTCCTTATGCCTAGATACACCCACACACCAGATTAGAAGTTGGTACTTCGCTTATTTTTCAATATATTTTGCTCACAAGGTTCAGACATATATATGGTGGCGGTCATCTTGGATTTTGACGTGGCGACCCAATTTTCAATAGCGTTCTTCCTTATGCCTAGATACACCCACACACCAGATTATAAGTTGGTACTTCGCTTATTTTTCAAGATATTCAGCTCACAAGGTTCAGACATACAAGGCGGCGGCCATCTTGGATTTTGACGTGGCGACCCAATTTTCAATAGGGTTCTTCCTTATGCCTAGATACACCCACACACCAGATTAGAAGTTGTTACTTCGCTTATTTTTCAAGATATTCCGCTCACAAGGTTCAGACATACATGGCATCAGACATACATGGCGGCGGCCATCTTGGATTTTGACGTGGGTTGCACCCACACACCGAATTCGAATGCCGTCCTTCGCTTACGCACGCACGCACACACGCATGCATGCCCACCTGCACGCACTCACGCCCGCACGCACGCACGGACAGACGGACGGACGGACACACGGACGGAGGGGAAAACCATAGTCCCTCTTTCGCTCCGCGGTGCGACGGGGGACAATTAAATAATGGGAAAATTAAATAATGGGGAAATTGAAAATTGAAAAATATTTAAATAATTTAACATTGGGGGAAAATATATAATTGGAAAATGAAAAAGAAAGAAATAATTGAGAATTTGAAAAAAAAAAAAAAACAGTGCAGTAACATCCCGACATTCGCAGTGGATACATTCTTGAAAAATGCCACGAATGTTGGAGCATTGGACTAATGGGATAAAGGGGGATATATAGGTTCCCAGCGGTTTGTGATTCATAGGGGGATTTTAAAAAGTTTATGAACATGAATGCACATGATTACATTTTCAATAAACATGCTTACACACAAAAAAACAACAACAGCAGGTAGTTTCTAATTTTTATTTAAGATACGACGTAACTTTTGATGTGATGATGATGAATGATGATGATGAGTTAGAATACAGTGAACTCCTCTGAAGAGGACGCAGGTGACGGTGCTGATGGTGTTGAGGTAGAGGGGCTGGAGCAAAAAAATTGGTAATTGGCAGCTGTTTTTCAGAGTGCTGCAGGTTTCTGGGTAGCTCCTTCTATGGGAGCAAAACATCATCCAAAGCCCTCTTGAACCGAAGATACTGCTCCATCACTAGGTCGGCATCTTGCAACCTGTCAGCGACTGCCCTCATATTCTGCCGCACCTCAACCAGGAACGTGATGGTCACCTTGGGCTACGCTACCTCTTCCTCCTCTTCACAGCCCTCCACATCCTCCTCAGAAACCTTGATGATGGTCTTCAACTCATCCTTCCTGTGGCCATAGGTTTTTCCAGCAAGCGTTGATGATGAATGCTTTCACTTCATTCAGTGAGTCTTTGATGGTGCTGATGCAGTGAGTTATGTTGAAGTCCTTCCAACATTTCCCGACGGTAAGTTTGGGGTCAGACTCCATAGCATCCAAGGTGTGGTGGGTGTAATACATTTTGAACGTCAAAAAAATCCCTTGGTCAACTCTTTAGATAAGGGAGGTGGTGTTGGGTGGCAGAAAGATGACCTCAACATTGGGATGGGCCACCTTCAGCACCTTGCGGTGGCCAGGAGCGTTGCCCACCAATAGGAGGACCTTGAAGGAGAGGTTCTTTACTGCAGGTACCTCTCCACTTGAGGGACAAAACAGTTGTGGAACCAATCCATGAATATGGTAGCTGTTACCCATGCCTTTCTGTTGGCCCTCCAAAATACGGGCAGAGTTGCTTTTTTTGCTCTTGAGAGCACGTGGGTCAGGGAATGGTGCAACATCATTTGCGGTCCCCTTTGGCGTTGGTGCAGAGGAAAAGAGATATTCGTCCTTTTCAGCATTCAACTTTGAGATGAAAGTTCTCATGGGACTTTTTTTTCCATAACAGGCCGATCTTGTCTGCATTGAAGACCCGCTCTGGTACATACACCTTCTCGATGAGCTGCGCGAGTGGAGCAGGGAAAACTTCAGCTGCCTCGTGGTCCGCTGAGGCACGCTCGCCTGTGAAGTTCACATTGTGGAGACCGTACCGCTTATTGAAGCGGTCAAACGATCCCCTGCTAACTCGGAAGGAACTGGGGCCTCTCTTACCCGCATCACTCGTACCTGCATCTCTTGTGTTTGCAGCACCACCAGTGTCAACCAGATGCTCGTACATGCGCTTTGCCTTTTCATGAATCAGAGGTCCACTAAAAAGCACGTTTTTCTGGGCATTGTCCTCTAACCACACATTTATTACCTTCTCCATTGTTTCTTTGTGAACGCCCCTGACGGGTAACCACTTTGGTGCTGGGTAATGCGCTATCCGTTACACTTTCGCAAATGTCCTTGTTTTTTTAATGTAACGGACAGTCCACTCATTCACACCATAATGCCTGCCCATAGAGGCCGCACTCTCACCTCTTGATATCCAGTCTAGTAGCTCCATTTTCTGGCTCAGGCTCATGACTTTTTACCTCCTCTTGGGAGCAGATACTTCTCCTGCACTACTCTTGCACTTAGGACCTATGATTGAACAATGAACGCAAAAGGTCCATGAGCACGAGGAATCACAGGGTCAATGCAGCGGGACAAACAAAGAATGCAAAATGTCCATGAGCATGAGGAATCACAGCAGGTCAAGGCAGCGGGACGAACAATGTGTGCAAAAAGTCCACGTGCATCAGGAATCACAGCAAGTAAAGACAGTGGGACGAGAAGAAAGAATGAGACCCAGGACAGGCTGCACATAAGTAGCCATGAGGATTGTGGGTAGATGGAGGAGGCGTGGGTAGTGTGACTATTGTTTGTGAGGGATGTTGGCGGGGGATGGTTGTGGTCAAGTTTCATCGAGATATTGTGTGTAGTTTCAGAGAAAAAAAGCAAATTCCTATTTTGGGGGGTCAAACCTGGATGCACTTTGACCCCCGGTAGACCCCTTAGACCCCGATTTTTTTTTTAATGCCGTGAACAAACTTTAGTCACAACACAACAAATCATTTGTGCCAAATTTAGTCACAATCCCTTCAGCGGTTTCAGAGAAGAAGTTTCAAGTGTTTATGGACTGATGGATGACGCGCCATCGCATAAGCTCCCCTTCGTTCCAGGTGAGCTAAAAATTGAAAATAAAAATGAAAATAATAATAAATTGATGGTGTTTTTAAAATAATAATAATAGCCTGGTGTTGGCTGAGCGGTTAGGGTGCCGGCTTGGGATCCTAGGATCCTGGGTTTGAATCCCGGTCGATCGCTAAATTAACACCAGGGGGGTTGACTCAGCCTGTCATCCTTCCGAGGTCGGCAAATTGAGTACCAGCTTGCTGGGATGAATGATCCCGGTGTGTACCCCGGTTTAGAATAGGTACACCGTATCCCTGCGCATCGTAAGAGGCGACTAAGGGTTGGCATCAGGAAGGGCATCCGGCCATAAAAACATTGCCTCAAACAGGGAACCATGATTGTCATGGGGCCCGCAAGGCTAACACCTGCTCTAGCGTGGGAAATGGCCTTAAAACGATCATTCATTCATTCATTTTTTTCAATTGAAAATTAAATATTTGAAAAAAAAATACATGAAGATTGGAAAAAATAAGTAATTGAAAATGGGGAAATAAATGAAATTGAAGAATTAAGTAATTAAATTAAATAATGGAAAAATATTCCTCAAAAAGCAGGCCACCACAGACACCAAGACTAAACACTTGATGTCTCCCTGTGGGAACCATTAAAAAAATTTCAACAAAAATCACAAAATCGTAATTTGAAATGGGTAACAACCAAATATTCTCATCATCATCATCATTTCGCTTTATTGAGAACATCAAACACTAGATAAGGCTGACACTTGCCAAGTTTACAATACTAGCAACGGTACCCGCCCTATGGGCGGGGCTTCAATTGGGAGGCCCAAATGAAAAGGCTAAATATCAGAAATTGAAGGCTTTTTTTCTTTTAAACGATTTATATAAACATCCGTTAAATCTCGATCGGTGCAGCCGTTTGTGCGGCACCCGGGAAAATAACGTCATGTGGGAGCAAGTATCAGCAGGATGTGGCAGTGTGGGAGTCCACGTTTCTGATCCTCCTTCATGCCGAAGTAGCCCACCACTTCTCCAAGCATTCCGCTCTTCAGATCCGCCATGATAGATTTAAGCTTGATACTGAAGACGCGTGCAGTTAGTCCTCCCGATGTCGTATGTACTCCCGATACGTGTTTCCTTCATTGTAAAAACTTCCAAATGAACAGTTAAAAGGATTTTGAGCCGATAGCTGTTACGGCCTTGGCAAGATCGATGGAGACAGCGATCTGTTAGCGTATTCACCGCCCAAATAGCTATGTGGAATTCTCTCATGTGGAGATTAAACTAATCGTGTTCACAATCGCTATGTCGTATGTATTCCCGATACGTGTTTCCTTCAGTTGAAATGGGTTAGAATTCTCTCAAGCAGGGATTCAACCCGTGTCCTTATAAAAGGTCTTTGTCCGAGGTCACCGAGTTTGATCGGTGCAGCCGTTTGTGCGGCACCCGGGAAAACAACATCGTCACAATGAGAACAATGGACGTTATGCGAACGCAAATGTTATGTGGGAGTCCAAACCTGAGAATGCTGGAGACCAAAGCTGAAATTGGGAAAACTAAATAGCCTATTTTACTCCTGGAGATCCCAGGATTATCCACCCAAAATATCGTTGAGATCGGTTCAGCAGTTTTTATGGTACCTTCGAACAGACAGACAGACGGACGGACATTTGGTGAATTATAGTAAGATTAAAAGTGTTTCATAAAACTTACAAATACATATAGAAATAATAATGTTATAAAATTACATTAATATGTATATTATGTATCAAAAAGATGTAAGGAATAAAAATATAAATTAACCAAAAACAACGAGACATTTTACATTACAATGAAAAGTATTACATGAAGGAGCAGTGGAAAAATAAATAAATAATAAAATAATCATAATAAAAAAATAAAAAAAGAAGGGGGAATGGATATTTAAGGATATAATATTGTAAGTCATCATGTAATTATTACAAAACATTCAAATCATGGAATTGAGCATGGCAGTCACAGTTGGAATCGTTTATTGCTTATATATTTGTGTTCTCATGCTCATCATGCAGTCTCTTGCTGCTACTACCTACTACTACTACTACTACTACTACTACTACTACTACTACTACTACTACTACTACTACTACTTTAAGGACACCAGTTGCTTATATCTTATTGTAGGATCGGCTGGGGAATGTTTTTGGCCCAAGTCTTAGATAGGCCTTTACTCATTGTAAAGAAGTTCGACTGAAGCCGATTTGGGCAGGAATTTGGAATTTTTCAAGTTGTTACTGATAAATCACCTATTATTCATGAAAAAAATACATCATGGTAAAGCGCGATGCTGCGTGCGCTAATGCTTACGCAAAGAGCAAGCGGACAACGCGGTTCATAAAAGAGTCTTTATTCAAAGTACTCAAACTGCAGCACTAAGCTGCTCAGGGCTGCGCGCTCCGCGTATATCGTGAGGCCACGCCTCTCTCCCTGGCGTGGCCCATCCCCACTTGGTGTGCGGGGTGATGTCACCGCGTCAGTGCTTTCGTGTCCGCCACAATGGGATATTTAACATCCACCAATTAATACTAGCAGACAGGACACCCAGCTTAAGAGACAGCAAACCTTATGATGCAGCACCCACCTGTGAACCACGTATTTGACAGTTGATGGTCCAAAGGTAAGTGTGCTATACTTTGCACCACCCTGGCAGACCATGCTCATTATGCAGTATCATTGAATCACAATTATTATATGGTACTGAGATTTTTACGGTGTAGCCCATAGGGCAAAGCCGTCTAGAACAGTGTTTGTCCGTCTGTATGTATGTATGTATGTATGTATGTATGTATGTATGTATGTATGTACAGTATGTATGTCCCCTCAAACGTATACAAATCAGAGCTGAGACTCTGGTCACATGACAGGGTGATGTGATTATGTCTGATGTCATTACGGCGGTGCTGCGGCTGGCTCTCCACGCACCGCCATTTTGATTTATATGCCATTATGCCGAACATATCGTTGAACCTGTCATATATCACAATCGCCATGCTCTACCGAAACGTTTTTCATTCAGTGTGAAACACAAACAAACCGATTGTTAAAATGACTATCAACTATTGAAAGCATGGGCGTTACGTCTCTTCCAACAAAACGGCACGTATCCAAACCTTGTGGGGTATGATCTAGATTACAGTAGATCTTCCCTCAGGTCTGTAAGTAAAACTTACCTCACGGATGTCTGGATTCCTCCAAATTTCTTGTGTCTAATGTTATAAACAGCATTAACTCATTTTACAGACTGTTTAAAAAGCTAATCATGTGTGTTTGTGGTTCATAATGTTTTACAAGCCCGGCTACGCCGCTGTTAGACTTTTGGTCTTGTTTTTTTTTTTACATTGGACAATTTCACGAGATCACGTGATGTGATAGACTTATGTTGGTCACACTGGCAGCCCCAAAACACTTGAATTTGAACAACAGCAGAATAGACAGGACGTGAAACCTCAAAAGGCCCTTATATAAAATGCTTGAGGCATTTCTTGTTAAAAGTTGGTAACAAGTGTTTTTAACATAATTTGGGTATGCTGAATCCGAATCCGGTTGTTACCAAGCTGGAAAATGCTTTATATACAAGGCTCAAAATCGCAATTCAAAATGGCCGCCAAAATCGCACATATTTGATGTGTCAAATTTTGTTATTTCATGCTTTAGGTTAAAACTATGTTAGCAGAGTAGGTATTTGGTCTTTTGAAAACACTTTCAGCATGGATAATTCAAACTAAGTTGATACCAAGCAAATACAAGCTGCTGGCACCCCGCCAGAGGACAAAATCCAAGATGGCCGCCGCGAAACTTAAACATGGCATATCTCCAGTCCTGTGTGTGTTACAAGCGCGTTCTTGGTGTCTGTATGTAGGTTTTTGATGTCAAGGAATCCAATTAAGAGGTCCAACATAACTTCTATCGAAGAATAAACATAGTTTGGGTCAAATGGGAGGGAAAATCCAATATGGCCGCAGTAAAATTTGAAAAATGCATATATTTGGTTTCCCACTAGCCACAGATATGTTATTGGTGTCTGAATGTAGTACTTAAGGTTTAGAGTTAAAACAACTCATTAATCACAATACTGACTATTTCTACAACAGCAAACATATTGGATGATACCTGGAGTAGTGGTAGTTATACTGCCTCATTCATGTTATTGCTTTTCATAAGTTCTCTTTCAGATTATTGGAATCATTTTATGCTGGACGACAATCCGTGGACTTAGTTAAGGTGTTTAACATACTTAATCAGCGCAATGGCATTAGGTAAGATATACATGCTAACATATTGTTGTCTAAGCTACAGTTTAAATGTGTACACTCGGAGCGGCTTATTTAAGACTTAATTATAAGTATAGTATTATAACCTGTATATTTGAGAACATGCTTATTGGGTACGAGTGTTAACCATGGCTTATCTCTTTTCAGAAAAATGGACCCAGTGCTTAGTCTCAAGAGGCGATCTTCATCACCATCCCTGAGTCTCTGTATCATTTGTCAGAAGGATGACAAGGATGTGCACCAGGCTGGGAAGCAGGGTTTGCTGACACTCCGAGATGCTGTAACCGCATGAAGTAAACTCAGAGATGATAGCAACAGAGATGTTATTGATAGACTCGAAGTTGTGCTTCAGTCAACAGATGCAGAGTCAGTTGTGTGGCATAGACATTGCTACGCACAATTTACTGACAAGGGAAAAATTCAGCGGTTGCACCAGCATCAGAAAACATCAGGATGTAGTATGGACACAGATGGAGAACAAGCATCGAGCAGCAAAGAAACATGCATCTCTTCCAGATCAACACATATATTGCGAGGATCTGTCCTGGGTACTGACTGGGACAAATGCTTATTCTGTCAAACTGTGCATATAAAGCATAGACTTGTATCTGTAACAACACAGAAAATGAGTGCGCAGATAATCGAGGCGGCACAGTTTGATAAAGTGTTACGTATTCGAGTTGCATGTGTCAACGATCTGATTGCGTCAGAAGGCAAATACTACCTTCAATGCTATGTGAACTTTACGAGGTCCACACAAGCTATTCAAAGCATTAGTCACAGAACTGATCTAGCCATGGCGTGGCTATGTTCAGAGCTGCAAGTCTCAGCTCAGGAAGGACATGTATTGGAACTACATGATGTTTTCAATCGGTACTGCTGCCTGACCAAGGATGCAAACATTGAGATTCCACCATCGTTTCTCAGCCGCAGGGCTTCTTTCACAGAAAAGCTAAAACATCATTTGACGGAGATCTAAGAGTTCATCCCTATGCTAGATAGGGCACCCTCGGGAAACAAAACGCTTCTCGTTCCCACAAAATATCGCCATATTCCCATTTCACAGATGGAAGATCAAGACAACGACAAACTATTCACGCCAGTCCATCAACCTGGAGATGACATTTTCCTTTCATTAGTCCACGTAGCCCTTAAGATTAGAGGAGACCTCGTGTCACAGCCAGGCCACAAAGGATTCAACGTCAGTGAAGATGATGCAGCTGCATGTATACCAGATTCCCTAAATATGTTCCTTCGTCTTCTGTTTGAAGGCCAGTCAGCTCTTGATGGTGACACTGATGAAAATGACGACGAAGTACTTGAGGCAAAAGTTCGGTCAAACGTCCTAAACATTGCACAAGATATTGTATTTGTAGTCAGCCATGGGAAAAAGTGGACCCCAAAACACATTGGACTTGGAAGTACATTGCACCAGGCAATGAGGTCCAAACATCTGGTGCAACTGTTTAATAGTGCAGGTCATGTCCTCAGCTACGATTCCATCCTACAAGTGGATAATGCTCTGGCAGAGCATACCATCCAGAACATGGATACTGAAAATGGTGCAGTCATTCCCCCTAATTTGACACCGGGAAAATTTGTACATTTTTCCGCAGATAACATTGACATCAATGATTCATCGATGGATGGAAAGAACACGTTCCATGCCAGTCAGATGGCTGTGTGGCAACGAGGTCCTGCTCCAGACTTCAACTTCCATGATCTTGTACCATCGAAGCATAAATCACTTTCAGTGCCAGATGCCATGAATAACATAATAGAAGCCAATGTCAGGGAAACACAACGTACACCAGCGTTTACTGCAGAAATCCAGCCAGAATGGTACACCGAAGTTGAACATGAAAACGCATCAGCGCAACTGGCGCGAGCTACAGATATGCCTTTCTTCATGAAACGGCAAAATGAAAATCCACAGTTGGGATGGACGCAACACAATCAGTTTTACAGCACGACGGATCCAGAAATGACAACGATTGGCTACTTACCAATTATTCAAGCCCCGGCGCATGAGCTTGACACTCTTACTACGGTCATAAAACGCTGCATGCACATCAGCTCAAAGCTAGGTCAAAAGTATGTAGTACTCACGGTAGACCAAGCATTGTATTGCAAATTACTGGAGTTGAAATCTGCGATACCGGAGATCAAGGAAGTTCTCATCCCTCGCCTTGGTGGTCTTCATATCTCCTTGAACTTTCTCAAAGCTATTGGCCAGCACATGCAGTCGTCGGGGTTAGCAGATATCTGGTCCGAGAGTGGAATTATGGGACCGTGCACCACAGAACACTGTATGGCAGGCAAGTCATATTCTAGAGGAATGCGAGCTCACAAACTAACATTGCAGGCACTTTGGCAAGTGGTTCTACCACAACTTACAAGCTACCTTGAGGAGCATGACGAGCAGCTGAAAAATGAACTGGACAATGCGTCAGATTCGATTGATGATCTTACCGCAATCATTAACACAGATAGGCTCAGGAAAGCAATGGAAGGATTTCTGGAAGACAGAGAAAACAACGTGAACTTCTAATTTTGGTGGCAGTACATGGAGATGGTCATGATTCTTCTCATGTTTACTCGGGCACAACGTGATGGCAATTGGAAGTTATACCTTTATGCGTTCCAGCAAATGCTTCCGTACTTCCACAGATATGACCACACAAACTATGCCAGGTGGGGTGCAGTTTATGTAGCAGAAATGCACCAACTACCAGAAGAAGTATCCGCCGAGTTCGAAGCTGGGAACTTCGTTGTGAAACGGTCGAAGAAGAAGTTCAATCAAGTGGATGCCGATCACAGCCAGGAATGGCTAAATGCTGTTGTAAAGAAAGGAGGAGGCATTGTTGGAATTAGCCGCAACCCAAACGCCTTGAGTAAATGGGCTCTCTCATATAATCTGAGAGCACACATTGCCGCAGATACAAGAACCATGTATAACATTTCGTTGGACGACCAACTAACACACAAGGAGGCAACACCAAGCAGAATTCAGCGAGATCATGCAGACGAGATGTCATTATGCACCACTCTCAGAAGATTTGGCATGCTTTCGGCAGATCAACAACCAACCCTGCAAAACATAGTCACAAAAGATATCTGTACAGACAGCATCCAGCAGTCGCTGGTGAATGCTAAGCAGCTAGGACAGGCTTCCTTGGACGCATTTGTGCAAGACAGACTGGTGGATATGGAGCAACCAAACAAAGTCAAATTCCATGACCCACTCATGAAAAACAAAGCACCTACTTTCTCCAACCTGTACAACGTTCCGAGAAAAGCTACTACCGGAAAAGTTCAGAGTTTGAAAGCAGACAGGAACATCATGCAACAGTTGATCACTGCGTATGATGCCGGCAGAAAGGTTGATCTGCACGAGATCTTGAAACACGAATTAATGTCAGTACCAATAGCGTTAGCTGACGCTGACGGTACTCTTCGCAGTGGAACGAAATCACTGCTGGTGGATGCAATGACATCTGGTACTACATGTCCACCTAACATCAAACCGGAAGGGACAGCATGCCTTATCAGTGATGGCCATGCACTCATCCAAGCTATCGACAGACCTGCTGGAACCAAAACCTTCGGAGATCTTGCAGACATTTTTGTGCGTTCAGTGTTGCAATCTGGATTCCTCTTTGACAGAATAGATGTACTATTCGACAGATACTACGCCACATCAATCAAGGCCAGCACACGAACGAAGCGGTCAAAATCAGCACGGCCAATCAGAAAAGTAGTCAAAGATGGATCAGTACCTTTACCAATCAACTGGGACAACTTTGTTGCATTGGCAGAAAATAAGGCGGATCTTGCTCGATTCCTTTCCCAGCAACTTATGCAAAACGCACCTGACGATAAATGTATCGTTGTTGCAGGTGGCTTTGAAGATGAAGAAGAGGTGCAATGTTCTGACCAAACAAAAGAGCTGGGTAGTCTGAGAGCAAAGCACGAGGAGGCTGACACACGAGTTGTACTCCACTGTCTGCACGCTGAAACACAGACTATTGTTGTGTCTGCTCGTGATACTGGCGTCTTCGTCCTTCTGATGGCACACTTTCACAAGTTTAACTGTTCACATCTGTGGATGAAATCAGGCACATCAAGGAAACAAAAGTACATTCCTGTCCATACTGTGTGCAGTGAATTGTTGTTTGGCCCAACGGTTTCACAGGCATTACTTCCTTTCCATGCGCTCACTGGATGCGATACCACATCGTTTCTGGCAGGGCACAGCAAAACAACAGCATGGAAAGTGTTCAAGGAACAATACGAACTGTTGGTTGACCTTGGCAATGGAGAACTCAACGATGACAAGATTAAATCGGCTGAAAAGTTCGTTTGCCAGATCTATGGCATTGCAGAAGAAGATGACATTGATAAAGCCCGAGTCATATTGTTCACAGGATCACGCTCCATGCAAGCACTTCCGCCCACTAGCGATGCTCTACGATTCCATGTACAAAGAGTCCACCACCAAGCTTCAGTATGGCGACAGGCACACTGCACACATCCAAACTTACCAGAACCCACAACGCATGGCTGGAAACTGACGGATGGACAACTTGTACCAACGCTGATGTCTCTTCCAGCAGTTCCCGAAAGCTGCTTAGAAGTCGTGTCATGTTCATGTACCACAGGTTGCCAGACATTAAGATGCAAGTGTCGCAAATCCAAACTGATGTGCACGCGAGCTTGCAAATGCGCACACACTCCGGATTCTTGTATGAACAATACGGACATATTATAGCATACCAGCTACCAGGTTACTTTGCATATTGTGTCTAATCATGCGTTTCTCACATCTGCAATATACATGTACATGATACAGAATGGTTTTGTATAACTGTATGATTAAATGATATACTTCATTTAAATAATATGTTGTTCTGAATTCACTTAGCATCAGGGTATTGTTCTAAATGACAATTATAAAGCAATGAACTTTGCAATTGTCAACCAGTCGCCATGGTTTTAGTTTGCCAAATGATGCAAACTATGCAATCTTGGGTTTTAGCGTCGGCCATCTTGGATTTCCCCTCCCATTTGACCCAAACTATGTTTATTCTTCGATAGAAGTTATGTTGGACCTCTTAATTGGATTCCTTGACATCAAAAACCTACATACAGACACCAAGAACGTGCTTGTAACACACATAGGACTGGAGATATGCCATGTTTAAGTTTCGCGGCGGCCATCTTGGATTTTGTCCTCTGGCGGGGTGCCAGCAGCTTGTATTTGCTTGGTATCAACTTAGTTTGAATTATCCATGCTGAAAGTGTTTTCAAAAGACCAAATACCTACTCTGCTAACATAGTTTTAACCTAAAGCATGGAATAACAAAATTTGACACATCAAATATGTGCGATTTTGGCGGCCATTTTGAATTGCGATTTTGAGCGACTATAAAGCATTTTCCAGCTTGGTAACAACCGGATTCGGATTCAGCATACCCAAATTATGTTAAAAACACTTGTTACCAACTTTTAACAAGAAATGCCTCAAGGAGTTACAAATGCTGACTTTTCCTCCTGTCTAGAATGTGTGCAAACAGATCTACACTGATGACCATTGTTTTTCTTTCTTAGGAAAACAGAAGAGCATAAGAGACATAATTCTTTTTGAGCACCAGGTTTTCTTCATGTATTCATTTTCTTAGAAATCATGATGTTTCTCAAACTTGTTTATCACAACTTCTGAGGCCCTTTGATCTCCTTTCTTGATTTTATAGTTGATTCAAGTGATAGAGTTGATTATTTTATGCTAAAGCCAGTTTAATCTGGTCGAGCGGGGATAGTTTTGCTTATTTCAAAACTGGGTGGTTTGGGGTCGAGTCCCATGACTGCTTACTCTCGCCAACCCGCACTTGGCAAGTGTGGCGAGCATGCCTAACATGCATGGAAAAAGGCCTTCATCCTGCAGTTGACTAAAATAGGCTGCCTTATGGTTTTATGGAATATCAATTGTACACACATCTGGATATTTCATTTTTCAACAATGGAGTAAAGTATTAATTGTGCACCGAGCCTTCAACCACGGTTAAGGACCTTCATTGAGCATAATTTGAAAAAAATGTCAAAAAAAATTACACTATTAATTTGCAATAATTGGTTATTGGCTTTGACACAAATACAATTTTTTAATTCTGGACTCCAGGCATCAAAAAGCTACTTATGTCGAACAAAGCTTCAAATGGAGCACCTCGCCATCATTACAACATTTAAATTGCATCAGATGTGGCAAGAAATGTGAATTGTTGCTCTCCGCTTTCCCACTCGATGACAGAAGACACCATTTGCATTTTTGCCACCTTTTTATTTTTATTCTTTATGGATATCACCCCAGACAAGGCATACAGCCACTCTAGGTAAGGGGCTAAGATAGTTAGAAAAATATAAGGATAAGGCAAAAATAAATAAATAAATAAATAAAATAACAAGAAAACATCCAAGACACAGAAAGTAGCAGACGTCGAATAAAATGTGTTTAAACCTCAAAGATGTAGGAAGTATGAATTGACATTCCTCTTAAAGCCGAGTAGATCGTAGGATAATGGGAAGCATGTTACAGGTAGTGAATTCCACAGCGAGACAGCACAAGGGATGAAACTATCTGCATAGCCTTTCGTTCTGCATCTTGGATCAGCTGTAGTGTATGGGTGAGCAGAGAGAGAGAGAGAGAGAGAGAGAAAAGAAAGAAAGAAAGGAGGAGAGAAAGAAAGAGAAAGAGATGGCAACGGCAACCTCCATCCCAACCCAACCCCGTTTAGAATCCCGTGCAGGCACGGGTAACTTGGTAATCTAAATATAATAATGAATCAAAAACCAGATATATCCTTTGGACCTGTGCATTTGGTGGGGAGGAGGTTCTAAAATAGAAATTGAGAGAAGGAAGAATGATAGAAGAGGAAACGTAGAAGAGGAAGAATGATAGAAGAAGTAGAAGAATGATAGAAGAGGGAGCGTTGTACAGAGTGTGGGATCAGTTGGAAGGAAAGAGAAAGCTGGGAGGAGGCAGGAGTAATGGGACGTGGCATGTGGGTGCCATCAATTTATGAGATATACATCAGGGGGGATATATGAAGAAAATAAAAGCTCTGAACAGAAACAGAAAGAAGGAGGATAAAAGAGATAGAGGGTAGGAGAGTGTGGGAAAAAAAGTTTGGGAGAAGACACGAGTAAGGTGAGGGAGGGGAAGAGGCCTGCATGTAGCACATAAGGAAGAGGGGGGTTCATCTTAAATGAAATTTTACATATCCTAATTTTAAATGCAAAGTGGATTCATTATAATTTATAAAAAGATTTATAAAAAGTAGAGGGAAGAGTTTTAGGAAATAGGAAAAAAGGATGAAGGGGAGAACTTAGTAACTTGTCGGAACAACTGTTTCATCACCTACAATATGGGGCCCACCACTCATTCTTTAATAGCTCCAATTATTCCCACCTTCTTGTGCGGTCGGCTGTGCTGATTGGGGCAGCAATAAAAACGTATTTGGCCAAAGCCTTTCACGAACCAACTGGCCAGCCCTGCCGTTCGACTGAAGGTGGCAGGAATCAGTAATGTGTTGTGGGTGCCGGTGAGAACTCGTTTACTTACTTTTCCCTTAAGACACCATGGGACCTTTGACGTCCACCAACGGCCAGTGCCGGCGGACGGGCCCTCCAGCTTCACCTTCTTCTGAAAGATGTGCGTACATTGATGCATTGCATTGCCTGCGAAACACCAGGACAACAGTTATAGGAGGGTCGGGTTTCAAATTCAGGGTAGACAAGTTTGACAAACACGATGCAACATTATCGGTGTGAATAAACACTCCAAGTAAATTTTTGTAACAAAAATGTATTTTCTCTGAACAGAAAGTAAACTACTGATCGGCCGATGTTGATGTTTAACTTTATCTGGCTGGGATTTTCAATGGAGCAGATACTTGTTGACAAATCCCCTTTGGTTGCTAAACACAGTTCGAAGTACAAGAAACCTATTGCTTACTGGCAAATGCCTATGCTTGCCCCTCCACCCCCAAAAGGCGACCCGAGCCCCTCCCCAACTGCGAGGTCTATTGTGTGGTTGGTATTCCCAATCGCGGGCCTTTGTGAGGCCGTGGGAACCGATGGCCGCTTTCCAAACCCAGCTGCAACTTCGCTACCAGCTGCCTTACTTCAACTTCGAATTCACGTACACATCCGTCTCGTCCAGCCCCCTGGTATCCACAGCAGTTGCAAGCTAGGCTCAAATTCAGCAGCCAATGACAGCCCTTCGTATAAACCTGGGATGGCTTTCATCAACTTACATCTTTTATCCATTGATGCTAAAAATGCCGTTTTATCCCAGATATTCCTCCGATAACTGCTTTGTAGGAACCTTGCAATGGACAAGATCCACTCCATCGTACTCTTAAATTTGCTTCCTGAAAAGCAAGAATTATTGTGTCGATTTCATAACTACAATGCTCTCAGGAGGGAAGTTTTATTATTAAATTGAGATTTTTGGAATGAATATTGGGCAGGTTTATAGCTAAAACCATTCGTGGCATAGCAATGTTATAGGATTGTACAGTGGTACTGGATGCTTTTTCCTTGTGAAATTCACATGACAATTTGAATTGTGAATAACAGGGCTACCAACATAAAGTTAGATACAATTTATATTACGAGAGCTCATTTATGTACGAATGCATAATATGTGAATTGTTTTACATTTCCTTTTTCTAAACATATGAGATACAGTACTGCATTTTGACTGTGTCCGACACCTCTTGCATCCCCTAACGGGTTTTCGGGTGATTTTTAAATTATTTTTTTTGTATAAAAGATCGAGGCTCGTGAAAGAGCTAACATTAATCACACAAAAAGTCAAACCGACACATAAAACACAAAATAAGGGGAGCGGTAGACAAGATGGGGAGAGAGGGGGAAGGACACAAACACAAAATTTGAGAGCAGGGACATCGAGAGAACTGTGGGAGGGAGAGGGCTTGGGGTGAGGTGGGAGAGGTATAAAACATATGGACACTGCAAGGACTTCCAGGAAAGAAATTGGAATTTAAAAAAAGTGGATCTGGGGTGAATTAGCGGGGGTAGAAAAGATCAAGTGATTTGACCCTCCAACCATCTTTTGCATTTCTTCCCATTACCATGTCTTCCTTTATACGTGCTAACATTGTAAAGAGAGTAAATAGGGTGTATGGAGGGGGTGACAGTGAACGTCACACCTCGGCAGGAGTTGATGTGTGAGGAGGTTATCCCTAGGAAAAAAAATAGGGTTAAAATTGTGGATTGTGAGCATGATTTTTATCCCCTAATATAACTTTCATTTTGTTCATTTAAAGTAATGTTAGTCAGTTTTATCAGAAATTACAAATCTCCTCTCTCTTCCAAAAATGCATTTACATGCATGCATAAAAACTGAACATGTAGGATTGGTAATGTAATTGTTGAAGGACTGTTCCAGCGTTCATTCCAAGTGCCTTTTTGGCACGAGGGATGTGCAGAACACCTGATTGCAAGATTCCACGTACCATAATTGCCTTACGCAATAATCGTTCAGCACGTGTAACCCATGAACCCTGAGGTTTTTAGAGGTGATCGACACGAGGCATTCTGAACACATTTGAAACAGTCTTTCCGACACACCCGTGTGAGGATGATCCAAAAACGTATTGATTATAATATTCCTTAACAATCCATTACAATGCCATATCTTTCAGAAAATGAGAGGAATCATTGCCAACCTTCAAGTATGGTTTTCCATTCGCCATGTTCTTTATCGTGAGGAGAGGAACTGTTTATGACCAAATAATACATTATCAAGCCACTAGATGAACAAGAGATATGCCATGAAGTGGACATACCAGGTTAACGACTCCTGCTCATGAACGCTATATTTGCATGACACATCTACTCCATCAGTTTCAAAATGCCCAGAATTCTGCAAACACACTCTCTGGACCTCACAGAATGCTAAGTGTCAACACGGACTTGAGGCATCTCCGTAATGCAAGGATCCGGACTCGTCATCCTGTTCAGCATACAAGACCAGCACCGCGACAAGCAATACTTGCAGTAGTCAAATGACCATATCCAATAGACATATCCGAGATATCAAATGAGCTGCCTACCATTCAGTAGCCATGTCAAATGAGCATATCTGAGGCAATGGGCAAGTGTTATGTTCAGTCACTAATCCAGCTTTCTCCTTCCAGAAAGGCATGATGGCTGTACATGGATGTACAAAAAGCGCAGAGCGATATGCCACAGTCTGTGTCCAGGAAGCCGCACATTTTTGGGGTTTTTAGTGTCATGATGTGAGGTGGTATTGCTGAAACTTTTGGCACCCACATTGAAACATTGATGAGATCTTACAGCAACATATGCTGCCTACCCTTCAATAACATGGTCCAGTGATCATCTTTACCTCTGCCACTGAAGGTGGACAGAGATTGTTTTCACCCACCTGTTCGTTTGTCTTCGAGCAGTATATCTCAAAACGTTGTGGATGAATTCAGAATAAATTTGGTGAACAGGTTGGGTGTGTGACATCTGTGACAAGGATTAATTGATTAGATTTTGGTGAAGATTCAGATCCGATAATTTTTAAGTGATTCTTCACCATTCCTACTAATAGGCCAGATCTGCATTTAGACATTAACGAAAATCTAATCGGCTTGTTCTTGTCACCAACCCAACTCATCCAGAAAATGTTGTCATAACCCATCCATAACGTTTTGAGTTGTCATGCTATAAATCGTTTTTGGTCCTATTTCTCAATGACGAAGAATCACTTAAAAAAATTAAAGAATTCTTGTATCCGGATTCGGATATTTACAGAAATTGAATCAATTCGTCTTTGTTACACACCTAACCTGTCCACCAAGTGTCGTCTGAATCCATCCTTAACTTTTTCAAATATTGTGCTATATATCATTTTTAGGTCTATCTCTCAACCAATTAGAATTTTTGTTTTGTCTTGAACCATTCCTGGGTGCTTTGTGAAGTGTGTTTGGGGTCATTGTCCTGCTGCAAGACCCATGACCTTTGACGGACACTCAGCTTTCTGACACTAGGTTGAACATTGAACTCCAAAATGCCTTAAATAATCTCCTGATTTCATGATGCCATGCACACATTCAAGGCACCCAGTGCCAGAGGCAGCACAGCAACCCCAAACACATCACTGAACCTCCTCCATGTTTGACTGTAGGGAAGGTGTTCTTTTCTTTGAAGGCTTCATTTTGCTTTCTGTAAACATAGAGATGAAAGGCTTTACCAAAAAGCTCTAATTTGGTGTCATCTGTCGACAGGACATTTTCCCAGAAGGATTTCGGCTTGTTCAGGTGTGTTTTGGCAAATTCCAGTCAGGCTTTCTTATGTCTCTCTCTCAGCAGTGGGGTCCTCCTGGATCTCCTTCCATAGAACCTCCTTTCATTTAGTTGGCGACGGATGGCACGAGTTGAAACTGTCGTACGTTGTGTCTGAAGGTCAGCTTGAAACTGTTTGGCATTTGATCGAGGTGCTTTGTCCACCATTCGAACAATCCTTCGCTGCAATCTTCGATCAAGTTTTCTCTTGCGGCCACGTCCAGGGAGGTTGGCTACAGTTCCATGGGCCTTAAACTTCCTGATAACATTGTGTACGGTGGACACAGGAATATCAAGGTGGACTTGTAGCCTTGATATTGTCCGTGCTTGGCTACAATCTTTTGTCTGACCTCCTCAGACAATTCTCTGGTTTTCTTTCTTTTCTCCATGCTCATTGCGGTGCACACAGTGACACAAAACAGCAGAATGACTCCTTTTCTCTATTCAAACTGGTTGAATGAGTGATTTTTATATTGCATGCACCTGCAACTCACTAAAGGTGAGTTCAATTCCAAAGTAAAGGAGAATCATCTGCTTGAAATATAATTATTTCTAACAACTTCTAAAAGGTGCCAATAATATTGTCCAGGCCATTTTAGGATTTCTGTGTGGAATAAACTAAGATTTAGAAAAAATTTCAGCTTTTTTTGTTTTGTTCCACTTTAAACCAAAGAAATACATATATGTGTACCAAAAGATTTTTCAATTTCAACAATATTCTGGAAGAAATGATGCATTATTTGAAAAAAGTGCAAGGGTGCCACTATTTTTGGCCACGACTGTATGTCATAAGACTTCCACAAAGGTTTCCACAAAACCATCTTGTTCTTATTTACAATGGTGAACTGTCTTTCAGTGTCAGTATTGCTGTGCCAAATTGATGGTATACTGAGCAATGCATTGCTGAGTTGCTTGTACCTTGGCTACTCTGCTGCTGAGCCTTAGAGATGGGAGATCACTCCTCACGCATTATCATGCTCGTCCACTTAATGATCCCTCTTCGCACCATCTACTCGATATTTCAGGAAATCTATCTCAAATATATTGTTGCGGGAACGGTGATGGGGTAATAGGTGTAAAATAGACTGATTATGCAATAAATAAACGTTTAGCATAAGTGTGTATTTTGTGTGACAATGATAGGGCGTGTATTTTAATTACCATGGCCCATCAATGTTCAGAGACAGATTAACCGTGACCCCTGCCTTCTGTAATGTGTCTACAAATCAGTCATCCCACCTTCCTAATCCTTTACGTAAATCGCTCCCTTCATAATCTGTCTATGTGTGTTGTATTAATAAATTCACCAACTCCACAAACCCCAGCAAATTCCACCTCGAGGAAGGGAAAGTAAGGCCTTGTGACCGTGTACCAAAGTAAGAGCTACAACAGTGCTGGCAAGCACCCAGACCCATTTGAGTCATTTGAAAACATCCGTAACCGCAGACGCAGCGAGAAGCTACAAGAAGCTGAACGGGGAGCCAATGAACGCACAGTCACGAGGTAATAAAAGCCATGGGGAGGGCCAGAACGGGGCTGTTCAGTTGGTTCAACAGCTCGAGAGTGCGGTTAGGTGAAGGAGCAGTTCATCGGGGAGTTCAAAGTAAAGTTGAGTCCCACAGAGGCCAGCGAGTCTGACACGGCAGTCCGAGGGGAGAACCAGTGACCCTACATACCATACAAGCGAACATACCTAGCATACAAGTGTGCGTGTGCTCGGGAGAAGGAGCTGCGGAGCCCAGATGCAGAGCCTTCTTGCAAAATCTCTTTCTCTCCCTCTCTCTGCCTCTCTCTCTCTCTCTCTCTCGCGCCCCCTGCTGGTCGTTTGCATGCTGGTTGTACTGTCATGGCGTCTGCTTGTGGAGGCCTGTGAGTGCTCTGTGTTGTTGCTCCATCCCCCCCCCCCCCCGTTTTCCCCCCTCTGTGTCCTTGTACCTGTTCGTGGAGTCTTCCTGGTGATTCCCATATACGTTGAGACGGGAGAGAGAGCCGGAGAGCACAGGGTGATCGCTGGTAAGGGTTCGCCGTTTTTGGGCGTCGCCCGATCGGTGTTTGCTCCTTCATCTTAAACCTCTATTTCCTTTTTTTCCTTTCGTTTATCCTTCCTTCAGTTTGTTTTGTTGCCTCCCTTTTCCGAAGTTAAGGAAATCGGAGAGGTCTGATTGCTTCCCATTCCCGGAGTTCGGGTAGGGAAGATTGTATTATATTGTTGCGAATATGGAATTTGGCCTCCATATCCGCTTGTAAATATTCCCCTATTTTCTCCAATACTCCCCAACTTTCCCCAATCCCCCATTCCCTAGTCCCATTGCATGTAAATAACAATCAGTAGAGCCGACCTTCCCCTTATTCCCCCATTAAATGTCGTGCCCAGGTCCACCGCACCACACGTAGACAACTTTCGGACATCTTCCTAGTTATTCTTAGTCTATGTCAGTTAAGGCCTCGTTTCCATTAATTATGACTCTTCGTTGCACCAGAATGTGATTATATGGCACCAGTAGTGAGTTTAGGACCTTTCCCATACCTCCTCCCATCTTCTTCCCCGTCTACAACAACAGAGGGGCACGGCGCTGCGCGGGGGGGAGTGTGCGTCCTCCCACCGGCTCGGTTCGCCGCCATCGACAATGCGCTCCAGACGATGCGCTCCAGACCATGCGCTCCACGGGGTTACCACGAAGGGGCTCCTTGTCAGCTCCTCGTCAAGGGCGGAGCCTGGTAAACCCCCCGCACGCACCCAATGAGAAGCAACGTGCCGATTCCACGAGGCGGAGCTAACGAGCCGAGGGCGTGTCACTCCCCGCCGGATATACGCGGCCACGCGCCGGATCGGATGTGACGAGAGATGCGCCCCCAGCTGGAGAAAGACGGACCTGCGAGCGCTGAAACAGATGCGCCTGAGTTTG
Source organism: Myxine glutinosa (assembly GCF_964187855.1). Taxonomy (NCBI): domain Eukaryota; kingdom Metazoa; phylum Chordata; class Myxini; order Myxiniformes; family Myxinidae; genus Myxine; species Myxine glutinosa. The sequence continues at coordinate 99,879,108 of NC_136263.1, read as the reverse complement.
GAGAGGCCTGAGAAAGACCCGCCTGAGAAAGAACGTCACCTCTGAGCGCTGCGACGAGACCTCCCCGCGTCTCTGGACCGAACCGTGTTGACCCTGCTTTGAGCCAAGAGTGCACCTTGAGCCATCGCTATCTGCCTTTCCTAGCCATCAAACCCCGTGTGAGTCAGCCGTTGTCCCGTTTACCTGTCGTCTGTCCGGGAATAATATAAGATTGTGTCTAAGTGCTTGTCTTTCTATGTTGTACCTCTCGTCCCTGTAATCTGACCTTCCGTAACGAATATAATCTCCTCCGGAGGTCTTGAGAACCGTATCATTGGTGTCTGTCATTATAATTCAGCCGTGTGTCTTCTTTTTCCTTATTGATCCAGCGTAGCGCCAACGTTCGAGTACAATCGGGTAATTTGTGCGGACACGACGGCCATTCCGCTCGGCCCACCTTAACATCAAAGTCGTGTCAGTAACAATTGGTTGTCAGGAGTTGGATTCGAACCTGGGACTAAATTTATTTAGCCCAAATTTTGGAACACCAATTGTACTATTAGAGTAACAATTGGTGTCGAGGAGTGAGATTCGGACCCGGGACTAAATTAGTTAGGCCCAAATTTTGGGAGGGAAAATCGAGCCGGAGCGCGTACGGCGCTCGACCGAATCGATTCGGAGCGCGGTCCCGCGGTTACTGCGCTCGCCGAAATTATAACGAAAAAAAAAAAAATTTGGATTTGTTTTACGAAACTCGAATTTTGCAAGTCGCGCTATGGCGGATCAAGACGGCTGGGGTCCGGTAGGGGAGAGTGAAGCAGGGTCGGTCCAGGACCAAATTGAGACACGTGAGGAGAGCGAAACAGCGGGGGTAGCAGACGCGCGAAATGGCGCCTCGCACATAGCTACGGCGGCCGCACCCGCTGCACAAGTGGGAGGGATGGCCCAGATGCAGGTCCTCATGGAGCAATTTATGGCGCAAATGCAGGCGTCCCTCAAACTGCAGAGTAACCAATTGGGGAACCGGATGGATGCTCAGAGTGAGCAAATGAGGGTTGATAGTGGGCGATTAGAGGGCCAAATGGGGGTAATGAGGGACGAAGCGAGGGGTACCGGTGAGGGATTAGAAAAGAAATTTGAGGGGTTAGACAACGGGATAAAAGAGGTGAAACATGGGTTAACGGGGGTAGAAAATAGAATGGCTGCCCAGGAGAATCAGATAGAGGGAGTGAAAAATGGGTTAGAGGGGTTAGAAAACAGTATGGAAGGCAAATTGAGGGACATGAGGGACCAAGCGGAAAGGGAAGTTAAACAAATGGAGCAGCAGATAGAGGGGGTCAGAATGGGGGTAGAAACCAAACTGGATGCTCACAGGGAGGAAATGGAGCAGATGAGGGTGGCATCTGGGCAGGAGATGCAAGTGATGGGAGAGGAGATCAGAAGAGGAGTGAGTGAGGAGGTCGGAGGAGTGCGCGAGGAGGTGAGGCACTGTAAGGAGCGCATGGAGAAAGAGGTGAGAAAGGGGACTGTAAAGTTACAAGGGGGCATAGAGGACCTGACGCAGGAGGTGGAGCAGCTGACGGTGGGACAAACGGAGTTAGTGGAGCAGGTTCAAAGGAACACTGCGGTATTAGGAGGTTTAAAAGCGACACAAAACGACATAAAAAACGACTTGATAGCGACAAAGAGGGAATGTCAGATGGTACGTGAGGGACTGACAACGAGGTTGGACGAGGTGATAGAGGTAATGGAGACGAAGGACCGGCAGGTGAGGACGCACCTGGAAACGGTCAAGGTAGCCTTGGAGGACGAGCTTGAGGAGACGTACCGGGGAATAAAAGAGGTGAAGCACAAATTAGAAGAAGTGGAAGAAGGGATGAGTGAAATTAAGAAGCGACGGAGAGGGGATAAGAAAGAGATAAAAGAGGAGATAAAAGAATTGGTCCAAAGTCTGTGTTTGGATCGTGATGATGTGCTCATTAACCCGATGAGGGATTCGCAGGTGATGGAGGAGAAGCGAAGAGGAAGAGGACCCGGTGTAAGTGGTGACCAATATGGTCGTGCGTATGATGCGCCAGGGGATTTAATAAGCTTGGGGGTCGAGATAGACCCGGGTGTTCGTGAGAGGCCGTTGGTGAAGTGTGCGACAGGTCTGGTGTGCGAAAAAGGAGGTGTGCAAGAAAGTCCGACTCTGGGGTGTGTGAGGAAAAAGTGCGTGCCAAGGAGTGAGTGTGCTGGCGAGAGTGAGTCGGTCGTAGCGCGTGTGCGAGGGAGCACGTGGAAGCGCGGGGTGGTGAGTGTTACAGAGGGTGTAACGGGAGAGTGTGCGCGAGAAAGGTGTGTGACGGACAGGTGCATGAGGAAAGAGTGCGCTGTCAGAAGTAAGGAAGAGTGTCCACCTGTGGTGAGTGTTACAGAGGGTGTAACGGGAGAGTGTGCGCGAGAAAGGTGTGTGACGGACAGGTGCACGAGGAAAGAGTGCGCTGTCAAGAGTAAGGGTGAGTGCGCGACCGAGAGTGGAGGTGAAAGTAGTGAGAGTGACATGGAGCGTGAGTTAGTTGTGACAGGTGAGCGAGGATGTACACCTGGGATGAAAGGATGCACACCTGGAATGGTAGAGCGTGAGTGGGAATGCACGCTGGAGTTGGTGGTGAGGCACGTGGTTGGGTGTGCGAATGAGGGCACACCTGTGATTGTCACAGAGGAGGTGACCGAGGAGGGGGCGCGAAGCGGTGTATTGGTGAGGTGTGCGAGCAACGAATGTGTGCCAAAGTGTTCGGTGGTCAGGTGTGTGACCAAGGCTGTGAGTGGAATGGGTGTACCTGGGTGTGTAAGGAAAGGTACGAGGAGCATGGGCACGGCGGGATGTGTGAGCAAGGAACGGGCTGCGGGGTGTAAGCGTCCAGGTGAAGCATCGACGTTAGACGAGGTAGAGTTTAGAACGACTTATAGCCGAATCGGGCCCTCGGTGCGTGCTGGGCTTCGCTTTGAACGGCCGCGTCCGTGCTCCACTAGGCGGAGCGGGCAGCCCGATAGGAAGGGTCGTTATGGCGACCACGTTTTGTTGAGACGTGCCGGCAGGTCGAGATCGGGACATTGGATGGTTCCACGCCGAGGTGATGCGTGGGATCTCGGCCCGGGTAAGCCCCCGTCCCTGCACCGAGTGCCGGACGCATCCAGCCGCTGGCACAAAACAACCAGCATCCATTGCTTGGCTTTACGAAGCCGGGCTTTGGACAGGGATTGGCGCACCGAGAGGTATTAGTGAGTCGACGGGTGATGAGGTTAGTGTTTTGGCCCCAAAATTAGAGAAAAACAAAATTTGATGATTGGCAAAGGATTGGCAGAGTGATGATTGGTAATGGTACAGTGATTGGCAGATGATTGGCAAATTTTTAATTTGTTGAAATTTGATGTGCAAAATTGGTAGTGAGAGACCCCCGATGTGGTGGGATGGCATCCCTGCCACCCTTCCCATGTTGGGGGCAAAGGAGCACTAGATTATGGGGTGTATGGCAGTGAAAACTAGCCCGGGTGGGTTAGGATATTGTGTGTAGGGCCCTAGAAGATGACATTAGGTGACGTTAAGATTAGTTAGTGACTGATACCTGTAGTGGGGACGCAGGTAGATTAGTGTGGATGATAATGACGAGGGAGCGCAATAGTTTAAAGGGACGACTGGGAAGCGCAAGTTTCAGAAGGGAGTAGTTAGATGAGATGATGCCGTGTGTGTGTGTGAGGATGGAACAGGTGTGATTGCACAGGTGTGCAACTGGACAGGTGTGTGGAGCAGTGTGTGAGTAGTGAGTGTGTGGATCAGCGCGAATGCGCTTGGGGAGAGAAGGGTGCAGGTGGCACCAGGTGTGAGAGCACAGGTGTGCAAATACAGGTGTGTGGAGAGAGTTGGAGTAAGTGGTACGGAGTGGTGTGCATGGTGCGAAGGTGTGGATGGGGGAAGAGTGGACCCCTTTCACGAGTACCCGGGGCGGGTAGTGTAAGTGTTAGGTAGAGGGTACAGGTAAATTGTGGTTGGATATTGGCATCTGTGGTGCGGTTGCAGAATGGTGTTGTGGATGGGTGCATTAGTGTTGTGGAAATGGCTGGGCGTGTAGCCTGTTAGTGCGTGTAGTTGGTTGGGCACTCCACCACTGTGAGGATGTCGGCCCGGTGAGGCCGCAGGTGGGCTCTGGGAGCCGGTAGAGTTGTGGATGGGGCCCGAGGATCCGGAGGACGGACCCGGGTAGCCCAGTGCCAGAGAGGGCACCGAGTGGGGAGAGTGCCAGAGGGCCTTCCCCAGGTAGTTAGGTTAGGGCAAGGAGCAGGTAAGCTCGGAGGCAACTGCAGTGGTGGAGGTGTGCAGGTGGGTAGACCCACTGGGAGAGGTACACGCCGCAGCCCAGAAATTGTGCGAGGGCACCGGGAGATGAATCGGGGGAGTGAGACCCCAAATTGAAGAGCACCACAGTTTGGCCAATGGGAATTGGTTTTTAGAACCCATAGTGTAAGAGGGCCAATGGTTTGGCCGGAGAAAGACCCCGGGTAGTGTAAAGTTGTTAAAGTCATTTAGGAAATAGTTAGGATTGATGAACCTGTCGCACCATACGCAGCCACTTACCTGTGGTGATGATGATGACTCCACACCTGTGTTTTCTTTGTTTTGTTGCAGGAGATGAATCGCTGTGTGGATTTGTGAGACGCATCACGACGTGGATGAGACATTGGGGTGATTCCATCTCTCCCTCCCTAGGAGGGACTGATGATGAATTGGTAATGGCAAATTATGCTGTTGAGTTGGAGATGGCAAATTTTGATGAGAGTTGAAAATGGCAAATTTGATTGGTTAGGAGGGAGAGAAGACGAATTTGGTATATGGGAGGAACGGGGAAGACAGTAGGGATGTTTGTTGATTTGTAAAGTAGATGTTTATGAGTAGTGTTGTGTTGTGTGGATACAGTAAGGGGTAAGGGAGGGGCCATGTAGGTTACCTGGTGGGGGGGGGGGGGGGCGTACGATAGGAACGTACCTGTCTCACCTGGTTCCCATGTGCCCCCAGTGTGCATTACCTTATATTGCGTGCACTTTTGCGCCCTTACCAACTTACTCACTTGTCTGCTTCTTTTGTCTCCCACCTCCGAGGATCTGGCTTTGGGGTAGAGAGAGAGGAGAGAGAGGTGCTGGCTGCGCAGTTGTGGGCCTGCACTTTCGCTGTTTGCTGCCGGGATCGATACACCATATGGACCGCAGTTCGTTTGCGGCCAAGCACCACCCGGGGATGGACCTATGGGTCAACGTGGCACCTATGCCATACAGGTGAACCACTTTTAGTTAACACCAAGTGCACCACAAGAAGAGCAAGAGACACCTGCAGGGTTAGGGGTTGTCGAATTTATTTTTATTCCAATGAACAATGGTGACTGCACCGATTGGTGGTGGGGTGGTGCTTTTGATGCTCGGGAAGGGTGCTCTGCACGTTATTAAAGGCCGTCGGCCACAGAGCACTCGTGGGTTGGTGTATCGATGTTGGCAAGCGCGCTCTCTCTATGCATAACATCTGCATGTGTTCCTCCAAAAACAGGTCCTGGATCATAGTGTAAATAGCAGCGTAGTCGTGTAAATAATGCTCCCTACCGGCTGTATGTTTAGTTTGCGAATTCTTTCCGGATTCGGTTATCCTGTGGGTGTGTTTCTGTGAGGAGAAGGGTGCAACGTCGCAGGGGGACATATTTACTCATTTGTGAATATCTGTAAAACTGTCGCACTCAGGGTAGAGTTAATAGTAGAGGGAACTACATTGCGTGTCACACTAAAGTAGGTAAAAATTTATCGGGTCGGGTCGCCCCGAGGGTAGAGAAGGGTGCAATGTTGCGAATATGGAATTTGGCCTCCATATCCGCTTGTAAATATTCCCCTATTTTCTCCAATACTCCCCAACTTTCCCCAATCCCCCATTCCCTAGTCCCATTGCATGTAAATAACAATCAGTAGAGCCGACCTTCCCCTTATTCCCCCATTAAATGTCGTGCCCAGGTCCACCGCACCACACGTAGACAACTTTCGGACATCTTCCTAGTTATTCTTAGTCTATGTCAGTTAAGGCCTCGTTTCCATTAATTATGACTCTTCGTTGCACCAGAATGTGATTATATGGCACCAGTAGTGAGTTTAGGACCTTTCCCATACCTCCTCCCATCTTCTTCCCCGTCTACAACAACAGAGGGGCACGGCGCTGCGCGGGGGGGAGTGTGCGTCCTCCCACCGGCTCGGTTCGCCGCCATCGACAATGCGCTCCAGACGATGCGCTCCAGACCATGCGCTCCACGGGGTTACCACGAAGGGGCTCCTTGTCAGCTCCTCGTCAAGGGCGGAGCCTGGTAAACCCCCCGCACGCACCCAATGAGAAGCAACGTGCCGATTCCACGAGGCGGAGCTAACGAGCCGAGGGCGTGTCACTCCCCGCCGGATATACGCGGCCACGCACCGGATGTGACGAGAGATGCGCCCCCAGCTGGAGAAAGACGGACCTGCGAGCGCTGAAACAGATGCGCCTGAGTTTGGAGAGGCCTGAGAAAGACCCGCCTGAGAAAGAACGTCACCTCTGAGCGCTGCGACGAGACCTCCCCGCGTCTCTGGACCGAACCGTGTTGACCCTGCTTTGAGCCAAGAGTGCACCTTGAGCCATCGCTATCTGCCTTTCCTAGCCATCAAACCCCGTGTGAGTCAGCCGTTGTCCCGTTTACCTGTCGTCTGTCCGGGAATAATATAAGATTGTGTCTAAGTGCTTGTCTTTCTATGTTGTACCTCTCGTCCCTGTAATCTGACCTTCCGTAACGAATATAATCTCCTCCGGAGGTCTTGAGAACCGTATCATTGGTGTCTGTCATTATAATTCAGCCGTGTGTCTTCTTTTTCCTTATTGATCCAGCGTAGCGCGGCTCCGTCAACGTTCGAGTACAATCGGGTAATTTGTGCGGACACGACGGCCATTCCGCTCGGCCCACCTTAACATCAAAGTCGTGTCTGTAACAATATATTCACCCTCCCCGAGTTGGGGAGGGGTTGTAAGTGCAGCTGTTCCAGCATGGCAGCTGCACTATCTCGATTTACGGCCTTTCAGAGCCTGACCCGTAAGCACGGGTTCTTTTGTGTACCTCCGGAACGTGAGGTTAGTGTCGAGGACGTTGTCCTCGCAACCGGTCGTGTTGTCGGGATCGACAAGGTTGTTGCCGCTTCGCGGATGAACAAGCGGATCGTTATTTTTTTGTCCGACGTGGATTGTGTCCCACAAATTGTCGAACAGGGTTTGACAATCGATCCAGATTTATTTGTAATGATTTCCCCACTAGATAGCCCAGCGATAAAAGTCGTGATATCAAATTGCCCCCCATTTGTATCCGACGATGTACTAATTAAAGAGTTGTCCCGATACGGTACCATCGTGTCTCGTATCTCCATGATTCCCTTCGGGTCACGAAACAACGATTTAAGGCACGTGGTTTCATTCCGACAGCAAGTGTTTATGATTTTAAAAAATTCCCAGAAGGATTTAAACCTTATAATAAAATTAAAACATCAACAGAACGAATATACAGTGTACGTGTCCACCAACGTTCTAAAATGTTTTGGCTGCGGACAATTTGGGCATGTTAAGCATGACTGCCCCCGAAAAGAGAATTCTCCACAAGTACAACCTCCCCTCCGAACCGGGAATAAGCAACCCCCCCACCTTCCCACCACCGGTCCAAACCCTCCCACCACTGACCCAAGCCCTCCCACCACCGACCCAAGCCTTCCCACCACCGAACCAAACCTTCCCACCACCGAACCAAGCCCTCCCGCCGCCGAACCAAGCCCTCCCACCACCGACCCGAACCTTCCCACCATCGACCCAAGCCTTACCACCACTGATCCCAATCTGTCCACCACCGACCCAAGCCCTCTTACCACCAATCCAAACCCCCCCGCCGTACCCCCCTCCCCTCCCCTTGAAACAGGGGCCCCTCCCTCTACTGAAGGATCTAATTGCAGCCATCTCCTGTTAACTATAGATCTCACCCCCCAGGCGACATCGTCCAATCACAGCTTGTTGCCTGCTATAACTGATCCTACCTCTCCCGCCGTGGTAGCCGATGGGATCCCCCTCCCGATGATCACGTCCTCCCTCCCCCCCCCTCCCCCCAAACCCTTGCAATCTCTTCCCACTAACCAGGACGAGTTTCAATTAGTCTGCCCAAAAGGAAAAAGACATCTGCAAACAACAGATGAAAACGGTCACCTCTTTAAAAAACCTACAACTGAAAACCGACAGCCCCTCCTCTCTGGCCTAGATTTGTCCCTCGTCACAGAAAATCGTTTCTCGGTATTGGAGGACATAGATGTGGATGAATCCTCGCCCTTGTCTACTGACCTAGAAACTGATATGGTTGAACCACAAAAATTAGTACCCCCCCCTCCCCCCCCCTCCCCTGAAGATGGCTCATTTCTCTCCCTCCCCGTCCCCCCCCTCTATGGACTATGCCCCATCCGATAACGTGGAGGGATGTGATGACGGTGAGGAGATAAATGATGAAAACCAGTGTGACACACCATCTGAGCCATCTGATATAGATGACTCTGTTAGTGAATGTGGTAGCCTTAAGGAAGAAGAAATCCCTCCAATCCCTCCCTCCGAGATAAAAAGGTTTCTTAAGGACACGTTCCGAAAAAGGAATGTTGTAATAGAAACCTTTTTTCCGGAGCTACCTGATTTTATACATTCCGCTAAACTGATGGTAAAACGGCCCCACGTTTTTAATTTCAATTCCTCCCAACGTCACCGTTTAAAGAAGTGGTTGCAAAAAGCTAAGAATGAACTGCTATCAAAAAATTGAGTGGTGGTCACTCCTCCTTATAGCTGTAATGAGTTTTTCCATTTGTAGCCTGAATATTAACGGAGGATGTAGCTCTGTCCGTAAAGTTCAAGTAAGGGATTTTTTATTACAGAAGAAAGTTGACATTGCCCTCTTACAAGAGACCCATGCCAACGACTGCTGTGTCGCAGAGTGGTGTAGGCTCTTCCCCGGCCTGTCCTTTAGTAACGGTGACTCCCGCAAAGGCGGTGTCGCAATAATTCTTAGCCCCTCCTTTTCGCCTTCATCGCTTAAATTCGACGAAATACACAAGGGATCCCTAGCATCCCTAGAATTCCACTACTATGGAAAATTCTATACTATTTTTAATATCTATGCCCCAAGTACGCCTGTAGCTCGGCGAGTTTTTTTTAATGACCTTGGGACACACCTAACGTCCCTCGACAGTCAAAACGCCCTAAAAAACCAAGACAATCATGTTTGTATTGGTGGAGATTTTAACTGCACCCTCCAACCCCAACTAGAGAGGAACAGTGCAGAGCCCCATCCTGCCTCCACAATCCCTCTCACCAAATTTTTAAAACAAATGAATTTGACAGATATATGGCGGGTACAGCACCCATCAATCAGGCAATACACATGGTGTCGATGCATTCAGGGTAATATTGTACTTGCTCGCTTGGACAAGTTTTATATTAATCCTCCACTTGAACGCCTCGTTCTGTCATCCAAAATTTGCCCATCAGGATTCTCGGACCACAGCGCAACATTTCTCAAAATTTCTGCCCCCTGCCCGAAACACAAGAGTGCTTTTTGGAAATTTAATAACAACTTACTTGATGGTAGTACCTTTAAGGACATTTTTCCGGAAATTTGGAATATTCTGGTTGCCTCCCAAGGGAATTTCTCCAACCTCAGACAATGGTGGGATAATGCCAAAACGCACATCAGACTGTTCTGCCAACAATATCGTGCGTATGGTGTTCAAGAGGAAAGAAAAACCACAACCTTACTTGAAGATGAAATCCTGGAATTACAGGAACAGCTTCAGGGAACCGCAAGTGTGAGCTACCAGGGAATGAGGCAACAAATCCATGGAAAAACGGCCTTACTGAATTCCATATCCGAAAGGCGAGCACAAAATGCTTTATTGCGCCTGAAGATGAGGTACATACACGACCTTGATGCTCCAACCAAATTCTTCTTCAGCCTTAAAAGGGGGGCCTCTTCGTCAATGATTACACGCTTGCTCCATGATGGGGAACTCCTTTATGAAGATGGCAGAATCAGGGAATGTGCCCGGAAACATTTTAAACAACGGTTTATGCGGCATGACATTAACCAGGATGCAATATCGGAACTTGTTTCTAACCTTCCAACATTGGCGGAGGATCAGAAGCAGCAGTTGGAGGATCCTCTTAGGTTACCTGAGCTCACCGCTGCCTTGAAGGCCTTGGAACCTGATAAAGCCCCTGGACTGGATGGGCTGACAAGTGAATTTTACCAGTTTTTTTGGGACACCATTGGACCTCACCTACTGCGGGTATTGAATGAATGTTTAGAGGATGGACAACTGCCGTGGAGTTGCCGGAGAGCAGTCACCACCTTAATTCCTAAGAAAGCGGACACTCAACTTATAGAGAACTGGCGTCCTATTTCTGTTTTATGTACGGATTATAAAATTTTAGCCAAAGCCTTGTCTAATCGAATGAAACCTTTTATGAATGTACTAATAGGAGAACATCAATCCTTTTGTATTCCTGGACGTACTATTTTTAATAATATCTTTCTTATCCGTGATACCATTCGGTTTTGTAACAATTTTAATATGAATGTTGGTCTGTTTTTTATTGACCAAGGAAAAGCCTTTGACTGTATTGACCACATGTACCTTTTTAGAGTTTTAGAGAATTTTGGGTTTGGACCTATTTTTATCTCGTACGTTAAACTTTTGTATTGTAATATATCCAGTGTTCTTAAAATTAATCAAGTATTGTGTAGCCCCATTGCTGTACAACGGGGAGTACGGCAAGGTTGCCCGCTATCTGGACTTTTATACTCTCTTGCCATCGAACCTCTTCTGCTCCAATTACGTACGCACATTTCTGGCTTCACTGGATCAATTCTTACCACACCGCTAAAAGTCTCTGCCTATGCAGATGATGTCTGTATTTATATAAAAAATAGTACTGACGTCACTGCGGTGGCTCAGGCACTAAAAACATATTGTCAGGCTTGTTCAGGCCAGGTAAACTGGAAGAAGAGTGAAGCCCTTTGGATAGGACCTGGAGATTGCCCGCCAATTGTCCTACCAGGAGGAGTGAACTGGCAGAAAAGTGGCATTAAATACCTCGGTATTTTCCTCGGAGACAACACCTTTGAGCAGCAGAACTGGGTGGGATTACCAGACAAGGTAATGGCAAAACTGGCCCGCTGGAAAGGACTTCTTTTCCAACTTTCGTACCGCGGAAGAACTCTCGTCATTAACAATCTTGTCGCCTCTATGCTATGGCATAAGATGATATGCCTACAACCGCCTGGGAGCCTTCTTATTACACTGCAAAAGAGCATTGTCGACTTTTTCTGGAGCGGGAAACACTGGCTCCAACCCCCCGTGGCATACTTGCCACTCGCTGAAGGTGGCCAAAGTCTTATTGATATCCGCAGCCGGATTATGGTCTTCCGGCTTCATATCGTGCGCCAACTTGTATATGGAGATGAAGCCCTACTCTGGAGGCCTCTGGCTAACTGCATATTACAGCTTACATGCAAGCTGGGTTACGACCGAGAACTTTTCTTAATGAACCCTCATCAAATCGATTCATCCTTGCTGCCCACCTTTTACCAAGGGGTGATGAACGCCTGGCAAGCCCTGTCCTTTTCCCGTGAAATGGCAACATACAACATGGAAATGTTGTTGAACGAGCCCCTATGCTACAACCCCTTCCTGGAAAACAGCTTGAATAATAGGGGACTCGTTCAACGTTTTGTTGATGCCAAGCTGCTGCGAGTGAAAGACCTCATGACAGAGTCTGGGAGCTGCCGGCTGAGTGCTGCCGCTGTGGCACAAAAAACCGGAATAAAATCTGTCAGGATCATCTCTCGGTTCCTTCAAGGGATATCCACAACGTATCGTAATACCTGCGAGGAACTTGGCCCTTCCCCCGAGGAAACAGCGGGTGACTTCCCCAAACTCCTAGTTTTCAGCCCGCCACTTAATCTGTCCCCTGGCCTGAACAGCCCTGATGATACTGCATTATCCCTTCCCGCCTTTCCAAAGAAAACTCTGTACAACGCGTACGTTAAAATTTTATACGCAAAAACATTTTCTGAGCACCCGAGGCTTCGATGGCGGGATGTTTTACCCCCAATACCACCCAATTGCCCCAATTGGCGAAGTTTTTATCTCTTGCCTACTCCAAAGTATGTTGGAGATATTCAATGGAAACTTGTACACTGGATTTTACCTTATAATGTTTTACTGAACCGGTTTTCTACTGCTAACTCTAATCTATGCCCTTTCTGTGCATCCATTGAAACCCTACCGCATATATACCTTGAGTGTGAACGATTGCAACCTCTTTTTACATTCCTTCAGGAACGCTTTGTGAAGCTTGGTTCCCTCTTCAATCACAATGTTTTTATTTATGGTGTTTTAGGACCGTCTTCCCTTAGGAATGTGGTTTTAATGAATTTTTTTAATTGGCCAGGCCAAGTTTGCAATTTATAAATCCAGGAAGAAAAAAATGGGAAACGCTTCTGACTCGTCATGTGATGTACTGCTCACCTTTAAGGCTCTTGTAAATGCAAGACTAAAGCTAGAGTACCGGTTTTTTAAAATGAACAAGAATTTAACATGTTTTAAAGAAAAGTGGGTTTTTAATGATGTCATATGCACACTTGATGATGATGATTTGAAAATAACCTTTCCTTGAGACCATTTTATTGTGTTTTGTTTCTTTGTGACTGAACATAACTGATTTTTTGTACTCTTGTAATAAAAGGAAGAAACAGTCAGTCTCTCTTTCTCTCTGTCTCACCACCAGCCCAAACCAGCCCCATACAAGAATCGCGTGTGGACAAGGTTTTTCTGTCTTGTGACCTATCCCTGGCTGACTCTTCATGGTGCGACTGGATATAAGGTATCACGCAAGTTGCCGTAGTTCATGGGCACAAGGGGTTTTATTGTACAGAAATGTGTGTCTTCCTTGTTCTACCTATCTCTCTTTGCCTTCTTATTAATAAACCTGTTGTCTAACCACTGGCGTGTTGGCCTGATGCGCGGTTCGGAATCGGAAAATTATAACCATGGTATAATTCAATATTGTGGCTTTTGGGAACTGCCGTGAAAAGCCCTCATTAGGTTTTAAAGCCACAGCAGTTTGTCCTGGGTATAATCGATCGGCACTCGTCCTTTGAGATGGACAAACCGGCTTTAAGCGACAGATTTTGTGAGAGTTTCTGTACATCAGACGAAGCCTGAATAAAATATCTGTTCGGCTTTTACGGTGGAAAATCTATGAGGACCATCCATCGCTAAATTGGTGATTGTCCGGGTAGAAAATTGGACCTCATGTCCACCCACAGTCCACCATTACAGAATCTGTCTGTCCCTTTTTAGTATAGAGAAGCAATGAACAAGGGATGTGAGGAGAATTTCATATTTGCTCTTCTCGTGATGTCTGTCTGCCAAAGCAACACTTAGTAAGTACTTCATTGCCCAATGGCTATTTATTTACCATGTACTCACAACCTGCTCCTGGACTTTGTTGTTTTTCTTAAAAAGCAAAATTTATTCATGAAAGGAATTTCCTGCAACCAGCACCCCATCAGGTTTCCAATTCCTGCGTTTCTCAAAATCAGTTAAATATCTCCTGAAATTGTTTGATCACTGTTGGCTTGATAAGGTAAACCATGATGTCGGACATCTGTCTGCTGAACACAATGTGAATTGAAATATATAATTATCCTTCTGCACATTGACATTTGTATGCACAAAGACAGGCAGAGCTATGTTAATACACCGCAAATCCACCTCCTTATAATTCCGATTTCTTTCCTGAATGTCCTTGTAGTGTCCATCTTGTTTATCCCGTGTATCCCGCCGCAGCCCTCTCCCTCCCACAGATCTCCTGATGTCCCTGTTCTCTAATGCTGTTGTGCTTCCCTCTCTCTCGTCTCCCTTTATTATATGTTCTATGTGCTAGCTCTTACACGAGCCTCGACTTAATAGACAAAAAGAAGAAGAAAAAAAGAGCATACAGGAGCTGAGCAGGTTCCGAGAAGGGCAAGGCAAAGTTGATGAACAAGCAGTGAAACTCCATATTTTGATTTCCAAGAGCAAATGTTACTCTGAAAATCTGCTCCCACCTGGTACGACTAATCGTACTTATTGGCAGTCAGATTAAGGCGACTGAAACCTGTCTCTATCCCATTCCAAACTTGCAAAAGTAAGTTTCATTGCACAATGGTGCACAACAACTCGAGTTTTTAGGACTTCACAATCACGAGAGGAATTCATGGTGCCAACAGGTTGAAATTGTTCTTCAGCAGTGGATTTTTCAAACTGATTTTTGGTGGAAATTGAGAGCGAAGGGGGATGGGGTCGAAGTTGGATGAGGTGACTCATATGAGAATTCTCATGCACCCAGAAAGGTTGAGAATGATTACCTCCGCCACCGAAGGTGGATGGAGGTTATGTTTTCACCACTGTCTGTCTATTTGTTTGTTTGTGAACAAGATATCTCAAAACGTTGTGGATGGATTCGGACGAAATTTGGCAGAGAGGTGGTGTATGTGACAAGGACGAATCGATTAGATTTTGGTGAAGATCAGAATATGGATTCGGATACGAGAATTATTTAATTTTTAAAGTGATTCTTCACCATTCAGAGACGGAAAAAAAGCAATACACACCAGGCATTTTAAGGCCATTTTCCCTGCTAGAGCGGGGGTTAGCCTTGCGGGCCCCATGACAATCTTCTCCATTTTTCCCTATTTTCTGCATCTCTCCTTGTTAACCCCCTAGCCCGCATTTCTTCTTCCACCATCTTTAGCCAAGTCTTTCTCGGTCTTCCCCGTCCTCCACTTCCTTCTACATTCATTTCCATCACTCTTCTCAACCAGTCACTTTCATCCTTCCTCAACACATGACCAAACCATCTCAACCTGTTCCTCTTCACAGCATCAATCACAGGCTCTATTCCCATCATCTTTCGCAATTCATCATTTGTCTTCCTCTCTCTCAACGATACTCCGCACATCCACCGAACCATTCGCATTCTGCAATATATAACATGATATTTAAAAAAGTTGTGGACGGGTTTGGATGAAACTTGGGGGATGATTTGGTTCGGTGACAATAACAAGCCGATTAGATTTTGGTTCAGGTTCAAATCCAGATCCGGCCTATCAGTGGGATACAAAACATAAACTGTTCAGCCTGGTGGAGGTATGCGCTCTACCGAGTGCTGTTCTAGTTTCTTTCATTTTTCATCCACTCTTCCTGGTATGAGAGGCCAACCAAGTGAAGGATTGTGCACCAAGGAATTGTCAATTCCAGACAACTTATCTACACAATAAAACCTATATTGCATCTTCTTTCCTATCCTTTCCCTTTGTTGTGCTTCCAAATTGACATGTGTTTGAGGTTTCTATTCCATCGTACTGTTTATTATTCAGCGTGAAAGAAGCAGCTGAGTTATGTGAGTGTCCTCATTTGACGGGAATATTTGGATGACGTGCAATTTCATTTTTAATGTTGAGCAGACAAGAAATAAAACTATGAAGTAACTGGCAGGTTGTGATAGGTTGCATTTGTAACTTCCAGTAATGAAGTCCCATCGGATTTTAACACCTTCATTTATTTCCTTTTCCATTTATTGCCTTCATAACGCTAGTCGACGTCAAGGTCACATTTGACAAAAGTACTCCTCACTTTTGACCCAGTAGTGGCAAGGAGACAACAGCAAACACGGAAAAGCTCACTGCATGGTTGAAAGGCAATAATTCAGCTTATCAGCAATTACCCAACAAGGGTGAACCCATAAGGTATATCGTTGTCATAAATCAAGCCTTGGCATGGCTGTTTGGCATTATTACCTCCACCACTGAAAGTGGATGGTCATTGTGTTTTCACCCTGTCTGTCTGTTAGTGGGATATCTCAAAAAATTGGTGGGCAGGTTGTGTGTGTGACAAGGATGTATCGATTAGATTTTGGTGAAGCGATGATTAGCGATGAAGATCGATTAGCGATGAAGCTAACTCCAAGGGCCTCTCACTCACTCACCGCAGGCAGGTTGGTGGTCTTTCCGTCTTCTACCGACTCCTCTCTGGCCTTGCCCCCCCAGCTCTCTCTGGGCTCTGTCCCGCAAATATTCCTGCAGGTCGCACAAGATCTGCCTGCAACCCTCTTTTGGTTAAACTGCCAAAATCAAGACTCTCTGCTCACCTTCACTCCTCTTTTCTCCAACCTCTGGAACAAACTCCCTCACTCTCTTCAATCCCACTCCACCCTCCAAGTCTTTAAAACAGCTGTTCACCACCATCTCTTATCTTCCCCCATCCAAAACCTTGATCTTTTCTACCCCCGCTAATTTCACCCCAATTCCACTTTTTGAAATACCAACTTCTGTCCTGGAAGTCCTTGGTGTCCTTGTGCTTTATACTTCTCCCTCCCCCCCCCCCCCTTCCCATGCCTCCTCCCCCCGGGCCCTCTCCCTTCCACACATCTCCCTGCTCTCGGATGTTGTGTTTGTGTGCTTCCCCTTTTCTCCCCATCTTGTCTTCCGCTCCCTCTTTTTGTGTATTTTGTTTGTCTGGTCGATTTGTTTGTGAAGTAAATGTTAGCTCTTTCACGAGCCTCGATTCAGTTTACAAAAAAAAAAAAAAAAAAGAAAAAAAAAGGTGAAGATGTGGATCCGGATCCTAGAATATTTGAGTGAATCTTCACCGTTGAGAGATGGGGCCAAAAACAACATATTTAAGACGATGTCTCAAAAAGTTGTGGATGGATTATGACAAAACGTAGTGAATGAGTTGGGTAGGTGAGAAGAATAAGCTGATTAGATTTTGGTTTCTGTCCAGATGCAGATTCGGCCCATCAGTGGGATACAAAATGTAAACTGTTCAGCATGGCAGAGGTATGCACTCTACCGAATAAGAAACAGCAAAACATGACATTTCTCCTGCAGACAGAGGAGGCAAAAACGACTCGTAGGTGAACTGGCCATAGATGAGCCCAGAGGACCATGTTTCCTGAGTGAGGTATTCTTCAAAGTATACTATGCGGTAATCCAGCAAATTAATATGAATGAACGGTTTGAAGACTTTAGAAAGACAGCAGCAAATTTTGCAACTCTGATTCCATGTCATTTCAAAGATCGAAGTGTAAAAGTCAAAGTCAGACAACTGGCCAAACAGTATGAAAGCGTCATTGATGTTGACCAACTCTTGGCAGAATACAAAAACTTTTGAAGTGTACCAGCAATGCAGTGATACCGGTAGAATTGAAACAACAAATACACAAGGCATCTTGAAATTTATAATCATGAACACACTGGTGTGCTCACACCAATCTTACAAGGCCGTATCGCATTGTGGAGACGCTGCCAATTTATTTGGCTACTGCCGAGCGATCATTCAACATGAATCATGATCATGAGTCATCTTCGCTCTACAATGACTGGTTAACGGCTTTATGGGCTGGCATCGCTCAGTATAGAAAAGGATCTTGCATCAAGAGTAGATTACTCATCGGAGATGGACAGCTTTTCCAGAATACGAAAAAGAGACAAAAATTTCATGTAAATTTCAGTTGAAAGTTGAATTTGTATTTGCCTTATGAATAATGCCATATAATACATATTTCGATTGTTCAGACATAGAAAATTTAGATAGACAGAAAAATTAATGTACTCAAGAAGTTCTATTGCTCAAGCTTTTGGGTCTCACTATCTGCCATGATCTTTCCAGGGAATACCACATTTCCGAGCTGGCCTCCAAAGCCAGTCGCCGACTGGGCATCCTCCGTCGTGCAAAGTCCTTGGCACTTCTGGCACTGGGCATCCTTGGCACTTCTGAGCTCCTCACCACATATAAAGCTTTCATCCGCAGCTTGATGGGGGTACTGCTCTCCCCTCTAGGCCGGTGCTCTTGCCTCACACCGAGCTCGGCTTCACGCTGTTGAAACCAAAGCGTTCAGAATCATTGGAATCTCCCACGATGAAGCCGATTCTGAGTGCCTTTCACTCTCTCACCGCAGGCAGGTTGGTGGTCTTTCTGTCTTCCACAGACTCCTCTCCAGCCTCGCTCCCCCAGCTCTGTCTGTGGTCTGTCCCCCAAATATTCCTTCAGGACACACAAGGTCTGCCAGAAACTGCCAAAATCAAGACTCTCTGCTCACCTTCACACTTTCATTCCTCTTTTCTCCTGCCTCTGGAATGAACTCCCACACTCTCTTCAATCCCACTGCTCCCTCCAGGTCTTTAAAACAGCTGTTCACCACAATCTCTCATCTTCCCCCATCCAAAACATTGATCTTTTCTACAACCGTTAATACACCACAAATACACCTCTTTCAATCTCCGACTTCATTCCTGAAATTCCTTGTAGTGTGCATTTGTTTGATACCATGTACCCCATCCCACCACCTCCCACCCCACCCCAGCCCTCTCCCTTCCACAGATCTACTGATGTCCCTGTTCTCTACTGTTGTGCTTGTGTGGCTTCCCTCTCTCTCCCCCTCTTGTCTCTCGCTCCCTTTATTATATGTTTTATGTGTCCGTTTATGTTTTTTGCATTTCATTTGTCAGCTCTTACACGAGTCTCGACTTGGTATACAAAAAAAAGGAACTCATTCCATAATAGTCTTATTTTGGCCCAGCAGAGGTGGTTCATGGTTGAGAACAAGGGTAACACCTGGCCAAATGAACATGCGATATATACCTCCCTGCTGAGATGTATAATTTGGCAGAAAATAGGCATTAGTAAAAAACAATAAAAAAGCTTTATTTGAAAATAAAATGCTCATAAAAAATAGAAAATAATAAATGGGCAAAGTTATCGCACATGAAAACTGTAAAAGTAGATTCCAGGAAAGTGTTATACGAGTATATTCTCCGAATACACACAACGATTTCATGAATTAAGTTCAAAATTTATAAAAACAAGAAATTTGTGAAGTGAGAAAACAGTGAAAATTCTCCTCCAACATTTTGGCTTTTAGAAGTTTTGCTTTCCTTAACGAAATTCAATGGTTAATGGAAAAAGCAAGAAAAACATTTCACGATACACGTTAAACTTGCACTGGAACAAATGGAGAGAATGCTTCAATTTCACAATCAATCGATGATGGAAGCCTCACCCACAAAGTGAGTACAACAACTCGATTTCTTTCTTGTAACCCGAGCTGGAACTGTGGATGTAATTGGGAAACACAAGGAACAAGAACACTGAGGATTCAGGAAAAGGCAAGTTCTGTTCATCCAGCCCATGCCCCCACTTACCCCGAAAACAAACACACCACGACATGCATCAGCTGACTGGTAAAATCAAGGGATACAAGTAATGACGATGTGATGACTGAGAAGAGAAATACATTTTAGTAATTATTTTCCACCACAATGGTTGTGGTTTGGTAGGAGGAGGGCAGAAGATGCATTCAGGCACACACAGCAAATGAATAAATGAAGGGCAACATATGCAAGATTTCATGTGACATCAAACTGCCCAAATCAAGACTCTCTGCTCACCTTCACTCTTTCATTCCTCTTTTCTCCCGTCTCTGGAACAAACTCCCTCACTCTCTTCAATCCCACTCATCCCTCCAGGTCTTTAAAACAGCTGTTCACCACCATCTCATACCTTCCCCCATCCAAAACCTCGATCTTTTCTACCCCCGTTTATATACTCCAAATCCACCTTTTTCAAATTTTCTTTCTTGAAAGTCCGAGTAGTGTCCATCTTGTTTATCATGTGTACCCCACCCCACCCCTCTCCCTTCCACAGATCTCACAATGTCCCTGTTCTCCACTGTTGTTGCGCTTCCCTCTCTCTCCCCCTCTCGTCTCCCACTCCCTTTCTTATGTTTATGTGAGTTTCTGTTTCTGTTTTTATGTGTTAGCTCTTACACGAGCCTCGACTTTGTATACAAAAAAAGGAGAAAAAAAATTGGTCCTTGCCACACTTTCCTTGAATGTATTTTGAATCCTTGGCTGGTTTTTAAACTACCTTCCACTTTCTCCTGCAACTGTCCCAATCTGCCTCTAATCCAGTTTCTATTCCAGACAAATGTCCGATGCTAGTTTTCTTCTACTCTTACCTACGCAGTTTTCTGAAATAAAATTTCTGCTGCAACCCGCTATGATATTTTTAAGCACCTGCCACTTTCCTAAAATGTCATTTGGAGCCGAGTAAACTCCTAAACAACTTTACCAAATTTGTCACATCCCCTCAAAATCTGCCTTATTGAAAACCAGCATCACTACCTTGGTTTCTACTCGAAAGAACCCCAACTCATAAATGTTCTCCCACCTCAACCTGTTTTACCAGACTTAGATCAATATACTCATTGACAAATCTAGCACTGCAGTACCATATAATGGCTGTTCTACAAACCGACACGTCAATTGTATTCATTCACTCACACCAAGTCTGTGAACTTGTCCTCATTTTTATATTATCAATATAACAAATTAAACATTAACCATAAATTACGGCCTTTCTGTCCTACCTCCTAACTGCTATATACAAGTTGGAGGAGATTAAAACACTCGTTAAAAATATTCTTTACGAAAAACAGCATCAAGGAGGCCTCAGAAATGAGAAAACACTTACTCAAAGGGCGTTTCAAGAATCATAGGCAAGTGGTCAAACCGTGGCTCATTCATAATAGCACGGAAGCCAGCCAGACCAATATATCCCTTGCCAATGTTTTCATGACGGTCCAGGTGGCAGCCCAACTTTCCTAATAGCAACACAGATTAGGAGGAAGACAAAGTTAAATAAGGCTTTAAGCATTTTATTCCATTTAACAACACAACTGCCACAAAAGAAATATCATGTGAGCAGCCCAGGGGTTTGAAGAACTCGTAAAAAAAGATACGGTAGAGACTGAGTCAAGATAAATTTTCAAAAATTGGCCTTACGTTCCCAAATTTGGTTCCATGCCAACAATAAAGTGCAAAAAAAAAAGGCCATTGAAGTGGAGAAGAGACCACGCCTGGTGCAGAATTTGGTACCCAATGGAATAAATTCATTAATCTAACATTTTTTTTCTCTAAGCTCCACCCACCTCGACAAAAACTAAATAAATAAAAGAATACACAGCATATTATTTAAACAAAAGGAGCAACTCTGACCCTAAAAGCGACAGCACGCTGAGGTCATGCACGTAAATCATATTGCACACGTTAGTGTCACGTCGCATTGAGGGTCAGAGTTGCTCCTTTTGTTTAATTTATCCTTCTTGACTGCAACCACACCTCCTAACTGGTGATCATCAGCACAGATACAATGCATTAGTGTGGCAGGAAACGCTTCTTGCTAACAGGTCGTGCAGCATCTTGCTGTTATGGGACTCGACCTGTGCCTTGTTGGCTCGACGACACCGCTACATAGACACAGACCATGTAGAACTGATAATTCAAAGTGCCTTTTTGGCACGAAGGATGTGCAGAACACCTGATTGCAAGTTTTCATGCTACACGATTGCCTCATGCAATAATCGTTCAGCACGTGTAACTCATGCACCCTTAGGTTTTCGGAGGTGACACAAGGCATTCTGAGCTAATTCAAAACAGTCTTTCAGATGTGGATAATCCAAAAACACACTAATTGTATCGTCTTAACAATCCATACGAATGTCACGTCTGTCATAAAACGTGAAGAATAAAATAATTTGACACCTTCACAAGCAGGGTCTTCTATTAACATGTTGCAAGGCTCTTCAACATGGAGAGGAACTGTTTATGATCTCAGAAGACAGTACTGTATCAACAAGATATATGCCGAATAGTTGACGTCCCAGCATAATGACCCTCACTCAGGACTGATACATTAGCACGACCCATCGAAGCAATCAGTTACAAACTGGCCAGAATACTACAAACACACTCCCTGGACATCACAGGATAAGTGTCAACCCCATCTGGAGGAGTCTCCATGATGCAGGAATCTGTGCTCGTCATCCTGTTCAGTATTCAAGACTTGCATCGCAACACATCCACACATTCTTGCAGTGGTCAAATCAGCACGTCCGACGGGCACGGAGGCAATGCACAAGTGTTACGTTTATTGACGAATCCAGGTTTTTCCTTGAAAGTGAATGGATGATAGTTTCCACACACGGATCTACAGAAGATGCAATGAGTGATAAGTCACAGTCTATGTCCAGCAAGCCACATATTTTAGATGTGGAAGTGTCATGATGTGGGGTGGTATTGCTGAAACATTTTGCACAAACTTCATCTGTATCCATGGCAATCTGATGGCAGATCGACACATTCATGAGATCTTACTGCAATACATGTTGTCTACCTTTCAACATGGTCTAGGAATCATCTTTTTACACAATAATTATCCTGCTCAAAAGGGCCATTCAAACAAGGAACATTCTTGTCAAAGCCAACGTTAATGCCATTACACCTTGGCCTTTCATCTTGGTTGATTTCTATCCAATTGAACATCTCTGGGACATCACTGATCGTCGTATCCAAACCTTGCGAAGACAGCTACAGACCCTCGATGAGCTGGAACAGAAGCTTTTTCAGGCATGGAATCCCACATTCTGAGGCTCAGGTGTGAGTGCTCATATGGTTAATGTAATGGCAATGCAAGGCAGTCATTGTTGCCAAAGGTAGACATACCCGGTATTGGGATTATTACTTCCAAGTTGGATCCCAATGTGAATATATTCGCATAATATGAGCACTTGTGTGATTCCGTCACAATGAAATTATTCAGCATTTATCCCTGTCAGAGGTTTGCACCTCATCTGTGTCCCATAATGGCACAAATAAATCGCATCAAGACTAGACTCGGTGGCGTAATTCTCGGTGGCAAGAATCCGCTCTGAGTCTGGCTAGTCGGCGGTTCAAACCCCAGCCGAGTCATACCAAAACTTAAAAAGGTGTCGTTGCTTCCTTGTTTGAAGCTCAGCACTTAAAAGGGTAGAGGACACCAAACAACCATACATGGGCAATGCTAGTGCAGACTTTGACGGGCTCAATAGCCTCCTCCTCCTCCCCTTCCTATGGTCTGTTTCTTCCTCTTTACTGCAGACAGGTTAGTGTCTGAACATTCCTTCATTCTCTTTTTTTCAGGTCTCAATTCTCTACTTTCCCACCTCTACTCTAAGCCCTCAACTCCCCATACCCCTTGAGGTTGTATGCATACATCAAATGATCATTTCTTCGTTACTCTTTGCATTGTCTCAGCGTTTCACTCAGCTTCACCAATTTGTTGAGTTCTCTCTTCTGTCACAATAACCAAGTACTTCCCCATGTCTGTCCTATATCCTCTTTCACAGTTTTTCATGACTCCATCTCATGTTTCCCATACCTATGTATGAGTTTTCTATCCTCACTTGTAACAGTGTAGGCCGAATTTATGAAAGGTGTTTAAGAGTTAGACGCATGTATAATCGCTAATCGCGCGATGATCAACCGTTCAAAGTTAGTTGCCAATCACCAAAGAGTTTTGATCTAATTCGCGACTAAAACCTAATCACAAGCGTTTAAATAGCAAAGAATCTTTTACATGTCGGTGAGAGCATGTTTAAGGCCTCAAAGCAAGCATTGCATGGCTTATAATTGGTAGTTTACATGGGGCGGTGAATATGGATGCGTTAGGAGTGCTTGAATTCCCTCAAGGGCAAGCAGAAGAGGATAGGAATAGGGCAGTTCTTCGACATGCATTGAGAATCTTCGAGGACACATGCAATCCTCTGGAAAAGTATGACAATATCAAATTTGTCCGGCCTTAGACTCTCAAAGGAATAATTTTGTTGGCTGCTGAATCTCGTGCAAGATGATCTGGATCAACCTACGATGAGGAGCAATGCACTGAATCCCCTCCAACAACGGTCCATGGCTCTTCGATTCTGTGCAGGTGCATCATTTCAATTGGATGTTGGAGATATGTGCGGTGTTTCACAGGCTAATCAGCTGTTTAGACACACAATTAATCATCTGTTTATCTCCCTTTGTAAATTTCTATTTAGACAGGCGATTAGCTGTGTGCATACAAATATGTTTTTGTCAGGGTTTCAGGGTTAGGTGTGTGTTAGAACCTTTCGTAAATTCGGCTCTGTATGTACAAGGCTTTCATAGTGTTTATCCCTGCAGACATACTATCTGGGTCTATCATAGATCTACCTGGATTCTTCCCAACATCTTTCCAGAGCTAGGAGTTAGTGTTAGGAGTTAGGGCTAAGAGTTAGGGATCTTTGTTCCTTTCAGATTTCTTTCTACTTTTTAATATTTCTCTTTATTCATTCTAATTCTTGCTTCTTCTTTATTTCTCTCTTTCTTTATCTATCTGTCTTCGGAGAAGTGAATTCTTGCAAAATTCTTTTTTTCTGGAAGGCTCATTTGGCTGCGCTTGGATGGGTTTGAGGGTAGAGCAGTAGCGGCTGAAACCCGAATCCTATTCAGGTTCCTCCTGATGACTCCATCTTTGCTCTTTACTTTTTTTTTTTTGGTTCCTTCTGATGACGCCAATGTAGTATTTGGTTTTCTGTTTCATACACAGTGCCTGCCCCTTCTATCTGGCTAATGCTTTATCTACACACAATGATGTTGTTCATCTTTATGTTATTTGTCCACAGGCTACCCTCCCCACCAAGTAAGTTATTGACCTTTCATTTTTTGTCATTCAGCTTTTTCATGAGCCTTAACCTCTGCACTTATGATCCAGTAATTTCCTGTAATATTGCCTCCTTTAGTAGAAAGTCACAAAGTTAATTTCACTGAGCATGGGGATGAAGCAAAGATAAGAATGAAGCACCTGAGTGTCAAGATATGAAAAAAGTCAATCAAAAAATGAAAATCAAAGTAGAAAACAGAGCGTTGTTTAGATGTTATACCCTTTGAATCATTTAGATGAACAGCTTTGAGATATTTCAGCCCTACAATTTGCTCAAACTCATCCAGCACACGTCTCAGTCCATCAGCAGTTGATATGTCATACCCTGCGGAATCAATGAGAAAGAACATTTTTGTTATGAAATTCAGATACCGACAGACAAGGATTTTTTGCATAAACCATGATGCTCCTATATTTAGCCAATAGTAAATATATGTCTCCTTTTTAATGAGCATGTTGATTACATGTTAGGCTAAGCAAATTTTGACAAAATAAAAGCTTACCAGCAGCAAACGCGTGGCATGTGTCAAAGCAAACGCCGATACGAGCCTTGTCACGCACGCGGTCGATGATTCCACGAAGATCTTCAAACCTTCCACCAACAGTGTTCCCCTGGCAGCTCATGTTTTCTATCACTGCCATGTATGGATGTATAAGAGAGATCTGATGTCTTCAATCATGTGGATGAGGAAGGGAAAGTTTTCTTCACCACAAAAAAAACGAATTTAAGCTATAATAAACTAAAATAACGACAAGGTCTACTTGGTTCTTGGGCCTTACCGGAAATTACCCTGTGTGTGGCTGCATGGGCTTCATTAATGGCTGCGGCAATTCGATCAAGGCAGGCATCGACTTCTATCTGGCCACATGTAGACCCCGGATGGAAATTGTAAAGAATGAGGCCGAGCTGCTCACAGCGCTGCAATTCCTCAACGAGTGCTGCACAGCTCTTTTTGTATGTTTCTGTGCACATCCAAGCCAAACACCACCAGTATTGTCATTTTTAACATCAGAACTATCAGGGAAAAATGATACAAATAAAAATGATAATGGGGGTAAGAAGAGAGGAAGTGGAAAATAGAGGAAACTTTTAGGTATTCATATACCCCTGAAAATAAAATTATGATGGAATGTGATAACCGAGTTTGGAATTATTATTACTAGGAGTGCCTCCTGTTGTTTCGCTGATGGGTTCAAAGAAAAGACAGAATGTTGCACTTCACAAGCATATTGCATTGCATGTCTATCTGAATCTCAATGAGGATGTAAAATGAAGTAAAACACATGAAAAAGGATCTTTTATAACAATTGTTGTTCCTGTTGCTTTTGTTTGCATGCTCCTTTCATGTACTTTTTATATATATTTCTATTACTTCAAGAAGTATTACTACGTTTCCTTGTGGATGCTCCTCCCATGTACTTGTAAATGGTTGCTGCTGTTGTAGAATAATAAATGTTACTGCTGGAACCGCTACATTAAAGCTCGAGGTCCCGCTTCTTCCTCAAAATTGGAAACTTCGGCTTTTAAAACAGGCAAATAAATGCAATTAAATGAACGAATTTTTGTTCCAAGTAAATTGGTTATTAGCTTTCCAATGGTACCATTTGTATTATTCTATGACAGAAGAAACTCTTTAGAATAAAGCATTACAGACGGAGAAACTCTGCTCCTTTTATACATGGATTATTATTATTATTATTATTATTATTATTATTATTAGGGATCTAATCCTTACTGGATGGACACCTATTGTTTTTGTTCCGTTTATTATTATTATTCTTCCAGATGGCTTTTCATGGGTTTATTCGGTTTTAAAATCATTTTCTCGGCAATTGTTGGTCTGATTGATACAATTTTTTCAACGTAGTATGTGTTTACTCATGCAGAATTTTTAGTGATAATTATGACATTATAGGTTACGTGGTACTGGCATTATCTTGGAAAACCTGAAAAACTTTGGACCTCCAAATCTCTAAAACCACTCGATGGACTCCAAAAACCCAAAAGACCCAGAGGACCCAAAGACCCTTAAATATCCCAAAGACCCAAGAGAACCAGAAGACCCCAAAAGACCCTGAGGTCCCAAAATAACCCAACGACCCAAAAGACCCCAAGGACCCCTCTTTTATTTACTTAAAATCCAATTATGAATTCAGTTTTATAAAGAGGATGTCATGGATAACGCATCTGAACAAAGTGGGGTTATACCAAAGCGGGGCAAATTGGATCCTGGTAATAACTGTCCGCAGTTATAAAGTCGCCCATCTAGTCATTATTATTATTACTATCCCACATCCCATTAAGTTGGGGTTGGCAGCTTATGTTGCATGCCCCATTTTTATGCATATCCCATTAAGTTGGCGTTTGATACAACAGTTGTTGAAAGAGGAGGTGGAGGTACTTATAAGAATTGGATTTGGGCTTTTGAGAATAGCTAATCAAATGCTTCAACTTGTCTTAATTTATAAAGTTCCTTATCTCTTCTTCTTCTTCTCCTCCTCCTTTAACGGCCACAATGCTTGTGGGGTTGGCCAGGGTAAATTTGGCTCAAGTCTTTCACAAACCAGCTGCCCAAGCCTGATGTTCGAGAAAGGTTAGGGCAGGAATTTCGAATTTGTTCATGGTGAGGGCGATGCTCGCCTAATCTTTGCGAAGAACACCGTGGTAACTTTAATGTCCACCAATTAACACCAATAGACGGAACACCCGTTTGTCATCCAATCGAGGGACGGCACACATTGATGAATCGCCCTGCCTGTGTAACACCGGAATGAGTTTTGAGCTGGGCCGAGATAACGCTCCAAATCTATTAAACTTGCACAAATAAAAGCACAGCCAATTCATTATACAACTCGTCACTTCGACATACATAGATTAAAAAAAAACAAAAAAAAAACTTTTAGAGATAGATGCTATCATTACATAGATAGATGCATATAAAAAAATAACATCCATCCACCTCGTGTTTGGTGTTTCACCATGTTAGTTCAAGCTGTGGAAAGCATTGACTGACATTTTGTGTCCTCTGGGGCCCGATATATTTTTGAATTGAATTTTGATAATTTCCCACTTGAATTCCTTTCTTAAACGCCTCTGTTAAACCTTTGGGGTTGTCGTTTTGAAGGTGTGTGTGTGTGTGTGTGTGTGTGTGTGTGTGTGTGTGTGTGTGTGTGTGTGTGTGTGTGTGTGTGTGTGTTACTGCAATGGAACTTCAAAACAAAACACATTGCCTCGGCCCCAACGGTCCACTCACAAGTGCTAATTTTGGAGGTGTGTGTGTGGTACTTATAAAGAATAACATATTGTCATGACTGAGCGCCCGTTAAGACAGAACCCTCGGAGTAGTGTATATATGTTGCTTCTGGGACACTCTCATTTTCCCATTGACTTACATGTTAATTTTTCCCCTCCCTCATTGCCCCTAAACACCTCTATTTCTCTCACCCTGTTCTTTACGAACCTTCTAACCTTTTGACATGTTATCCTTATTCATTAGACCACTTAAACAATGGTCCTTCTGTGTGAACCTGTGATCCTTCTGACCTTATGGACCTTTTAACCTTTTACTCTTAATATCATCTGGTGAATCATCTTTGACCCACTCAAACAACGACCCTACAAATATTTGTTTATGTGTGGGAAATAATTTAATTCTCCTACAACTCTCCTCACCGTCTAATACATTAACAAAAAATATGTTTGAGTTTGGTTCTTTATTAAGATATTTTAACTGAGCTAAGATAAAATGGTAAACCTCCCTCAATGTTCTTGTTTGAGCGCCTCCAGTGCCACATACCATTTTTAAATTAAAGTATATATTTTCCTGACAACCATCAAAGTTTTCCGTCCACTCAAAAATATTTCCATCTTTTTTACCCAATTCACCGGTATTTAAATTAATTCTCTTATTTGTTTTGTAAATTGTTTTACCAGTTGTCTTTTCAATTATACCTATTTGATATTTTTCACATTCGTTATGTTTACCATTTATATACCAAGGTTGATTACACCTCCACTCTTTAGTCTGGTTGGTACTTGGTTCTATCATTTATATAATAGTAAAAAGGCGGCGGTAGCCCGTTAAAATCCCTAACCCCCTTTTTAACTTATCACTTATATACTTATATAACCATAAGGGAGACTATCAATTCCATTTTCTAAAATAAACCTCTTATCATCAAAAGCCCCCAATGCTTTCTTATTCATCTCTTCTGAATATAATTTATGTTTATAACTTCTTATTCCATTAATCTTTCTAAACTCTTCTTTCTTTGTTGTTAAACAGTTATAATAATCCTTAAAGTTTATTGTTTCTTTAATAACATTTTTCTTTACACCTTTTAACTTCTTATCAGTCTTTTCGACGTTATTCACAATGTATTTATAAGCATAAGCCTTAGACCTCAATCCCACAAATTCACTCATAACATTTCCTCCTAATTCATCCTTGAACTTTCCAATCACCTTTTTATTTTTAGAAGAGAACAACTCACTCTCTGGACTGTAATTACTCGTGTCATAGATATTAATGTCTCTTTTCATGTCTGAATAAACATCGTTGGTATTAATTTTCAAAATAAAACTATCTGTATCCATATAAAGTAGATTAACATCATTTTGATATTTCTTCCTCAAGTTATTATAAAAGTAATCATACATTAATGACTTTGATAAATCAAGAATTGTTGTTCCAATATAAATAGGTTTGTTCATTTCAATACTCTCTTTAATCAAATGGATCGCACAAAAGTTCTCAGTAAAGACCTCAGCTCGAGTAAAACTCGGTCTATTAATTAATTTTGATGCTTGTTCCCAAGATGTTGATAGTCTGATATTTTGTCTTTTCCTCACATTCTCCATAGTCTTACCAAAGACCGCATTATTCATCAATTTATAAAAGTCTTTCTCAAAATCTGTTTTTGACTCTGTTCTTCTTTGTGTATTAAAATCAATGTACCCCTTTAACCAATGACTTTGATTGAACTTTAGAACCCTATGGATCTTCTCTACTCTTAGACCTTTTGATAAATATTGTCGCAAATTTCTTTGGTGTAGAACATAATTTTTCTTGTTATATAATGTAGTAAGTAATTTTTCTGTTGATTCACCTATATCAAACGATCGTTGATAATCACTCAACCATTCTTTCTTTGGACTTTCTTTCTCACAAGCAAATGGGAGATCTTTGTGTAGGTTATGGAGTTCCTCTGGATATTTTAAATCAATTTCAAAATAATAACCAACTTTTTCTTCATCCAATTCTTTTTGTGTAGAGATACATACATCTTGTAAAACGTTTTTGTAGTCTTTTTCCTTTACCCATCTAAGTTTTCCATAAGGAAGAGCCTGAGACATTGCCCAGCCATACAGGTTGTTCGCGTCATAGTACATCAAGTAAGAACTCTCTTTCGTTGGATCATAATTTGGAAGATATTTGTTATTTGCTTTTGCGTATCTACTCGAGCAGACTTGTGAAATTCCACCTCTTTTTGCCTTTTCAATCATCAAAAGCATATCAACATCGGTTATCAAATCCAAATCTTGTTTTGTCATTTTCAACATCGCACTCCAGGCCAATCCAGGTGCTGTGTAGTAGTGAGCAGGATCCAATCCATATCCAGTGCGACAAACAGATCTAAAGGCTTCAAATACATCGGCCAACAAAAGCACATCAGTTTTGAGGTACAAATCGTGATACTCACCAAGATTCTTAATGTTATATTTTTTCCAAACATTTTGTGCGTGTACATAATCTTTATCAGATATATGACTATTATTTAATTTGTTATAGAAATTTTCTTTTAAAGGAAGTTGTGTTTCATTGAATCTCTCAAATGAGTCCATATAGTCATAGGGGTAAATTCCCTTTTGTGTTAGAAAATCTTTATCTAAAAAATACTCTGAAAGACATGGAAACTCTTTTAGATTTTGAACCAAGTTAGCCAATGGACTTGCCATGAATTTAAATGTATCAAGAAATCTGATATGAGTAATAGGAGATGTGTGAATTGTTTTTGTGAATGAAATGTATTTCTGATCCGTGTTTGGAATTGCTGAGATACTTCCAGAAGTCTTTGAGAGTTCCTTGATAAATAAATGTGTATCATAATGAGCGTTGTTATGAAGAAAGACAGGAATGAAAGAGGGGAGTTGATAATTAATATTACAACTTTGATGAGCCGGACCTCTATATTTACCAGTGAGATGACAATGGTCTCTAACCTTTAGACCTTTACCAATTTTCTCCTCACAAATATGACAGACATTGTTTTTTATAAATTCCCTTTTTTCTTTACTTGTTAAGGACATTGGTTTATTGGTTTCTCTCATTATCTTGGTTAATCGAACACAGTCTTTTTCTAGTCGTTTCACAAACTCCTCTGGGGTATTTGAGCCTCTATACATCTCTAACTTGTTATATTTATCACCAACGGATGATTTGATATAATAACAAAAACCACAAGGAGTATGTTTTTGATATTTATTTGTGTATGATTCTTTTGGATCTGGAGAAGCAGTATCAATTTTTTCTAAAATACTTTCAAAATCAGCATATATAACAAATGGATGTTTTATTGTTTTCTTTTCATCTTTGAATGTGATCTTTGAGTCTTTTTTAGGCATGTTGATTACCGTTGATTTATGTTCACCACAATAATTTGAATGTTTATCTAATCTTTCTTGTGTATGGAAGAAGTTAAGACAACGCATACAAATATATATTTTATTTGTTCTTTTACATACTTGTGGTTTTATTAATTTTGTAATATCTTTGATGTATGTATAATGTGAATTTTCGTCTGAATTAAAATATAGAAGATTAATATGAGTTTGTTTACAACTGTCAGAAAGCTTTAAAACCTGAATGTTGTTTGTTTCTGTTAGACCATAAACATTAACTGATAAATTATTCATCTTTTCAAATTTAGGAATATCATTTAAAGTCATCGGAAACTTTAGATGTTTCGTATTTAATGTATTCTCATATTTTTTATAATGAGATACTCTTTCATCATGAAAATGTGGAGGATGTAAGTGTGCTAAAATAGACCAGAGAAAACATTTATTGTCTTTATTTTTGATATTGATAACTGCTTTTCTATTTTTGATAACACTGGGTAAATCAATGTAAGAAGAAGCTTTTAGAGGATCTGATTTAAGAATATGAATGTCTATGTAAATAATTTTTCCTATATTGAATCCACTTCCTACGATTGAATTATCCACATCTTGCTCTTGTTTAATAAGTTCATCATAGACTCCTGATGTTTTAAAATCTTGATATGAAGATATAAAGTGTGGCTCAGTTCTCATGTATGGTGCATCTATAACTCCTTCATCCTTTGTCATTTCTAATTTTACTCCCATATAAAATTTAAGTGGTTTCATTTCCTTTAGTGTTTTTTCAATCAACGTTTGAACAGCAGGTTTAACTATTTCTACAGCATCAACTATAGACTCTGGTTCAGGAGGTTTGAAGTTAAAGACTCTTATTTTAATATGTCCTTTGAATGCTCCATCAGAGTTTTTAGTTGTGATAAAATTTGATAAATGTAGATTTGTTTTAAGATGTATTTTGAAGCCTTTCTTGAGGATATTTTTATTACATGTAGAACAGTGTTTTGTTTCAGGTGGAAGAGGGGAAAGTTTGTTTAAAATGTTGTATGTATGTTTTGCGGTGAGAATATGTTGTTTATAATATTTTACTTCCTTCTCGCAAGTATCACAATAAACCATATTTATAGCGTGAGAAAACGTGGTGTTTTATATATATCACTGTGCTTAAAATAAAACACTTTTGAGCTTTACAGCTCCGTTTTATATATATCACTGTGCTTAAACTGAAACACTTTTTCACTCAGAATCATCTAAGTCATAACTATCACATGAATACTCAGAATCATACTCAGTCATCAATAAAGCTACTCTCATAACTATCATTTGAGCACAAACTATTAGTATCATAACTATCATCTGTGTTCAATGAAATACTATCATCACCATCGTCCAAGTTCAATGAAATACTATCATCACTATCGTCTGAGTTCAATGAAATAGTAAAATCTTCACTGCTGTATTGACTCATATTTAATTAGCAAGAAAAATATTCCCATCAATATCTATATACTTTCTTTCATTAACAGATTCAATCTCTACAATTTTTATATCAAAAGTTATCTTTAAATAATCTCTAACTATCATAGAACGAAATGACATTTCACCAGAAATATTAACATCATTCATTTTACTTAGATCTACACCCTTTGGATTATTAAAGAAAATACAAATGTCTCCTCTAGAATTATTAATGGTCTTATCATTCTTTTTCAAAGTATCGTGGTCAATCACTTTTTCAAGCTTTGAATAAATTGCCAGGAGTAGAGGAGAAACTTTTGTTAGATTTACTTTAATGGATGTCTTTCCAGGTATAGTTAGAGCTCTTCCTTTAAATGAAATAGAGGGGCTCATGTTATTTTCCATAACTGGTTTTACCCAAAAATTTCCATATTTATCTTTGTTCAATTTAACATCTTTGACATATTTTTCTATATCTTCCACCGAAGTAGAGATTGATTGAAATTTGTCTTTTGTGCTTTGAAACATTGTATTTATTAATGAATAAACTTGCGTTTAGTTTAAGCAAAAATTTACCACATAAATATGATAAGTTCTGAAGGATATTTAGAATTTCCAGACTCTCCATATGATAAATTAGAGAATTGTCCGGCTTGTGATAGAATAGGGCTTAATAATGAGGGTTCATATAAACAATGTATTTTCTGTGATTTAATTTTAATTAATGATAATAAAAAATATAAAAAAATATATAACTCTTTTAAATTAGAACCAAAAATGAATTACTTTACAAGATTAATAAGAGAGATGAATGTTAAGTATTGTGATGATAATACACCATTTCTTTCAAGGGAAGAGACTATTTGTATTGAGGAAATGTATAAGGGTTTAATGATATTTATTATTCAAAATAATTTTAATGGAAATGTTAATACAAGATACTATATAAATAAAATAATGAATTATTTTGAAATTAAACCCGAACTCAGGATAAAATATAGAGTTTCTAAAATAGCTCAAAAAAAGTTAGATGACTTGTTTTCCAAATATATAAATGAATGATTTTTTACCCGTTTGGGAAAATAAGATAAAATTTAATAACCATAAAAACATTCCAAATTCATTGAGATGTCTAATAGTTGGTTCAAGCGGATGTGGAAAAACCTGTTTACTTTTAAAGATGCTCCTTGGTCCTAATTTTTTAGATTATGATAATTTAATAATTTTTACAAAGTCTAGTTTTCAACCCGAGTATCAACTACTCTCACAGGGTTTTAATGCAGGTCTTAAAAAGGAAGACATTATCGGTTTATTTAAACTTCAAAACAAACTAAATGATTATAATATTGAAGATATAATACAATTATTTTGTGATACACAGAAATCAAAATCGAAACCAAAACCCATAACTTGTATTCTCAGTGATAATACGGATGATATACCTTCACCTCAAGATTTAGATAAATCAAAAAAGAACCTCGTCATCTTTGATGATTGTGTTAATGAGAGAAACCAAACAGTAATGGACAGCTACTATACAAGAGGGAGACATTCTTCTTGTAATTGTATTTATCTTAGTCAGTCATATTTTCAACTCCCTCGACGCTCAATAAGAAACAATGCCAATACTTTTATTTTATTTAAGTTAAATTCAATAGATGTAAATAATTTTTGGAGAGATAATTGCTCTACGTTATGTAGTAAAAAAGAATTTGAAAATTATATGAAACACACGATTGGAAAATATAAATATATTGTTGTGAAACAAGATGAGATATTAAAGGATGTATTTTTATTTTAAACATAATTACATATATAAATGACAACAATTATTATTAACCTTGTGGGTAAATCTGCTTCTGGAAAGAACTTTCATAAATCTAAACTCTTGAATAGTAAAAATGAAAAGATTGTAAGTTTTTTTAAAAAACACCCTATGATTCGTTTTGTGAGTACTACAACCAGAGCAAAGCGACCAGGAGAAGTAGAAGGGAAAGATTATTACTACATTTCAATGGAGGAACATATGCGATTGAGGAACGAAGGTCAAATATTTGAGGAGGTCTCTCTTGGTTCTACAAAATATTCACATTGTAAGAGTGAGTTAAATAAAGTAAAATCTAATGGTCTTGGGATTTTAGAAACTAATCCTGAAGGAATGAGACAAATTATTAAACAATTGTGTGGTGATGGAGTTAAGATTTTATCATTCGGTTTTGATATCGATGAGGAGATTCAACGCAAACGTATGAAAAGCAGAGATACAAGTATTAGTGAAGAAGAAATAACAACTCGTATTAATACCAATAAAGAATTTGATGAAATATTTAAAGAAAAAGATTTATTTCAACACATTTACTATAATGATGAAGAAAAGGAAAATTTTCCCATTGACCTTTACAATTCATTAAATGATATTTTTCAATAAATAAATACAGAAAATGAATACCGAAGAAAGAGAAAGAAAGTTTAAGGAACATCAACAATTAGTTTCAAAAGTTGTTAAACAACAGGAAGAGATAAAGAAGAAACGGAGACAGAAACTAACTGGTGAAGAAGCCTTTGAAAGAAAACAAGAGAAATTCTTTAAACCACTTTTGAAAACTCAACAATCACCTACAGTTCCCACGGTAGAATTTACTCCGAAAAAACTTCAAATGCTCAAAGATTTTAGTCAGATAACAAAACAAGAACTTGGTGAATTAGAATATGATGACGAGGGATTATTTCGGAAACTTGAGCAGGTAAATCAACCCCCTAATTATGTTGTGGAAGCTCTTCAAAACAATGAATATTCGGCGGGTTCAAAAACCAGAGCAGGTCTCATTCCAACAGAAGAACCAGCAGTGTTTCATCTTGTGGAAGAAAAGGTATTGATATTTAATGATGAATTGATGTTCTTGAGTTCTACTCAACCAAATGTTAAATTAACTCCAAGATTAATGTTTCTTCTAACAAACCCCGGATTCAGCGGTTCAAAATATTTTGAGGAACCACTTGATATGGAAAGAGAGGAAGATAGGGTATATATTGAGTTGTTAAATGCACTTGATTATGGAGTTTCTGTTGCTGGTAAAAGTAAGAAGAATGAGAAGGAGAAACATATTATTGATGCTTTAAGTAAGCTTGGTTCGGGTGTTAGTTTTCTTCCAAATGACCCATCACAATTAGTTAATAGGCTATTATTGTTGTTAGGTAGTAAGAAGGCTGGAAACAACAATTGTTTTAATGAATCCTCAGCCATTTTAGATCAGTTGATGAATATGAAAATAATTAATAAATGTCAATACAAAGATATTTTATTAGATATTAAATAAGATGAGAAGCACAATTCTTAGTTTTAATTTCACAACGAGCGATTACACAGCTTCATTCCCTTACCCACTACAACTTGACCCCCTTACCTCATATGAGGCATCTTTATTGTCAATGGAAACTTATAATACCTTGTTTAATATCACAGAGAAAAACAACAAGTTTAGTTATAATCCAGGAAGTGGATATAAAACTATAACCGTTTCACCTGGAGCTTACGAGATTTCTCAAATATCTTCAGAAGTCTCTCGCCTTATGAAAGAAAAAGGTGATGAACCAAAAAATATTGTAATAGATATTCAAAAACACACTTCAAAATCAACTATTAAACTTAAAAATAATTATAAAGTTGATTTCACGATTGAAAATTCGTTTAGAGAGCTATTGGGTTTCTCTTCAAAAAAGATTGAAAATAACGGGACGTTTTACAGTGATAATGTTATCCAAATATCCTCCGGTATAAATTCAGTATTAATTCATTGTGATTTGATTGATGGTGCTTATAACGATGGAATAAGAACAAATACAATATTTTCATTCAGTGCATACTCAACCCCGATTGGTTATAAATTTAATATGGAACCAAAAAATCTTGTCTATTTACCTGTGTCAGGAAAAACCATATACAGAGTAAATTTTAGGATAACCGACCAAGATAATCGTATGATATCCTTTAATGATGAAATTATATCCATCAGAATTCACCTACGTGAAGTTTTTCAATAAATAAATAATGGTTATTGTAAGAAAACACGAGTTGGGAAAATATAAAATAATTACAGGGGAGGGCATGTTCCTTTCACCAGACTATACAAGGTATGTGGGTAAAGGATACTATAAACCTAAGAGACAACGGGGTGTGGGTCATCAATTTCGAAATAAAGGAGATGGGATAATTGATACTCTAATGGGTATTGGTTCAACCATTCTTAAACATAAAGACCTAATTGGTTCAACTGCTTCTCTCATGGGAAATGTAGCAGGTGTTGTAAAGAGTATAAAAGATGCTCAAAAGGAGTCCCATAAATTACAAGCAATCAAAGAAATTAAAAAAGGTAAAACTCAACTATCTTCACAAGAACGACAAAAAATCATTAAAATACTTGGGTCAGGGTTTCAACAATTTTAATACTATATAAATACAAGTATGGAAGCGATTGATAGTATCTATGATTTGGATGATACGATTATCATTTCAAACTCTACTAAAAAGGAAGACTATTTTAAGGTAAATGCTATTACAGGAACCGACTGGAATTCAAACGGAACAAAAAGTTTTGAAATAAATAATCAACAAACTTACTTGAATATAGCTGATAGTTTCTTGCTGTGTAAATTTAAATTCACTAAGGCTGCGAATAATACTAATGCTACACTCGTAAATGATTTCTTCTGGAAAATGTTTGACAGTGTTCGCCTGTATATTGGAACACAAGAGGTTGAAGCGGTTGATTATGTCTCTGCTACATCTGAAATGATGAAATTTACACTATATTCGTTTGGTGATAGAATGGGTAAGGGAGCTGTTGAAGGCTTTATTCCTGATATGTCAACGGGAACAAACACAGACCCTGGTTATAGTCAAAGGAAGTCAATGTATAATGATGACGCAAAAGCTGAGAATAGTTTTACCGTAGCAGTACCTCTTAAAGGTATATTTGGATTTTGTGATTATGATAAAGTTTTGTATGGTCTTAAAATTAGATTTCAACTACAAAGGAATGATAATGTAAATAGATTGCTTTTTGGGGCTGAAAATGCTTTTGGCGACAATAATAAATTTGTTATTAATGATTTGTGTTGGTATATCAATGAATATACTCCTAATCTTAAAACGGAGGAGATGTTAAATAGAAGACTTAACTCAAAGAAACCGCTAAATGTATCATACCTTAAAAGAAGATGTCAACACGTTAAACTGGAACACACTACCTACACTTGGAATTTGGGTGTTCTTGAAGGAAAGCCACGATACCTATGGCTCATTTTTTAAAAACCAGATGGAGAGGAGGGTACTAATAAGAATAATGCGCTGAGTGATAATGCTAAGGTGAAACAACTTCGGGTTTCTCTTGATGGCACATTTTATCCGCGAGATAGATTGGAAATTGATTGGGAAAAAAATGATTATGCGGAAGCCTACAAGTCCTACCAAAAAGTGTGTGAAAGTAATGGTAATAATGATCCTATTTTGGATATGGTTGCATTTAAAGGTTTATATACAATCTACGCAATTGACCTGAGTTCTCAAAAGGAAACTATAAAGTCTAATCGAGTGGATACTTCTCTATACATTGAAAGAGGGGAGAGTGAAGAGGTTAATGCATATTGTTTGCTTTTGGAGGAAACAGAATTACAGATTAATACAGATAATGGTGTTATGATTAATATCACATAGGTTTTTTCTCATAAATAAATGGTTGGGGTATATGTTAATCAAATCAATCTTAATAAATTAACATCTTGTATTCAAAATCAAAAGCCTTGTATTATTAATGTTAATACAATTCAAAGAAAAGGAGCTGTAAGAATTGATGTTTTACTCACACACACACAAGTAAAAACACTAAATGATGTTGGATCACTTAAAATTAAAATGACGAAACCTATGTTAAAGAAATATTCAATAGATGAGTCAAGAGGAGGATTTCTCCCGTTTCTAATTCCTTTATTTGCTGGTTTAAGTGCGGCGGGAGCATTGACTGGTGGTATTTCAGCAGCGGTAAAAACTGCTAACGAAAGGAAGGCACAACTAAAAGCTCAAAAAGAATTGGAAAGACATAACAAGGAGTTGGAGAAACAAATTAGTGGAAGTGGTGTAATTGTAGATTTTGCTCAAAAACTTGAAAGTCTACCTGATAAAGCTAGATTGTTGGTTGAGATATGCTTTCCTCTATCGCTCAAGCGGGTGTTAAACTAACTAAACGGGGTAATGGATTGTATCTTTCTCATAAATAAATGGATAAATGGTTTAAACAATTTGGAAAGAATACAACGTCAAATATAGAACTAGCTAAGTATTGTAAAACACTAAAAATTGATAATGTGGTTATTTGTATGAGAGATGAATTAATACATATAAATAAGAATACAAAGAATATTATTATGAATTTAGACACACAGAATGGTTCTCATTGGGTTTGTATTCATAATAGTCAGGATAAATATTATTTTGATAGTTATGGTATGCCACCACCTGTTGAAGTAATACAATTCTTACAGAATGGTGTTTATCAAACATTCCAAGTTCAAGAAATTAATTCTAAATGTTGTGGCCAATTATGTTTATATGTATTATTTCAACTCAACAATAATGAAAATTTTTATGATATCATTTTTTATCTAATATAAATGACCTATGTTGGAAAAGATGGTTCTATCTTTGGAAAATCCTCTCAGGATATTGATTTATCAAATTATTATACAAAGGCACAGGCTGAACGACAAAAATATAGTGTAAGTAAAAATATTAATATGAAGAATACTTATAAATTAATCAATTATCCAAACCCTACAGATGCGAATGACTTGATTAGATTCAGTGATTTATCACAATATATATCTTTAAAGAAAACAGCACGTTTTGTGAAACAAGTAAAATTTACAACCACAACACCTGGTTATACTGACCATACACCTTTCCTCATTGAATTTAACTACCTGCTTACAATTAAATTTTATAAAGAAGGACATTTAGTTAATATGCGAATTAATAAATGGGGGTATGATATGCCTGATTTAGGGTATAATTGGTCTTTTTCAATAAACATAGAAGACCTACATGATTTAAATCAGTCTCGTAAAGAAGAATATTATCCACTTGGTGAAGATAAGGATTTATGTGGAAGTACAATTAGTAAACAACAAATACGTGATTTTAAGAAAATAAAAATATATGATAGTATAGCGATGGTTCGCATGACAAAGAAGGAAGGTAATGAGATAAGGATAGAAAGCCGAGGAATACAAACCGATTTGGTAGTGGGAAGATGGGGTGGTATTACCTGTCATAATATTAATCTCACATATATTTCTGATACATAAATGGCAGGAAGAAGACTACAAGAGAATTATAATTTTTGTATTCAAGGATACCTACAAGAAAAGGGTGCTCGGTATTACATACCTTATGATTTGGAGCATATACATGGGAATTTTGTCATAAAAAACTGGCCTTATACTGATATTGTTAAACCCACAAATAGAGACTTGTTTAAAATATTAAATAAAAATGAACTTCTCAAAGTTATGAAATATAAAACTCTTTTAGAAATCGTCAACAAATCTTATTGGTATCCTATTATGAGAAAAATAATTATAGATACAAGAATATCTCAAAATCCAGATGAGTATATGTATAATATTCTTTGGGGTTTAAACTCAAGGGTAGCAAGGGATGAGGAAGGAGTTGAAGAAGAGAAGGAGAAAAGAGAGAAAAGAGAGAAGGAGGAGAGGGAACAAAGAGAGAGGGGGGAGAGGGAGATGGAAATCAGAGCGATTCAAAAAAGAGTGGATGTATTACAGCAAGAAGATAAATCTCAACTCACCGAAGAGGAAAATAAAGAAAGAATGAATGCTGTGAAAATATTGATATCAAAAATTGCTAAGATAAATGAGGAAGGAGTTAAAGAAGAGAAGGAGGAAAGAGAGAAAAAGGAGAAGGAGGAAAGGGAGAAAAAGGAGGAGGAGAGGGAGGAAAGGGAGAAAAGAGAGAAAAAGGAGAAGGAGGAAAGGGAGAAAAAGGAGGAGGAGAGGGAGGAAAGGGAGAAAAGAGAGAAGGAGGAAAGGGAGAAAAGAGAGAAGGAGGAGAGGGAGCAAAGAGAGAGGGAGGAAAAATATAAAAAGATGGAAATCAGTGAGATTAATAAAAGATTGAAGGTATTACAGCAAATAAATCAAACTCAACGCACTGAGGAGGAAAATAAAGAAATGAGAAGTCTAATGAAAATATTATTTTCAAGAATAACGACGTCAATGTCTTCAGTTTCAGGGAGGAGATTTAAATGAGAAAGTGGGGATAAAGAAGAAGAAGAAGGAAAAGATTATGTGGTTGATGATGTCGGTGTAATTGACTTTAGTTAGTTTTATTTGTAAATAAATGGAGGAGAGAGTGAAGGCATTCCTTAGGATTCTTTATGTTTTAAAAATCAAGATTGAAATGTATATGTTGAAAACCAAAAAGGTTTTGATACTCTGTCGGAATTTTTCTGATAAATAAATATGAGTTATTGTCTCAAATGTAAAAAGAAAACTAAATCTAAAAATATCTCTTATGTTAAAGCTAAAAATAATAGAGTTTGTCAAAAAGGAATATGTCAAGTGTGTGGCTCTAAAAAGTGCCAATTCATCTCTCCTAAAAGAGGAGGAGACATACAAAAGTTTCTGTCAGGAAGTAAATTTACAACAACTGGAATTCCAGGGGAATTACACCTTCCAGGGTATTCTTTCTGTGGTCCAGGAACAAACTTGGATAAAAGATTAGATGAGGCTAACAATCCTAAACCTTGGTCTAAACCTACAAATAGGGTTGATGAAGTGTGTATGAAGCATGATATTGCTTATGGGGATACCACTACGTTGACTGAAAAACATAAAGCCGACAGCGAAATGTTGTATAATTTGTCTTTGATACAAAATCCAACGTTGAGAGAGAAAGTTGATAGGTTTATTGTGAGAAATTTGATAAATGCTAAATTGAAACTTGGTCTTGGTTATTCCTCAAAAAACTATTAGGCTCTAATGATGTCATCAAGACTGAGGAGCTTTTGGCTGAAGAATTACACAAACCTATAATCACAAAGTTTAAAAGAAGGAAGGTTTATTCTAAATACACCGACCACATATGGTCCGCTGATTTAATTGAATTGAATAATGACAGGGGATACAGGTATGCTTTAACCGTTATTGATTTGAGGAGTAGATTTGCCTGGGTTGTCCCTTTAAAAAATAAAAGGGGTGATACTTTAATGTTAGCCTTTAAGCGAATATTTGATCGGGATAAAAGGAAACCAAAGAAGTTATGGACTGATGAGGGAACAGAGTTCTATAACAAAATATTCATGAAATTTCTTAAGGGGAAGGGTATTAAATTATACAGCACCTTTAATGAAGGAAAGGCAGTTGTTATTGAGCGTTTTAATCGTACTTTAAAAGAGAAATTATATAAAAAATTCACACAACTCAGTTCTCAAAAATGGGTGTATTTAATTCAGGATATTGTAGATAATTACAATAATACAGTTCATTCATCAACAAAATCAAAACCATCAGAAACATTTACAAAATTAGAATATGAAAAGGAGATTAATTTGAGAAAGCCCAAGTTTAAAGTTGGTGATATTGTAAGAATATACAAATGGAAAAGCCATTTTGAGAAAGGTTATACAAAGAGATGGACTAATGAATTATTTAAAATCGTTGATGTAATGGATACAGTCCCTTGGACCTACAAATTATATGATTTAAATGGAGAAGAAATCTTGGGTTCATTTTACTCACAAGAATTACAAAAAACACAAGTAAGCAGATAATACCCTTGAAAATAATAAATAAATAAATAAAATGTAATGGGGATACGTTTTTAAATCTGTGAACCCCAAACACAGAATCCCACAACTTTTCAGTTGGGGCTTGACTTTTGTGTGTGTATAATGGGGATACGTTTTTAAATCTGTGAACCCCAAACACAGAATCCCACAACTTTTCAGTTGGGACTTAACTTTTGAGTGTGTATAATGGGGATACGTTTTTAAATCTGTGAACCCCAAACACAGAATCCCACAACTTTTCAGTTGGGGCTTAACTTTTGTGTGTGTATAATGGGGATACGTTTTTAAATCTGTGAACCCCAAACACAGAATCCCTCAACTTTCCAGTTGGGGCTTAACTTTTGTGTATGTGTGAGTGAGTCATAATAATATACAAACCCTAACCCAACCCCATCCCTAACCCAAACCCATCCCTAACCCAAACCCATCCCTAACCCAAACCCATCCCTAACCCAACCCCATCCCTAACCCAACCCATTCCTAACCCAACCCCATCCCTAACCCAACCCAATCCCTAACCCAACCCCATCCCTAACCCAACCCCATCCCTAACCCAACCCCATCCCTAACCCAACCCCATCCCTAACCCTCACATTCAAAATCCCAACCCTAACCCAACCCCATCCCTAACCCAACCCCAACCCATCCCTAACCCTCACATTCAAAATCCCAACCCTAACCCAATCCCATCCCTAACCCAACCCCAACCCTCACATTCAAAATCCCAACCCTAACCCAACCCCATCCCTAACCCAACCCCATCCCTAACCCTCACATTCAAAATCCCACCCAAACCCTAACATAATCTTTTTTTTCTTCTTTTAAAAAAATATGTATTTCATTTTTTTTTTTTCCTCTTCTTCCAATTCTGTCTTTCAAGGCTTTCAAGTTTGAAGAAGTAGAAATGGGAAGAAAGAATTTTCCAGCATTTTCTTCCTCGAACTTTCTTGATATTGCTTAAATCAAGCGTCATTAAACAAAGAACATTGTTCATTGCTTTAGAATCCAAAGAGTCTCCAAGATGGACCCCACAGGTAGAGTCTCCAAAATAAAACCAACTTTCCAAGTTCCCAAGGTATAACCACATTCCTGTTGAGCCTCCAAGATAGGTATCACATTCCGAGTCATCAAAACAAAACCCCCATTCCGAGTCTCCAAAAATATAACCATCTTTCCAAGTCCCCAAGGTAGAACCACAATTTTCAGAAATATTTGGGGTTTCCGTGACAAGTCTCACATAGTATAACTGCGGACCATCAGGGAAAACTTCCCTTTCCCAATTTTTTAGGGTTTCTATGATGTGTCTCACATAGTATAACTGCGGACCATCAGGGAGAACTCTCCTTGCCCAATTTTTTAGGGTTTCTATGATGTGTCTCACATAGTATAACTGCGGACCATCAGGGAGAATTCCCATTTCACAATTTTTTAGGGTTTCTATGATGTGTCTCACATAGTATAACTGCGGACCATCAGGGAGAACTCCCCTTTCCCAATTTTCAGAAATTTGTGGGTCTCCAATGTATGACTTGTATTCTGGCTCATCAAGGTAGAACTTGTTCAGTGGGTTTTGTTTTGATAACTCACAACAAGTATCATCATGGTAAAACTCTTTTTCAGGATTTTGT
Source organism: Myxine glutinosa (assembly GCF_964187855.1). Taxonomy (NCBI): domain Eukaryota; kingdom Metazoa; phylum Chordata; class Myxini; order Myxiniformes; family Myxinidae; genus Myxine; species Myxine glutinosa. The sequence continues at coordinate 99,834,850 of NC_136263.1, read as the reverse complement.
GGATCTCCAAGGTATAACTCTTTGGCTGGGTCATCAAGGTAGAACTCGTTCTGGGGGTCTTGGTTGTTCAAAATGTCTTCAAACAAAAAAATAACTTCATCCCAAGTTGTGTTAAAAGCAGAATTTTCATTTCGTATCTCAGATACAATTTCCTGTGAAAGAAAATAACAATGTATTAATTTAATACAATATTTTTATTTGTATAAATCAAGCTCTATGAATATTAAAATAAACTTTGTTAACTCTTACATGAGTCTCATCTAAAAAAAAAAAAAAAAAAAAAAAAATTAAATAAATAAATAAATAAATAAACAAACTTACCTCCATTGATAAGAGGTTCGAGTCCAGTTCATCAATCTGAAGGTTGAGTTCTACACAGGTAGTAGGACTCCAAGGAATAGCAAAGTTATCCCATTCCATTTCGGCATAGGAGTCCATTCTCAAGTGAAGCAGAAAGCGTGTTTGAAAAAGCCTGTGTGGTCGGTGCCTTTTATAAGAAGGGCTGGGTGTGTGTCATTTCCTGTGGAAATTCCCTGGGCGTGTCTTAACTGGAAATGATGTGATGGAAATTCCCTGAAAATGATGTAATGTATTACCTGGAAATGATACAATGCTGAAGAGTTTATAAAGTGGGTGGGACTTAGCAAAAGTGGGCGGAGCGTAGCAAAAGTGGGCGGGACATAGCAAAAAGTGGGCGTGGCCTAACAAAAAGTGGGCGGGGCTTAGTAAAAGGTGGGCGTGGCTTACCAAAAGTGGGCGGGGTTTACCAAAAAGTGGACGGAGCTTAACAAAAGGTGGGCAGAGCCTACCAAAAAGTGTGTGGCACTGGAGGCGCTCAAACAAGAACATTGAGGGAGGTTTACCATTTTATCTTAGCTCAGTTAAAATATCTTAATAAAGAACCAAACTCAAACTTATTTTTTGTTAATGTATTAGACGGTGAGGAGAGTTGTAGGAGAATTAAATTATTTCCCACACATAAACAAATATTTGTAGGGTCGTTGTTTGAGTGGGTCAAAGATGATTCACCAGATGATATTAAGAGTAAAAGGTTAAAAGGTCCATAAGGTCAGAAGGATCACAGGTTCACACAGAAGGACCATTGTTTAAGTGGTCTAATGAATAAGGATAACATGTCAAAAGGTTAGAAGGTTCGTAAAGAACAGGGTGAGAGAAATAGAGGTGTTTAGGGGCAATGAGGGAGGGGAAAAATTAACATGTAAGTCAATGGGAAAATGAGAGTGTCCCAGAAGCAACATATATACACTACTCCTCGGTGCCGGGACCTTTAGTCTCGGGATCTGGCCCGAACGGTCTTTTATTGTACTATGTTCAATTAATTTTTACAACTTTACTGTTCCCCAAGGATTATTCAATTGGGTCGAAATTGACGGCAAACGCACACGAAAAGCAGATACCTTAAACACATTTTCTTAGCTTTTAAAGGATTTATTTTGTAAAGTAAAGTACAAGGAGCAGGGTAAACAAGATGTTATAAACAACTAGAACTATGCGACTGTGTTCGCCAATATTCCTCCATCGTTCCAAAACGGGTATTATGCCATCACTCTGCATATGTATTGGTAGGGGGTCCCGTTTGTGAAGTTTGGTGTTGATCGGATAAGGTTCGTTTTTCTATCCAAGATGGCTGCCAAACCACGTGACCGATGACATCATCATTTTCAAACTATATGCAACAGTGCTTAGATTATATTTGTAAGATTCTGCATCGACAGGCTGAGCGGTTTCAGCGATATAATTATTTAATATTTTCCTTCAATCCAATATGCCTGCCAAACCATGTGACCTATGATGTCATAAATTTAATATTTCAATACAAATGGGTCATAGATCGTGTGCATGCAAATTCAGATTTTTAGGATAAGGAATTCCAGTAAAACATTTTTGGCTGGCATACCACTTCACCTATGGTGTCATCATTATCATGCTTTTGTTGCCCATTGGGAGTACTTGACAATGTGCCAAGTTTCAAATTTTTCCATTGAGCGGTTTCCGAGAAAATATTTTTTAAATTATTTGCTTTTAATCCAAGATGGCTGCCATACCACGTGACCTATGACGTTACATTTATTTTTAAAGCATTCTGCATGGGTGTCACTCCTACCCTGAAAGTTTCATCTCAATCGGACATATGGTTGCTGAGAAAAACGAGGTTTAGCCCTCGTTGGACGGACGGACAATCAGAAAACAAAATGCCTCCGGCGACTTTGTCGGCGGAGGCATAAAAAAACGGAACGAACCAAGTGTTGATAAATAAACCAAAACCTGTCCCACTAAAGCCGCCACAGATAACACTTGTACAACACATTAAAAATGCAGGCGAGGACTTCCCTTTTCTCTGATGCGCAGGTTGGACGCAGCTTTGGAAACCAGGTACGAGAGGAGAGCCGTGACGAGTAGCGCCCAAGATGTCGAAAGCCAAAACGAGCACGATCAAGATCAGTTACGAGGAAGGCAGGCAATGATCAGCCTCCACCTGACCTCGTGGACCCTTTTTTCCCTCCAAGCGAGGCCTCCTAGTCTGACTTATTCATCCAGGCCCTCCAAAAACACAGGGTGATCCCAGCTTAAATCAATCCCAAAACTCCAGAGAGAACCATGTGTTTATGCTCCTTTCACACGAGGCTTTTTGATCTCTCCAAAGACACACAAGCCCTCTTCTTCCTCCTCATCTCCAGGTCTCTCTCTTTTCTCTTCCAAACAAGGTCTCTCTCGTTCTTGAGCTCTGAGCGGAGTCATCCTTTGGCTGTCCAGCCCATGGGGGCAGTGCCAATAAAAAAAAATTAATGCACAGTGGTACTTCTCGCTCTACAGTACATTACACCAATGAAAAGCAGATGACATTTCACATACACGTGACAGGTGTGCCTCATGGGAAATCTTCACCTAGCCCCGCCTACAAATGTGAGGCATTTACGCCCACAAAATTAATGTGTAACCTGTCTATAAATTACATATGCTGACTCCTCAGCATCACATGTAACGAACTACTTACTCTAACAGCTCCCTGTTACATGGCAACCTACCTAACCTACTCAAAACACAGGGACCTTATTACACTTACCAAAGTCAAGCTATGGATCTTCCTCCTCCTCCTCCTCATCCTCATCATCCCCCCCCCCCCCCCTGCTTCTTCGCTCACCCTTCTCCCTTCGCTCACCCTTCTCCCTCCTCCCCACCCTCCCCCCCCCACCTTCTCCTCCCTCTTCCTCTCTACCTCTCCTTCTCCCCCTTCTGCCCTTACCTTTTTATCTCTCTCCTCCGCTCTCCCTCTCGCTCCCACACGCCTCCTCACACTCCCTCCCTCCCGGAGTGTATAGTGACGTGTGGTGAGGCGACGCTCTCCCTATTTCCTTTCTCTCCCCTCCTTCCTAGCAACCCCCCCCCCCCCCCCCACTTGCTTGCCCCTCCTCCTCGCTTCCCCCCCCCCCTACCCCTCCTCCTCCTCACGGAAAAGGCAGGGGAAGGGGTGGGGTGTGAGTTTGGAGGGAGGGGGTAGGGTAAGAGGAGGGCCCCTGCATTGCCTGGCAACGCCAAGTTCCTTTACAAATAATAATGATAATGAAGAAGACGAAGAGAGGAAGAGGAAGATGAGCCAAAGAAGAAGAAGAAGCAAAAACATCAAATATGTTCCAAAAAAGCCATTATAGAACTCTAACCTGCTACTGGTGAGCCACAGTTGAGCAGATAAGAACCATGAGGAAGGATGGAGCCAGGAGAAAACCCGTGCTCACAACAAGCCTTGCGAAATTTATCTGCACTCTCTGGTTCAAGAGGTTTTGTTTTCCATGTCCGCTGAGAGCACAAGAAGAGTCCAAAGGCATGGCTACCAGATTCTGTTGCTTCAGTCACTGCATTCCACAGTCCACCTGATTGCACATACACATGAAAGGCATTTCATAGGTGTGTCCAAGTTGCCACATCTGGATAGTAATGTCATGACCTTATCACCTCCACCACCAAAGGTGGACAGAGATTGTGTTTTCAATCCTGTTTGTCTGCAGGATATCCCAAAAAGTTATGGACAGATTCGGATGAAATTTGGTGAACAGGTTGGGTGTGCGACAGGACAAATCGATTTGATTTTTGTGAAGATCTGGATCCGCATCCGATAAGAAAAAAATTCTTTATAAGTGATACTTCACCATTGAGAGATGGGGCCAAAAACGATATGAATATGAATGAATGATCGTTTTAAGGCCATTTTCTTCGCGAGAGCGAGGGTTAGCCTTGCGGGCCCCATGACAATCATGGTTCCTTGTTTGAGGCAATGTTTTTATGGCCGGATGCCCTTCCTGACGCCAACCCTGAGTCGCCTCTTACGATGTGCAGGGATACAGTGTACCTATTCTAAACCGGGGTACACACCGGGATCATTCATCCCAGCAAGCTGGTACTCAATTTGCCGACCTCGGAAGGATGACAGGCTGAGTCAACCCCCCCTGGCGTTAATTCAGCGATCGACCGGGATTCGAACCCAGGACCCTAGGATCCCAAGCCGGCACCCTAACCGCTAAGCCAACACAAAAACGATATATAGCATGATATTTCAAATGCTTGTGGACATATTATGATAAAACTTAGTGGATGAGTTGGGTTTGTGACAAGAACAAGCCGATTCGATTTTGGTTCAGGTCTGGATGCAGATCCGGCCTATTAGTGGGATACAAAACGTAAACTGTTCAGCCTGAAGACATCAACCTACCTATTGTTATTTAATGACATGACAGGGGCTCAAACTTAAGGCCCTGAGATCCTAAGGCAGCTACCTTAACTGTTAAGACGACGCCAGGCTTATTGAAATATAATGGTAAATATCGTTTTTAGCCCTGTCTCTCACTGGTGAAGAATCACTTGAAAGATTTTCGTATCCGAGTCCGGATCTTCACTATAATCGAATCAATTCGTCCTTGTCAGACACCCAACCTGTCCACCAAGTCTCGTTGTCCACAACATATGTCCACAACCGTTTGAGATAACCTGCTCACAGACAGACAGGGGTGAAAACCTAACCTCTATCCACCTTTGGTGGTCGAGGTAATAATCATGATTTTCACAAAGCATTAAACATTTAAAAGTTAAAATGCTCACTCACAGTACTAGTTTTATACACTTATTCAATATAGCATTTTGGGAAATTGGCATGTTTAAAACTCTTCAAAAAATTTCGTGAGAATAGAAAGCAAACCTCATCACTGAACATCACTGAAACTGAAACTTTCTCAACACCATTAACTGCAAAGCAGCGTACACGTCATACCTGAAATGGACACGTGACCACCAACAAGCTTATTCTTCTCACACTTCACTTGAGTCAAAGTCAAGCTCGGAGCCATTCCATCACCCTCAAAGTCAACACTGCTGAAGCTTTCCTTCTTCACTTCCTGCAATGCATCTTCCCATTTGTTGGATTTTATGATTTTCTTGTCCATGTCACCTTTATAATCTTCTTTTATCACAAACCTGCCCATCTTTGTTTTTTTCCTTGCTGTAATTGGTTCTGATTTTTTCAGGTCATCAAGTTCCTCCTTCTTTACCTGATTTTAAAAAAACAAAAAAAAAAAACTTTCTGAAAACAAATACATGCACCAACCCTCCCTCCCGCACCCAAACCCTTTCCATAATGCTACTGCAAGTACAGTACAAACAATTCTTCATATGCTCTTCCAGAAAGATAGTGAATCACTCATGTTGCTCAAACCATTGCAATGGTGTTACGCATATGCAGATCCATGAATTACCTCACCAACGATGTGGTCTGCTATCTGCCCAGATGTCACCTGCAAAGAATCACTCCCAGATGCAGGAGTTAAGGTCGAAGAGCCAGGTCGGCTTGATCTCTCACCATGTCCAGCATCGACATGCTTCTGTAGCCGTACACTTCGTCTTATGGGTACAGTCTGCCAGGGGTCAGTATAAGTAAGCCAGCCAGTTAATCACTTCATTAACAATAATTTTTTTCTACCACTTTCTAAAAATACAACTGAACACAACAAATTAGTCTGGGTACATTTGTCATTTTGTTGTCACAAACTTTCAAGAAGAGACCTTAAAAGGAGATATTGACCTTGAATCCATGAAAAAAGGATTCAAGGTCAACGTCTCTCTGGCTCGCACCAAGTTGACTGCACAGGGTAAGTATTCTATGAATACCATCTAGTTTATATTATTGTTTTAGAACATGTTAATATAATTACCTCCACTGCCCACCTATCAGTGGGTCCGCTAGTCCAATAAATTTTATGATTAAAGGTGGGTACGGCACATTTATCGTGTCGTAGGTCGTTGCTGATGACTATGTATGAACTGTTGACGTAATTGCGGTTCAGGACAGCAGTGAACAAGTTCACTCCATTGGAAACCCAATGAGCGGACATTACCACCTTCTGGTATTTGATATTGAAATTTTCGGAAGTCTTCCCGGCGAACACCCGTGTCCGGTGTTAGTCGATATCCGAGTTGTTTGATTCATCAGTTGTGTTTTTGCGATGAACACGTTTTCTCATTGGAGGCAGTTGTCGACTGATTTCAAGTTCAGCAGTAGTTTTCACTTCCACATTGTGATGCTGGTCATTACCTCTGCCACCAAAGGTGGATGAAAGTGATCTTTTCACCCCTGTCTGTCTGTTTGTCTGTCTGTCTGTCTGTGAACAGGATATCTCAAAAAAGTTGTGTACGGATTCGGACGAAATTTGGCGGAGTGGTAGTGTATGTGACAAGGACGAAATGATTAGATTTTGGTGAAGATCCGGATCCGGCTAGTAGAATTTTTAAAAGTGATTCTTCACCATTGGGAGATCGGGCAAAAACTACACATAACATGACATTTAAAAAAAGTTGTGGACGAGTTATGACTAAACTTGGTGGACGACTTGGTTAGGTGACAAGAACAAGCCGATTAGATTTTGGTTCAGGTCCGAATCCAGGTCCGGCCTATCAGTGGGATACAAAACGTAAATTGTTTCAGCCTGGCGGAGGTATGCCCTCTACCGAGTGCCATTCCAGTTCCATTTAAAGTAGGATCATGGTTGGTCCATCTATCTATAATTCCACTAATCTCTGTGTGTATGTTTGTTTGTACGTTTGTATGTTTGTATGTTTGTATGTCTGTGACCGCTGTTTCTCGACAACTACCGGTCCGATATACTTGAAACTTGCCAGGTATATTGCTGGGGACCCGAGGATGTGCCTTTTCAAGGTTTTAAATTAATCGCAGAAGTAGTTACCGAGCTATGTCCAAAAAACGATTCAACCAATCAGAGAGCAGCGAGCTATCACGTGTGCCGAACGTGGCGAACAGACTCTGCCTCGGATGGCACATTTGAGAGCGTATTCATTTATTTCCCGTCGGCAAACTATGTTGCCGTTAAACTATGTTTTAAAACTAATTAAAACTAATTTGCGATTCATCGTAACTGCGATTTGCGACCTTCCGGACAGTCAAATGAGGACGTCACTTCCGGACTTACGTAGCGGCTAGCGGGCGCCATTTGGAGGAGCTGGGAGGACTCAGTCGTGATAGAGTGAGCCTGAGTGAGTATATCAAGACAAGAACAAGATCTAGAAGGAGGTATGTACGGTGCGATTCATATAATATATTGTTTAGTTATCGTCGATGAGGAATTTGGGGGCCCGATTAACTGCAGCGCCATCCGAGCTGCGGCGTCGGGACGATACATTCATTGTACGGTAACATCACGCACTTACGGGCACGTCCTATATATATAGTACGGGCATGCCCTAGTATCTCCTAATTCAATTACTTCTTCAATGATGGCGGTGATGTCTTCACATCATTCACACTCACCCTTGCATGTCACCATGAGGGTTTCAGGCAGAGTTGGTAAGCCACTAACATTTTAAAATACCTGAAATTATAGGTTGGCTTAGCCTGGCGTTGGCTTAGCAGTTAGGGTGCCGGCTTGGGATCCTAGGGTCCTGGGTTCGAATCCCGGTCGATCGCTGAATTAACGCCAGGGGGGTTGCCTCAGCCTGTCATCCTTCCGAGGTCGGCAAATTGAGTACCAGCTTGCTGGGATGAATGATCCTGGTGTGTACCCCGGTTTAGAATAGGTACACCGTATCCCTGCGCATCGTAAGAGCGTGACCAAGTGTTGGCGTCAGGAAGGGCATCCGGCCATAAAAACATTGCCTCAAACAGGGAACCATGATTGTCATGGGGCCCACAAGGCTAACCCCCGCTGTAGCGGGGAAAATGGCCTTAAAACGATCATTCATTCATAGGTGATCTGCCATGAACAAAAAAGCATTAACGTTTCGGGCTTTCCCCTTCGACAGAACAAAAAAAGAGATAATGGGGTAGGTATCGGTGCAGAATAAATTCGGTTCTGACAGGTATCGGTCCTGATGAATGGGTAAAGCCCCAAATGCTAATTCTACTTTTTATTCACGGCGGATCAATTACCATTTCAGGTATTTTAAAAGGTTAGTGGTATTTATTTTATTTTTTTGGCTATTGTTGCCACCCAAGCAGACCGCTAAACTTTGTGCTGAATTTAGCGATCATATTCGAGTTGGTAGGAGGAAGTCAAAGTTTTTTTGACAAGGCCAACAGCAAACATTGCAATTCCTATCAACGACAACCACATTTTTCGGTCTGAGAGCAGAAAATTTTGACTTTCCAATTTCAATAACTGGATTTTCTGCCTTGAATACAAGGAAGGCTTCCATAACATTTATCACCATGGCTTTCTTTTGCAGCTTGACTTTTTCGTTAACGAGTCACTGTCACCGTATCCTTTTTACCACGTAACTGCCTGGAAATTTCATCATTCGCATTAAAATAAATTCACAGCCGCCTCAGTCTCTCTTAGTATCAGCTTTCCGGCTGGGTCTTACTGCTTCAGTAGCAGTGCCTGCAACATCAAAGTGAAGCCCAATTTGCTCAATTTAGACAAACCTTTCGTCTTGGGCTCCCGAGCAATACATCTTGCATTCGCCTCAACACCTCTCCTAGGCTCTGGGCTGAAGGGAATGCCATTGGTGGTGTTGTTGCGGCTGATGCAACAGTCAGTGGTGTGTCCAACATGACCACGTTTTTAGCCCGCATTCTCTGCACTTTCTTTCACTTTATCATTTTATAATAGTCTTCTTTCCAGAGGTCAGTTAGAACGACAAAATTTCTGTGTCTCCTTGTTTTTTCTTCTGTGCGCTGATTTTTCATCTTCGTTCATTTTGTCCTGCATGGCCTTCATTCGTTCTGCAACAGTTTTCACCATCTTGATAGATGAAAGACAGCCATTACAGGCAATGTACCCTTTCATGAGACGTCGTAACTGACCATGTAACTAACGTAGTAACGAATGTGCCCAAGGTCGATCACACACACACCACACACACACACCTCAAACCATGGGAGGTGTTGTTAAACACACCTTATCATGAAGGCTGCATAATAACTTTGATGTAATTCACACTTAGGAACAAAATCAACTCATGGTTAAATTGGATGTAAATATGTTATAATCCTTTGTCAAATTCTGTTTAAGAACGCTTCAGGCGCATTATCAAAGTCGGCCACTCGGGGTTCTATATTAAAGTTGGTCTGCATGCGGACTCACTGACACGACATAACACACAACATTTAAAATACCCTCTTGTGTCTCTTCAGGAATTGGCAAGACTACAGAGCTAAAACTGTAGTCTTGGAAGTTTCCATGGAAGTCGTAAAATACTGCAGTTTATGATAAGTAACTAATCTGACCGGATCTCACCAAGGGACGTCATTATTTATGAAGCGCCAAAAGAAGCAGTTAGTCAATTACGGGTCAAATGCAGTTTTCAATAAAAGTCGGTGGTCAGCAATGAACGTACACCAACCACCAACTGAACAGAACATCGCTAAAATATTTTTGCAGAGTTAAAAATAGAAAGGAGGATTTTTCATTGCATATGGAAAAATAATTTATTGAACTACAAAGTAGGTCAATGTTTTTGTTGCCATTTTCCATGGAAACTTTTGAGGGCTCCATTAATGAAAATTTTCTTGTGATATCAAACTGATCATGGTAACACCTGTCGATATACAAACGAGGATCTCCTGCTTTACCGCGGATCAAACTACGTAGCATCTCTGCTTGTATTATTTTTTTCTGATGTTTACTTCAAATTACTTCGACGTTTACGAACAGCTTTGGAAATGGACGTTCAGAGTTTTTAAAAATTGGCCTTAGTGAAGCTTTCTCACCCATTTAAAAATATCACAGAAACAAACTCCTCCATGAATGAGCCTTAAATTACCACAAAAACAAATGTCATTAGGGTACATCACTGGACAACAACAACAACAACAACAACAACAACAAAAAACTTTCCTTCTGCTACTAAGGTAATGTAGGTATCATTTATTAATTTGAGCATACCGATTTGGCTGAGAAAAAGTCCAAGTGTGAATGGTGAAAATGCGAGTGTGAAACCTCAGCGACATACAGCAACCCATTTCTTCAAAAGCCTTTATCATATCTTGAACAAACTCTGCAAAGCGGGCTGCTCTGTAGTTCCCCAGGAAATTGCTGTAACAGCTCCAGTGGGTTCAGCTTTGACTGGAATACTGGATCGGACAATAAACCCCAAATCTGTGATCCAATAAATATTCCAGCCTTAAATTTGGAATCAGTTAAAATCGCTCAAAATTTTTATTTCTGGTAAAGAAATCCCACACCTTCAACACTCATTGCCCTTACAAAGTTCTTCATTAGGCTCAGTTTTATATACAGTGGGGGAAGAAATATTATTTGCTGATTTACTGGTGGCACATTGAATTTTCCTGGAGTATGGTCCGTTCTTTCTGGCCATTCTTTGATCTTGTAGTGATTTGCATTGTCTCGGCTATTCCACAAGCATAAGAAGTACATGTATTTGGTATACCCAAATCTCAGACCAAGCAATAAGCCTATCACTTTTAAGTCACCACATATGTTCCACTTGCGGTTGGCGTATTTTGTTAGCTCCAGTAGAACGTCCATGGACTCGTATGTCTCTTTCATACCAACAACATGCGCCACAAGCAGGGATGTCTTTTCGTTGCCATTGTGGAGAAGCACCGCTTTCAGGCTGCGCTTGCTGGGGTCGATGAATAACCTCCATTCATCAGAATGGTGATCATAGTCTCGTTCCTTCATGAGGCCTTTCACATCAGGGCAGAAGCACACATTCTTCTCCATCTGGTAGAACGCTGCCAAGCTAGCATGTCGTTCATGAAAATGAGAGATTTTCTGCCTTCTGCCAACAAGTTTCACTCTTGCAAATGTGAACCCAACATTTCCGCCTTTTGCTTAGACAGCTCATGGTCCCTGACAAGGTCATTTAACTCTTCCAGGTTGATCAGGTGAGGTTGTTTCATGACTCCAACTCTGCTGGTTCGTAAAGCTCAGTGTCATGAGTATCATCACTTTCAATGTCAGCAGCAGCTGGTGGAACAGGTACGGGATTGTCCTAATCACGTGGCACAGGTCTTAGTGCTGACTCGCAATCTGGATATGTTATCTTGTTTTTCTTTTTCTTTGTGGAACCAGCTGCTTTAGCCATGCAAAGGTAACAGTCATTCAGATGATTCTTCGGCTCCAACCACACCATTGGGACAACATATGGCATCGACGTCCGTTTCCAATTAAACCATTGTATCAGTCCAGATGTACAAACGGTGCAACATATGTGTGGTGCCTGTGATGAAATCGTCATCCACGTTACGACACTGATGTTATTCTCCTCATTGCCGCTAAGTGACACCTCCGCGGCTCCTATAAAAAGAGACTGCCTTTCAGCGCAGACAGGAGATATTCATCCATCATCGCCATGCAACTCCATAGCCCCTCTGGGCTTCCGTAGAATGGTAACGATTCTGCCATATATACTATCAGCTCATTTATTGTTATACCACCTGTATGCACCTGTATTCACCTGGAGTAATATTAATACAATGCTTATTGGTTTCTCTCTAGATGCTGTCGAGAATGATTTCGATTAAACCTACTCTTGGGACAATGTTGTATCTTTGTTTTTACAACAATTAATCGAAATCCTCTCCTGACATCGCTCGGAATCGAGATGATGCCCACGCTCCTGCGATGCCCACCTCGGAGAAGAATGCCCAGCGGCGGACCCGTCGAGCTAGCTCTAGCCACGGAGCTCCGACTACTCTCGCTGCCGGTCTGCCACGAAGGGACCGGATGCATTGGAACCTCGCAAGCATTTTGTTCCGGAACCACGTCGTCAAAGCACGAACTGCTCTCCCGAGGTCCGAATGCCGGAGCAGGCGTGACGAACTCCAGCAAGATGCCTGGAGAACGATGCTACTGGGAAACGTCCTGCGGCTGAAACCCCGTCGGGTCGACGGACGTGCTTGGAGCCGAAGGTACGAGTCTAGCCTCGGTTGCGGGAAACGCTAACGGCTTCGTCTGAGAGAATCACCCTAGATTTGCGTGCCTCGGCCCAAGATGAGATTTCCACGCGAGTGTTCACGACTCCCATGTCTGTCATGCCTCACTCGGCCGGCCTGCCCGACCGATCGCTGCTCGTCGGAATCACCTCCTACGCACGAATCGCGCGTGCTGCACCCATCGCGGGATGAAACCCCTTCTACGCACGAATCGCGCGCGCTGCACCCATCGCGGGATGGAACCCCTTCCACGCACGTATCGCGCGCGCTGCACCCATCGCGGGATGGAACCCCTCTTACGCACGAATCGCGCGTGCTGCACTATCGCTGGATGGAACCTCTTTTATGCGCGAATCGTGCGCGCTGCACCATCTTTGGATGGAATCCCTTCTATGCACGACGCGCACGTTGCGCGCGCTGCACCATCGCTGGATGGGACCCCTCCTACATGCGAATCGCATGCGATTCCCCTCGCAGGCCCTACTCTGCGAGGCCGGCGGCCCCGATTGCTGCTGGTCGGAATCCCACCTACGCGTGGCTACTCAGCGAGGCCGGCGAACTCCGCTGCCCGGAATCGCCTCAACGCTTGAGGCTCGTTTGGCACCACTCGAGGACTTGCCACAGCACGGATGTCCGGCTTGTCAGCGCGGTCATCTCTGTCCCGATTAACGGACAGGCAGCGAGCCTCGTCTGGCGGCAGTTTCTAAGGATGTCGAGTGGGATCTTCATAGACTTTCACGGTACTCGGGCACTACAGGGGAATGTCGTATCAAGCTAGACGATCATATACCATAGCACGATGTATTCGGATGATCGCCTACCGGTCCTGCCCACCATCCTCTTTGCTCGGGTGATAGCGGGAATGGCTACCGCACTGTTGACGCTATTCCCCGCATCTAACTCCGGACAAACACGGCCCAAAAGCTATCAAACGAGACGCTACTTCAGGACGTGCAATTTATCGCTGCCCAGCGTGCTCGCCCACTCGACTCGGCGTGCCGCGCTGGTTCGACAGGCCGAGTTCGACTTTCCCTCGAATGCAGTGCGCCCTAGGTAATACAATCCACTCGTCGATCGGGTTCGTATTCAGTACCCCAATCTCGAGCCCGCTCGAGTGCTGGTGCCAAATGGACGCGAGACTATAGTTTTGGTGCGCCACTTTGCTCCGTGCGGGGTACCACTCAGCTGGAACTCCGCTCCAGGAATCCGAGGACGGGGCGAATCGCCGTCAAACCCGCCCGCACGCGCCCGAACCAATTGATGACGTCACCGACTAATCACGCGTTTGCCCTATGGCGCCATTGACGTAATTGCGTGCTTCACACGCTCTCGTCATCTGGGTTCGTTTACTCAAGTTTCCATGTACCTTGGTAACTCCACAGATAGCGGAAATACTCAACCTGACCGCCCCAGCACATACGTGCGTGTCATAACGTGGCGGTACCTAGAGGTCGTGCCGACGGCCCGCGCAGTCTAGCACTCAACGGGACTCATGCCGTTATTTGCTGAGACCGTAGGCCTTCGGGGCGTCTAGCACACAACGGGGACTCATGCCGTTATTTTGCTGAGACCATAAGCCTTCGGGGCATCTAGCACTCAACGGGGACTCATGCCGTTATTCGATAGGACCATGGGGCATTTGGGGGTGCATTTGGGAGTACACGGTGACCTCATGAAATGGTAACATTGAGCGTAGCGCCCGACTCCCTTGTCTCCTGAGCAGGCCACGGAGGCACCGTCCCACCTGTTCGCCCTTGACTCTTGGCTTGTTGTTTCTAGGACAGAGCTCTTGGCTCGTTTCCACAACACGTTTCGAGACTGTGAGACGCCTCGCCCGGCCGCTGCCTGTTTCCATTTCCCTCTGACCCAGACTGTGAAGGTCGCTCGACTTCGGTACGCAGCGCGCAGCTGCAATCTCGGAAGGGGGGGGGGGGGGGGGGGGATGGATGAGTGAGGGGGTGAGATGAGAACATTCTCTCGGTTTTGTCGATAGGAAATCCATGGATGGACAATCCATCCGGGACATTGCGGTACTCCATGGCGTCGGTGCGTGGAGCGATCCAGCTAGATCTGAGCCATTCAATGGCAGCATTGAATGGATGGATGATCCGGCTAGATCTGAGCCATTCGTTGAATGGATGGATGGTTGGCAAATCCGGTATAGCCGATCTTCTTCGTTCCGCGGAGCTTTACCTCTAACTAAGGTACCGGAAGGACAATTTAGGTTCGGGTACACGTGACATTGCATGCCGTGCGTGTCCAACAACAACAACATGATGCATTTTAAGGCCATTTTCCCTGCTAGAGCGGGGGTTAGCCTTGCGGTCCCCATGACAATCTTCTCCATTTTGCCCTATTTTCTGCATCTCTCCTTGTTAACCCCCTTGCCCGCATTTCTTCTTCCACCATCTTTAGCCAAGTCTTTCTCGGTCTTCCCCGTCCTCTACTTCCTTCTACATTAACTTCCATCACTCTTCTCAACCAGTCACTTTCATCCTTCCTCAATACATGACCAAACCATCTCAACCTGTTCCTCTTCACAGCATCAATGACAGGCAATATTCCCATCATCTTTCGCAATTCATCATTTGTCTTCCTCTCTCTCAACGATACTCCGCACATCCATCGAACCATTCGCATTTCCACCCTTTCCAGCCTTCGTTGCTGCTCTACGTTCATTACCCATGTCTCGCTCCCATAAATCATAACACTTCTCACACATGCAGCATACACCTTTCCCTTCAGCTTCAGCGACACTCTCCTCCTCATCAGAACGCCACTCAGTTCCCGAAACTTCTTCCATGCACATCTCACTCGAGCAACCGTTGCCGAGTCTGATCCACCTTCTCCATTCAGTATGTGCGTGTCCGTCCGAGGTAATTACCGATCCACAGAGCGCTGTACTGCAGGACGGGACGAGATATGCCGTCTGCGTTTCCCGTTCGAAATTTCCAGACCGTGGGAGCGATGGGCGATGGATTTCAAAAGGGCCGCTGACGGTGTGGAGTAACTCTCGTTATGGCTCCGAATGGCTCTCATCGATTCTCTCTCTCCCTCGATGTGTACTCCTGACCTCGCTATTATTCCATGACGACATGGACCTAACATGGATCGACCATGAACCCTTGGGAGCCTAGTCAGGTACAGGCCGACGTGGAGGCTTACTGTAATGCGCTGTGCGACAAATGGCAATTCGCTCTTCGACAAGGTACAAATTATCCAATCTAGCTACTGTGCCGACTACCCCACTGTAAGACTACTGCAACCCACGGGCTCATCGTCTTCTCCCTGGGATGAACACTGCTTGCTTTGTTCGATATCTTCTTGTTTGGGATTTCCTCCTCGGTACATCTATATCTGGGAAATGATTGCTAACCAAGCTACGAGTGCGCGGTTGAAATGCAGTAACCCTGCAATCGGGATTGATGGCCCCTGGGCGTTCGACTGGCAGTAACATCCTTCCGATGTATTTTGTTCTTTGCATTCCTATGTATCCCTCTGCTGTTTATCAATATGTGTCTGCTGTTCATTACCGGCTAGTCAAGTTTTAAGCGTGGGGAGAATGTGATGAAATCGTCATCCACGTTACGACACTGATGTTATTCTCCTCATTGCCGCTAAGCGACACCTCCGCGGCTCTTATAAAAAGCCAATCAGACAGGAGATATTCATCCATCATCGCCATGCAACTCCATAGCCCCTCTGGGCTTCCGTAGAATGGTAACGATTCTGCCATATATACTATCAGCTCATTTAATGTTATACCACCTGTACGCACCTGTATTCACCTGGAGTAATATTAATACAATGCTTATTGGTTTCTCTCTAGATGCTGTCGAGAACGATTTCGATTAAACCGACTCTTGGGACAATGTTGTATCTTTGTTTTTACAACAGTGCCCACGTCTTGTCTTGGTCGCCCAGCTTGCACCCAAAGTTGTGCTTGTTTGCGACCGAGACGATTCGTTATGTTTTTCCGTTGGGTTGATTGTGTTTGTGCTTCTCATTATTGCTTGTTGGGTTACTTGTATACTTACCACATACAGTGCATTCAGAGATTATTCAGCCCCCTTCACTTTTTTTCACATTTTGTTATGTTGCAGCCTTATGCTGAAATCGTTTATATTGCTGCGGTTTTGAGATTTGCACATCGAAGTCATTAAAGGTTAAAGGTTAAAGGGTTGCCCCCCCCCCCCCCCCCCCATAGTTAGTCACACAAGCAACATGTTGGCCCATTTGTAGTATAGTTATGTCTTAGTATGTGTAAGAATAGGCCATTTCCCCTCTTAGTGCCTGCGTTGTGTATTGTGTAAAGACCGGAGAGTAGGCCCCATTCATTTTGCGTCCACCCTCCAATTCTACCTCGATGGGCGTAATCCATCCCGCGCCCCATGTGGGTGACCACTAGTCAAGCTAACACGAGGTAGGCCTAAAAGGATGGGGCGGCGTTGAGGTCGGGAGCGGCAGCGGGAGACGGTAAGAGCCACCAGCCAATCAGAGCTCTAGTGAGAGGGCGTGGTGAAGCGCGTCTGGTGAGTTCCAGAGGGGCGGGTCTATAAAAGCCCATGCGAAAAGCCCTCGAGAGGACTTTAAGGACTTGATCGGCGGTGGCGAAAGGACTTATCAGCAGGACTTGAAGGATTTGAACGGCGGTGGTGAAAGGACTTATCAGCAGGACTTGAAGGACTTGAACGGCGGTGGCGAAAGGATTAGGACTCGCAAGTGGAGAGCGTTGCAAATGACTTGTTGGGGGAAACGCGCGTTGTTTGAGGACGTGTTGCAAATGAGGCATTGGTCGGGTATGACCAGAGGTGGTGTATGAGTGGTGTATTGAGGACAAGTGGAATTGTGTTGAGTGAATTGACTTGCATGGTGTGCAAGGGAGGAAAGGAATGTGAGCACAAGAGGTGTGCAAGAGAGCTTGGTGTGTGGAATAAATGGTGTGGAATGCTTGGTGCAGGATAGAGGGTGTGGAATGCATGGTGCGAAGGAGTGAATGGGGGAAGATGGACCCCTTCACGAATACCCGGGGAGGGTAGTTTAAAGTTAGGTAGAGGGTCGAGGTAAATTATTGGATATTGACATCTGTGGTACAGGAAGTAGCAGGAAGTGCTTGGATGGGTGCATGAGTCTGTGGAATGGCTGGGTGTGTGGGCTTTGTTGGTGCGTATGGTTATTGGGGCACTCCGCCACTGGTAGTCTGTCGGCCAGGTGAGGCCACAGGTAGGCTCTGGGAGCCAGTCAGAGTAGTGTTCAGTGGGGCCCGAGGATCCAGGAGAAGGACCCGGGTAGCCCAATGCCAGAGAGGGCATCAGAGGGGTGAGAGAGCCAGGAGGGGCCTTCCCCGATTTAGGGTAGTCGCAAGGAGCAAGGTAAGCTCGGGTGGCGACTTCAGTGGCGGAGGTGCACAGGCAGGGAGACTTGCTAGTGGAGCCAAAGGACCCAGCCCCGAAATTGTGCAAAGGCACAGTAGTGAAAAATTGGGGAGTGAGACCCAAATTGGATGGCATCACAGGATGGTCAATGGGAATTGGTTTTCAGAACCACATAGTGTAACGATGGCCAACTGAATTGGCAGGGCAAGACCCCGGGTAGTGTAACTGAGTTAATGTTATTAGAGTATAGTTAGGATGAGGAATCTCTTCGCACCATCCACATCCACTCACCAAGGAGACGGAACTCCACACCGGGTTTTGTA
Source organism: Myxine glutinosa (assembly GCF_964187855.1). Taxonomy (NCBI): domain Eukaryota; kingdom Metazoa; phylum Chordata; class Myxini; order Myxiniformes; family Myxinidae; genus Myxine; species Myxine glutinosa. The sequence goes on along the minus strand of NC_136263.1, from coordinate 99,816,734 downwards.
AACTGTTGAGTAAGTGAGACGCATCATGACGTGGAAGTGTGACATTGTGTGTAATTCCATCTCTTCCTTCTTGGAAGGAACCCCTTCTTCCAACCCCTGCTCTGCAGGGAAAAATGGCCTCTAAAGGTGGTTCTTCCTTCTTGGGAGGGATTGGAAGACGAATTTGGTTTAGAGGGGGATATGGCAGACAGAACGTTGAGACGGATTTGTAAAGTGGAAATACAGGGAGGGGTAAAGGTACTGTAGTGTAGCTGACATGGGGGGTTACGAACGGTTAGGGACGAGCTTGCTCTGCTCGCTCTCCCGCGCCCCTCATGTTGCATTGCCTCGTATTGATGTGTACCTTTGCGTCCTTTCCTTTGCTAACTGTGCTTTGTCTTCCTCCCCACCCATGGACCCATTTTGGAGTGGAGTGTGCAGTAACACTGAACTGTGCAGTTGCAACTGGCTACACCTGTGCGGCACCCCTGCTGCATTTTGTTGCACCACAATACACATTATGGACCACACGTTCTGTGGCCTTGCCTTTTTGCTGAGCAGTCACTTGCTGCAAACGTACCTTGCACCTGCGGACCACTGGTTTTAAGTGGCGTCGATGTCACGCAGTCGGCCCACATGATTGGCCCTGCTGGCAATAAAAACGGACACGGTTTGTACATTGAATTCTGGTGTGCCAAGAAAGAAGACCTTTAAGTTTATTTATTTATTATTGCACACCAAAGATGAAGCAGGAAGCAAGAAGATGCAGCCAAGCAGCAAATGTGACATTTAAATATGACATTTGAAATGTAAACTTTTTGTGTAATGTGTATTGGTGCATTGCTGTGCTTTTTCTCCCCTCCAAACTTCTTTCCACAAAAAGAACAGGTCCTGGGTTATAGAGATGTAAATAATTAGGTTGTGATTGTAAATAAGATGCTACCCACCGGCTTTTTGTTTAGTTTGAGAATTCATTCCGCAATTCGGTTAGTTGTGGGTGCGAGTCTGTTAGTTAGTTACACAACGCAGTAGGTGGAACATATCTAGTGTTGTAAAACTGTCACAAACAGGGAGTTAGATTAAATGTTGGAGGGGAACCACATCTAAGTGTCACACGTAATTTAAAAACTAGTCCCAAACCTTTCTCAAAACCGGTCGTTCTCACGTGTGTGGGTTCGACTCTGGGACGAGTCTGGCAAGGGAGGCAGTGCTGCGGTTTTGAGATTTGCACATCAAAGTCATTAAAGGTTAAAGGGTTTCCCCCCATAGTTAGTCACACAAGCAACATGTAGGCCCATTTGTAGTATAGTTATGTCTTAGTATGTGTAAGAATAGGCCATTTCCCCTCTTAGTGCCTGCGTTGTGTAAAGACCGGAGAGTAGGCCCCATTCATTTTGCGTCCACCCTCCAATTCTACCTCTATGGGCGTAATCCATCCCGTGCCCCATGTGGGTGACCACTAGTCAAGCTAACACGAGGTAGGCCTAAAAGGGTGGGGCGGCATTGAGGTCGGGAGTGGCAGCGGGAGACGGTAAGAGCCACCAGCCAATCAGAGCTCTAGCGGCATGCCGTGAGAGGGCGTGGTGAAGCACGTCTGGTGAGTTCAAGAGGGTTCGCGGGGCGGGTCTATAAAAGTCCATGCGAAAAGCCCTCGAGAGGACTTGAAGGGCGGTGGCGAAAGGACTTATCAGCAGGACTTGAAGGACTTGAACGGCGGTGGCGGAAGGATTAGGACTCGTTGGGGATACGCGCGTTGTTTAAGGACTTGCGCAGAGAGAGAGAAGAAGAGGCGTTGAACTGTACAAAGTGCGTGGGCGCAGCCAGACGTGCCGGTAACGCATATTGCGCTTTCCAGCCACGCGAGTAAGCGCGGCCATAGCCGCAAGTGAATAACCACCAGCCACGCCAAAGTCCGCTCCCGACCATTCGCCCCGTGATAACCCGCTCCGTTCAGACGACACGCGGCGAGCTCCTGCCTTCTCCTCCTTCCATCTACATGGGACGTGCCGGGGACCGGAGAGAGGGCTGCACGGGAGCCATCCCTGGACGCGCTGAACACCGTCCTGACATCTGCAATCCCCGTGTGTGTGTGTGTGTGTGTGTGTGTGTGTGTGTGTGTGTGTGTGTGAGAGGGGCCCGTGTCCTTGGGATTAAGAATAAGACTGTATAAGCTGCTCTGTGTGTCTGCATCCTGTACTACAAATACGTGCAATAGTATTTAAACCATTTGTTCTTTCTTTCTTTCCTGATTCGATCGTACCTGTGATTTCTCCATTGACTAAGCGCGGTACGAATACGATCGCTCCAAGCGGGTCTAGTAAGTGATAATAGCGCGAATCACATGTACGCAACCGCTCGGCGTCTCACCTACACACGTGGTTCGTGCAGGGCTCGTTTCCTCGCTTCCAGGGCAGCGCGAGTACTTAGGTAACAGCGAATTTGGGCCTGAAACCCTATTTCGCACTGTCCGGGAGGGACGTAATAGGTCCTGGGTCGCGCCAGGTCAGTCAAAGACAAGGGGACTAATCCCCCCTTGGTAAGGAGAGAAGGCCAGTGGCAGATCCGCAACAATATTCATTTTTTCCCTCATCAATCTACACGCAATACCCCATAATGACAAAAGAGAAAACAGGATTTTAGAAAGTTTTGCACATTTATTTAAAAGAAAAAACTGAAATATCACATTGACATAAGTATTCAGACCCTTTGCTATGACACTTGAAATTTAGCTCAGGTGCCTCCCATTTCTCTTGATCATCTTTGAGATGTTTCTACACCTTGATTGGAGTCCACCTGTGGTAAATTCAATTGATTGGACATGATTTGGAAAGGCACACACCTGTCTATATAGTATATAAGGTCTCACAGCTCACAATGCATATCAGAGCAAAAAACAAGTTTGGCAGTAAAAGGAGATATTGACCTTTTTTCAGGTCAATCCGGTGCTCTCTTATCTGACATGTCAATGTGATATTTCAGTTTTTTCTTTTTAATAAATTTGCAAAACTTTCTAAAATCCTGTTTTCTCTTTTGTCATTATGGGGTATTGCGTGTAGATTGATGAGGGAAAAAATGAATATAAACGATTTCAGCATAAGGCTGCAACATAACAAAATGTGAAAAAAGTGAAGGGGTCTGAATACTTTCTGAATGCACTGTATGTAGCAAAAGCAATCTGCACTGTTCAGACATGTTCGTAAATTCAAATCAATCTGAAATATAGGAATATTAAAATATTATGATAATATTGAAATATACACGATTAAAAAGAACACTAAAAATATGTGAGATTGGATTTCCAATTTGTTCTGCAACTAAAAATGTTGTTGTTACCGGTGTGTACCCCGGTTTAGAATAGGTACACCGTATCCCTGCGTGTCGTAAGAGGCGACTAAAGGGGTAGGCGTCAGGAAGGGCATCCAGCCATAAAAACATTGCCCTCAAAAAGAGAACCATGACAATTAAGACTACATATGGGCAGGGTACAGCCCGAAGTACCCCGTGGGGGACCCCACTCCCTCTCGTCAAAACTCAAGGTGGGGAACCCGATCGAAGCAAGGGTGGAAATCATTCCATTTAAGACGACGAAACGTCTGATGCCCGACGCGGAGATCGGTTTCTGAGGTTTGGGACATGGAATGTAGGGACAATGACAGGGAGATCAGGAGAAGTGGTGGAAGTATTGATCAGAAGAAGAGTGGACATATGTTGTGTGCAGGAGACGAGATGGAAGGGAAGTGGTGTGAGAATGGTGAAGGGTAGGCAGGGACAGAAATACAAGTTTGTGTGGCAAGGGTGCCCGGAGGGCGTGAATGGTGTTGGTGTCCTATTTTCTGAGGAGTTTGCAGACAGTGTGGTGAGTGTGACTAGAGTGAGTGAAAGGTTGATGATGGTGAAAATGATGATTGGAAAGCTCTTGGTGAACATCATCTCGGGATATGCTCCGCAGGTTGGTCGGAGCGATGAAGAGAAGGACAAGTTCTGGTGTGCGATAGAGAAGCTGATGGAAAACGTGAAAGATGAGGAAGTTGATGTGGTAGGAGACCTAAATGGATATGTGGGAAGGAGTATGGATGGTTTTGAGTGAGTTCATGGGGGTTACGGATATGGTGTGAGAAATGGAGAGAGGGAAAGGATTTTGGAGTTTGCTGATGGAGCTGATTTGTTGATTTGTAATACTCAGTTCCACAAAGAGGATAATAAGCTTGTTACATACACGTCAGGTGGGTCGACGACAACCGTTGACGACCTGCTGGTGCGTAGGCGAGATAGGGGGGACCTCCGGGACACAAAGGTGATCCCGGGGGAGGAGGCTGTTTCACAGCACCACTTGGTTGTCTGCGACGTAAGGGTGAAAGGTGCGAGGAGAGCTCGGCGGGTGAAGTACCAACCGAGAATGAAGGTGTGGAGGTTGAAAGAGGTGACAGTGAGGGAGGCATTCAAAGAGAGGCTGAGTATGGTAGAGGATGATGTGGTTGAGCTTGAAAGTGGTTGGATGTCAATGAAGGATAGTCTGTTGGGAGCCGTTGGTGAGGTATGTGGATGGACAAAAGGACCACCGAGGCACTCGGAAACATGGTGGTGGGATGATGAAGTTGGAAAGAAGATTGACGAGAAGAGGAAGAAGTTCAAGGAGTGGCAGAAGGCGAAGGGTATGGGGGCAGAAAAGGCAGAGCATGAAAGTTATAAGGCAGCCAAGAAGGCTGCAAAGAAAGAGGTAGCAACCATCACGTGTACGCAACCGCTCGGTTGCCAAGAGGTATGTAGGAAAATGATCGGAGAACGTTTGGATTTGGAAGAGGGTCAGAGAGCGGTATTCAGGATTGCAAAGCAGATAGCGAAAGAGAGGTGTGATGTGATGGGGGTGAGTTGCTTGAAGGATGAAGTGGGACAAATCGTTGTGGACCCAGATGGAATTAAAGGAAGATGGAAGAGATATATGGAAATACTGTTGAATGCAGAGAATGAATGGGATGGCAACATCGAGAGTAACCCAGTTTTATGACCGGCAGAGAAGATAACCGAGAAGGTAGTTGAGGAAGCGATAAAATCAATGAAGAGTAGAAAAGCGGGAGGGCCGACGGGAGTTGTGGGAGATATGTTGAAGGCAGCGGGAAATTGGGGTGTGAAGAGAATGACAGAGATCTGCAATCTGGTGGTGAAAGAAGGCCGCATTCCAGTGGGTTGGGAACTGAGTACCCTCGTCCCTCTATACAAGGGGAAAGGTGACCCTCTGGAGTGTGGCTCGTATCGAGCGATAAAGTTATTGGAGCATGGAATGAAGGTATTGGAAAGGGTGTTGGGTAGGAGGATAAGGAAGAAAGTGAATATTGATGAAATGCAGTTTGGATTTATGCCAGGAAGAGGAACGACAGACGCACTTTTTATTGTGAGGCAGTTGCAGGAGAAGTATATGGAGAGGAGGAAGAAGTTGTTTCTTGGGTTTGTTGATCTGGAGAAAGCATTCGATAGGGTTCCACGTGAAGTTGTGACATGGGCATTGAGGAAGTTAGGAGTGGAGGAATGGTTGATCAGAGTAGTGATGGCAATGTACAAAAGAGCGCGCACAGCTGTAAGGATGAAGGACGGGAACAGTGGCGAGTTTGAGGTGAAGGTGGGAGTGCATCAGGGGTCGGTACTAAGTCCACTACTATTTGTAACTGTGATGGAGGTGCTGGCTCAGAACGTAAAGGAGGGTTTACCGTGGGAGTTGTTGAATGCAGATGATCTGGTGTTGAATGCAGAAAGTATGGATGGACTGAAGGAGAAGATGAACAAGTGGAAGGAACGTATGGAGACAAAAGGTCTGAAGGTGAATATCGGAAAAACGAAGGTGATGGCAAGTGGTAAAGCATGTGGTGAGGTGGAAAGAACTGGGAAGTGGCCGTGTGCTGTGTGCAGGAAGGGTGTCGGAGTGAATTCCATTCAATGTACAATGTGCGCTGAGTGGGTTCATCAAAAATGTAGTGGTTTGAGAGGGTCATTAACCAGTGTGGCAGCTACATTCAAGTGTAAGGTGTGCACAGAGGGAGCTGCAGATGGAGGAAATGTTGAGTTGGATCTTGGAGATGGCGTGAAGCTGGAAGGTGTGAAAACATTTTGTTACTTTGGAGACATACTGAATGGAGAAGGTGGATCAGACTCGGCAACGGTTGCTCGAGTGAGATGTGCATGGAAGAAGTTTCGGGAACTGAGTGGCGTGCTGACGAGGAGGAGAGTGTCGTTGAAGCTGAAGGGAAGGTGTATGCTGCATGTGTGAGAAGTGTTATGATTTATGGGAGCGAGACATGGGTAATGAACGTAGAGCAGCAACGAAGGCTGGAAAGGGTGGAAATACGAATGGTTCGGTGGATGTGTGGAGTATCGTTGAGAGAGAGGAAGACAAATGATGAATTGTGAAAGTTTTTTTTTTTTTTTTTTTTTTTGTTTTTTTTGTATACAAGATCGAGGCTCGTGAAAGAGCTAACATTAATCACACAAAAAGACAAACCGACACACAAAACACAAAAAACAAGGGGAGCGGCAGACAAGATGGGGAGAGAGGGGGAAGGACACAAAAGAGAGGGGGAAGAGGAGGAAGGACACAAACACAACATTTGAGAGCAGGGACATCGGGAGGACTTGGGGGGAGGTGGGAGAGGAATAAAACATATGAACACTGCAAGGACTCTGGGGTGAATTACCGGGGGTAGAAAAGATCAAGGTTTTCGATGGGGGAAGATAAGAGATGGTGGTGAACAGCTGTTTTAAAGACCTGGAGGGAGGAGTGGGATTGAAGGGAGTGGGGGAGTTTGTTCCAGAGGCGGGAGAAAAGGGGAATGAAAGAGTGAAGGTGAGCAGAGAGCCTAGACTTTGGCAGTTTAACCATAAGAGGGTTGCAGGCAGATCTTGTGCGACCTGAAGGAATATTGGGGGGACAGAGCACAGAGAGAGCTGGGGGAGCAAGGCCGGAGAGGAGTCGGTAGAAGACAGAAAGACCACCAACCTGCCTGCGGTGAGTGAGTGAAAGGCCCTCGGTGTTGACTACATCGCAGGAGATTCCAATGATTCTGAAAGCTTTGGCCTCAACAGCGTGAAGCCGAGCAAGGTGTGAGGCAGGAGCACCAGCCCAGAGGGGGGAACAGTATTCCATTGAGCTGCGGATGAAAGCCTTGTATGTGGTGAGGAGCTCAGGTATGCCAAGGAAGGACTTCGCACGACGGAGCATGCCCAGTCGGCGACTGGCTTTGGAGGCCAGCTTGGAAATGTGGTTTTCCCAAGAAAGATCATGGCAGATAGTGAGACCCAAAAGCTTGAGCGACAGAACTTCTTGGAGAGGATTGTTGAGAAAGTAGATGGGAGGGTTGTCCAGTCGGTCCTTTCGGAGAGACATTGTAAGAGTGTGAGATTTGTCAGGATTGAAAGACATGTTCCACTTGTTTGACCAGTCTGTGATTTTATCCAGGTCTGCAGAGAGTGAGGAGGCTGCAGACTGCCGATCTGAGGGATGAGGAATGGAGCGACAGAGAGTAGAGTCGTCAGCAAAGAGATAGAGAGGATTTTCAAGAGAGTCAGAGAGATCAGATGATAGGAATAGAGCCTGTGATGGATGCTGTGAAGAGAAACAGGTTGAGATGGTTTGGTCCTGTGTTGAGGAAGGATGAAAGTGACTGGTTGAGAAGAGTGATGGAAATGAATGTAGAAGGAAGTCGAGGACGTGGAAGACCGAGAAAGACTTGGCTAAAGATGGTCGAAGAAGAAATTCGGGCAAGGGGGTTAACAAGGGGAGATGCAGAAAATAGGGCAAAATGGAGAAGATTGTCATGGGGACCGCAAGGCTAACCCCCGCTCTTGCAGGGAAAATGGCCTTAAAATGCCTGTTGTTGTTGTTGTTGTTGTCTGCAACTAAAAATCCTTACGTGTTGGGTTAATCTCGGCCGATTTCAGTTTCAAAATCAGCATCCTCAAATTAGTCTGAGACGCATACTTTTACCTCAATAGCAAATTTGTTGTTGTCCAATGAATTATTAATCACACAATTGACCTTTCCAACTCGTCTCAGCTCTGCCTTTTCAGCATGTCGCTTCCGTACCTTCACTTCTTTCATGGGGGTCACTCGTGCTGCTCTCTTTCCTGGCATTGCACCTGCAGGTCAAACCAAGGCAGGTGATCACATATATTAAATAAGGTTTTTGCGTTTGGGACAATCCATTTTTAATATTAAAAATGCACAGCCAATCAAAACAATAAAAAGTCAACCAAACTTGCGCCTATTTTGATAAAAACGGACGAGAGTCGATCAAGTTTTCAGGCGATGTTTCGTTCTTCGCCCACAAACTTGTTCAAAGCCAAGTGAACAATCGAATTTGTGGACCAGCTTTTATCTGCCTTGTATTAAACCTCTTCCAGTCCAGCATACTGATGTTCAGAGTGGAAAACAAAAAATGATTACCAGTACGTTTTCCCCATTGTTTACGCCAATCGTCCTTCATTGTCTGCCTGCTCCCTCTGCATCGGTTTCTTGCATGATGTATATGTGTGTGTGTGTGTGTGTGTGTGTGTGTGTGTGTGTGTGTGTGTGTGTGTGTGTATGTATGTGTGTGTGTGTGTGTATGTATGTGTGTGTGTGTATGTATGTGTGTGTGTGTGTATGTATGTATGTATGTATATATATATATATATATATATATATATATATATATATATATATATATATATATATATATATATATATATATATATATATATATATATATACGTATATATATATATATATATACACAGTGAAACCTTGACTTACGAGTGCACCAAACTTATGAGTTTTCCGAGATACGAGCCGTCGCTCGGGCGGTTTATTGCTTTGAGATGCGAGCCGAGATCTGAGTTACGAGCTTACGCCACCCGCCACCAGGTGGGTTCCGGTCACGTGGTTATCTTGCTGTGCAAGCATCTCTGCCGTATATCGCTGCTGCTTTGTTTTCGCATTTTGGTTATTTTGGAGCTTACGCCACCCGCCACCAGGTGGGTTCAGGTCACGTGGTTATCTTGCCGTGCAAGCATCTCTGCCGTATATAGCTGCTGCTTTGTTTTCGCATTTTGGTTATTTTGGAAAATTTCTTAGTTTTAACCATGGGTCCTAAGAAATTGAGTGCCAAGGGTAGTACTGAGAAGAAGAGGAGGATGATGTGCTTGGATATAAAACACGCAATCGTCGAAAAACATGAGCGAGGTGTGCGTGTTGTCGACTTGGTGAGGCGGATGTGAAGGCAGCTGAAGATTTTATTTTAACTTTTGCCGAACTGATAGAAGCCGAACGATACATCCCCCAGCAAATCTTCAACTGTGACGAGACAGGGCTTTTCTGGAAAAAGATGCCGAGGAGCACGTATATAACGGCAGAGGAGAAGAGCATGCCAGGCCACAACTTGTTCAGAGTGCCGGCGATAGCTCGCCTTCTCTTTGTGGAAAACACGGTGAGATCCTTAACATCCAACAACTAATGGGACGCAAACGGGGCGCCCAGTTTAGCGGTACACACATTGATGAATCACCCTGCCTGTGATTCACCCATGACAGGTTATAGCTGGGTCGGGATTCAAACCCAGGCTGGACAGTTTAGAGTCAAGTGTGCGTACCTCCAGTCCAGGCCATCCTGCCAACTTGTATGCTGCATACAGGTGAAATATAAAGCGCGAGATATTTTTATATATACTGTATATTTAAAAAAAAATTGGTGTGGTTTTTGGCGGGCTGGAACGGATTAATAGCATTTCAATGCATTTTAATGGGGAAATTTAATTTGAGAAACGAGCAAATTGAGTTACGAGCTCGGTCACAGAACGAATTAAACTCGTAAGTCAAGGTTTCACTGTATATATACATACATACATACATACTAGCCGAAACCCGTGGAACATCCACGGAAGGGAGGATGTGGTGTATGGATAGAGTGTACCATTATGGATGGCATCGGGGAGCGCTCATGGGATCTTCTTCTTCCGTTAAGCTCCAATTTTTTCTCTTTAAGTTAAGTCCAATCAGTCCTCTCTGCTCGAAGTGCTCAGGCCATGCCTTCCCGCTCTCATACTTTTATTTCCGTTCGGTGTAGAAAGAGATTGACATATCGTTCGTCTGTTTTCAGCTCGTTATCTTTAAGCTTCCTTACGTCTCGCCACCTGCTACACCTCTCTGAGTTACGAGGATTTATGCAACGCACCCCGAGTATCGCAACGTCACTCCATTTAACTTTATTAAAATGACGATAAAGACGTGAAACCCGTGGAACATCCACGGAAGGGAGGATGTGGTGTATGGATAGGGTGTACCATTATGGATAGCATAGGGGAGCGCTCATGGGATCTTGTTCTTCCGTTAAGCTCCAATTTTTTCTCTTTAAGTTAAGTCCAATCAGTCCTCTCTGCTCGAAGTGCTCAGGCCATGCCTTTCCGCTCTCATACTTTTATTGCCGTTCGGTGTAGAAAGGGATTGACATATCGTTCGTCTGTTTCAGCTCGTTATCTTTAAGCTTCCTTACGTCTCGCCACCTGCTACACCTCTCTGAGTGACGAGGATTTATGCAACGCACCCCGAGTATTGCAACGTCACTCCATTTAACTTTATTAAAATGACGATAAAGACGTTTCCTTATATATCCTAATTTAAAATGTTCAAGCGAATAAAAAGACCATTTGGTTCACACCACCCATGTTCACACCACTCGACTGTCCAATCAGCGGACGGCTCGCTTCGCCTTCGCCCAGCAGACGCCAATACGATGGCGTCGTAAGATGGCGTCGTATCGGCAGTTAATCGGATGCTTTTGGGCCTCAACGTCGGCTAATTCAGATTTTTCGAGTATGGCTGTACGTGATAAACAAAGAGCGCGGTTCGTAGATCGTAAATCCATTGGTGCCGTGGGCATCGGGTCACTGGGTGCGGCGTAAAAGGGATAACAAAGTCGAGTCCTTACGGTATTATTATATAGAGATATATATATAGAGATGTGTATATATATATATATTGTTACAGACACGACTTTGATGTTAAGGTGGGCCGAGCGGAATGGCCGTCGTGTCCGCACAAATTACCCGATTGTACTCGAACGTCGACGAAGCCGCGCTACGCTGGCTCAATAGGAAAGAGAAGACACCCGGCTGGGTTATAATGACACAATACGACACCAGGGGTTCAGTTCTCAAGACCTCCGGAGGAGGTTATATTAAGGCGGAAGGTTAGATTACAACTACAAGAGGTACATCATAGGAAGACAGGCACTTAGACACAACCTTATATTATTCCCGACAGACCACAGAGAAACAGGACAAAAACTGGCTCACACGGGGATTGATGGCAAGGAAAGCGGGTATTCGATGGCCAGCACAAGGTGCACCTTGTGCTCAGGGACAGGATGGCGCGGCCCAAAAGATGCAGGAGGTCTCTCAGCGCTCGAGGTGGCGTCTTGTCGTCTCAAGCTGGGGGCGCATCTGACGTCACGTCCGGCAAGCGGCTGCGTATATCCGGCGGGGAGTGACACGCCCTCGGCTCGTTAGCTCCGCCCAGATGGAATCGGTCCGCCCTTCTTATTGGGTGCGGGGGGGGTTTACCAGGCTCCGCCCTTGACGAGGAGCTGACAGCCAGCCCCTTCGTGGTAACCCCGTGGGGCGCATGGATAATGGCGGCTAACCGAGCCGGAGGGAGGACGCACACTCCCCGCGCGCGCCGTTGTTGTAGTTGTTGTTGTAGCTGTAGTTGTTGTTGTTGTTGTTGTAGCTGTAGTTGTTGTTGTTGTTGCTGTAGTTGTTGTTGTTGTTGTTGTAGCTGTAGTTGTTGTTGTTGTTGTTGTAGCTGTAGTTGTTGTTGTTGTTGTTTGGGGAAGAAGATGGGAGGAGGTATGGGAAGGTCCTAAACTCACTACTGGTGCCATATAATCACATTCTGGTGCAACGAAGTGTCATAATTAATGGAAACGAGGCCTTAACTGACATAGATTAAGAATAACTAGGAAGATGTCCGAAAGTTGTCTACGTGTGGTGCGGTGGACCTGGGCACGACATTTAATGGGGGAATAAGGGGAAGGTCGGCTCTACTGATTGTTATTTACATGCAATGGGACTAGGGAATGGGGGACTGGGGAAAGTTGGGGAGTATTGGAGAAAATAGGGGAATATTTACAAGCGGATATGGAGGCCAAATTCCATATTCGCAACATTGCACCCTTCTCTACCCTCGGGGCGTCCCGACCCGATAAATTTTTACCTACTTTAGTGTGGCACGCAATGTAGTTCCCTCTACTATTAACTCTACCCTGAGTGCGACAGTTTTACAGATATTCACAAATGAGTAAATATGTCCCCCTGCGACGTTGCACCCTTCTCCTCACAGAAACACACCCACAGGATAACCGAATCCGGAAAGAATTCTCAACTAAACATACAGCCGGTAGGGAGCATTATTTACAAGACTATGCTGCTATTTACACTACGATCCAGGACCTGTTTTTGGAGGAACACATGCAGATGTTATGCATAGAGAGAGCGCGCTTGCCAGCATCGATACACCAACCCACGAGTGCTCTGTGGCCGACGGCCTTTAATAACGTGCAGAGCACCCTTCCCGAGCATCAAAAGCACCACCCCACCACCAATCGGTGCAGTCACCATTGTTCATTGGAATAAAAATAAATTCGACAACCCCTAACCCTGCAGGTGTCTCTTGCTCTTCTTGTGGTGCACTTGGTGGTGTTAACTATTAGTGGTTCACCTGTATGGCATAGGTGCCACGTTGATCCATAGGTCCATCCCCGGGTGGTGCTTGGCCGCAAACGAACTGCGGTCCATTGTGGGTGGCCACAAACATTGCGGTCCATATGGTGTATCGATCCCGGCAGCAAACAGCGAAAGTGCAGGCCCACAACTGCGCAGCCAGCACCTCTCTCTCCTCTCTCTCTACCCCAAAGCCAGATCCTCGGAGGTGGGAGACAAAAGAAGAAACAAGTGAGTAAGGTGGTAAGGGCGCAAAAGTGCACGCAATATAAGGTAATGCACACTGGGGGCACATGGGAACCAGGTGAGACAGGTACGTTCCTATCGTACGCCCCCCCCCCACCAGGTAACCTACATGGCCCCTCCCTTACCCCTTACTGTATCCACAAAACACAACACTACCCATAAACATCTACTTTACAAATCAACAAACATCCCTACTGTCTTCCCCGTTCCTCCCATAAACCAAATTCGTCTTCTCTCCCTCCTAACCAATCAAATTTGCCATTTTCAACTCTCATCAAAATTTGCCATCTCCAACTCAACATCATAATTTGCCATTACCAATTCATCATCAGTCCCTCCTAGGGAGGGAGAGATGGAATCACCCCAATGTCTCATCCACGTCGTGATGCGTCTCACAAATCCACACAGCGATTCATCTCCTGCAACAAAACAAAGAAAACACAGGTGTGGAGTCATCATCATCACCACAGGTAAGTGGCTGCGTATGGTGCGACAGGTTCATCAATCCTAACTATCTCCTAAATGACTTTAACAACTTTACACTACCCGGGGTCTCTCTCCGGCCAAACCATTGGCCCTCTTACACTATGGGTTCTAAAAACCAATTCCCATTGGCCAAACTGTGGTGCTCTTCAATTTGGGGTCTCACTCCCCCGATTCATCTCCCGGTGCCCTCGCACAATTTCTGGGCTGCGGCGTGTACCTCTCCCAGTGGGTCTACCCACCTGCACACCTCCACCACTGCAGTTGCCTCCGAGCTTACCTGCTCCTTGCCCTAACCTAACTACCTGGGGAAGGCCCTCTGGCACTCTCCCCACTCGGTGCCCTCTCTGGCACTGGGCTACCCGGGTCCATCCTCCGGATCCTCGGGCCCCATCCACAACTCTACCGGCTCCCAGAGCCCACCTGCGGCCTCACCTGGCCGACATCCTCACAGTGGTGGAGTGCCCAACCAACTACACACACTAACAGGCTACACGCCCAGCCATTTCCACAACACTAATGCACCCATCCACAACACCATTCTGCAACCGCACCACAAATGCCAATATCCAACCACAATTTACCTGTACCCTCTACCTAACACTTACACTACCCGCCCCGGGTACTCGTGAAAGGGGTCCACTCTTCCCCCATCCACACCTTCGCACCATGCACACCACTCCGTACCACTCACTCCAACTCTCTCCACACACCTGTACCTGCACACCTGTGCTCTCACACCTGGTGCCACCTGCACCCTTCTCTCCCCAAGCGCATTCGCGCTGATCCACACACTCACTACTCATACACTGCTCCACACACCTGTCCAGTTGCACACCTGTGCAATCACACCTGTCCAGTTGCACACCTGTGCAATCACACCTGTTCAATTCTCACTCACACGGCATCATCTCAGCTAACTACTCCCTTCTGAAACTTGCGCTTCCCAGTCGTCCCTTTAACTATTGCGCTCCCTCGTCATTATAATCCACACTAATCTACCTGCGTCCCCACTACAGGTATCAGTCACTAACTAACCTTAACGTTACCTACTGTCATCTTCGCTAGATCCCTACACACAATATCCTAACCCACCCGGGCTAGTTTTCACTGCCATACACCCCATAAACTATAGCTCCTTTGCCCCCATATGGGAAGGGTGGCAGGGATGCCCCCCTTACCCACCGGGCCCATCGCTCACTACCAATTTTGCACATCAAATTTCAATAAATCAAAAATTTTGCCAATCACTGCCCATCATCTGCCAATCACTACTGCCAATCCCTTGCCAATCATCAAATTTTGCTTTTCTCTAATTTTGGGTCCAAAACACTAACCGCATCACCCAGTCGACTCACTAATACCTCTCGGTGCGCCAATCCCTGTCCAAAGCCCGGCTTCGTAAAGCCAAGCAATGGATGCTGGTTGTTTTGTGCCAGCGGCTGGATGCGTCCGGCACTCGGTGCAGGGACGGGGGCTTACCCGGGCCGAGATCCCACGCATCACCTCGGCGTGGAGCCATCCAATGTCCCGATCTAGACCTGCCGGCACGTCTCACCAAAAAGTGGTCGCCATGACGACCCTTTCTATCGGGCTGCCAGCTCCGCCTAGTGGAGCACGGACGCGGCCGTTCAAAGCGAGGCCCAGCACGCACCGAGGGCCCGATTCGGCTATAAGTCGTTCTACACTCTACCCCGTCTAACGTCGATGCTTCACCTGGACGCTTACACCCCGCAGCCCGTTCCTTGCTCACACCTCCAGCCGTGCCCATGCTCCTCGTACCTTTCCTTACACACCCAGGTACCCTCATTCCACTCACAGCCTTGGTCACACACCTGACCACCGAACACTTTGGCACACATTCGTTGCTCGCACACCTCACCAAAACACCTCTTCGCGCCCCCTCCTCGGTCACCTCCTCTGTGACAATCACAGGTGTGCCCTCATTCGCACACCCACTCACGTGCCTCACCACCAACTCCAGCGTGCATTCCCACTCACGCTCTACCATTCCAGGTGTGCATCCTTCCATCCCAGGTGTACATCCTCGTTCACCTGTCACAACTAACTCACGCTCCATGTCACTCCCACTACTTTCACCTCCATTCTTGACAGCGCACTCACCCTTACTCTTGACAGCGCACTCTTTCCTCATGCACCTGTCCGTCACACACCTTCCTCGCGCACACTCTCCCGTCACACCCTCTGTAACACTCACCACAGGTGTGCATTCTTCCTTGCCTTTGACAGCGCACTCTTTCCCCATGCACCTGTCCGTCACACACCTTCCTCGCGCACACTCTTGCGTTACACCCTCTGTAACACTCACCACAGGTGTGCATTCTTCCTTGCCTTTGACAGCGCACTCTTTCCCCATGCACCTGTCCGTCACACACCTTCCTCGCGCACACTCTTGCGTTACACCCTCTGTAACACTCACCACACCGCGCTTCCATGTGCTCCCTCGCACACGCGCTACGACCGACTCACTCTCGCCAGCACACTCACTCCTTGGCACGCACTTTTTCCTCACACACCCCAGAGTCGGACTTTCTTGCACACCTCCTTTTTCGCACACCAGACCTGTCGCACACTTCACCAACGGCCTTTCACGAACACCCGGATCCAAACCAATCCCCAAGCTTCTTAAATCCCCTGGCGCATCATACGCACGACCATATTGGTCACCACTTACACCGGGTCCTCTTCCTCTTCGCTTCTCCTCCATCACCTGCGAATCCCTCATCCGGTTAATGAGCACACCACGATCCAAACACAGACTTTGGACCAATTCTTTTATCTCCTCTTTTATCTCTTTGTTATCCTCTCTCCGTCGCTTTTTAATTTCGCTCATCCCTTCTTCCACTTCTTTCTGTGTCGCTTTCAACCCTCCTAATACCGCAGTGTTCCTTTGAACCTGCTCCACTAACTCCGTCTGTCCCACCGTCAGCTGCTCCACCTCCTGCGTCAGGTCCTCTATGCCCCCTTGTAACTTTACAGTCCCCTTTCTCACCTCCTTCTCCATGTGCTCCTTACAGTGCCTCACCTCCTCGCGCACTCCTCCGACCTCCTCACTCACACCTCTTCTAATCTCCTCTCCCTCTACCCCATTTTTCACTCCCTCTATCTGATTCTCCTGGGCAGCCATTCTATTTTCTACCCCCATTAACCCATTTTTCACCTCCTTTATCCCGTTGTCTAACCCCTCAAAATTTTTGTCTACCTTCTCACCAGTACCCCTCGCTTCGTCCCTCCTTACCCCCATCTGGCTTCCCATTACCCCCAATCGCTCACTCCGAGCCCTCGCTTCGTCCCTCATTACCCCCAGTTGGCCCTCCAATCGCTCACTCCGAGCATCCATCCGGTTCCCCATTACCTTCATTTGCTCACAATGAGCATCCATCAGATTCCCCATTCTGTTTTCCCTTTCTTCATTATACTGGACCACAAGGGCCGTCATTTGTATACAAAACGAGTTCCAATCCATCGGGGGCGCTGCCACGGTCGCTGGCGCGGTGATCAGCGAGGCGCCATTTTGCGCGCCCGCTTCTTCGTGCGTGACGGCGCTATTTTGCGAACCTGCCGCCCTCACTGCTTCGCTCTCCTCCTGTCCCTCATTTTGGTCCTGGATCGACCCTGCTTCACTCTCCCCTACCGGACCCCAGCTGTCTTGATCCGCCATAGCGCGACTTGCAAAATTCGAGTTTCGTAAAACAAATACAAATTTCGGCCGCTCCAAATTTTGACCAAATTTTTTTTTTCCTCTATTCGTTTTTTTTTTCAAAATTTGGTCGGGCCTCGAATCTCACTCCCGACACCAATTGTTATCGTACTAACACAATTGGTGTCCAAAATTTGGGCTAAATAAATTTAGTCCCAGGTTCGAATCCCATCTCCTGACTACCAATTGTTACAGACACGACTTTGATGTTAAGGTGGGCCGAGCGGAATGGCCGTCGTGTCCGCACAAATTACCCGATTGTACTCGAACGTCGACGAAGCCGCGCTACGCTGGCTCAATAGGAAAGAGAAGACACCCGGCTGGGTTATAATGACACAATACGACACCAGGGGTTCAGTTCTCAAGACCTCCGGAGGAGGTTATATTAAGGCGGAAGGTTAGATTACAACTACAAGAGGTACATCATAGGAAGACAGGCACTTAGACACAACCTTATATTATTCCCGACAGACCACAGAGAAACAGGACAAAAACTGGCTCACACGGGGATTGATGGCAAGGAAAGCGGGTATTCGATGGCCAGCACAAGGTGCACCTTGTGCTCAGGGACAGGATGGCGCGGCCCAAAAGATGCAGGAGGTCTCTCAGCGCTCGAGGTGGCGTCTTGTCGTCTCAAGCTGGGGGCGCATCTGACGTCACGTCCGGCAAGCGGCTGCGTATATCCGGCGGGGAGTGACACGCCCTCGGCTCGTTAGCTCCGCCCAGATGGAATCGGTCCGCCCTTCTTATTGGGTGCGGGGGGGGTTTACCAGGCTCCGCCCTTGACGAGGAGCTGACAGCCAGCCCCTTCGTGGTAACCCCGTGGGGCGCATGGATAATGGCGGCTAACCGAGCCGGAGGGAGGACGCACACTCCCCGCGCGCGCCGTTGTTGTAGTTGTTGTTGTAGCTGTAGTTGTTGTTGTTGTTGTTGTAGCTGTAGTTGTTGTTGTTGTTGCTGTAGTTGTTGTTGTTGTTGTTGTAGCTGTAGTTGTTGTTGTTGTTGTTGTAGCTGTAGTTGTTGTTGTTGTTGTTGTTTGGGGAAGAAGATGGGAGGAGGTATGGGAAGGTCCTAAACTCACTACTGGTGCCATATAATCACATTCTGGTGCAACGAAGTGTCATAATTAATGGAAACGAGGCCTTAACTGACATAGATTAAGAATAACTAGGAAGATGTCCGAAAGTTGTCTACGTGTGGTGCGGTGGACCTGGGCACGACATTTAATGGGGGAATAAGGGGAAGGTCGGCTCTACTGATTGTTATTTACATGCAATGGGACTAGGGAATGGGGGACTGGGGAAAGTTGGGGAGTATTGGAGAAAATAGGGGAATATTTACAAGCGGATATGGAGGCCAAATTCCATATTCGCAACAATATATATATATATATATATATATACATATATATATATACATATACATATATACATATACATATATATATATATATATATATATATATATATATATATATATATATATATATATATATATATATACTGAAACGCAAAAGAAACTTACCACCTTTGAAACCTTTAAATATCAACAATAACACTGCGTATAGTAAATGTGTGAACTTATTTGTGGACAATAGTGTCCTCACTGTCAGACAAAACGGTCACGGATGGTCACTTGAACCTTCAATGGTCACTTCATAGCACAGCTGTTGAACAGCCGTTTTGACTGTCAGCGATTAGCCAAGGGGTACGGGATGATTTTAATGAGCTGCACGTGATGTCTTGATATTGGCTTTAAAAAGGCCAGTGCAAAATGGGCATTTCAATCAACATGCCACGATTGTCAAGGGATCAACGGCAGCGTGCCCTGGGCATGCTGCAAGGCCGACTGAGCTACCGTGAGGTGGCACGTCGCCTTGGCTGTTCACACCAGACGATATCGGCCCTGGTGGACAGAGACACCCTCCACAACTCTGCAGATGACAGACCTCGATCAGGGAGGCCAAGAGTCACCACTGCAAGGCAGGACAGGCAGATGGTCCGAAGTCACCTGCGGGATCGATTCCGTCCAGCATCCCGCACTGCGGCAGAAACTCCGGGGCGTGCAAACCCACGGATCTCCAATGATACTGCACGAAGACGACTGCATGACTTTGGTCTGACTGCCAAAAGACCATACAGAGGCCCCGTGATGACGGTTGCCCATCGCCGCAACCGTCAGAGATGGTGCCAGCAGCATCAGCGGTGGACCTTGGCGCAGTGGAACGAGGTCGCTTTACAGCGAAGAGTCAAGGGTTCTGTGTGGAAAGTCCTGATGGGCGGTGAGCGTGTCTGGAGAAGAACTGGCGAGCGATATGCCGATTGTTGCGTGCGGTTAAGCCAACAGGTGGGGTTGGCCCAAGTGTGATGGTGTGGGCAGCCATATCAGGCCGGTACAGGACGCCACTGGTGGTTGTGGATGGGAATCTTAACGCCCAGCGGTATGTGGATAACATCCTGCGACCTCATCTGCTGCCATTCCTGCTAGACCACCCAGAACTGAGAACCTTTCAGCATGACAACGCTCGTCCCCATGCTGCTTGCTTTACCACTGCATTTCTCCAAGGCGAGAACATCAACACCATGCAGTGGCCTGCGCTCTCCGCTGACCTGAATCCCATAGAGCACCTGTGGGATGAGCTTGGGAGACGCGTAGTTGGCAGGGCCAGGACACGGGCAGAGCTGCTTCAGACATTGAGGACTGAGTGGGACAGAATCCAGCAGCAATCCATCCAAAGACTGGTAGGCAGTATACGCCGACGATGCACTGCCTGTATCCAAAACAATGGTGGCCATACACGCTATTGAAAGGGGACTGACATTGCACCCTGTGCTGTTCTGTACTGTAGAACAAACTGATGAGATGGTGTATCTTGGTCAAAAACTTGACATGTCATCAATAAAATGCCAATGTTTCAATTAGCAATTGTTGGTTTGTTTTATTTTGAACTGTTACAATTTTATTACATTTCAAACAAGTGGTAAGTTTCTTTTGCGTTTTCGGTCTTTTTGAAGTTGGTCAAAATGGTCAAAATGGTCAAATGTTTCGGTCAAAATGCCCATTTTGCACTGGCCTTTTTAAAGCCAATATCAAGACATCACGTGCAGCTCATTAAAATCATCCCGTACCCCTTGGCTAATCACCGACAGTCAAAACGGCTGTTCAACAGCTGTGCTATGAAGTGACCATTGAAGGTTCAAGTGACCATCCGTGACCGTTTTGTCTGACAGTGAGGACACTATTGTCCACAAATAAGTTCACACATTTGCTATACGCAGTGTTATTGTTGATATTTAAAGGTTTCAAAGGTGGTAAGTTTCTTTTGTGTTTTCGGTCTTTTTGAAGTTGGTCAAAATGGTCAAATTTTTCGGTCAAAATGCCCATTTTGCACTGGCCTTTTTAAAGCCAATATCAAGACATCACGTGCAGCTCATTAAAATCATCCCGTACCCCTTGGCTAATCACTGACAGTCAAAACGGCTGTTCAACAGCTGTGCTATGAAGTGACCATTGAAGGTTCAAGTGACCATCCGTGACCGTTTTGTCTGACAGCGAGGACACTATTGTCCACAAATAAGTTCACACATTTACTACACGCAGTGTTATTGTTGATATTTAAAGGTTTCAAAGGTGGTCAGTTTCTTTTGCGTTTCAGTATATATATATATATACACATACAGTCATGTGAAAAAGTAAGTACAACCCATGTAAAGTTTTGACTTTTTCAACATATTTCAACATACAGCTATTTGGTCTTCATTTCAACAATATTGATAGATAAAGGTGACATAATATAACAAATATCATGAAACATTTACATTTTGTAGTCCATTGTATAATTTAAATAAACATAAATGCAAATTTTGCATGTGGGAAAAGTAAGTGCACCCCTATATTTATCACTACTTCAAATACCTAAAATTAGAATCAGGTGCACCAGCTCATGTGCAAATGATTAGAACATCATTAGAGAGGATCTTGGAGGAACCTGTCTTATTTAATTAAACATCAGACATTTAGTTTGGTTTGCTCTTTGTTGTTGAAGTGTGCGGCGTCACCATGCCTAGATCAAAAGAGCTCTCTCAGGCCTTCTGAAAGAAGGTTATAGATGCCTACGAGTCTGGGAAGGGATTTAAAAAGATCTCCAAACAATTTGAAATCAATCATTCGATTGTCCGGAAGATCATCTACAAGTGGAGAAGATTCCAAACAACTGCCAACTTGTTCAGGCCAGGCCACCCCCGCAAGTTCAGCCCGAGAGCAGACCGCAAGATGCTGAAAGAAGTCTCAAAGAACCCCAGAATGTCATCACGGGACCTACAGGTAGCTCTTGCCCCTTTGATGTCAAAGTGCACGAGTCTACCATTAGAAAGAGGCTGCACAAATTTGATATACATGGGAGGTGTGCCAGGAGAAAACCTTTGCTGTCCAGAAAGAACATCAGGGCAAGACTAAAGTTTGCCAATGAACACCGAGGCAAAGACCAGCACTTCTGGAACAATGTGCTCTGGACAGATGAGTCAAAGGTAGAGCTATTTGGCCACAGTACCTGAAGACATGTTTGGCGAAAACCAAAGACAGCATCTGACCACAAGAACCTGATACCAACTGTGAAGCATGGTGGTGGAAATATTATGGTTTGGGGCAGCTTTGCTGCATTAGGGCCTGGGCAGCTCACCATCATAGAATCCACTATGAATTCTTCATTGTACCCGAGGGTGCTTGAGGATAATGTGAGGCTATCTGTCGGAAGTTGAAGCTCAACCGAAGGTGGTCCTTGCAACATGACAATGACCCTAAACATACCAGTAAATCCACCAAGGAATGGCTGAAAAGAAAGAAATGGAGGGTTCTGGAATGGCCAAGTCAAAGCCCGGATCTAAATCCCATCGAGATGTTGTGGGGGGATTTGAAACGAGCTGTGCATGCAAGAAACCCCTCAAACATCGCACAGCTGAAAGAATTCTGCATTTAGGAGTGGGCAAAAATTTCTCCCAGTCGATGTCAGAGACTGGTAGACAGTTCTAAGAAACGCCTACTTGAGGTTTTTTCTGCCAAAGGGGGCAATACCACCTATTAGAGCCAAGAGTGTACTTACTTTTTCCACATGCGAAATTTGCTTTTATGTTTATTTAAATTATACAATGAACTACAAAATGTAAATGTTTCATGATATTTGTTATATTATATCACCTTTATCTATCAATATTGTTGAAATGAAGATCAAATAGCTGTATGTTGAAATATGTTGAAAAAGTCAAAACTTTACATGGGGTGTACTTACTTTTTCACGTGACTGTGTGTGTGTGTGTGTGTGTGTGTGTGTGTGTGTGTGTGTGTGTGTGTGTGTGTGTGTGTGTGTGTGTGTGTGTGTGTGTGTGTGTGTGTGTGTGTGTGTGTGTATATATATATATATATATATATATATATATATACATATATATATATACATACATATATACATACATACATATATACATACATATATATACATATATATATATACATATATATATATACATATATATATACATATATATATACATATATATATATACATATATATATACATATACATATATATATACATATACATATATATATACATATACATATATATATATACATATACATATATATATACATATACATATATATATACACATATACATATATACACAAAGAATTAAGTTAAGCACCCCTACACAAAGAATTAAGTTAAGCACCCCCTAATCCTGTCCTGAACCTGAACCCCCTCGAGCACGTTTGGGACATGTTGGGACGACAAATTGCGAAGATGGTCCCTCCAATAGCCAATCTAGATGAATTGGAACGTGCATTACATCGGGAATGGAACAACCTGCCACAGCAACGCATACGACGGCTTACAGGGTCTATGAGACGTAGGGTTGAGTCAGTGATCCGATCACGTGGGTCCTACACACGTTATTGACGCAAAGATCGCTAGAGGTCTTCTCAGAACAATGACTGTACGTTAGAAAACATATACGTCATCCACACTGTCCGTGATGGACCTATAGCTCCATACTTAAATTGAGGTGAAAATATGCCTAAAATTCCCAAAAAATTTCACCTTAAATTATTCAGAATAAAATAATGAAAACGGCATGATTGTTATGTTTTTATGTGACCATAATATCACTTCTCCAGAAAATATAGCAATATCATGGGTATATTACACTGTTTTGACGACAACAAACTTGTAATGTGCGAGGTTGTAAAAAAACGGGGGGGGTGCTTAACTTAATTCTTTGTGTATACATATACATATACATATATATACATATATATATATATATATATATATATATATATATATATATATATATATATATATATATATATATATATATATATATATATATATATATACATATATATATATACATACACAGACTTGGCATTTAATATGGAATATTTTTTTTGTGGGGGTGAACTTACTTTTCAAGATGTCTTAGAACCAAAAGTTCATTGGAATTATGTTGAAATTATTCTAGATTTTATTAATGTGACCTTTAAAAAAAACAAAAACCACATTTGACATTTCGAAACAAATAAATTGATCCTTGAAAGTGATGTAAACTGATATCAAACTCAATTCATGGACAGTACTGTTATACTTCTGTACGTTTTCCAGAAGTATCTCTTTATTTTGCACATTAGCCAATTTTTTTTTAAACAAAAACAAAAGTTAAATTACGACTGGGATTACGGACAGTAAAATTACAGTTCAGTACTTCGTGTAACCCCCACGAGCATTCAGGAGAGCACGTACACGTTGAGGCATGCTGTTCACGAGATTTGCCAAGGTTTGGACAGGAATCGCTTGCCATGCAGCGACAATAGCCTGCTGCAATTCATGCACAGAGGCAGGCTGCTGGTCCAAGTTGTCGATTTGACGCGTCAATTCTGCCCACAAGTTCTCTATCGGATTCATATCCGGGGACATGGCAGGCCACTCCATATGCTCTACACCACGGTCAGCAAGAAAGTGTTGGATCATGCGAGCACGATGAGGCCGTGCATTGTCATCTTGGAAGACAAAGTTTCCTCGAAAGGCTGCACGAGCAAATGGAAGCAATGTTTCTTCCAGAATGGCCCTGTACTTGAACTGGTTCAGGTTTCCATTCAGAACAACCAGGTCAGTTTTGCCCCCTGCATGAAAAGCAGCCCAAACGGTCACCCCACCACCTCCAGCTTGGATTCTTGGCACTATACAATCTTTGTTGTCGGCTTCATGCGCTTGTCTGCGCACTCGGACACGGCCATCTTGACGATAGACCAGAAATCTAGACTCGTCACTGAAGATCACGTGATTCCATTGTCCTGGATGCCATTGACGGTGCTCTCTGGCCCACTGCAATCGGCGCTGGTGGTGTTGTCTGGTCAGGCGTGGCTTTCTCAGGGGACGCCTGGCACGATAGCCTGCTTGAACCAGTCGTTGGTTGACTAGCCTTCTGGATACAGGCACATTTGTCAGTTGCTGCCACTCAGCCCTAAGCCGATTAGCGGACTTGGTACGGCCATTGCGGACTAACCGGTGCAGCTGGCGATCATCCCTCCTTGTGGTTCTGCGGGGACGTCCTGGCCTCGGTATTGGTGTAGGGACACCCCTCTGAGCATTTCGTTTCAGGATCTTTGACACCTGACCTTGAGTGATGCCATACTGCCGAGCAATAGCACGCTGTTTCATGCCAGAATTTCGTAAAGCCACCACTCCATGACAAACAGCATTGTCGAATTGACGGACCATCTCCAGAGGAAGCGGCAATAACTTTTGTAGACGTGCAGCAGTTGTTTTCCACTAATACAGAACGCAACAACCCTTATATACACGATTGTGAAGCCAATCGTCAAATGTACCTGTCCTTACATTTTGTCACGCCACCTGTGATATTATCCTGTTATTGACTTCTTGCTGCGAAAGACAATCAGTGACATGGTTCTTTTAACAAAGAAATCACCGAAGCGTAAAAGAAACTCACCAGATTGATATACCGAGTTCAGAAAGTAAACCCAAGTCAAGAAAATAAAATATTCCATATTAAATGCCAAGTCTGTGTGTATATATATATATATATATATATATATATAATCGTTAGATTACATAAGACGCGGACGTAGCTTCAGGACGTCGATCTTTAATTGTCGACAAGCTTTCGACCAACAAAGGTCTTCTCCTGAGTCTACAAAAACAGCAGGCATATATATCAGTCAAGTATGTATGGTGATATGTGTGTGAGATGTGTGATGTGTGTAGAAAATGCATACAGAAGGAAGAGCCACGCCAAAGTTCACTCACCAGCCCCAAGTTCAACGGAAGTGACCGTTTGCGTTACAGTTAGGGTGCACGTGCATATACAAATATAGAGATATACATACATAAACACACAAGCATATATTCATATCCCATTTATATTCATATAATATATTTATATATTTATATAAATGACATATAAAGGTAGAATGAATGAATGAATGAATGATGGATGAATGAATGAATGAATGAATGAATGGGTTACGGTTAACAATTTGATTGGGTTGATGTGGGAACATGCTTTAGTCATCAAAATTTATGCCATGAGGGACTTTTGTCCGAAGTTTGTGTATCCAAAAGGACTCACGTTTCAGAATCGTGGTGTGTGATCGATTTGTGATTGATTCAATGGCAGAGATCTGAATGTCATTTATAGAGTGATCCGGTTGATTAAAGTGTATCGTGTAAGGTAGAGATTTGCCCTGACTGGTGTGGAAGTTATTGATTTCTGACCGGGTGTTATTAAATCGTGTGTAGAGTGTATTTTCAGTTTTTCCAACATATTGTTTGGTGCACTTTTGGCAAGTGATTAGGTATATGACCCATGTAGATTTGCAGTTCATATAGGAGGTGATGGGGAATTTTTGTCCAGTGCTAGAACTACAGAATTTGTTTCCTTCTAGTAAATGCTTGTGAATAATGCATTTGTTTGCTGTGCATTTATAGAAGCCAGGGATCCTAGTTTCTTTGTTGTGGGGCTGTGGGTGCTTTGCTTTTACCAAGAGGTCCCTGAGTGTCCGACCACGTCGAAATGATGTTAGTGGAGGTTGAGGAAATGTGGTGCCGAGTGTTTCTGATTGATGGAGGAGAGGAAGGGCCTTATTCAGAATACTTGGCAATTGGGATGAGGTAGCAGAGTAGGTGGTTACCAGTGGGACACGGTTAGTTGCAGGTTTGGGTTTGTAAGTCAGAAGGTCTGCTCTCGGTATGTGTTTTGCTCGGGTTATTGCTTCTTGCACAGAGTGAGGGTCATAGTTTCTTGCAATGAAGTGTGTTTCTAATTGGCAGAGAGAAGTTTCTTCTGCCATTTTTGTTGAGCAAATGCGTCTTACTCTGAGTGCTTGACTGTATGGTATGCTTGCAATTGTATGTTTAGGATGAGATGAAGAAGGGAGAAGGTAAGAGTGAGTGTCTGTTGGTTTGGTGTATAGTTCTGTTTCGAGTCTGTTATTTTGAAGCGTGAGTGATGTGTCTAGAAAGTGAACTTCGGATTGTGAGCTGTCGAATGTGAACTTGATGGTCGGATGAATCAAATTTAATTCATTTTGGAATTGGGTGAGACTACGGGGGGATTTTGACCAGATGAACTGGATGTCATCAATATAACGTACCCAGGATTTTTCCAAGATTCCGTGATGAGGTTGTGCATTGATCTTGGCCTCTATCATTCCCATGAAGATGTTAGCGTACGATGGTGCAACAGGGGTACCCATAGCGGTACCTTGAGTTTGAATGTAATGTCGTCCGTTGAATTGGAAATTATTCAGTTTGAGTGTCAGTTCTAATAGGCGCATAAGGTCTTGAGTAGGTGGCATTGGGACTTGTCGTGTATCGAGGGCTTTGCGGCATGCAGACAGGCCTTCTGAATGTGGAATATTAGTGTAGAGGGATGTAACATCTGCTGTGACTAAAATGGTTTGGGAGTTGAAAGGTGAGTATATTCTGTTCAATCCTTGGATGTGGGTCAGAAAACTGGTTGTGTCCTTGAGGTATGAGGAGAGCTTCAACACGAGAGGACGTAAATGACAGTCAACAAATTTTGATATGAGAACAGTTGGACATGTGCAGCCAGATACGATTGGTCTACCTGGATTGTTTACCTTGTGTATTTTAGGAAGAAAATAAAGGTTAGGGCAATGAGGATCTTTCGGAACCAAGCGAGATTTGATGGTTTTATCCACCTGAATAGAATCTACTACCTTTTTAACCTCTTCAAGATGTAAAAGGGTAGGGTCGGATGGGAGCTCTTTGTAAGTATCACTATGTAGTTGACGATTACCTTCTGCAACGTAATCGGTAGTCGACATAATGACAATGCCAGTACCTTTATCTGCTGGCTTGATGACTATCTTTTCATTGTTTTGGAGATTGTGAAGTGCTCGTCGCTCTGCCTTTGTAAGATTGTCCTTATGTCTAGAAGAATTATATTTTTGTGCCACCTTTTCAATTTCATTGCTCACTTGTTCCATATAGACATGTAGATATGGATTGTCAACACGTGGTGTCCAGGTGCTTTTTGGTTTAGGTAAAGTGAGTTGTGGTGTATTAGTATCGGTGTATGTGATTGTATGCGTGGTTGTTGGTGTTGTTTGTTGTGGCGTTGATGGTGCTGGGTGTACTTTAGCAAAGTGTGCCTTTAATGTAATTCGCCTACAGAAATCTTTTAAATCTTCTTTCAATTGTAATTGGTCTATTTGTGGAGCGATTGGGCAAAATTTTAAACCCTTAGAGAGCAGGTTTATTTCCGCCTCACTGAGGGAATGATTGGAAAGATTGATGATCCCGAGTTTAGGTAGATCTACAAGTTTGGTTGCAGTAGAAGTTCTATTGTTGTTGGTTTGACTATTTTCAACCTCAGCTGTGTTCATTTCCATGGAGGAACGGTTCTGCATGTAATGATGTCTGCGGTTTGTGTATTGTTTTTTACGATAATGTCGATTTTTGTGTTTATGCTTAAGTTGGTCAGAAGTGGTTTGAGAAGTGGTTGGAAGTGGTTGGAGTGGTTGGGGTGGTTGAAGATGGAGTGGTTGAATTGGTGGAGAAGTGGTTGGAAGTGGTTGTAGTGGTTGGTCAGAAGTGGTTGGAGAAAAGTGGTTGGGAGTGGTGGTTGGAGTTACCTGGTTATTGTTTGCAATGGGTGTATTCTCTTGAGATGGTTTTATATGCTTGCATAACATTTCATCACGTTTAAGTTTCCTTTCCTTAACTTTAACAATGTCGTGTTTAGCAGCCATTAGCTTATCATTGAATGAGCACATTATGTGGTGGTATTGTCCAGGATTCACATTCTTCCACATCTTCTCCTTCTTTTGGCTGATGTTCTCATTCAATTTGATTAATTTTATTTTTACTTGTGTTATTACAATCTCCAGTAGTTGTTGAGCAGTGTTCCATACGCATTTCCATCCATTACATTACAATCTTACATTTCCATTACATTTACATTTCCATTCCATTACATTTACATTTACATTTACATTACATTACATTACATTTCCATTACAATCTCCATCACGATACACTTTAATCAACCGGATCACTCTATAAATGACATTCAGATCTCTGCCATTGAATCAATCACAAATCGATCACACACCACGATTCTGAAACGTGAGTCCTTTTGGATACACAAACTTCGGACAAAAGTCCCTCATGGCATAAATTTTGATGACTAAAGCATGTTCCCACATCAACCCAATCAAATTGTTAACCGTAACCCATTCATTCATTCATTCATTCATTCATCATTCATTCATTCTACCTTTATATGTCATTTATATAAATATAAAAATATATTATATGAATATAAATGGGATATGAATATATGCTTGTGTGTTTATGTATGTATATCTCTATATTTGTATATGCACGTGCACCCTAACTGTAACGCAAACGGTCACTTCCGTTGAACTTGGGGCTGGTGAGTGAACTTTGGCGTGGCTCTTCCTTCTGTATGCATTTTCTACACACATCACACATCTCACACACATATCACCAAACATACTTGACTGATATACATGCCTGCTGTTTTTGTAGACTCAGGAGAAGACCTTTGTTGGTCGAAAGCTTGTCGACAATTAAAGATCGACGTCCTGAAGCTACGTCCGCGTCTTATTTAATCTAACGATTATTTATTCAATACAAATGAGACGCCCTGCTCGTACTTTGGAGTTTCTACTATTTCTTACAGTTATATATATATACATATATATATATATATATATATATATATATATATATATATATATATATATATATATATATATATGTATATATATATATATATATATATATATATATATATATATATATATACTGTCATCCCTCGCTATATCACGCTTCACTTTTCGCGGCTTCAGTACATCGCGGGTTTTTCTCGCTAGTATATGTAAAATTATATATCGGATTTTTCATTATATCGCGGGATTCTGCGGCCTATATGTATTTTAATTTTTTTTGATTTTAATTATTTTTGCGGTAAAATAAGCATTTTCTAGCCTAAAAAATTAATAATAATATAAATAAAAATATAACACATTAATTAAAACCTATATTAAAAGAATATTACAGTAAATCTGGGCTGTTGTAAATCTGGGCTGTTTGGGCTGTTTCTGGGCCCAAACTGGGAGTAAATCTGGGCTGTTTCTGGGCTGTTGCCCAGAAACAACTTGCCCTCGTCTCATGGAAAGCAAATCCAACAGAAGGAAATCTCATTTCCTTTCACAAAGCCCGAAACAAGTGTGTGTCCACCCTCAGGAGAGCCAGGAAACAATATCTCTCCGTTCTCAAGACCAAACTCTCTTATCTGTCTCCCTCTTCCAAATCCTGGTGGCGTCTGGTCAAATCTGTTTCTGGTGTTTGTTCCCCCTCCATCCCCTCCCTTACCTCAAACGGCTACACAGCTGACTCCGCATGCGAAAAAGCTGAATGCCTCAACTCTGTGTTTGCCTCTAAATCTTGTGTCCCAAACCCATCCCTCTCTGTACCCACCATACCCAGCTGCTCCTGGACTCCATGTCCTTTCCTCCTGACAAGGTGGAAAAGTTTCTGTCAACCCTCGACTCTGATTCTGCAACTGGACCTGACGGCATCAGACCACGGGTCCTAAAATCCTGTTCTTCCGCTCTTTCACTCCCTCTCTCTGTTCTCTTCACCCTCTCTTTTGCTCAAGGTCAACTGCCATCTGCTTGGAAATCAGCCAACATCACCGCTTTGCACAAAAAAGGTGCAAAAACAGATCCTAGCAACTACAGACCAATCAGCCTTCTCCCAATTATATCAGCAAAGTCATGGAATCCATCATTGCTTCGGATATGAAATCTTTCCTCTTCTCCAATGGCTTGATCTCTGATCATCAATTTGGTTTCAGACCAGGTCACTCTACTCTGTACAAGCTGCTTCTGCTGTCTCAACAATGGATGGAGGTCCTCAACGCCAAACAGGAAATTAGAGCTGTCTCCTTCGACATATCACGTGCCTTCGATACGGTCTGGCACCCCGCTCTGCTCACCAAACTCTCGTCCTTTGGTATCCATGGAAATCTCCATGCATGGCTGGCGGACTTCCTCTCTAGTCGTCGTCAACGTGTGGCCCTGAATAGGTTTCTCTCATCTCCTCTTCCTGTTCAGGCTGGAGTTCCCCAAGGCAGTGTTCTGGGCCCTGTGCTTTTTCTGGTCTTCATCAATGATCTCTCTGACTCTCTTGAAAATCCTCTCTATCTCTTTGCTGATGACTCCACTCTCTGCCGCTCCATTCCTCATCCCTCAGATCGGCAGTCTGCAGCCTCCTCACTTTCTGCAGACCTGGACAAAATCACAGACTGGGCAAACAAGTGGAACATGTCTTTCAATCCTGACAAATCTCACACTCTTACGATGTCTCTCCGAAAAGACCGACTGGACAACCCTCCCATCTACTTCCTGAATAATCTTCTCCAAGAAGTTCTGTCACTCAAGCTTTTGGGTCTCACTATCTGCCATGATCTTTCCTGGGGAAACCACATTTCCAAGCTGGCCTCCAAAGCCAGTCGCCGACTGGGCATCCTCCGTCGTGCGAAGTCCTTCCTTGGCACACCTGAGCTCCTCACCACATACAAGGCTTTCATCCGCAGCTCAATGGAGTACTGCTCTCCCATCTGGGCTGGTGCTCCTGCCTCACACCTAGCTCGTCTTCACGCTGTTGAAACCAAAGCGTTCAGAATCATTGGAATCTCCCGCGATGACGCTATCTCCGAGGGCCTTTCACTTAATCACCGCAGGCAGGTTGGTGGTCTTTCCGTCTTCTACCGACTCCTCTCCGGCCTTGCTCCCCCAGCTGTCTCTGGGCTCTGTCCCCCAAATATTCCTGCAGGTCGCACAAGATCTGCCTGCAACCCTCTTATGGTTAGACTGCCAAAATCAAGACTATCTGCTCACCTTCACTCCTTCATTCCTCTTTTCTCCCACCTCTGGAACAAACTCCCTCACTCTCTTCAATCCCACTCCTCCCTCCAGGTCTTTAAAACGGCTGTTCACCACCATCTCTTATCTTCCCCAATCCAAACCCTTGATCTTTTCTACCCCCGCTAATTTCACCCCAAATCCACTTTTTTGAGGTGACTTTTGACTTCTTTCCTGGAAGTCCTTGGTGTCCTTGCGTTTTATACCTATCCTGCCTCCCCCCAGGCCCTCTCCCTCCAAAAACATCTCCCGATGTCCCTGCTCTCAAATGTTGTTTGTGTGCTGCCTCCCCTTCTCTCCCCATCTTGTCGACCGCTCCCCTTTTGATATACTTTGTTTGCTTGTTTGTTTGATAAATGTTAGCTCTTTCACGAGCCTCGACTCTGTATACCAAAAAAAAAAATAGACAAAGAATCGCGCGTATGGAAAACCAAGGTTGGGTTGCTTGCGCTAGTTTGCCCAGATGATTTCGTACGCGGCACACTATTGGCAGATGGATGAGACGCAACCAATCAGAGCACGCTGTTCAGTATCCTGCGGTGTTGTGTTTTTGTGCATTTTGTGTAAAATTGTGAAGTTGTTTCAAGCCCTACGATGATGGGTAAACGTTCTGCATCTTCTAAGGGTTCTGGCACTGAACCTAAGCGCCAGAGGAAGATGCTTAATATCGTAGAGAAGGTGAAACGGCTGTAGGCCGCCATTACGGGCTCAATGAATCTACGGTCCGGTACATTAAGAAGGACGAAAAGAATATAAGGGCGACGGCAGCAGTGTCCTTTAACCAGATAGCGAAAAGAGTGGTAACTTCACGCAATAAGGCCATTGTAAGGATGGAGTCTGCATTGGCCCTTTGGATCAGTGACTGCAGGAAGAAGAATATCCCACTGGATACCAACGTTATCCGTGAGAAGGCCAGGCAGCTTTACGCCAAGTTTGCTGAAGGCGCTGGCGACGACGATCCCGAATCCGAACCATCGACCGCATCTCCCACCAAACCAACCAAATTCAATGCCAGCAAGGGCTGGTTTGAAAAATTTCAAAAACGATTTAAGCTAAAGAGCGTGGTCCTGCATGGAGAAGATGCTTCTGCTGATAAAGCCGCCGCCGAGGGGTACGTGAACGAGACGTTCAGGACGATCATCGAGGAAGGGGGTTATAAGCCTGAACAAGTTTTTAATATGGATGAGACAGCCTTATTTTGGAAACGGATGCCGTCTCGCACTTTCATCATGATCGAGGAAGCCAGAGCCCCTGGATTTAAGGCCCACAAAGATCGGGTGACTTTAGTAATGTGTGGGAATGCTGCGGGCTTTATGATAAAGCCTGGTCTTATTTATAAGTCCAAAAACCCAAGGGTCCTCAAAAACAAAAATAAGAACCTGCTGCCAGTGTATTGGATACACAACCAGAAGTCCTGGATTACGAAACTCCTCACATCTGATTGGTTCCACCAGTGCTTCATTCCCGAGGTCAAGCTTTATCTCGCAGAAAAAGGACTCGAGTTCAAAGTGCTGATGCTCATGGATAATGCAGGAGGTCACGCGCTCGACCTGTCGTATGATGGCGTACAAATAGAGTTCTTACCGCCAAACACCACATCGCTGATACAGCCCATGGATCAAGGCGTCATTCGCGCATTTAAGGCACTTTATACGCGAAACACCCTGCAGCACCTGGTCGAGGCTATGGACTCGGACGAAAACTTCTCGCTGAAGGCGTACTGGCGTGAGTACACCATTGCAACGTGTCTGCAAAATATTCAGATGGCCATAAAGGAGATGAAGACAGAAACTTTGAATGCCTGCTGGAAAAAATTGTGGCCAGTAGTCCACGATTACGTGTACAAGGGTTTCTCTCCTGACGAAGTCCACCACTCTGCAGTATATAAGGCAGTGAAGCTGGCAAAATTACTAGGAGGAGATGGCTTCAATGATATGACTCCCGATGACGTTGAGGAGCTGCTCGAGGCCCACTCAGATCCGTTAACGGACGAAGACCTGGCGGAGATGACTAAGTCAGCAAGTGAGGAAGAAAAAGAGGAAGAAGAGGGTCCAGGGGATGAAGAAGAAGAAGGCCTATCACTGGAACGCCTCGCAACCCTAGTGAGAATGGCAAAATAACTTAAGGAAAGGGCTGAAGAATGGGACGCCCAGATGATTCGTTCGTTGAAGTTCAGAAATGTAATCGACGGAGGCATTGAAGTCTATAAAAACCTCCTCGCCCAGATGAAAAGGCAGCGCCAGCAACTGCCCATCACTATGTTCCTCACCCGAAAAAAGAAAGAAGACACGCCTACGTCTTCAGCACGAAAAGAAGTTCCGGACGACGACGAAGATACTGCACCACCTGACGAGGCGCCTGCTGAAGTGGCGCCTTCAGAAGAGGTGTAATGCTCTTCTTTGCTGTGCAGTACAGTAAAAACTATTATTGATATACTTACCCAGTATCTATTACAGTATTTTCAAATATACTGTACAGCTATATATACACATACAAATATTTTTCTAATACGTAAGGATGGGTCTCAAAAGTGTGTTTAAGAGTGCAGAAAGGGTTTATAAGAGCGTGGGAAAGGTTTATAAGAGTATGGGGAGGGTTTTTAAAGGCTTAAAATATATAAAAATAATAAAATAAATATATGGTTTCTACTTCGCGGATTTTCACCTATCACGGGGGGTTCTGGAACGTAACCCCCGTGATAAACGAGGGATGAGTGTGTATATATATATATATATATATATATATATATATATATATATATATATATATATACACAGACTTGGCATTTAATATGGAATATTTTATTTTCTTGACGGGTTTACTTTCTGAACTCGGTCCTATATACATACATACATACATACATACATACTCATTTCGGGATGTTGAGGGCCTACCCGAACGTGCTTCACTCTCCACTGATGTGCGGCCATCTTTGAAGCGGTTGTACCACTCCTTTATCTGTGTGGTGCTCATTGCTTCGTCCCCAAAGGCCTGTTGAATCTTGCGGATCGTTTCCACTTGGGAATCGCCAAGCTTTACACAAAATTTGATGCAGTCGCGTTGTTCAAGTTTTTCCGTCATTTTGTCAAAAACGAAAATCCGACGGCGCTCACTTACACTTCCTCACTCATCGGCGGTCTGCCGTCGAATGACAGCTTCTGCAGGTGGGAAAAAATTCACGCGTGCGCATTAGGATCGCCTACATACGTGCACCAATCAACGCCTCCCTAGCTTCATTTGTTTACGCACGACAAATTAAGGTCGCATACTTTTTGAACACACCTCGTGTATATATATATATATATATATATATATATATATATATACCCTCCCATCTACTTTCTCAACAATCCTCTCCAAGAAGTTCTGTCACTCAAGCTTTTGGGTCTCACTATCTGCCATGATCTTTCTTGGGAAAACCACATTTCCAAGCTGGCCTCCAAAGCCAGTCGCCGACTGGGCATCCTCCGTCGTGCGAAGTCCTTCCTCGGCACACCTGAGCTCCTCACCACATACAAGGCTTTCATCCGCAGCTCAATGGAATACTGTTCTCCCCTATGGGCTGGTGCTCCTGCCTCACACCTGGCTCGGCTTCACGCTGTTGAATCCAAAGCTTTCAAAATCATTGGAATCTCCCGCGATGAAGCTATCTCTGAGGGCCTTTCACTCACTCACCGCAGGCAGGTAGGTGGTCTTTCTGTCTTCTACCGACTCCTCTCCGGCCTTGCTCCCCCAGCTCTCTCTGTGCTCTGTCCCCCAAATATTCCTACAGGTCGCACAAGATCTGCCAGCAACCCTCTGATGGTTAAACTGCCGAAATCTCGGCTCTCTGCTCACCTTCACTCTTTCATTCCTCTTTTCTCCCGCCTGTGGAACAAACTCCCACACTCCCTTCAATCCCTCTCCTCCCTCCAGGTCTTTAAAACAGCTGTTCACCACCATCTCTTATCTTCCCCCATCCATAACCTTGATCTTTTCTACCCCCACTAATTCACCCCAGATCCACCTTGTTTGAAATTCCAACTTATTTCCTGGAAATCCTGGCAGTGTCCATATGTTTATACCTCTCCCACCCCCCCCCCCCCCTTCACATGCCTCCCCCCCTTCACATGCCTCCCCCCTTCACATGCCTCCCCCCCAAAGCCCTCTCCCTCCCACAGATCTCTCGATGTCTCCATGTCTCTCGGTCCCTGCTCTCAAATGTTGTGTTTGTGTCCTTCCCCCTCTCTCCCCATCTTGTCTACCGCTCCCGATGTTATTTGTTTTATGTGTCTGTTTGTCTTTCTGTGTGATTAATTTTCGCTCTTTCACGAGCCTCGATCTTGTATACAAAAAAAAAAAAAAAAAAAATAAAAAAATATATATATATGTATATATACTATATATATATATATATATATATATATATATATATATATATATATATATATATATATATATACACAAAGAATTAAGTTAAGCACCCCCCCCCCGTTTTTTTACAACCTCGCACATTACAAGTTTGTTGTCGTCAAAACAGTGTAATATACCCATGATATTGCTATATTTTCTGGAGAAGTGATATTATGGTCACATAAAAACATAACAATCATGCCGTTTTCAATATTTTATTCTGAATAATTTAAGGTGAAATTTTTTGGGAATTTTAGGCATATTTTCACCTCAATTTAAGTATGGAGCTATAGGTCCATCACGGACAGTGTGGATGACGTTTATGTTTTCTAACGTACAGTCATTGTTCTGAGAAGACCTCTAGCGATCTTTGCGTCAATAACGTGTGTAGGACCCACGTGATCGGATCACTGACTCAACCCTACGTCTCATAGGCCCTGTAAGCCGTCGTATGCGTTGCTGTGGCAGGTTGTTCCATTCCCGATGTAATGCACGTTCCAATTCATCCAGATTGGCTATTGGAGCGACCATCTTCGCAATTTGTCGTCCCAACATGTCCCAAACGTGCTCGAGGGGGTTCAGGTCAGGACTGTACGCAGGGCAGGGGATGGTTGTCACAGCACCTTGCTCCAGCAAGGCTCGGACGCGTCTCGCACGGTGAGGCCTGGCGTTGTCATCCATGAAGATGGGTCTGCTGGCGAGGGTGTGGTCATCGAAGTGCGGGATTACGGTGGTATTCAGGATTTCCTCGGCATATCGCTCTCCGTTGAGGTTACCTCGCACAGTTATCAGGTCCAACTTACAGTCATGGGAGAAGCATCCCCAGACCATAATCGAGCCACCACCAAAGGGTACCGTTGGTTGAATGTTTTTAGGTGCATACGCGGTGTTTTTGTGGCGCCACACCCGAACACGCCCATCTGTCACGTACAGCAAGAACCGGCTTTCATTCCGACCAATGAACTCGCCTCCAAGACCGGATGTTCCATCCACGTCGCGCTCGGCACCATGCCAAACGCTCCCTCTGATGTCGTTCGAGTAGCCTTGGACGCTTGATCACTCGTCTTGACCTTAAACCGGCCGATTTCAGGCGGTTCCTCACGGTACGGTGACATAGCCTTCTGTTGGGCAGCCAGTTGTCCTTCAGGAAATGGCTCGAGGCGAAGGGATATCGTCGCACCAGTCTCAAAAGCGCTCTATCTTGGCGGACTGTTGTCACGCGAGGTCTTCCAGACCTTGGGCGGTCCTTCACCGCATCCGTTTCCTGGTGTTTCTGCACCAACCGACTGATCACCGAATGGTGGTAACCAAACGTTCGAGCTACAGCTTTTCTGGACATTCCGGACTCGATCATGCCTATTATCCGCCATCGTTCTCCGTCCGACAACCGTCTACGAGCCACCATTACGAGAAAATGACCATGTAACCCCCACACGAGCTCAGGCGTGACTTGCAATAACCCGTGATGATAGTGCATTTACAGAAAATCACGACCACGTGGATGATAACACGTGCTGCACGAGCGATGGGCGTCACAGATGAGTGCACTCATCTGCATTTCATCAATGGATAATTGCTAATGTCATACCAATCATTATTTGATCTCACATACCTTAGAATATATGCCAATGTATACATATACACAAAGAATATATACTGAAACGCAAAAGAAACTTACCACCTTTGAAACCTTTAAATATCAACAACAACACTGCGTGTAGTAAATGTGTGAACTTATTTGTGGACAATAGTGTCCTCACTGTCAGACAAAACGGTCACGGATGGTCACTTGAACCTTCAATGGTCACTTCATAGCACAGCTGTTGAACAGCCGTTTTGAATGTCAGTGTTTAGCCAAGGGGTATGGGATGATTTTAATAAGCTGCACATGATGTCTTGATATTGGCTTTAAAAAGGCCAGTGCAAAATGGGCATTTCAATCAACATGCCACGATTGTCAAGGGATCAACGGTAGCGTGCCCTGGGCATGCTGCAAGGCGGACTGAGCTACCGTGAGGTGGCACGTCGCCTTGGCTGTTCACACCAGACGATATCGGCCCTGGTGGACAGAGACACCCTCCACAACTCTGCAGATGACAGACCTCGATCAGGGAGGCCAAGAGTCACCACTGCAAGGCAGGACAGGCAGATGGTCCGAAGTCACCTGCGGGATCGATTCCGTCCAGCATCCCGCACTGCGGCAGAAACTCCGGGGCGTGCAAACCCACGGATCTCCAATGATACTGCACGAAGACGACTGCATGACTCTGGTCTGACTGCCAGAAGACCATACAGAGGCCCCGTGATGACGGCTGCCCATCGCCGCAACCGACAGAGATGGTGCCAGCAGCATCAGCGGTGGACCTTGGCGCAGTGGAACGAGGTCGCTTTCAGCGATGAGTCAAGGTTCTGTTTCAGCGATGAGTCAAGCGATGAGTCAAGGCCGATATCGTCTGGTGTGAACAGCCAAGGCGACGTGCCACCTCACGGTAGCTCAGTCTGCCTTGCAGCATGCCCAGGGCACGCTGCCGTTGATCCCTTGACAATCGTAGCATGTTGATTGAAATGCCCATTTTGCACTGGCCTTTTTAAAGCCAATATCAAGACATCACGTGCAGCTCATTAAAATCATCCCGTACCCCTTGGCTAATCACTGACAGTCAAAACGGCTGTTCAACAGCTGTGCTATGAAGTGACCATTGAAGGTTCAAGTGACCATCCGTGACCGTTTTGTCTGACAGTGAGGACACTATTGTCCACAAATAAGTTCACACATTTACTACACGCAGTGTTTTTGTTGATATTTAAAGGTTTCAAAGGTGGTAAGTTTCTTTTGCGTTTCAGTATATATTAGGGGGTGCTTACCTTAATTCGTTGTGTAGGGGTGCTTAACTTAATTCTTTGTGTATATGTATGTATGTATGTATGTATGTATGTATGTATGTATGTATGTATGTATGTATGTATGTATATATATATATATATATATATATATATATATATATATATATATACACACATATACACACACATGACCACAGGCACCACTTGAAATAAATTTTGCCGAGTTCCAGCCATCCTTAGTTACCAACACAGGCTCAATGAAACGCACATGTATTCACTGCTCCACCGTAGAAGAGGTGACATGATCCTTGTGTGCCAGATCTTACACGGAACAGTTAGATTGGACCCAGACGAGTTACTTACCCAACAGCACAACACAAACACCAGAGGACACTCCTTGAAGATCTTCAAAGAAAGGAGCCTCTAGAAGTCAAGAACAAGTTCTTTGCACATCAGATAGTGGATGATTGGAATAATCTTGCGGGTACCGCAGAAGCCTCCTCGATGCAGACTTTCAAAACCAACCATGACAAGCATTGGTGGGAGAGGAGGGGTTAGGGGGTGAGGTGGTGGGGGAGGAGGTAGGTGGTGGGAGGGGGAAGGAGGGGTTGGGGTGAGGTGGTGGGGGGAGGGGTAGGTGGTGGGAGGGGGAAGGATGGGAGGGGGAAGGATGGGTTGGGGTGAGGTGGTGGGGGGGACAGGAAGGAGGGGAGGAGGGGTTAGGGGGTGGCAGGAAAGGGGAGGAGGAGTTAGGGGGTGAGGTGGTGGGGGAGGTAGGTGGTGGGAGGGGGAAGGAGGGGTTGGGGGTGAGGTGGTGGGGGGGAGGGGTAGGTGGTGGGAGGGGGAATGATGGGTTGGGGTGAGGTGGTGGGGGGGGGCAAGGGGGACAGGGAGGGAGGGAGGAGGGGTTAGGGGGTGGCAGGAAAGGGGAGGAGGAGTTAGGGGGTGAGAGGTGGGGGGGGGGTAGGTGGTGGGGGGGGAGGTAGGTGGTGGGAGGGGGAAGGATGGGTTGGGGGTGAGGTGGTGGGGGGAGGAGGGGGACAGGGAGGGGGGGGAGGAGAGGTTAGGGGGTGGCAGGAAAGGGGAGGAGGAATTAGGGGGTGAGGCAGTGGGGAGTGGGGGGGGGGGTAGGTGGTGACAGTGCCGTGTATATTGAGAGTCTGGCCAACTGAAATACTGGTGCCATGTTGCATACCTAACTTCGCGCGCTGGCACTGCGAGATGTATGTCAGCTGTGGCAATCCTGTAGTTCTGTGACGAGGGAATCGATGTTATTACTGTTTGGTCGCAGGTTTAATGAGGAACAACTAATTCAAGTTAAAGTGACGTGTTGTTTGTTATTGGAATAATAAAATCTGCAAGCGGCATCATTTATTCACACGAATTGTTTGCCTATCGCGGCACACGATTTATTGTCAGCTGCATACAGCATACTGATAAATTTTATTTCTCTTGGCATGAAATTGTAATTTGATAAAATGGAGCTTGTATACTAGTTTTCATCTATTATCTGGAAACGTAACATACAATATTCCCATAATGCTACGAAAGTACAATGTCTATTATTGTATTCATTAGCTTGGGTTCACAAATGTTGTTATAACTTGACTCGCACCATAATCAGCAATAAAAAAAGTAAACAGACTCATAGGTACATTGTTTATTTGTCTTTCTTGAAGAAATCCGCCATTAAACATTATAACCTTGGTGATATATTTAGATAAAATAGATATATATATCAAATGTGTACGTGTATATACATATATCCTATTTCAATTTCTTGACAAGCGCTCGCATTGCCATACTTTTGCTGCCATGCTCTCTGGTCGTAACTTTACGTTGCGTTTTAAGGCTGTGTGCTTGTCCTCTTGCAAAAATATACAAACGGACAGTGAAGAATCTCACTAACAGGCGGTTTTTGGCATCATGACATTTGGGAACGTCAATATCTGACACGAGGTCATTGCATTGCTTGACAAGTCGCTGCACTAAATTCTTACCACTGAGGCTCTCTGGCTTTTCTGAAGAATTGTTCTGCACGTAGAAAAAGTGCCATTCCGAGGTCAGTGCAATGAGTAAGAGCACCTTCACAGAACTCCTTCAACCTGGTCAAAGCATGAAAGTCCTCTTCTGAACTTACATGTTTATCTTTCACCATCTTCAAACAACTCAAACACAAAACCTTTTCTACTTTTGCAATGCAATATCCTGCCAGGTAATAGAGACTGGACATTTCAGCTTGACTGAGGCTGGCCTCTGATGACATCTCAACGCTGATCAATTGCTCAATGTCGTCCTCTTTTGAAGGAAGCACAAGTTGGTCTAGAAATTCTGCGAGGAACACTCTGTCGTCCTCCAGATAACTTCCTGACGAGGGACATTTTAGAAATTGAGCGACTGTGATAATCTTCAGAGCCTGTCTGAACTCGACGCAGTTTGGAACAGGGTTCTTCTTGCGAATTGATCCAAATAAATTTTCAATGCAGTCTTGTGTGAATCGCGCAGTTAACACATAGGAATGTCCTCTTTCCAGCAGGTCTTTGTGGAGATCCAGTATAGTTGTTGTAGAAAGAGGAACACCAGCTTGAAATGGTTTCCACGTCTTGCTGACCGACAGCTCCTGAAATACATGACATGTCATTTTGAGGTGCTCGATTGCTTCTCCGTAAGCTTTTTCATGGACATTAGACTAAACCACTTGTTCATGGTGTCAATGAACCAAGCTGTTGTTAGAAGTTCTTTATCATATCCCTCCCTCTCAACAAGATAGCAAAGGCCTGAAGAAACAGATTCGCTAAAAAAGTTTAATGCAGAGCAAACTTTCATTTTGTCAAAGTGACCACCAGCTTCCAGCTTTGACTCGGTCAATTTGGGTGTGATCCGCAGATCATCATCAACTTGGAATTCCATCAACTGACGGAGAGGTGTCAAGCTGACTGCTTGTGATGGCAGCTGAAATTGTTCCATTGTTTTGTCATCAATGACAAATACCTGACCATTCACCAAGCTCGCTTTTACGTTTTTGATCAAGTGTGGCACATCGAACATAAAATGCAAAAACGTGTCTTCGACAAACGGATGAACAATCTTGTGAATTGTCCTACTGTGCTTGGGACAAACGATCCCGAAAGACTTATGAAGCGCTCGATTTGCACTACCCATATCACTTGTCACGCAGATTACACGCAAGCCTATTTCAGTTGCTCGTTTGATGACGTCGAGGATCAAAGGCTTCAGTTGTCTTCCATCCACACTGTTGCCAGTGTAATGATAGGCAACTGTTTGTTTCCACCTAGTGGTCACTCCACCTAGCATAACCACAAGTGCATGTGTTGCTTCTCCATTGCCGCCGGGCAAGGTGACATCACCTCTGCGACAACTCGAACTCCGATCAAACTGCACTCCAGCTTGTATTGCCATCTCATCTAGACTAAGGCAGCATTATCGCTCATATTGCTTCATCATTTTTACCTTCAATTTTAAAAAATCAAAAACCTCAGTGAGAACACCTGGTTCCATGGGAACAACCTCTAATCTCCTTCTGAGAGACCTCAGAGAAGGCAGTGGTTGTTTCTGTTCAAGGAGGGTTTCATAGCCAGTTGTTCTAACAGGCGAAACGTAGCTGCAGTCCTTTTTTAATTGAGTCATTTGACCACTTACAACCCCGAGTTGTCTTCAGTGAGAGTTTTTTAATTTGATCTGCATTGAACACTTTTTTGATGCTTTTCTCCAAGCACATTTTTTCACGGTAGATCTTCCATTTTGCTCGTTGTGCAGAAGCAAGTTTTCTCTGCAGTTCAGCGGTGCGGCTTTCCAGTGTCTTAATAATTAGCCGGTGATCAGCAGCGGAATTTTCGACAGTACTGCTCTCAACGTTGTCCTCTTCAACCGTGTTACACTCACTTGTAGCATTATCTTCCAATTCTTCATGTTCTGAACAATTCAAGAAACATATGGCCAAAATAAATATCAGAACCATCGTAACACAATAATTTATAGTTAATAATATAAATTATGGTGTATATGTTTGACCTTCAGCAGTACTGCAGGATGGCTGGCTCTTTGTGTACGTGTGATCCACGCATGGACTTTTTGTAGCCGGACCACCTCTCTTCCGGGGTGACTTACGAGGAGCCTTTCCCTTCTTTGCAGCAGAAGTGAATGCAAAGATGGAAGGCACAGCGTTCATTTTCAACTTTTTCTTGCCATCAAGTCTATTCTTCTCATATTGAGATTCATCAAAATGGTCCTGGAAGAAACAATTCACATGGTCATGAGGTTATTCTTTTTGCGTCGACGCACGGTCCTTTTGCTGACCGACCGGACCCATTCAACCACCAACGGCTACAAGCGTCTTCATTGAACTCAAAGCTGAGTAGACTCATAGAGAAGCCGACTACAAAACCATTTTCCTTTCTTTTATCTTTTCCGTGTCTTTTTTTTAATTTTATTTTTTTATCTTTTCTGTATCTACCCGGTGTGTACCCTGGTTAGAATAGGTACACCGTATCCCTGCGTGTCGTAAGAGGCGACTAAGAGGGTTGGCGTCAGGAAGGGCATCCGGCCATAAAAACATTGCTTCAAAAAGAGAACCATGACAATTACCACTACATATGAGCAGGGTACAGCCCGAAGTGGAGATTGGTTTCTGAGGTTTGGGACATGGAATGTAGGGACAATGACAGGGAGATCAGGTGAAGTGGTGGAAGTATTGGTCAGAAGAAGAGTGGACATATATTGTGTGCAAGAGACGAGATGGAAGGGAAGTGGTGTGAGAATGGTGAAGGGTAGGCAGGGACAGAAATACACGTTTGTGTGGCAAGGGTGCCCGGAGGGCGTGAATGGTGTTGGTGTCCTGTTTTCTGAGGAGTTTGTAGACAGTGTGGTGAGTGTGACTAGAGTGAGTGATAGGTTGATGATGGTGAAAATGATGATTGGAAAGCTCTTGGTGAACGTCATCTCGGGATATGCTCCGCAGGTTGGTCGGAGCGATGAAGAGAAGGACAAGTTCTGGTGTGCGATAGAGAAGCTGATGGAAAACGTGAAAGATGAGGAAGTTGTTGTGGTAGGAGGAGACCTAAATGGACATGTGGGAAGGAGTATGGATGGTTTTGAGGGAGTTCATGGGGGTTACGGATATGGTGTGAGAAGTGGAGAAGGTGAAAGGGTTTTTGGAGTTTGCCGATGGAGCTGATTTGTTGATTTGTAGTACTCAGTTCCAGAAAGGGGATAATAAGCTTGTTACATACACATCAGGTGGGTCGACGACAACCGTCGACTACCTGATGGTGCGTAGGCGAGATAGGGGGCACCTCCGGGACACAAAGGTGATCCCAGGGGAGGAGGCTGTTTCACAGCACCACTTGGTTGTCTGCGACATGAGGGTGAAAGGTGCGAGGAGAGCTCGGCGGGTAAAGTACCAACCGAGAATGAAGGTGTGGAGGTTGAAAGAGGTGACAGTAAGGGAGGCATTAAAAGAGAGGCTGAGTAGGGTAGAGGATGATGTGGTTGAGCTTGAACGTGGTTGGATGTCAATGAAAGATAGTCTGTTGGGAGCCGTTGGTGAGGTATGTGGATGGACAAAAGGACCACCGAGGCACTCGGAAACATGGTGGTGGGATGATGGAGTTGGAAAGAGGATTGACGACAAGAGGAAGACGTTCAAGGAGTGGCAGAAGGCGAAGGGTACGGGAGCAGAAAAAGCAGAGCATGAAAGTTATAAGGCAGCCAAGAAGGCTGCAAAGAAAGAGGTAGCAAAGGCGCAGGAGGCATGTAGGAAAATGTTCGGACAACGCTTGGATTCGGAAGAGGGTCAGAGAGCGGTATTCAGGATTGCAAAGCAGATAGCGAAAGAGAGGTGTGATGTGATGGGGGTGAGTTGCTTGAAAGATGAAGTGGGACAAATCGTTGTGGACCCAGATGGAATTAAAGGAAGATGGAAAAGA
Source organism: Myxine glutinosa (assembly GCF_964187855.1). Lineage (NCBI taxonomy): Eukaryota > Metazoa > Chordata > Myxini > Myxiniformes > Myxinidae > Myxine > Myxine glutinosa. The sequence goes on along the minus strand of NC_136263.1, from coordinate 99,771,888 downwards.
TATATGGAAATGCTGTTGAATACAGAGATTGAATGGGATGACAACATAGAGAGTAACCCAGTTTTAGGACCGGCAGAGAAAATAACTGAGAAGGAAGTTGAGGAAGCGATAAAAGCAATGAAGAGTAGAAAAGCGGGAGGGCCGACGGGAGTTGTGGGAGATATGTTGAAGGCAGCAGGAAGTTGGGGTGTGAAGACAATGACAGAGATCTATAATCTGGTGGTGAAAGAAGGCCGCATTCCAGTGGATTGGGAACTGAGTACCCTCGTCCCTCTATACAAGGGGAAAGGTGACCCTCTGGACTGTGGCTCGTATAGAGCGATAAAGTCATTGGAGCATGGAATGAAGGTATTGGAAAGGGTGTTGGAGAGGAGGATAAGGAAGAAGGTGATCGACGAAATGCAGTTTGGATTTATGCCAGGAAGAGGAACGACAGACGTGCTCTTTATTGTGAGGCAGTTGCAGGAGAAGTACATGGAGAAGAGGAAGAAGTTGTTTTTTGGGTTTGTTGATCTGGAGAAAGCATTCGATAGGGTTCCTCGCGAAGTATTGACATGGGCATTGAGGAAGTTAGAAGTGGAGGAATGGTTGATCAGAGTTGTGATGGCAATGTACAAAAGAGCGCGCACAGCTGTAAGGACGAAGGACGGGAACAGTGGTGAGTTTGAGGTGAAGGTGGAAGTGCATCAGGGGTCGGTACTAAGTCCACTACTATTTGTAGCTGTGATGGAGGTGCTGGCTCAGAACGTAAAGGAGGGTTTACCGTGGGAGTTGTTGTATGCAGATGATTTGGTGTTGATTGTGGAAAGTATGGATGGACTGAAGGAAAAGATGAACAAGTGGAAGGAATGTATGGAGACAAAAGGTCTGAAGGTGAATATAGGAAAGACGAAGGTGATGGCAAGTGGTAAAGCATGTGGTGAGGTGGAAAGAACTGGGAAGTGGCCATGTGCTGTGTGCAGGAAGGGTGTCGGAGTGAATTCCATTCAATGTACAATGTGCGCTGAGTGGGTTCATCAAAAATGTAGTGGTCTGAGAGGGTATGGCAGCTGGCAGCTACATTGGCAGCTGGCAGTACCAGTGTGGCAGCTACATTCAAATGTAAGGTGTGCACAGAGAGAGCTGCAGATGGAGGAAATGTTGAGTTGGATCTTGGAGACGGCGTGAAGCTGGAAGGTGTGAAAACATTTTGCTACCTTGGAGACATGCTGAATGGAGAAGGTGGATCAGACTCGGCAACGGTTGCTAGAGTGAGATGTGCATGGAAGAAGTTTTAGGAACTGAGTGGCGTGCTGACGAGGAGGGGAGTGTCGTTGAAGCTGAAGGGAAAGGTGTATGCTGCATGTGTGAGAAGTGTTATGATTTATGGGAGCGAGACATGGGTCATGAATGTAGAGCAGCAACGAAGGTTGGAAAGGGTGGAAATGCGAATGGTTCGGTGGATGTGCGAAGTATCGTTGAGAGAGAGGAAGACAAATGATGAATTGCGAAAGATGATGGGAATAGAGCCTGTGATGGATGCTGTGAAGAGGAACAGGTTGAGATGGTTTGGTCATGTGTTGAGGAAGGATGAAAGTGACTGGTTGAGAAGAGTGATGGAAATGAATGTAGAAGGAAGTAGAAGACGGGGAAGACCGAGAAAGACTTGGCTAAAGATGGTGGAAGAAGAAATGTGGGCAAGGGGGTTAAACAAGGAGAGATGCAGAAAATAGGGCAAAATGGAGAAGATTGTCATGGGGACCGCAAGGCTAACCCCCGCTATAGCAGGGAAAATGGCCTTAAAATGCATGTTGTTGTTGTATGAGGTTATTCTTTATCAATCAAGAAAAACAGTTTATGTTTATGGCATATACACACTTCTTCCATTAATAAATAATACAAATACTGCCGCACGGGAGTGCAGGCTGTTCAGATTGAATTGGGGCTCCATATCAACCTACACCCACAACGTTATGCAGAGTGCGATCTATTGAAACAATCCAAATTAACTGCTTTTTTTGGCAATATAATATTTGGAAACAGTATTATTTTCCCCCCAAAAATGTTACGTTTTCAAAGAACACTTTACTCAGGAAACTGACACAAACAGTGACAAATATTGCGTCATAAACAAGTATTTCCTGATATATAAGCATATATAAACAGTGCATGTTACAGGGTATATGTATAATAAGGGATTATGTGTAATGCCTGATTTTCAGTTATTATACATAATCCATAATCCCATAATCCTTACATAAAAATGGCCTCTAAACGGTGGTATTTATACATAATCCCTCAGGCTAGTTTAAAAAAAATTCCTGTTTATCATCGCCGCCCGCCCCATAAAAGTCGTCCGCCCCTAAAAATATATTTTTTTTTTTGCTCGCGAAGTCAGTAAAATCCGTTCCCGCTCATGGAACGTCATGAATAAATGGCAACCAACATTCTCTTGGTGTTGAACTCTACTCAACATGTATGAGTGCTATAATAGCAGTAGCTGGTGATATATAGATACATCTATGAGTGCTCTAATAGCAGTAGCTGGTGATATATAGATACATCTATGAGTGCTCTAATAGCAGTAGCTGCTGATATATAGATACATCTATGAGTGCTATAATAGCAGTCGCTGCTGATAGATAGATACATCTATGAGTGCTCTAATAGCAGTAGCTGCTGATATATAGATACATCTATGAGTGCTCTAATAGCAGTAGCTGCTGATAGATAGATACATCTATGAGTGCTCTAATAGCAGTAGCTGCTGATAGATAGATACATCTATGAGTGCTCTAATAGCAGTAGCTGCTGATAGATAGATACATCTATGAGTGCTATAATAGAAGGAGCTGCTGATAGATAGATACATCAATGAGTGCTCTAATAGCAGTAGCTGCTGATATATAGATACATCTATGAGTGCTATAATAGCAGTAGCTGCTGATAGATAAATACATCTATGAGTGCTCTAATAGCAGTAGCTGCTGATAGATAGATACATCTATGAGTGCTCTAATAGCAGTAGCTGCTGATAGATAGATACATCTATGAGTGCTATAATAGAAGGAGCTGCTGATAGATAGATACATCAATGAGTGCTCTAATAGCAGCAGCTGCTGATAGATAGATACATCTATGAGTGCTATAATAGCAGTAGCTGCTGATATATAGATACATCTATGAGTGCTCTAATAGCAGTAGCTGCTGATAGATAGATACATCTATGAGTGCTCTAATAGCAGCAGCTGCTGATAGATAGATACATCTATGAGTGCTATAATAGAAGTAGCTGCTGATAGATAGATACATCAATGAGTGCTATAATAGCAGTAGCTGCTGATAAATAGATACATCAATGAGTGCTCTAATAGCAGCAGCTGCTGATAGATAGATACATCTATGAGTGCTATAATAGCAGTAGCTGCTGATAGATAGATACATCAATGAGTGCTCTAATAGCAGCAGCTGCTGATAGATAGATACATCTATGAGTGCTATAATAGAAGGAGCTGCTGATAGATAGATACATCAATGAGTGCTCTAATAGCAGCAGCTGCTGATAGATAGATACATCTATGAGTGCTATAATAGCAGTAGCTGCTGATATATAGATACATCTATGAATGCTATAATAGCAGCAGCTGCTGATATATAGATACATCAATGAGTGCTATAATAGCAGCAGCTGCTGATAGATAGATACATCTATGAGTGCTCTAATAGCAGTAGCTGCTGATAAATAGATACATCTATGAGTGCTATAATAGCAGTAGCTGCTGATATATAGATACATCTATGAGTGCTATTATCGCAGCAGCTGCTGATATATAGATACATCTATGAGTGCTATAATAGCAGTAGCTGCTGATATATAGATACATCTATGAGTGCTATTATCGCAGCAGCTGCTGATATATAGATACATCAATGAGTGCTATAATAGCAGCAGCTGCTGATATATAGATACATCTATGAGTGCTATAATAGCAGTAGCTGCTGATATATAGATACATCTATGAGTGCTATTATCGCAGTAGCTGCTGATATATAGATACATCTATGAGTGCTATAATAGCAGTAGCTGCTGATATATAGATACATCAATGAGTGCTGAAATAGCAGCACCTGCTGATACATAGATACATCTATGAGTGCTATAATAGCAGTAGCTGCTGATAGATAGATACATCTATGAGTGCTATAATAGCAGTAGCTGCTGATATATAGATACATCTATGAGTACTATTATCGCAGTAGCTGCTGATATATAGATACATCAATGAGTGCTGAAATAGCAGTAGCTGCTGATATATAGATACATCTATGAGTGCTATAATAGCAGTAGCTGCTGATATATAGATACGTCTATGAGTGCTGAAATAGCAGCAGCTGCTGATAGATAGATACATCTATGAGTGCTATAATAGCAGCAGCTGCTGATAGATAGATACATCTATGAGTGCTATAATAGCAGCAGCTGCTGATATATAGATACATCTATGAGTGCTGAAATAGCAGCAGCTGCTGATAGATAGATACATCTATGAGTGCTATAATAGCAGCAGCTGCTGATAGATAGATACATCTATGAGTGCTATAATAGCAGCAGCTGCTGATAGATAGATACATCTATGAGTGCTATAATAGCAGCAGCTGCTGATAGATAGATACATCTATGAGTGCTATAATAGCAGTAGCTGCTGATATATAGATACATCTATGAGTGCTATAATAGCAGTAGCTGCTGATATATAGATACATCTATGAGTGCTATAATAGCAGTAGCTGCTGATAGATAGATACATCAATGAGTGCTGAAATAGCAGCAGCTGCTGATAGATAGATACGTCTATGAGTGCTGAAATAGCAGCAGCTGCTGATAGATAGATACATCTATGAGTGCTGTAATAGCAGCAGCTGCTGATAGATAGATACATCTATGAGTGCTATAATAGCAGTAGCTGCTGATAGATAGATACATCTATGAGTGCTATAATAGCAGTAGCTGCTGATATATAGATACATCTATGAGTGTTATAATAGCAGTAGCTGCTGATATATAGATACATCTATGAGTGCTGTAATAGCAGTAGCTGCTGATATATAGATACATCTATGAGTGCTATAATAGCAGTAGCTGCTGATATATAGATACATCTATGAGTGCTATAATAGCAGTAGCTGCTGATAGATAGATACATCTATGAGTGCGAAAATAGCAGTAGCTGCTGATATATAGATACATCTATGAGTGCTGAAATAGCAGTCGCTGCTGATATAGATACATCTATGAGTGCTATAATAGCAGTAGCTGCTGATAGATAGATACATCTATGAGTGCTCTCATAGCAGTAGCTGCTGATAAATAGATACATCTATGAGTGCTCTAATAGCAGCAGCTGCTGATAGATAAATACATCAATGAGTGCTCTAATAGCAGTAGCTGCTGATAAATAGATACATATATGAGTGCTATAATAGCAGCAGCTGCTGATAGATAGATACATCAATGAGTGCTATAATAGCAGTAGCTGCTGATAGATAGATACATCTATGAGTGCTCTAATAGCAGCAGCTGCTGATAGATAGATACATCTATGAGTGCTCTAATAGCAGCAGCTGCTGATAGATAGATACATCTATGAGTGCTCTAATAGCAGTAGCTGCTGATAAATAGATACATCAATGAGTGCTCTAATAGCAGCAGCTGCTGATAGATAGATACATCCATGAGTGCTATAATAGCAGTAGCTGCTGATAGATAGATACATCTATGAGTGCTCTAATAGCAGCAGCTGCTGATAGATAGATACATCTATGAGTGCTCTAATAGCAGTAGCTGCTGATAAATAGATACATCTATGAGTGCTATAATAGCAGTAGCTGCTGATAGATAGATACATCTATGAGTGCTCTAATAGCAGCAGCTGCTGATAGATAGATACATCTATGAGTGCTCTAATAGCAGCAGCTGCTGATAAATAGATACATCTATGAGTGCTCTAATAGCAGCAGCTGCTGATAAATAGATACATCTATGAGTGCTCTAATAGCAGCAGCTGCTGATAAATAGATACATCTATGAGTGCTCTAATAGCAGCAGCTGCTGATAAATAGATACATCTATGAGTGCTATAATAGCAGCAGCTGCTGATAGATAGATACATCTATGAGTGCTCTAATAGCAGCAGCTGCTGATAAATAGATACATCTATGAGTGCTCTTATAGCAGCAGCTGCTGATAAATAGATACATCTATGAGTTCTATAATAGCAGCAGCTGCTGATAGATAGATACATCTATGAGTGCTCTAATAGCAGCAGCTGCTGATAAATAGATACATCTATGAGTGCTCTAATAGCAGCAGCTGCTGATAAATAGATACATCTATGAGTTCTATAATAGCAGCAGCTGCTGATAGATAGATACATCTATGAGTGCTCTAATAGCAGCAGCTGCTGATAAATAGATACATCTATGAGTGCTATAATAGCAGTAGCTGCTGATAGATAGATACATCTATGAGTGCTATAATAGCAGTAGCTGCTGATAGATAGACACATCTATGAGTGCTATAATAGCAGTAGCTGCTGATATATAGATACATCTTTGAGTGCTATAATAGCAGTAGCTGCTGATATATAGATACATCTATGAGTGCTATAATAGCAGTAGCTGCTGATATATAGATACATCTATGAGTGCTATAATAGCAGTAGCTGCTGATATAAATAGATACATCTATGCGTGCTATAATAGCAGTAGCTGCTGATAAATAGATACATCTATGAGTGCTATAATAGCAGCAGCTGCTGATAGATAGATACATCCATGAGTGCTATAATAGCAGTAGCTGCTGATAGATAGATACATCAATGAGTGCTCTAATAGCAGCAGCTGCTGATAAATAGATACATCTATGAGTGCTATAATAGCAGCAGCTGCTGATAGATAGATACATCAATGAGTGCTCTAATAGCAGTAGCTGCTGATAGATAGATACATCTACGAGTGCTATAATAGCAGTAGCTGCTGATAAATAGATACATCTATGAGTGCTATAATAGCAGCAGCTGCTGATAGATAGATACATCAATGAGTGCTCTAATAGCAGCAGCTGCTGATAGATAGATACATCCATGAGTGCTATAATAGCAGTAGCTGCTGATAGATAGATACATCAATGAGTGCTCTAATAGCAGCAGCTGCTGATAAATAGATACATCTATGAGTGCTATAATAGCAGCAGCTGCTGATAGATAGATACATCAATGAGTGCTCTAATAGCAGCAGCTGCTGATAAATAGATACATCTATGAGTGCTCTAATAGCAGCAGCTGCTGATAAATAGATACATCTATGAGTGCTCTAATAGCAGCAGCTGCTGATAAATAGATACATCTATGAGTGCTATAATAGCAGTAGCTGCTGATAGATAGATACATCAATGAGTGCTCTAATAGCAGTAGCTGCTGATAAATAGATACATCTATGAGTGCTATAATAGCAGCAGCTGCTGATAGATAGACACATCAATGAGTGCTCTAATAGCAGCAGCTGCTGATAAATAGATACATCTATGAGTGCTCTAATAGCAGCAGCTGCTGATAAATAGATACATCTATGAGTGCTCTAATAGCAGCAGCTGCTGATAAATAGATACATCTATGAGTGTTATAATAGCAGCAGCTGCTGATAGATAGATACATCAATAAGTGCTCTAATAGCAGCAGCTGCTGATAAATAGATACATCTATGAGTGCTATAATAGCAGCAGCTGCTGATAGATAGATACATAAATGAGTGCTCTAATAGCAGTAGCTGCTGATAAATAGATACATCTATGAGTGCTCTAATAGCAGCAGCTGCTGATAAATAGATACATCTATGAGTGCTATAATAGCAGTAGCTGCTGATAAATAGATACATCTATGAGTGCTCTAATAGCAGCAGCTGCTGATAAATAGATACATCTATGAGTGCTATAATAGCAGCAGCTGCTGATAGATAGATACATCAATGAGTGCTCTAATAGCAGCAGCTGCTGATAAATAGATACATCTATGAGTGCTCTAATAGCAGCAGCTGCTGATAAATAGATACATCTATGAGTGCTATAATAGCAGCAGCTGCTGATAGATAGATACATCAATGAGTGCTCTAATAGCAGCAGCTGCTGATAAATAGATACATCTATGAGTGCTCTAATAGCAGCAGCTGCTGATAAATAGATACATCTATGAGTGCTATAATAGCAGCAGCTGCTGATAGATAGATACATCTATGAGTGCTCTAATAGCAGCAGCTGCTGATAAATAGATACATCTATGAGTGCTCTAATAGCAGCAGCTGCTGATAAATAGATACATCTATGAGTGCTCTAATAGCAGCAGCTGCTGATAAATAGATACATCAATGAGTGCTCTAATAGCAGCAGCTGCTGATAAATAGATACATCTATGAGTGCTCTAATAGCAGCAGCTGCTGATAAATAGATACATCTATGAGTGCTCTAATAGCAGCAGCTGCTGATAAATAGATACATCTATGAGTGCTATAATAGCAGCAGCTGCTGATAGATAGATACATCAATGAGTGCTCTAATAGCAGCAGCTGCTGATAAATAGATACATCTATGAGTGCTCTAATAGCAGCAGCTGCTGATAAATAGATACATCTATGAGTGCTCTAATAGCAGCAGCTGCTGATAAATAGATACATCTATGAGTGCTATAATAGCAGTAGCTGCTGATAGATAGATACATCTATGAGTGCTATAATAGCAGTAGCTGCTGATATATAGATACATCTTTGAGTGCTATAATAGCAGTAGCTGCTGATATATAGATACATCTATGAGTGCTATAATAGCAGTAGCTGCTGATATATAGATACATCTATGAGTGCTATAATAGCAGTAGCTGCTGATATAAATAGATACATCTATGCGTGCTATAATAGCAGTAGTTGCTGATAAATAGATACATCTATGAGTGCTATAATAGCAGCAGCTGCTGATAGATAGATACATCCATGAGTGCTATAATAGCAGTAGCTGCTGATAGATAGATACATCAATGAGTGCTCTAATAGCAGCAGCTGCTGATAAATAGATACATCTATGAGTGCTATAATAGCAGCAGCTGCTGATAGATAGATACATCAATGAGTGCTATAATAGCAGTAGCTGCTGATAAATAGATACATCTATGAGTGCTCTAATAGCAGTAGCTGCTGATAAATAGATACATCTATGAGTGCTCTAATAGTAGCAGCTGCTGATAAATAGATACATCAATGAGTGCTATAATAGCAGTAGCTGCTGATAAATAGATACATCTATGAGTGCTCTAATAGCAGTAGCTGCTGATAAATAGATACATCTATGAGTGCTCTAATAGCAGTAGCTGCTGATAGATAGATACATCAATGAGTGCTATAATGGCAGTAGCTGCTGATATATAGATACATCTATGCGTGCTATAATAGCAGTAGCTGCTGATATATAGATACATCTATGCGTGCTATAATAGCAGTAGCTGCTGATATAAAGAGATACATCTATGCGTGCTATAATAGCAGTAGCTGCTGATAGATAGATACATCTACGAGTGCTATAATAGCAGTAGCTGCTGATATATATAGATACCTCTATGAGTGCTATAATAGCAGTAGCTGCTGATAGATAGATGTATAAATGCGAACCAGACATCCTTTTGATGTGGTTAATGTCCTCTTCCATGTCTACCAAACTGCTCAATATGCATGTATCGGTACCATGATGATATTTCGTGTCGAGGAATTCTAGTCAAATATGTATGAATGCTATGGCAATAGCTGCTGATAGATACATGTATGGCAAGCGGACATTATTCTTAAAAGCCGAAGTTTTGGTCTCCCATTGTTATATGTATCAGCAAATATTAAAAGTAAACAGAACTCAATGTGACATAGGTTTCTTTCTTTTCTTTATTTGAATCGTATCAGTGCGCACTTACGAAGGTTTACTTTTTTTTCTTTTTTTTTTGGTATGCAAGATCGAGGCTCGTGAAAGAGCTAACATTAATCACACAAAAAGTGTGATCACACACAAACACATTAATCACACACAAAAACACAAAAAACAAGGGGAGCGCAGACAAGATGGGGAGAGAGGGGGAAGGACACAAACACAATATTTGAGAGCAGGGACATCGGGAGGACTTGGGGGGAGGTGGGAGAGGAATAAAACATATGAACACTGCAAGGACTCTGGGGTGAATTACCGGGGGTAGAAAAGATCAAGGTTTTCGATGGGGGAAGATAAGAGATGGTGGTGAACAGCTGTTTTAAAGACCTGGAGGGAGGAGTGGGATTGAAGGGAGTGGGGGAGTTTGTTCCAGAGGTGGGAGAAAAGGGGAATGAAAGAGTGAAGGTGAGCAGAGAGCCTAGACTTTGGCAGTTTAACCATAAGAGGGTTGCAGGCAGATCTTGTGCGACCTGAAGGAATATTGGGGGGACAGAGCACAGAGAGAGCTGGGGGAGCAAGGCCGGAGAGGAGTCGGTAGAAGACAGAAAGACCACCAACCTGCCTGCGGTGAGTGAGTGAAAGGCCCTCGGAGTTGACTTCATCGCAGGAGATTCCAATGATTCTGAAAGCTTTGGCCTCAACAGCGTGAAGCCGAGCAAGGTGTGAGGCAGGAGCACCAGCCCAGAGGGGGGAACAGTATTCCATTGAGCTGCGGATGAAAGCCTTGTATGTGGTGAGGAGCTCAGGTGTGCCAAGGAAGGACTTCGCACGACGGAGGATGCCCAGTCGGCGACTGGCTTTGGAGGCCAGCTTGGAAATGTGGTTTTCCCAAGAAATATCATGGCAGATAGTGAGACCCAAAAGCTTGAGCGACAGAACTTCTTGGAGAGCATTGTTGAGAAAGTAGATGGGAGGGTTTTCCAGTCGGTCCTTTCGGAGAGACATTGTAAGAGTGTGAGATTTGTCAGGATTGAAAGACATGTTCCACTTGTTTGACCAGTCTGTGATTCTGTCCAGGTCTGCAGAGAGTGAGGAGGCTGCAGACTGCCGATCTGAGGGATGAGGAATGGAGCGGCAGATAGTGGAGTCATCAGCAAAGAGATAGAGAGGATTTTCCAGAGAGTCAGAGAGATCATTGATGAAGACCAGAAATAGCACAGGGCCCAGAACACTACCTTGGGGAACTCCAGCCAGAACAGGAAGGGAAGATGAGAGAAATCCATTCAGGGCCACACGTTGCCTACGACCAGAGAGGAAATCCGCAAGCCATGAGTGGAGATTTCCCTGAATACCATAGGAGGTGAGTTTGGTGAGCAGAGCTGGGTGCCAGACCGTATCGAAGGCACGTGATATGTCAAGTGAGACAGCTCTGATTTCCTGTTTGGCATTGAGGACCTCCATCCATTGTTGAGACAGCAGAAGCAACATGTCCAGAGTAGAATGACCTGGTCTGAATCCAAATTGATGATCAGAGATCAAGCCATTGGAGAAGAGGAAGGATTTGATATCCGAAGCAATGATGGATTCCATGACTTTGCTGATAATTGGGAGCAGGCTGATTGGTCTGTAGTTGCAAGGATCTGTTTTTGCACCTTTTTTGTGTAAAGCGGTAATGTTTGCTGATTTCCAAGATGCTGGCAGATGACCTTGAGCAAAAGAGAGGGTGAAAAGAACAGAGAGAGGGTGAGATAGAGCGGCAGAGCAGGATTTTAGGACCCAAGGGCTGATGCCATCTGGTCCAGTTGAGGTAAGGGAGGGGATGGAGGGGGAACAAACACCAGAAACGGATTTGACCAGACGCCACCAGGATTTGGAGGAAGGAGACAGGTTTGAGAGTTCAATCTTGAGTGTGGAGAGATAGTGCTTCCTGGCACTCCTGAGGGTAGAAACACACTTGTTTCGAGCTTGGTGGAAGGAACTGAGATTGCCTTCAGTTGGATTTGCCTTCCAAGACGCAAAGGCAAGTTGTTTCAGGGCAACTGCCACACCACAAGATTCAGTGTACCATGGACGGTAGGAAGGGTAAGACAACTTACCATGGACGGTAGGAAGGGTAAGACAACTGAAGACGAGATGGGATAAATCTGTGCATGAGAGAGCAGTTTGCTTTGGAAGAATTCCCAGGAAGAATTGATGTCAGAGGCATTAGAGATGGGAGACCAGTCCAGTTGATTGATGGCTGCTTGCAGACCGTGGCAGTCGGCCTGAGTGAAATGCCAGACTCGTCGGCGCTGAGGAGGCTCTCTGAGAATGGCCAGTGAGATGTCCACTTTAACAAGCACATGATCAGAAGAACCGATTGGAGCAGAAGAAGAGCAGCAGACATTTGCAGGGAAGTTAGTCATAACCAAGTCCAGAAGAGAAGATACTCCATTGACTGAGATCCGGGTCGGGAAATTGACAGATTGTGTCAGTCCCAATGAGTCGCAGAAGTCCTTTGCTGAGGTGCCATGGCTGGTGAGAGATGAACCCACACCCAGCCAGCTGGCATGATGACAGTTGAAGTCGCCACATATGAGGAAGAGAGAGTTTGGATGATTTGATAGAAGTTGGTCCATGTTGTCCGACAGAAAAATGTAAATGGAGTCATCACTGTTTGGAGGACGGTACAGAACACATATGAACAAAAGGTGGGAGCGGAGAGGAAGCTGTAGCCAGAGGTACTCCTGTGGGTGGGGTGGAGAGAGGGCAGTGCAGGGAGAGTGAGGAAGAGAGTTTTTGATAAAGATAGCCACCCCACCACCAGGACGAGGCTCAGGTCTATCGTACCGGAGGAGGGAGTAACCAGGAAGAGATATTAAGGAATCAGAGACATCTTGAAGGAGGAAAGTTTCTGTTAAGCAGATCAAGTCTGGATTTTCAGAAGCAACCTGAATGGAGAGATCAATCAGGTTTGAGCGAAGGCCCCGGATGTTTGAGGTCCATACCGTTAGTGAGGAGAGAGGGGGAGCATCGGGTGCAGGACAGGGGAGGGGAGGGGTAGGGTCAGATGAAGGGTGAGAGGGGGATGTAGGAAGAGCAGTTGATCGTGTGTCAGAGATTACAGAAGAGTTACAAGAAAGGGAAGGATGAGGAGGACGAAAGGTTTAATGGTGATGGAATGAGGCACAGTGAGAGTTTATTTGAGGGGGGGGGGGGCAGAGGAAAGTAGAAGGTTGGGGGAGGTGGAGGTATGACAGAAGGGAGACGAAGTGGGGAGGAGGCAGCTTTGAGAAGGAGGTGGGAGGAGGGAGAATTTGGGAGGGATGGTTGGGGGGAGATTTGAAGGGGAGGGGCAAGGGGGGAGTTTAGAAAGTGGATGATTAATGAAAGATGAACATATATAACAAATTGGGTTTGTTGTGATTTTCAAGTTAGCAATTCGTTTAAGAACGATGGAGGAGGGATGGAATGAATGAGAATTTAGAGCATGGAGTGATTTGGAATCATAAGAGATTGAATATTTTTTTGAAATGGAATGAGTTGAAGAGGAAATTGAAAGGAGCCTTTTAAATAAAAAGAAAAACAGCGTGTTGTAATAAACCACTGAATAAAACACTGAAGGGGATAGTTGAAACATATTTAAACAGAACTGTTTAGAAATCTAGTTTAGTTTAGAAATCTCAGAAATCTTAGTTTTACTAGTTTAGAAATCATAACATGATTGATCATGTATGTCCGATCAAGTATATTTAAGAAAAAAACATATTGTGCGTTGAATAATCCATTAAAATTTCACTCGAAGAAGAAGATGACACAGAAGAAGAAGAAGAAGAAGAAGAAGAAAAAAAAAAAAAAAAAAAAAACCCCCTCCCTCCCTACCCACTTTTTTGAAAAACAGTGATGATAAACAGGAAAAAAATTTTTACCAGCCTTATATATATATATACACCTTATACACTGCATATGTACACGAAAAATGTTACAGGGAATATGTATAATATATATATATGGTTGACTAAATAAATGTTAAGCTCACCAGAGACCTAATTATAATACACACGTGTCATGTCACTTTTGATTTGAAACCAATATATATTAAGCGATTTCACTTACCGAACATAAATATGAGTAAGGTGATGGATTCCATCCAACTCGGCGTATTTTAACCGCCCAAATAGCACTTCGTTCCTTGTCTCGAGGAAATCTGTGCATTATACGACCTTGTCCTGGTCTAACAGAACATCCCCAAGCGGCACAACACACCATATTGGTTGATTTTATTGAAATATTACTCAAATGAAATATGCAACGATACGAAGCAATTGCACGGAATGGGTGCAGCGGGAAAGCTACTCGGCTGAGGTGGTATGCAAAATGGCGCCTGTAAACCACGTGACGCGGGCTCGACCAATCACGGCGGTAGTTGAGCAGATCAAAGGCTGGCCAGACTCTGTTAATATACGGCACTGGGGAGGAGAGGTTAGGGGGTGGCAGGAAAGGGGAGGAGGAGTTAGGGGGTGCGGTAGTGGGGAGTGGGGAGTGGGGAGTGGGGGGGGGGGGGGGGGGTAATAGGTGGTTCAAACTACCCTGAACCCTTGCACATGTGTGCATAATTATAATAAAGTTTACAGGACTATTCTTGATCCCGTAGGCGTATATGATGATGACGAATTGATTAATTTTAATCCTGCAGGTAAGTTCACAACCCATTAGGGAGATTATTTATGGTGAACCAAAACTTACCCTTCGAGTTTGCAGAATGACAACAGCACAAAGTAAAGACTTGCTCCTCAAAGCACTCGTTGATTCCGATTACGTGACGTCACTTTTACACAACTCTTCATCACGCCGAACTAATTAAATAAAATGTTAAACATCATAGTGTAAATGAATGTATCAACATTATTCTTATATCAGAAAGGTATAAATTAAACACCGAATACACCGACATGAAACCGGCGTTGTTTACACCGTTTACGAGCGAAATAAAGTCGTCAATAACCAAAGCGGGAATAAAAATGATCAATGTCGTTTTTATCTTAAATATAAGTAAGGAGGTAATTTTATGTTTAATTGCGGCTCCAAAAACTTTAAATCGGGATGAAAAGGAAAGCCAACAAAACGGCAGGGATGGATCATAAACATAACGTTTTGTTTTAATCGACAAAACAGGGGTGTGTTCCGTTAGCGAGCTGCTTGCTGTATCGCTCACCAAGCCGCTTGCTATTACTGGCAGGCAAAGCTCAAACAAGCATTCCAACGGAACTGAGCGCTCAACATCGCTTAACAACATGGCGGTCTTCTTGGAAACAATACTATAATGGTACTCGAACAAAAACCAAACATGAAAAGATCAAATTCAGCTATGTCACCTTCAACCTGTAGGTACCTCGGATTTGCATCGACAAAAGATGGCCGTACCTGCTACAGGTGTGAGTCTGCGAGCCACCTTGCCAATGCCAAATGCGCCTTCTTGCTCTACCACTTCAAAGGTGAAACGTAATGCATGTCGGGAAGTGGACACTTCTCAAAAGTCTGTCGCTCTGCCCAGAAAGAGGTATGTTTGGTTGTCGTTCTTGAAGTGACTGTTCGTACCTGTGCCTACAATGTAGTCCTCCAAAAGACAAAATTATCTGTAAGGTACAAATCGAGTCACCTGCTCGGCATCAGTGCTACCTCCAGCATAGTTTGTTTGTGATGATGATGAAATGATGGCAGAAATATAATTAAGCAGAGTCGAAGAAACAGCGGCAGAGAAAAAGTGTATGGAAGGAGAAGCACCAGCATTTATTGGGACAGAAGCGTGGAGTATGTGCGACCCCACAGGTACAGGACACTGTGCTGGGAGAGCCATAATTGCTGGTTGGAGCTGTTGATTGGCACCCAGTACAGTATATGGACACACACAGGCATGGTGTCAATGAGGAGCTAATCCAGGTAACAGGGGACTCGTCCTAGAGTGGTGTGTGCCGGTGTGTATGCAGTGTGGGGTGAAGCCCACATGTGAGCTGCCTGTGCCTAGCCTGACACTACACCGCAGGTGTGTGTGTG
Organism: Myxine glutinosa; assembly: GCF_964187855.1. Taxonomy (NCBI): domain Eukaryota; kingdom Metazoa; phylum Chordata; class Myxini; order Myxiniformes; family Myxinidae; genus Myxine; species Myxine glutinosa. Next base: position 99,755,924 of record NC_136263.1, on the reverse strand, counting down.
GGTGTGGCTGAGACTGAAGCGTGAAGTGTGTGTGCTCTTCGGTGCTGGCTGAATGGCCTCTGGGAAAGGCCAAGGTCATGCTATCTGTGTATGTGAGGGCACGAGTGAGAATGAGAGTGCGTGTTTGAATGCGAGTATAGCGCATGCAGAGGTGCTTAGGATGGAAAAGAAGTTGCAAGGAGGAACACCACCAGGGGAGCCGCCATTAGTGACTGACCAGGTCGGCAGGCAGAGTAAAAAAAAATTCTCACTCCTCTCTGCGCATGTGCGATCGGGATAAAATCAGAGCCAAAGTTCTGCTTAACGACAGGTATGTTTTCCGATTCATGTTCAAAATACAACATTCAACTGGAACTGCCACTTTATAACTGCTGGCAGTGATGACCGGTTGACTCCACCTTCCCGCCTTCATTGGACATGCTTTGATACAACCCCCCTTGGTGGATACAACCCTGATACACACATACACACACACATCCCCCCAAATCCCCCCCCCCACCCCCACATGCACACACACACACATATCCACCCCCACCAACACACACACACACACACACATACACACATCCCCTCCTCACACACACACATACACACCCCCACACACACACGCACCCCCCCCCCCCCACACACACACACAAACATCCCCCCCCCCCTCACACACACATACACACAACCATGTGACGCATGATGTCATGCTCGCTGACTTTTTGTACGTCATGGGTATGCGATTCTCCCTGCAAAGTTTGGCCTCGATCTGTTCAGGCGTTTTGGAGAAAATTGGATTTTAGTGTTTTTCACTCAAAACAATATGGCGGCCGAACCACGTGACCTGTGACGTCATAATTACCATTAAAATATTCTACAGACCAAGTCCATCCTATGGTGAAAATTTGCTCTCAATCGGTCCAATTAGTGCAGATAGACCTTGGGCTGATATCTGAGAAGGCATTATTTCACAACTTTGCTGCACCCCCCTGGCATCTTACATTTCATGATTTTTTTTTGTTCCTTGATATAGCTGCTTTGCCATAGTTGCTTTGCCTTGCTTTGCCATGTTTGTGCTATTAACGAGTGCCAAGTTTTAAATTGTCATAACTTTGTCAGTTTATGTCCTAGAATGATAGTTGTGGTATTGAATGGTAGCGCTTGGGTCACAGTGTAGTTTATAATATGATTTGAACTAATAAAGTCTCACAGATATACCTGAAACAAACTTAATGTAGAAATTTGATTATTTTTGTGACGCGCCGGATATCTATAAGGGGTGTGTGTATATGTACCCCAATAATTCATATTACATATGTCTGAAACTTACTTATGAGGGTTTGAAACGAACTGACACAAGCTCAGCTTTCATTCGGTACCTTATATGTACGTGTAGCTGCTATAATGACCCCATAATTCACCAAAATATGAAAATGTGCCAACGGATCACGACGTGAAGCGAAATTGGTCACGTTTTGAGGGTACCCCCATACATTGGCCCCAAATGACAAGTTCATCCCAACTTATGCAATGTTAACATTTGATTTCATGTTTAGGACACTCTAGGGCATCAGAAAAATATAGGGTCGGAGGCTTGTGGGGGGGGGGGGGGGGGGGGTGCACGGCCAGCTATAGTAGCCCATGGCCTATACGAATCTGGGGAAAAAAATATCATTTTCGTGGGAGCAAAGATGGGTTTGACGAAACCTCTTAACGTTAGCATTTTTAACAGACTAAATAAACATGTTTTTGTTCCCATTGTAGAGTTCTTTAGAATGAGCCATTACTCAAATTTTTCCATTGAGCCGTTTTGGAAATATAGAGGGGCAAAGTTGAAGGTGTTTTACAAGATGGCGCCCACACCACGTGACCTATGACGTCATAATTAGCATTCAAAAATTATACGAGCCTAGCCGATCATTTGATGAAAATTTCCTGTCAATCCGACCAGCGGTTGCTGAGAAACTTAATTATGAAGTTTTCGGAGGTGCAAAATAGGGCGGAAGAATAAGAGAAATAATAAGAAAAACTTTGGGAATAATAATAGGTTACTCTCCATTTCATGGAGAGTAAACCTAATTAAACAAGTTGTTCCTCGATCATAAACTGACGTTTGTGGACAGACGGATGGACGGATATGAACCAATTGCTTAACCACACATTGTGCTTCGCGTGTGTGGGCTAATCATTTCTGGTTATAAACTCGTGTGTTTACATATGCTCAAGTAGCGAAGGTCTTGATAAATCGGTTAATCAACTACATAAACCACCTTTAGAGGCCATTTTTTTCCCCGCAAGCGGGGGTTGGCCTTTTTCGGGGACCGTGGTTGTTGTTGTTTTTCGGTCCCCTTTTTGAAGCAATGTTTTACGGCCGGATGCCCTTCCTGACGCCAACCCTTTTTGCCGCCTTTAACGACAAACAGGGAATTACCAGTGAACTGGTACTCAATTAGCCGACCTCGGAAGGATGACAGGCTGAGTCAACCCCCCTGGCGTTAATTCAGCGATCGACCGGGATTCGAACCCAGGATCCTAGGAATCCTAAGCTGGCACCCTAGCCGCTAGCCCAACACCAGGGAAGTATATTCATGTGACAGACAACAGAAAATGTGAATGGGAAAAAAATACAATTTTATTAAAAAGAAAAATTGTACATTTTCTTATTGAAACGTGTGGTTTTCTATTTGTAAAACACACGACATGAAACTGCACAAGTAATCCGTTTCTCTGTGTAAACAGAAACACACTTTGGCATTTGTAAGAACAGTGCACTTGATAAAAGAGATTACCTCTTTAAAGCTCTTAAGTGTTCATGAGTTTGAAATTCACAGGGTGTCCCAGATAAGACTGTCCAATTTTGCAGTATGGCTGGAAGAGACCCACTGTACCTTTACTTATTTTCAAAATCAATTGAACTTGGGGCTTTCAGATGTTCAGTTGCAAAGATGCTCACAATGCTGACTTTTTTTTCGGAGATGTTCCATAAGCTGCGAAAACTTTGCAACTGCCTCATTGCCTCGGCCACGGCACGCACCGTTTTGACCCGAGGTTTTCATGATGGAAAAATGACAAGATATGCTTGTTGGAATCAGGAGGAATTTTGCAAGTTGCGTTTTTTATTTGGTCCTTATTTTGTCATCTTTCTGCCTGAAACAGAGTTCAACGATGATGACTGAGCAGGTCTCTTCAAACTTTCCTGCAATTTTGAAGTGGTTTTGGTTTAAAAGTCTGTTTACCACCATCTCAGTCCATTCACAATTCAAAACCATGACATTTTCTGCCCTCGTTAACCCACTTCTGTACTCCCCACCCCAATCCCTCCTCCTTCCCAAATTTCCAGTTTCCCCTCCTGAGAGTTTCCTTCTGTATCCATCTTGCCCACACCATGCATCCTATTCTGCCCCCCGTTCCTCCGCACACCCATTGTTTGCCGAAGTCACATTCTGTCTTGACCTTCAACTCTATTGTTGGTGTTTTCCCCCTCTCTCTCCTGCTCCTTTTGTCTTGTTACATCCTGATCCATTCAGCGTGCTGGCTCTTCTATGAGCCTCGACTGTGTATACAAAAAGTCTTTCTAAAACCGATCTACCTCTGTGAAAAAAGCAAAACAAGCAATAATAATAAGCACAAACACAATCAAGTGCTGAGGTCTACAGATTAAATCAGTATCGTTATTGAAAGTGAAATATTTTTCTGAACATAATTCAAAATATATATATAATCGGTCAGTCTTACTTGGGACGTACTGTGTTTTTGGCAAGTATCACAATAGAAGTTGGAAAGAAATGAAACAGTGATAAGAGCAAAAATAAATAAACGGGTTCCAACTCTTATTTGTAGTACAGTGGTGATTTCATGATGAGGACAAATAGACTGGATATCCTATAGATTGTGGGTTCAAATCCAGCTGAGGTGAGCATTATCAAGGGTGTGTATTTTAAGATTTTGGAAGTGAAGCTACTCCCAAGAGAACTCCATGTCACTACTAGCCAATTGGTAAAAACCCAGCTTGCTCCTCAATGATCTTCAGGGTGGAGATAATCTGCCTGCCCTGCCTGGTCCAGTCTACTTGTTATGCTTGTGAATACATCGTGGTTATGTCTTAATGCACCAACAACTTCGTCATCCATCCCAACGGTCCTCATTTGTGAGTACTCACCCTAGTTACGTGCTGTTCGTTCGATTAATCAAGTTTGTCAAAAAGTTTTTAATTATCCACAAGCAAACAACACAAATGTGCAGTAAGCAATATACTAATTTCCTACGTCAATGCAAAAAGATAACAAATTACCTTAAATCACATCTTACAGGTATCAAGTGCTCTCAGAAAACAGCAGCAAATTGGTAAGACTGAAATGATGAGAACAAAAATGGCGAGTGAAAATGGCGAGTTTCCACTCCTATTAAAAAAAAAAAATTAGAAAAATAATCTCAAACGCATGTCTTGTATTTTGTCCTTGTGTCCTTGTGCCATTTTCCCCACTCTTATAGCGATTGTTACCATTTATTTATACAATTTCATTTTCCTCCGCTGGGGATATTTGAGTATACAAAAGTTTGCAATGAAGAATTGCTCAAAAATCAAGCACTTTGATTGCCTGCATAAATCCCAGTTTAATATATCTGAATCTCACAAAGCCAAAGACTCGATAGGTTGAAGAGGACCTCTGATGACCGCTAATGAATTGGGTGACTGACAAGTTATATCCCACAGATACATCTAGAGTCCCACAGGTAAAAAAAAAAGAAAATCGATTATACCTTTAACCCCCAATTTAAAAAAAAGCTAGTGTCGACGGCTGTGTAGTCTTCTTCACAGGTCACCCACACGTGTGATCTTACACAGGGCCTGAAGGACAGCGTCAGGAACATGTGTAGGCACCATGCGAGGGCTTATTACAATGTTGGAGAACCGTGATAATGGCGCCCACTCAGCATGATACTCGATATCAGTGTAACACCTGCAGTGACAACACAACACCTGAAGTGAGCATTCGAGAAGCATCATGGGCAAATATCAAGCATGCTTATGAACAATCACCATATACTCTGTAAATATCTTCATGTAGAAGAGTCCAGGTTTATGGAGGAACATACAAATACAGTAGGCCTAAGGTCAATGAACATGCAGTACAACAAGTTCCGTTATCGCAAACAGAAACTTTAGGTGGATCATCCTGTTTTCTAATGAACGAATTTCACATTTATATTACTAGAAACACCAACTCCCTTTGGGAGTATTGGCAAGTTTTCTCGGCCACCTCACTGCCAATTATCTGACCCTGAGTACTACCAACGCACATGCAAAATTTGGTGGACATTGGACCAGCCCTGTGTTTGTTTTCCATGATTTTCCAATTTACATACATACAGTATAGAAAATTGTCTTATTTAATATCGTAGTATAGAGAATATAACGTAGAAGAATATAATGCCAGCAACCCTCTTATGGTTAAACTGCCGAAATCTCGGCTCTCTGCTCACCTTCACTCCTTCATTCCTCTTTTCTCCCGCCTCTGGAACAAACTCCCCCACTCCCTAAAATCCTACTCCTCCCTCCAGGTCTTTAAAACAGCTGTTCACCACCATCTCTTATCTTCCCCCATCCAAAACTTTGATCTTTTCTACCCCCGCTAATTCACCCCAGATACACTTTTTTTTGAAATTCCAACTTCTTTCCTGGAAGTCCTTGCAGTGTTCATATGTTTTATACCTCTCCCACCCCCCCCCCCCCAAGCCCTCCCCCTCCCACATTTCTCTCGATGTCCCTCAAGAGAGGGACCACATTTCTTTCGATGTCCCTGCTCTCAATTTGTTGTGTTTGTGTCCTTCCCCCTCAATCTCCATCTTGTCTACCGCTCCACTTATTTTGTATTTTATGTGTCGGTTTGACTTTTTGTGTGATTAATGTTAGCTCTTTCACGAGCCTCGATCTTGTATACAAAAAAGAAAAGAAAAAAAAAGCTGTTTCATTCGACAATGTTATCAAAATCCATTATGATATTGCGGAAAAAAAAAAGTAAAACTCCTTATTCTGGCTAACATTTCAGCACCAAAACGGGTATCAGTTCCATGTTTTGCAAAGGATATATCCAACTAGTGAAGCAAATTTCACGTCCACTTTCTCGCTAATTCTACGGTGTTCCGTGCATATTTTCAAGGAAGTATTTAATGCACTACTTTTTCTCCAGAACATGTGATCTTTGTAATGGGACTCGAAGGAATATACTAAAATTTGCAGACTCACACCAAACACTTATGTAAAAGTGCAAAAGACATTTCATTTTAAGTCTAATTAATTGCGTTCATTATAATCGCATTTGACCTTCCAGACTCAAAATTTAAAGCTCAACGGTGTACCTAATATGATCATCATGGTTACCAGCAAAATCACATGCTGTTGTGAGACGTGCAGAGGTGCAGTGATAACGGGCAGGAATCTCCTTGAATTGCGCTGGATTTACAAGTGAAGTTCTTATTTTTATGGTGTCATTATATACACAAAGAATTAAGTTAAGCACCCCTACACAACGAATTAAGGTAAGCACCCCCTAATATATATTCTTTGTGTATATGTATACATTGGCATATATTCTAAGGTATGTGAGATCAAATAATGATTGGTATGACATTAGCAATTATCCATTGATGAAATTGAGTGATCAAAGTGAAAAAAAGTGATTGGTTGAGTCAGTGATCCGATCACGTGGGTCCTACACACGTTATTGACGCAAAGATCGCTAGAGGTCTTCTCAGAACAATGACTGTACGTTAGAAAACATAAACGTCATCCACACTGTCCGTGATGGACCTATAGCTCCATACTTAAATTGAGGTGAAAATATGCCTAAAATTCCCAAAAAATTTCACCTTAAATTATTCAGAATAAAATATTGAAAACGGCATGATTGTTATGTTTTTATGTGACCATAATATCACTTCTCCAGAAAATATAGCAATATCATGGGTATATTACACTGTTTTGACGACAACAAACTTGTAATGTGCGAGGTTGTAAAAAAACGGGGGGGGGTGCTTAACTTAATTCTTTGTGTATACTTGAAGGAAAACATGCAACTTGCCGAAACCTCATGCCTAAAACACAACATGGCGAAAATCTGGGGTTCTACACCTATACATGAGGATTGGTTTTAACAATGGTCTGGCTCTGTTTCTGCATGGCACACACGCGTTCTGGTTAAACTCCCAAAATACAGGCTCGCTACTCACCTCCACTCATTTGTTGCTCTTTTCTCTCACCTATGGAACCAACTTTCCCAGTCTGTTCAGTCCCATCCTTCCCTCCAGGCCTTTAAGACAGGTGATCCAGGGTTACCTCTTGTCATCCCCCATCCCTACTCACGATTCTACCTCAAATGACCCAATTCCCAAGCACTCCCTTTTCCAGGTTATTGCGATTTTCCTACCTGACCTCACCTCTTTTTGGTTTGTTAGTTGTAGGTTGGTTTGTTTCTTTTCTATTTCATCCTCACTTTCTCCTTCCTCTTCTTGCTGTGTTTCATCAAGCTTGTGTGCACCTTGTTCACCCCCATGTGTCATTCGCCCCTTTTTTCCATTCTGCTCTAGCTTTCTCAATCTTGTATGCAACGTGCCTGTGTGGAGTCAGCTGTAAAATGACACAATGAATATGAGACTTTCGAAATGGTGTTTCGAAATATTCTCACCCGTTTTTGAAAAACAATTGCTGGGTGGGTTAGGAATACCTTTTCTGGCGTGCTGTCTTCATGTTCACAAACAAATTGGATTTGGTAGTCTGTTGAACTTTTCACCTACTCGCTAATCCCACAGTTGTTATTCTGTGCACTTGGTTGAGCTCCATCAGGTCGCAACCTCCTCGTCTCAGCAGGTACATTCTCGGGATGCATTGATTTTGGTGGACATTTTGTGGCTAGTGAGTGAGGAATTTCCTTGTTTTGATATATAGTTTATTGATTTCCACTTGTGGCCAGTTTTTTTTTTTTAGCTCAACTGGACTTTAGTCTGATGAGCTTATGCGATCTAGCAATGTATGTAGGTAAGTCAGTGAGTGAGTGAGTCTGTAAACACTTCAGTCATTATCGCTTGAAGCAAACACACGATATTGATGAAACTTGACCATAAGGTTAACATCTGATGCCTAACGAAGGTTTATGGACCACATCAAAATCTGTGCTTATTAAGGGCGATTACAGGGTGAGTGGGGGGTGTTTGACCCTCCCCCTCTCCCTCCCCCCAAAATAAGTATGTGCTCTCTTATCTGAAACTACAAACACAATTTTGATGAAACTTAACCGCAAGCTTCATATTTGATGCCTAATGATGCGTATCGACCCCATCAAAATCTGTGCTCATGAAGGGGAACTACGGGGATGTTCTTGACCCCCCAAAATAGGTATCTGTTCTCTTCTCCGAAACTACACACACAATGTCAATGAAACTTGATCACAACCTTCATCACCCGTGATGTACCAACGTTTGTTTTACGGCATTAAAAATATCAGGGTCTGAGGGTGTTTGTGGGGGGTTTGAGTGACTGTTGCTCCTGATCCAGGTGAGCTTCACGACCTTCGGTCCTAATTTTTGTTCTGCAGCTGTACTGGAATCCTAACTGCAAGTTGGTTTATGGCTTTGATTTTATTCCTTGGAGAAAGGTATATCTTCAGGATCAGCCTCGTTCTATGCAGGTATTCTTTGGCAATGGTTTTGATCATGTTTGTGACATATTTGGTGGCCCTCTTCTACTCCAAGGTATTTGGAAGATGCTTTGTTTCCAGCTCCTGTATTATTGTATTTAGGTCGCTTTTTATGTTGTCCGTTTTTGTTGGTCTACCTTGTAAAAATGTGCACTTGGCACACTTATCCAGTGCAAATTATACTTCAATGTTGTCAGAGTACCGTTTCATCAATTTCAGTTGTTCTTTTCGTCATTTGGTGCAAAGGGTTTTAAATCAGCGATGTACAGTACATACAGTATGTCACCTTTCTTGTCTCTTTGGATGCTAAGATATGTCCATGTCTTCGCTCATTAATGAGGTTGCTCAGTGGGTCCAGGGCCAGATAAAATAGGAGGGGAAAAAACCTTGAACGACTGTCTTCCTGGAAGATCCCACTATGTATCTTCACTCCTGGTATTTCGATCTTTCCTTCTGAGTGCTGTAATATCAATGTGGTATTCCAAAGCTCCATCGCTTTTTCAATCACAGATTATTTGGGGGTTCATCTCGTACAATTGCATGCATTTGATCATCTGAGTGTGGAATACTATCAAAAGCTTTTTTGTAGTCCATCCATGCTGTGGATAATTTGGTTCTTCTCATTTTAGCTTTCGAGTATGGCCTTGCTTCGTAGTACTAATAGGTGGTCTATTGTTCCATAGCATCTTCTCTTAGCCTGGTGTTGGCTTATTGGTTAAAGTGGTTGGCTTGAGATCTTAGGGTCCTGAGTTTAAGCCCCTGTCATTCTGATGAATTAACACTGGGTGGGTTGACTCAGCCTGTCAGCCATCTGAGGAAGGCAAAATGAGTACCAGCTGACTGGATTTGGGGGGGGGGGGGGGGAGGGGGTCTCATTGCACCAGAGGTACAGTCGCATCCCCAGAGAATGATGCAGGTAGCAACAACAGCTTGCATAAGAACCACAACCAACATCCTCTCTTACATCCCTTTTGTTCTGCCTTTAGGCCTCCTTGTTGTGCTCGGTGGTGGTACATCATTCCTCTGATGATTCCCATCAGAAGTCTGTATGTTGTTGGTAGACATGTTATTGGCCGATATATGTGAGGTAGTTTGGTTTCTTCAGATTTTTGGACGAGGAAAGTGTTACCTTCTGTGAGCCATTCATCCATTAACTTTTCCTCTTGAATAAGTTTGTTGAATGCTCGGACATAGTGATCGTGGCGTGCATGTAGTTGCTTTATCCAGAAGTTTGGAATTCCATCTGGGCCTGGTCTATTTAAGTTTGGCATTTTTCCTAGTTGTATTTTTTTCTTCTCTTTATCAAAACTGGTGCATTTCCTTTAGGTTTAGATGATGGTTTTTTTTCCTCAGTTTCGGATCCAATCTGCCTCTGTGTTCTTTTTGGGTTCTCCTAGATTATTTTCCAGAAAATTTTGGAAGTTTATCTTTCTCAGGGGAATTTGATACGTTTTGCCTCGTTTCCCTTGTTCACGGTATAATCTTTTCAGGTTGTTTTCAAACGTATGGTTTTATTTTCTCCCTTTTTTTTTTTTTTTTTTTTGTATACAAAGTCGAGGCTCGTGTGAGAGCTAATGCATTAAACACAAAAAAACACAAACAGACACATAAAACAAAATGAAGGGAGCGGGAGACAAGAGGGGCAGAGAGAAGGAAACACACAAACACAACAGTAGAGAGCAGGGACGCAGAGACATCGGGAGATATATGGATCTATACACACACACACACACACACACACACACACACACACACACACACACACACACACACACACACACAAAAACACAGGCATACACACACACACACACACACACACACACACACACACACACACACACACACACACTGTCTCTGCCGTGCCTGTGGGTTAGGGTGCACACGGTTCCCCCATATGAGCATATTGCCCTGTCCCTGTTTTTATTTTGTTCCAATCATTAAAATAATAGTCCTAGTCAATTTTTATGAAAATTGGACTCTATTTATGTGTCCCACCATTCACTTGAATAGAATATATCTTCGTTGACATCATAGTTTTTCTAAATCTCCCTCTCGCTATCATTTATGTTTTGAGTTTTATTTCGGCAACCGTTACCTCTAGGTCCTTGTTTCCAATTTTCTATTTTAAATTGAATATGTAATTGTGTGTGTGTGTGTGTGTGTGTGTGTGTGTGTGTGTGTGTGTGTGTGTGTGTGTGTGTGTGTGTGTGTGTGTATGTGTGTGTGTGTGTATGTGTATGTGTGTGTGTGTGTTTGTGCGTGATCCACTGCCACTGCTCACTTGTATTAACAGGAAATGTTAGGAACTCGACACCTCTCAACCAATTAGAGGACATTAATTTAGACCAATAACAGGATTAGTCTCAGAACGTTACCTTGAGGGATGCCAGCCTAAGCATAAGAGCTGCATATAGCATGGGGTTTTAAACAAGACATCTGTACCAGCCTCTTATATCCTCAAGTAATCAGACACTTTAATTGCATTGAATTTATGATTTGTATTAGTTATCATATTTCAATTGAATTGCAGTTGTACATGGTAATCATGATGACAATGTTTGTTAAAAGTCCTGCAAACCTGTCTTGTGTTTTTTCCAAGATATGGATGATCTTTCCAGGCAGGAAGAGTGGAAGGTGAGCATCTTCTCCTGTGGGAGCAGTGAGGCCTTTTGCAGGCACAAACTCGCCATTGAGGGATGGGATGCTGCCATAAGAACGGTGCACTTCAAATTGCCCAGCAGGGTCAGACTCATCAGATGTCTGTTCTGCGCAGGAACAGCATATCCCTCGACAGCTGAATTCACGGCAGCACCCTCGCAGAAAAATTTGATACTAGGATTCAAAGAGAAGCTCACTTTAGTGAATTTAAAAAAAGTGTGCATTCATTACAATTAAGTCATCATGTTAGCAATTGCATATTGGACTGGGATTCCATCAAAATTTGGCTAGCTCTTTAATCATTACAGAGGTGTGGCTTTGCAATTTGTGCAGTGCCCCCACAGGAATTTAGAATTTTGCCAGGCTACCAGTAATAACTCGCCTACTCAATGTCAAATGATAATGTGGGTCTTTAACGTCCATCAGCTCATGCTTGTAGACATGTCCCCAGTTTAATGTCTGTCCAAGGGATGGAACGTTCATTGATGCATTGTTCATCGATTGCCTGTGATGCACAGGTTCGACAGTTTATAGTCTGGTCAAAATCCAAACCCAGACTAGAAAGCTTAAAGGTAAACTTTAAAGGCTTAAGGTAACAACTTCAAGCTGAAAGTTAAACCAAGACAAGACAGATTAAATGTGCCACCTTTTCACACAACCAACCTGTCCACCAAGTTTTGTCTGAATCCGTCCATAACTTTTTGAGATATCGTGCTATATATCAGTTTTGCCCTATCTCTCAATGGTGAAGAATCATTTTTTAAATGATCAGGACCCGGATCTTCACCAAAATCTAAGCATTTCTTCATTGTCCCCATCTTGTCTTCCGCTCCCTCTTTTTATATATTTTGTTTGTCTGGTTGATTTGTTTGTGAAGTAAATGTTAGCTCTTTCACGAGCCTCGATTCAGTATACAAAAAAAATAAAAAATAAAAAAATAAAAATTGTCACATATCCAATCTCTCCATCAAATTTCGGCCGAATCCATCCACAACTTTTTGAAATATCCTGTCCACAACCAAACAGACAGACACAGATGGACACTTTTGATTTATAAGTTCCAGATCCACCCTTAATGTTTGTCTTTGACTTAGAATCATAAACTCCACCTCTTTGGATTATCGAGCAACCCAGTGGAATGTGAGCAACGGTATAATTTTACAACTTTTGGAATATTTACATTAGATATTATTATGCTGTACCTGTAAACCGTTAAATAAAGAGCTCATTCTAGATTTATTTATCTGCTTGCAGAATGTAAGCAAAATCCACTTCATCAAATATATAAAGCTTCTATTTATTATGTATGAATGTATGCAGGATGCACCCCAGATTCTGCTCGTAGTGTGCAAACATGGCCCACTAATATATATATAAATCATTATTTATCAACAATTGGTCTAGCTATTTCCATTCAAATTTGATTAGTAATACAATGCTTTGCAATCTGTAGGCAATCGATTATAGAAAATTAAATCGCATATCTTTGTGAAGATATCTTATTGGGGTTCCAACAAATGAATGTTTTGCAAAGTTTTTTTTTTTTTTTTTTTTTTACCTTTGGATGGTTGCTGTGTTCAACAGCTTGCAAAATCCTCATCTTTAGGTCATTAAGGTTGGCAATACTCAACCTGGTAGGGGGGAAAACAGGTATACAATGATGCAGAAAATGAATATTCTACCAGTGATTTTAAAGTAATTATCATGAACATAATATGATATCTACAATAAACCTTATATCAAGAATAAAATAACTGTGACCACCCAGCACTAAAAAGGTCAACAATCTATTTTGGACTTCACCTGGGAGCAATAGAATTGCAATTATTTACAAATTTATGTCCTGAAATATTTCTCAATTGTTAATAGGAACATTATGTCATGGAGTATCTCATGCAGTCATTCACTATAATACTTTGAAGTAGGGAAAAACGAAACGTTTTTACTCAAGGTACATGACATTTTGATATATTCTTCTGAAACAAAACGAACCTTACAAATTTCTATATGCATGAATTTCAAATGTATGAACAGATTAAATATATATATACAGTATATATCATTTTTCATAAGGTGAATGACCATTTGTGAAAATGAATCATGTATGTGTGACTACCCACTGGGCACACTCAGATGACCACACCCAAAAAGGGTGTATCCACACTCGATCACAAAACCAGTTGCGACTAGAATTCTGAGCGATTGGGGTAAACCGGCCTTTTAACCAAATACTAGTCAAACAGAACATGTGCCACTGTATTGGTCATAGAAAACGGAACTTTTATGTACAATTTGCACAATTTACCTAAATTACCTGAAACATATCCTTGAGAAAACAAATAGACAAAAGTCAGAGTAGCAAAGTGTGTCGGTACAAGCTCTGATTTCTGAAACCAGAGCAGCAGTCAAAGTATGCAAATGCTTTGAGATGACTTATTAAGCATGTGATGATGGACTTGATGGTGTAAGAGCAGTCACAAGCAATTTACAATTAAGCAGTTAATGATAGACTTGACAGTGTAGTGAGTTAATTTATAATAAAGGTCATTGTGGAGAAGCGGATGAAGTACTACCGGAAAAAGATGTTACAAGATTAGTGTAGCTGATGCTGAAAAAAGGTGGTTTGCTTAACTCCTCTGTGCGGAGCATACAAGTTCTTCACCACTGTCTCCTCTCCTTGATCTATTTACCCCATCTGTCAATGATTTCTTTATCTCAATCATCGTCTGTCTCTTGACGTCTGCTCCACACATTTTTAGTGGGTGCATTCCAGGCATGCCCACTCCCTCGAAAGGGACACACGGCTGCCCACAGGCCACCGTCTCCTAAGGCCAGACCCATCGGGTTAGCTTCTGCTTGACTAGGGAGATGACGTGCTTGACTTTGCTGAACAATAACGAATGCAGACCTTTATGGTGATGTGCACTGCATGCTGGCTGTACTTTATATTCGTTTTTCTTTTTTAAACAAGGTAGAAGGCTTGTAATGGAGCTGCCAAACAAGGCCACTGAGCTTGGGAGAGGTGCCGTCGCTGCCGTCACTTCCCGGGATACTCTGGGTACCAGCTATGTCATAACAATGGTGCCACTTTTCTCACCGTACTCGGCGGTATAATAAAAGGTATGATATAATAAAAGGAAATTAAACTACATTACGTTTCAAAAACTTTAAACTGTCATCATGGGTTTTCACTTTACGTTATTGTAGGAAAATGCACCAATAAGCTAATGCAATTTAGTGAATTTTCCAATTTGTTTCCTGATTGGTTGTGAAAAGTTCACATATCACAAACAAAAAGACATAGCTTGAAAGAAAAGCAGAGCTGAATCCAAATAAATGACTGGAAAAAATGTGCCTAGTAAAGTTGGTTGGATCAAAATTCCATTGAAGGATATGACACAGAGTATTAAAATAAACTCTTTATCAGAGGGAACAACAGTAAAGATTATTTATTCCTCTTCTTCTTTGTTGTTCTTAAAACAGGGGCAAACATAAGGAGGTATTTCCACAATTGGCATGTGAGGGAGGGGTTAATTTTTTTTTTTTAAGGTGAACACATAATGCAGCTGCTTTCCATCTTACTTGCCTGGAGAAGATAGAGTCCATGGCTTTCCATGTTATTGCCTATCGACATATCTCAGCAGGACACCGAGTCCCAATATCTGCTTCTTGACCATCGCAGGCAAGTCGGTGGACTCATTCCTGGTGCCCTGTCCTCCCTCTGCCCTCCCACGGCCCGTCCCAGATGCACCGGTTCTTCCAAAATCAAACACGACGGTTATCCTTCTCCATTCCTTAATCCCTACATTCTCTCGGCTTGGGAATAAACTCCCTATGAATGTTGGCTTGCCCATTGCCATTTCGTACTTGCTTCCGCATAACCAACACTGCTCTCTTAAACTCTCGATGACCCCTTTCCCCCTCCATTCCCGCCCCTTTTCTCTCTGCCACTGATGCAATCATGTTGGATGTCTGTGTCTCCTTGTTGCTGTTTGATCCTCCATCAGTATCTGAACCTGCTGTCCAATGCCATTTGTCATATCTTTCCAAGTGCAATCAAAATAAGATTTCAAACCACATTAAGCACGTGATCCATAAAAGATTTCCAGGCAGAAATCATCAATCACAATCAACAACATGAAGCAGTGAATGCGCTGCAGCACAAACCTTGGAATGATGTCGTCCCCCAGCACCACCGATAACACAAAGTCCCTCGAATGCTCTGACAAACGCTCACTGTGTTCAATCAGATAAACAGGAAAAGACCATCAGCAACAGGAAAGGTTCTTTTATGCAAGTGTTACGTGGTCCCCTCAGTGACTACCTGGTCTCGGTGACCCCCGGACCGGGAGAGGACCTTCGCCAGCAAGTATTATTATATAGGCGCGTTCGCCACGCAATCCATAGGAATTTCACCCAGGAGAAACTGATTTCAAGGATATATTTCCAGGGTAAGGATATTATACAAGGTCAAGGATACAATCACGGATATTTCCCCGAGCAATCGACAACAAACAACCAGGCACAATCAATATTACAACCATGTGAACTCATCTACACAAACTCTAAGATGGCCATCTTATACTAATACATTCCTCACGTGAGCCCCACTCCTGACTCCCTCCGTGGTCAATGTCTCTCCTCTCCGCACACGGGCGGTTGAACGAGCCCCGGGCGGACGTGCTCTAAACGTGCCGTCTCGGACCGGGACAGCTGTTACAGCGCACACCTCCTTGCCAAGCAACGGGGCAAAAACCCAGCGCGGCTTCCAACGGGCGCGAGGCCCAACGTGCGGACCCGTACGCGTCTTTGTAGACGGGGCAAACTGTCCCGGACGCTTGGTTTCGTGCACGAACTCACGGTGACTGGACGTGTCAAAAGGTATTTACCGCCCAGGTAACTCCTCTCGCCAGACGGGTTTCGAACCGGCGCGTTTT
Organism: Myxine glutinosa; assembly: GCF_964187855.1. Classification (NCBI taxonomy): domain Eukaryota; kingdom Metazoa; phylum Chordata; class Myxini; order Myxiniformes; family Myxinidae; genus Myxine; species Myxine glutinosa. Next base: position 99,739,651 of record NC_136263.1, on the reverse strand, counting down.
CCACGCAGCGCAAGGTCGATTCCACCTTTCGTCGGAGCGGGGCGAGGAAAAAGAAACCTTCCTTTCCCTCGTGTCTTTCTCCTCCCTTTTCCGTCACTTCCGCTTCCGGCCACTTCCGTTTCCTGCCACTCTTTCAGAAGGGCTCCTGACCCTCCAACCACAACAACTACACAACAACTTAATATACTACACACGGAAGCAAAGACCTGCATGGTAATTCACATACATTCACATAAATATGTAACACTCCCCCCCTTCAAGAAAGAAAGTTTGAACCCAGCGAAAACTTTCTTTGCCGGCCAATTTGGAGAAACAACCAGATAAGTCAACCCCCCCACATTATCAGTTCCCCCTGGGCACAGTTATCACTTAAAAATAAAGCCAGTTAAGCCACTCGATAGCACTTTTCCGGGAGGCCAAGCCGAGTATTCACTACATGGATGCCTTTAGGAACGCGGAGTTCACAGTTAGTCCGTGCAGGAAAGTTCTCTACATGGGCGCCTTGAGGAACGTGGAGTTCACGGTTAGTCCGTGCAGGAAAGTTCTCTACATGGGCCCTTGAGGAACGTGGAGTTCACGGTTAGTCCGTGCAGGAAAGTTCACTACATGGACGCCTTTAGGAACGGCGTTCACGGTTAATTCGTGTAGGAATCTTGGCTCGGCGGCTCCGCCGCCTTCAGTGCTTCAACTTCTCAGAACGTCCCTAATAATTAGGGTGGGACCACTGGTCCCTGTAGTCCCCTGAATACCGGTCTTCTTCTCGGCCACTACTTTGCCAATTCTTCCTTCGGGAGCGGCCGTAACTCAGGGAGCCTCCATAATAATATTGACTGCGGCCACCACCAAAACTACCGCCCAGTTGTCCTCTCCTGTAGACCTCTCGACGCCTACGAAATGCCTTCCCTACTGTTATGGTCCGACCCTCCAAATCCTTGCCATTCCAATTCTTCTCTGCCTCTCTGGCGTCTTTTGTGCTGGCAAACGTGACAAAGCCGAACCCTCTTGACTGTTGCGTTTCCCAGTCTCTTACCAACCGCACTTCCACCAGCGGCCCATATCTGTTGAAGACAGAGGTCAGAACTTCTTCCTCTGTTTTGAAGTTCAGTCCCCCTACAAATAACTTGGCACTTTTGTCACCATCCCGAGCTGGTGTGGTGTTATTTTCCCTGCTGGGCTCTTTATCAACCCTCAGGTTACCATAAACTTGACCCCCGGCCAAATCATTCCCGAGAACCACAGATACACCCTCTACAGGAAACGTGGCTTGTAAACCGACGGTGACCGGTCCTGACACCAAATCGGACTCCAACTGGATGACCTGAAGGGGAGCACTAACACCGCCCCCGATCCCCTGTAAACGAACACTATCCCCCGTTGCCGTCTCCTCGGACCATGGCAAAATGCCTTCAAGCATTAAAGATTGATGGGCCCCTGTGTCTCTCAATATCCTAACCGGTCTCCGGTTAGTCGAGGCTCCATCCAGTGACACAAACCCCTCGGAAATAAATGGTTGGTAACCCTCTTGATGGCGATTTCTTACGCTAGCCATCGCATTCGGAGTTGTAATAGTCGGACTCCGCTCTGGGTTGTCCCTTTTCATGAGGTAACAACTGGACATCAAGTGTCCAGGTTTTTTGCAAAACGCGCAAGTAGGCCCGGAGGAAAAACTCGGGGTCTGCCTCGGGCCCCCCGAACTATAAGTTTGTCTTGGGCCCGCATCCCTCTGATTTCGAACCGGTGGGGTATCATAGTTGTCCCCATAATCATCTCGAGGCCGCCGCCATGTATGGTCGTTCTCCGCACCTGCTGTTCCCCACCTCCCCTGCGGAGATCTAGGCGAGGAGTTAGGTTCGTGGACCCCTATTCGGTGGGTTAAGGCATAATCATCTGCCATGGTGGCTGCGTCCCACAACTTTGGTACCTTCTTTTCCTGCAGGTACACTTTGATGTCCTCGTGGACACACTGCTGGAATTCCTCCACCAGGATCAAGTCCCGCAATGTCTCGAAGTCTTTCCCGACTCCTTTTGACTCACACCACCGATCAAACATGTTTTCTTTCACTCTGGCAAACTCCACATGGGTCTCACTCTCCCTCTTCCTGGCATTCCTGAATTTTTGCCTGTAAGCTTCCGGAACCAACTCATAGGCCTTGAGGATGTGCTTCTTCAGTACCTCATAATCTGCACATTGGTCCATTGGTAACGCCGAATAAATTTCCTGAGCTTTCCCCACCAGCACACTTTGTACGAGTATGGTCCAGGCCTCCTCCGGCCAGTTTAATTGTCGAGCCACTTTCTCAAAGTGTGGGAAGAATTTCGCGACTTCCTTTTCACTGAACGGTGGAACCAGCCTCACATGTCTGCCCACATCCCAGGTTTTCTGGTTAGGTGTCGACCCCGTCAGCAAGGGTGGTGCCTCTCCCCGTTCTCTCATTAACTCCAGCTCCTTGCATTTGATTTCTTGCTGAAGCTCCATGTCACGTTCCTTTAATTCCCTTGCCGCTTTTCTCTCCTCTGCTTCGAGTTCCCTTGTTTTCATCCTTTCTTCTGCTTGTTTCTCTTCTCTCCTCTCCTCTGCTTTCCTTTCTTCTTCTTTTAACCTTTCCTGGAGTTCTCGTTCCACTCTCCTTTCCTCCGCTTGTTTCTCTTCCCTCCTCTCTTCTGCTTTCCTTTCTTCTTCTGCTCTTTCCTTTTCTGCTTTCCTTTCTTCTTCTGCTAACCTTTCCTGGAGTTCTCGTTCCACTCTCCTTTCCTCTGCTTGTTTCTCTTCTCTCCTCTCTTCTGCTTTCCTTTCTTCTTCTTTTAACCTTTCCTGGAGTTCTCGTTCCATTCTCCTTTCCTCTGCTTGCTTCTCTTCTCTTCTCTCTTCTGCTTTCCTTTCTTCTTCTTTGATCCGTTCCTGGCTCCGTAATTGCAACTCCAGTTTCCGGAGCTCCACGTCTTCTGGTTCTTCGGGTAGCCACTCCCAGGCTAACTCGTCCCATGTTCCTAATCCCACCATAGATTGTATCACCGTGGCCTGCAACTCTGCCTTCCTCAAATTAGTTCGGACCTCCAAGTTAAAATGTTTGGCCAATTTCAAGAGATCCGACTTTAGCAACGCTCGGAACTGTGCCTCACTCGGGGTTACCCCAAAGTTCTGTGCCACAAACGCCATGGTGCCTATCGTTAACACCTGTTAACCTTCACCCCAAGACTTTACCCCAATTTCCCAAAAAAAAAATATTACCAATTAATAATTAATTAATAAATTTTAATTAACAAAAATATTATTATTTTATTATTTTATACACTTTTAGATCCCGGACGTAGACCCAATTGCGAAACCGCAAATCGTAATTTGGACGAGCCCCCAATTCTGTTATGTGGTCCCCTCAGTGACTACCTGGTCTCGGTGACCCCCGGACCGGGAGAGGACCTTCGCCAGCAAGTATTATTATATAGGCGCGTTCGCCACGCAATCCATAGGAATTTCACCCAGGAGAAACTGATTTCAAGGATATATTTCCAGGGTAAGGATATTATACAAGGTCAAGGATACAATCACGGATATTTCCCCGAGCAATCGACAACAAACAACCAGGCACAATCAATATTACAACCATGTGAACTCATCTACACAAACTCTAAGATGGCCATCTTATACTAATACATTCCTCACGTGAGCCCCACTCCTGACTCCCTCCGTGGTCAATGTCTCTCCTCTCCGCACACGGGCGGTTGAACGAGCCCCGGGCGGACGTGCTCTAAACGTGCCGTCTCGGACCGGGACAGCTGTTACAGCGCACACCTCCTTGCCAAGCAACGGGGCAAAAACCCAGCGCGGCTTCCAACGGGCGCGAGGCCCAACGTGCGGACCCGTACGCGTCTTTGTAGACGGGGCAAACAGTCCCGGACGCTTGGTTTCGTGCACGAACTCACGGTGACTGGACGTGTCAAAAGGTATTTACCGCCCAGGTAACTCCTCTCGCCAGACGGGTTTCGAACCGGCGCGTTTTCCACGCAGCGCAAGGTCGATTCCACCTTTCGTCGGAGCGGGGCGAGGAAAAAGAAACCTTCCTTTCCCTCGTGTCTTTCTCCTCCCTTTTCCGTCACTTCCGCTTCCGGCCACTTCCGTTTCCTGCCACTCTTTCAGAAGGGCTCCTGACCCTCCAACCACAACAACTACACAACAACTTAATATACTACACACGGAAGCAAAGACCTGCATGGTAATTCACATACATTCACATAAATATGTAACACAAGGATATACTGTCCTTATCTAAATATCTATAAAGCCCAGTTGACTTTTTGCTCCACCAAATAACAGCGAAACGGAGTTGAGTAAAAGGGTGAAAATTCTACAGATGCTGTGATAAATAACTACCCTCTGTCGGTTTGAATGTTTGAAAGAGAATAGACGTCTGGATCAATTTTTGAATTAAATTTAAATCCCGATTTATATATCTATATAAATAAAGGAGGAGTGTCTGTGTGTGTGTGTGTGTGTGTGTGTGTGTGTGTGTGTGTGTGTGTGTGTGTGCCTGGATGTCCGCTTATAACTCAAGAACTACACATCGGAGAAAAGTTTTAGACCAGATTCGGAATCAGCATAAAATTCCGCTGGTTATAGGCTACTTTTTATTTTAATATCAATGGTTTAAAAAACCGGGCCAGCTGCAATTCCATGGTGTAGTTTGTGGCGGCGCTATTGCCCCTTTCCGATCCCATGACGCATTGCGGTTCCGATTCGCGATAAGGTTTATGCGCTATCACCGACACTTTTCCACCTTTTCCATACCTTTTAATCAGATTTACCTTATCGTCCATCGTAACCACATTACGCTTGGAAACACTAGCATTATCCTTCTTCGGACCCATGGCTAACACAGACACAGTAAAGGAATACTGTACGTCGCCTGTTTTGAATGAGAATCAGCGGTTGCGCGTACGTACAGTATACTGTACGTACATATTTATGTATTTTTAATGTGCTTTTTATTGTATTTTAAATTGTTTTTTAGCTTCTTTTATTGTTAATTTATGTACTATTTTATTTATTTTAAATATATTTTTAAGGAAAACAAATGTTTTCACATCCGTAGGAGTGATGTAATGTCGCACATAATGACGTTCGCTGCCCGGTCATGAAAGACATTATGATTCTCTTGCCAAAGTGACATGAAGATCAGGCAGTAAACCTCCCAACTGAGTTTCTCAACAGTCGTCAGCCTCAAGGACTCCCAACACACAGGTTGATTCTCAAGGTGGGAGCACCAATCATGCTTCTAAGGAATCTTGATCCACCAAAGCTGTGTAATGGAACACGATTGACAATCCAGCAAATGATGCCGCATGTCCTAGAGGCAACCATCCTCTCAGAACAATACAGAGGAGAGAAAGTATTCATTCCAAGGATACCACTTATTCCACCTGACCTTCCATTCTCCTTCAAGAGGATTCAGTTCCCCATCAGGCTATGTTTTGCTATGTCCATCAACAGGGCGCAGGGGCAATCAATGAAGGTTGTAGGCCTGAACTTCACAGAACAAGTGTTTGCCCATGGCCAGCTGTACGTGGGCTGCTCGAGGGTTGGAAAACCAAGCAATCTTTATGTCTTGGCACAAGTAAGAAAACCAGAAATGTTGTATACCCAGAGGTTTTGAGAAATTGAAAATTGACAAAACGTCATGTAGGAAATGTACTGTGATATTGCTCTAAAATATACATGTTCTTTTCATCATATATTTGTATTATTCTTATTCAACCCGGGCGAAGCCGGGTACCTCAGCTAGTATATATCTATCTATAATTCCATTAATCTCTGTGTGTATGTGTGTATGTGTGTTTGTATGTTTGTCTGTGACCGCTGTTTCTCGACAACCACGGGTCCGATATACTTTAAACTTGCCAGGTATATTGCTGGGGACCCGAGGATGTGCCTTTTCAAGGTTTGAAATTAATCGGACAAGTACTTACCGAGCTATGGCGATTTAGCCGTTCGCCGTTCGCTTTGGCGTTGCGAATGGACCAAACCATTGCATGTAAATAGAGGGGGGGGTTCTGTGGTCGTTGCGAATGGACCAAACCATTCATGTAAATAGAGGTGGGGGGGGGGTTCTGTGGTCGTTACTGCCACGTGGTTTCAAAGTTTTTTTTTTTGTTGTTGTTTGCACGCATGTTTTTTTGCACCCACGTACGGGCACGCCCTAGGATGTTTACACACACACACCCCTACACAAATTTTTTTTTTTTTTTTTTTTTGGCAAGGAACGGGCACCCACGTACGGGCACGTCCTAGCTTATATATAGTACGGGCATACCCTAGTATATATAAACGCAAGTTGTCTGTGTGTGTGTCCACGTTTTATTCAGAGATGGCTGAACGGATCTTCATCAAACTTTCAGAGGTTCATCAGTGAGTGCCTGGGAGTGTTCTAGACAAACAAAAAAAAATTGAAAAAAAAGTTCGTTTTTTTGGAGTTTAACCAAAAAAAAAGAAAAAAAAAGAAAAAAAGAAGCTCGATAGTGCCGAAGCCTTTTAAAATTAATGACAGTTATACACAAGTACACATTCGCATAAATAAATACAAAACAATTACCAGACATTTGAATACAAATAAATCTAACAATTCCGGAAGTGTACGAATTTGGTAGTACGGCTTCTTCTTCTTCCTGATCGGCATCACACTTAACCCAGAAACGTGAGCCACTCCCCTGCCCTTCCTGCCTCCACCCCCCCGTCCACCCCCTTCCCCTCCTCCCCCCATTCCCCCCTCCCTTCCCTTCCCCCCTCCCCTCCCCTTCCCCCTCTCCCCTTCCCTCCCCTCCCCCTCTCTCCTCCCCTGCTCTTCCCCTCCCCTCCCCCTCCCCCCAAAATTGATGTATGCAGCAGTTAGCATACATCAATGGACATTTTGTTGGTTTCATCTATCGATGTCGCTTTGCTTGTTATGACATTCCTATTGCTAAAAGGATCTGTTGGGATAAGGTGCCTTCAAGCATAGTCACCACCTGCCAAAAGTAGCCAGCAGTCACCACCGCCATGTTTGATCTGCTCAGACCTTGGAAAGCACATTCAATCAGTTGTATTCAGCACCTGGTTGCTGGATACATCACTTTTGGGAGCATCGTTACACTGCTGATGCACTGTCTGCTAAAGACTATAGCAGCAATTTGGAATTTGGCCAGTTTGCAGGTGGCAACCTTCTACAATTAGGAAAATATCACATGAAGATTCCTCAACATCCACCAGCAAAAAAACTCCTACAGATGGGTCCCCTGCTTAACATCCAATCCAACAGATGGATGTGCTCATTAATGTAACACCCTGCATGTGAAACACCAGGATGACAGTTTATAGTCATGTCGGGATTCAAACACAGACTAGACAGCTGAAAGTCGAGTACACTACCTCTGAGCAATCCGGTAAACTCATACTTTGTAAAGGTATTGAGCACGAATATGTGCTCTACTCCTTCCTTTCTCAGTCAGTGGCCTTGATGTCAAATTCTCCAGAAATCATGGCCTGGTGGATTAAAGCACCAAATTTGTCACAGTTGTTCTTTGGAGTATGGAGATCAATTCCAGAAGTGGTGCCCAAGAATCTGAGCACTCAGTCATTCCTGGAGCTAAATATTGTTACGTTTATGGAGGTAGATGCAGGATCCCATAGTGAAGGTAGGATTGCATAATTATAGCATGGACCGTGGGACGCGTAGGAGAAATCTCAATTTATTAAGTAGGGAATGTATACACAATTCGTACATGTATACACAATCGTCGGTTAATGCGTATCGAGTATTCTGAGGCCTAGTACTCGTAGGCTTAGGCTACCGTACCGTCTCCGACCTTGTGGTTTTGTTTTTCTCTCAGCGGTTCGTCGAATGCGCTGCAATTATTTTCGTTCTCTGTTTCGTCCCAGTCGTTCACCCCATACCTCCTTGTTTAATATCTCTACTCAAAAAAAAAAAACCCAAAAAAATATTTCCTTCTCAGGTCTTATTCGTTTATTTGTTGTTCTTATTTGTTCGTTCGTTCTTCGTTCACGTTGTTCGCGATCACGTGGTTAGAAATGTTTAATCTCTCCCCTGAACAACTATTTTCTCTCATATATTATAACACCTTTTTCTTCTTCTCCTACAAAAGGATGCTTTTGTCTTGCTCACCAAATCTATTCATTCCAAAAAAATAAAATAATACCATCTCTTACAGTTCCTCTTTTCTACATTCCCTAAACTCTCCAGAACTCCGCCCCTCCTTCAGCGTCCTCAAACGTATTTTTGACTCGAAGGTCTCAAACTCATTTTGCAAAAAATGTTCGTTTCCCATGAATCGTACACTTTTCAAAATCCAATCTCACCCCTCCCCTCCAAATCTTCCCCATCCCCCCTTCCCTCCAAAACTTCCCCATCCCCCCTCCCCTCCAAAACTTCCCCATCACCCCTCCCCTCCAAATCCTCCCCATCACCCATCCCTTTCAAATCTCCCCCCTTGCCCCTCCCCTCCTAAACTCCCACCTCACCCCTCCCCTCCTAAACTCCCCCCTCGCCCCCCCCTCCTAAACTCCCCCCTCACCCCTCCCCTCCCAAACTCCCACCTCACCCCTCCCCTCCTAGACTCCCCCCTCACCCCTCCCCTCCAAATCTCTTCCATCTCCCATCCCTTTCAAATCTTCCCCCTTGCCCCTCCCCTCCAAATCTTCCCAATCACCCATTCCTTTCAAATCTCACCCCACACCCCTCCCCTCCGAGACTCTCCCTCGCTCCTCCCCTCCTAGACTCCCCTCTCACCCCTCCTCCTCAAAGCGTCCTCCCCGCTTCTTCCCCCTTCCAACTTTCACCTTCATCTCCCTCAACCTTCTGCCTCGCTCTTCCCCCTCGTCAAATAACACCTCACTGCGCATCACCCAATCACCATCAAACCTTTTGTCCGCCCCATTCTTCCCTTTCTCCAAGCTATTCTGAAATCTCTTAAATCTCTGACACACCTTCAACAGCTCTCCCTACCTCTTCCTCCTCTTCCACATCTTACCCTACCCCTCCCACCCCCCCCCCCCCCCGTTCTGTATTCGATGCTCCCCCTTCCTCTTCATTAACGGTATGGACCTTCAAACATCCGGGGCCTTCGCTCAAACTTGACTGATCTCTCCATACAGGTTGCTTCTGACAAACCAGATGTGATCTGCTTAACAGAAACCTTCCTCCTTCATGATGTCTCTGATGCCTTGGTATCTCTCCCAGGTTACTCCCTCCTCCGGTATGATAGACCTGAGCCTCGTCCTGGAGGTGGGGTTGCTATCTTTATAAAAAACTCTCTTCCTCACTCGCCCTCCACTGCCCTCTCTCCACCTCACCCCCAGGAATACCTTTGGCTACGGCTTCCCCTTCGCTCCCACCTTTTGTTCATATGTGTGTTGTACCGTCCACCAAACAGTGATGACTCCATCTACATCTCGCTGTCTGATAATATGGACCAACTTCTATCTACCCATCCCAACTCTCTCTTCCTCATATGTGGTGATTTCAATTGTCACCATGCCAGTTGGCTGGGTGTGGCTACCTCTCTCACCAGCCATGGCTCTTCAGCAAAGGACTTCTGCGACTCACTGGGACTGACACAATCTGTCAACTTCCTGACCCGGATCTCAGTCAACGGAGCATCTTCTCTTCTGGACTTGGTTATGACTAACTTCCCTGAAAATGTCTGCTGCTCTTCTTCTGCTCCAATCGGCTCATCTGATCATGTGCTTGTCAAAGTGTACATCTCTCTGATCATTCTCAGAGAGCCTCCTCAGCGTCGACGAGTCTGGCATTTCACTCAGGCCAACTGGCACGGTCTTCAAGCAGCCATCAATCATCTGGACTGGTCTCCCATCTCTACCGCCTTTGACATCAACTCATCCTGGGAATTCTTTCAAAGTAAATTGCTCTCTCTCATGCACAGATTTATCCCATCTCGTCTTCATTGTCATACCCTTCCTCCCATCCATGGTACACGGAATCTTGTGGTGAGGCTGTTGCCCTGAAACAACTTGCTTTCGTCTCCTGGAAAGCAAATCCAACGGAAGGAAATCTCATTTCCTTTCACAAAGCCCGAAACAAGTGTGTGTCCACCCTCAGGAGAGCCAGGAAACAATATCTCACCGTTCTCAAGACCGAACTCTCTTATCTGTCTCCCTCTTCCAAATCCTGGTGGCGTCTGGTCAAATCTGTTTCTGGTGTTTGTTCCCCCTCCATCCCCTCCCTCACCTCAAACGGCTTAACGGCTGACTCCGCACGTGAAAAAGCTGAATGCCTCAACTCTGTGTTTGCCTCTAATTCTTGTGTCCCAAACCCATCCCTCTCTGTACCCACCGTACCCAGTCGTACCCAGCTGCTCCTGGACTCTGTGTCCTTTCCTCCTGACAAGGTGGAAAAGTTTCTGTCAACCCTCGACTCCGATTCTGCAACTGGTCCTGACGGCATCAGCCCACGGGTCCTAAAATCATGTTCTTCCGCTCTTTCACTCCCTCTTTCTGTTCTCTTCACCCTCTCTTTTGCTCAAGGTCATCTGCCATCTGCCATCTGCTGGGAAATCAGCCAACATCACCGCTTTGCACAAAAAAGGTGCAAAAACAGATCCTAGCAACTACAGACCAATCAGCCTTCTCCCAATTATCAGCAAAGTCATGGAATCCATCATTGCTTCAGATATGAAATCTTTCCTCTTCTCCAATGGCTTGATCTCTGATCATCAATTTGGTTTCAGACCTGGTCACTCTACTCTGGACATGCTGCTTCTGCTTTCTCAACAATGGATGGAGGTCCTCAACGCCAAACAGGAAATTAGAGCTGTCTCCCTTGACATTTCACGTGCCTTTGATACGGTCTGGCACCCTGCTCTGCTCACCAAACTCTCCTCCTTTGGTATCCATGGAAATCTCCATGCATGGCTGGCGGACTTCCTCTCTGGTCGTAGTCAACGTGTGGCCCTGAATGGGTTTCTCTCATCTCCTCTTCCTGTTCAGGCTGGAGTTCCCCAAGGTAGTGTTCTGGGCCCTGTGCTTTTTCTGGTCTTCATCAATGATCTCTCTAACTCTCTTGAAAATCCTCTCTATCACTTTGCTGACGACTCTACTCTCTGTCGCTCCATTCCTCATCCCTCAGATCGGCAGTCTGCAGCCTCCTCACTCTCTGCAGACCTGGACAAAATCACAGACTGGGCAAACAAATGGAACATGTCTTTCATTCCTGATAAATCTCACACTCTTACGATGTCTCTCCGAAAAGACCGACTGGACAACCCTCCCATCCACTTTCTGAATAATCCTCTCAAAGAAGTTCTGTCACTCAAGCTTTTGGGTCTCACTATTTGCCATGATCTTTCCTGGGAAAACCACATTTCAAATCTGGCCTCCAAAGCCAGTCGCCGACTGGGCATCCTCCGTCGTGCGAAGTCCTTCCTTGGCACACCTGAGCTCCTCACCACATACAAGGCTTTCATCTGCAGCTCTATGGAATACTGCTCTCCCCTCTGGTCTGGTGCTCCTGCCTCACACCTAGCTCGTCTTCACGCTGTTGAAACCAAAGCGTTCAGAATCATTGGAATCTCCCGCGATGAAGCTAACTCCAAGGGCCTTTCACTCACTCACCGCAGGCAAGTTGGTGGTCTTTCCGTCTTCTACCGACTTCTCTCTGGCCTTGCCCCCCCAGCTCTCTCTGGGCTCTGTCCCCCAAATATTCCTACAGGTCGCACAAGATCTGCCTGCAACGCTCTTATGGTTAAACTGCCAAAATCAAGACTTTCTGCTCACCTTCACTCCTTCATTCCTCTTTTCTCCCGCCTCTGGAACAAACTACCTCACTCTCTTCAATCCCACTCCACCCTCCAGGTCTTTAAAACAGCTGTTCACCACCATCTCTTATCCTCCCCCATCCAAAACCTTGATCTTTTCTACCCCCGCTAATTTCGGTCCCCTTGTGTTTTATACCTCTCCCCCCCCCCCCCCCCTTCCCACGCCTCCTCCCCCCAAGCCCTCTCCCTCCCACACTTCAGCCTGCTCTCAAATGTTGTGGTTGGGTGCTTCCCCTTCTCTCCCCATCTTGTCTTCCACTCCCTCTTTTTGTATATTTTGTTTGTCTGGTTGATTTGTTTGTGAAATAAATGTTAGCTCTTTCACGAGCCTCGATTCAGTATACAAAAAAGAAAAAAAAGGGAAACTATAGCTTAAGATTGTTTATGTGTCTTCACACGAGGGGTGAAGCTGTGCTAATTAGTTCGGGATTAAGGCTAGTTTTATCCAGTATGTGATTTCCCCTAACGTTTTACAATCATCACGGCCGGCCATAAAGGCCTCCGCTTAACGACAACAACCGCCGACAGAACCCGAACAGAGCCAATCGGACTGAGCCCCATCCACATGAACACTTACGGCAAAAGGCCACACCCCCAGAGTGGTACGATGGGCATGGAAGAAAGAGCCGGCAGGCCATGCCCCTGAAGGTCGTGATTGGCCAAGAGGGCCGAGGGTGATGTCAGAGTGAGAAGCTTGTAGAGACGTTGGTGAAGAAGTCGATCTCTCTTTTGGTTTTGACGAGAAGGCTTGGCCATTTTTGTGTGGGCTGTGAGGAGAGTGTTTCTGCTGTGGCGATTGAAAATTAGTTTCAATTCTTGTTGGCTCGCAAGGAAGATGAAGGCTGCATATGCTTCCCCAGACAGTGGAGGAGAAAGGAGGCTGTCTCGTCTGCTCCCCTTACCACCCTTGGTGTCTTCGGCGCCATCTTGTGCGCTCCGGCGCAAGAGAACCTAGCCATCGCTCCACTCTCCACGAAGAGGGCCACTTGAGGCCAAAGCTGAGTGCCGGCCAGCTAAAGGGATTTTATTTTAGTTTACCTTTCCCCTGTGTGTCTGTTTTTGAGTCCGGTTGTGGAGGTACCTCAGTTAGAATTTTAGTTTTACCTCAGCCTTCATTTTCATTCCTCAATTTATTGTCCCCCGTCGCACCGCGGAGCGAAAGGGGGACTATGGTTTTCCCCTCTGTCCGTGTGTCCGTCCGTCTGTCCGTGCGTGCGTAAGCGAAGGACCGCATTCGAATTTGGTGTGTGGGTGCAACCCACGTCAAAATCCAAGATGGTCGCCGCCATGTAGGTCTGATGCCATGTATGTCTGAACCTTGTGAGTGGAATAGCTTGAAAAATAAGCGAAGTACCAACTTCTAATCTGGTGTGTGGGTGTATCTAGGCATAAGAAAGAACCCTATTGAAAATTGGGTCGCCATGTCAAAATCCAAGATGGCCACCGCCATGTATATCTGAACATTGTGAGCTGGATATCTTGAAAAATAAGTGAAGTACCAACTTCTAATCTGGTGTGTGGGTGTATCTAGGCACAAGGAAGAACGCTATTGAAAATTGGGTCGCCACGTCAAAATCCAAGATGACCACCACCATATATATGTCTGAACCTTGTGAACGAAATATCTTGAAAAATAAACGAACTACTAACTTCTAATCTGGTGTGTGGGTGTATCTACGCATAAGGAAGAACGCTATTGAAAATTGGGTCGCCATGTCAAAATCCAAGATGGCCACCGCCATGTATGTCTGAACCTTGTGACCAGAACATCTTGAAAAACAAGCGAAGTACCAACTTCTAATCTGGTGTGTGGGTGTATCTAGGCATAAGGAAGAACGCTATTGAAAATTGGGTCGCCACGTCAAAATCCAAGATGGCCGCCTCCATGTATGTCTGAACCTTGTGAGTGAAATATCATATCATAACATGTTTTCTGCATCTTCCACTTTGCAAAATTCTGTTTTCTGCGTCTTCCACTTCCACTTGCAAAATCACACCCTTTACCTAAAATCCTAAATGTTCCTAATAGATCAAAAAATAAAATAAATAGAGAGCCTAGTCTTTATAACATAAAAGAGTAATTAACTGGCATCATTATTAGCCTTATTATATTGTTCTATTGATGAAGAAGCACAGGTATAAATAAAAATGGCCGCCATTATTTTGCTCAAAAATCATGAAAAAAAATACGACCACAAAGAGGTGGACTCCAGAATGTGTATTCATGTCCTGCACACCTTGAATAATGGTAGTGAGGTTATAATGGCGCGGACGGTAGACACAGATGTCATAGTCATTCTTGTGGGCATCTTCTCGGTCATAACAACTCTCTATCCTGATGCCAAGATTTGGGTGGCCTTTGGAAAGTGTAAAGACTTCACCGACTACAGTGTCAATGCAATCTCATCTACACTTGGAACACGCCAATCCAAAGCACTTCCATTCTTCCATGCATTCACGGGGTCGGATACTACATCCCAGTTCCCAGGGAGAGGAAAGAAATCTGCATGGCAAGCTTGGAAGTCTCTTCCGGAGGTGACAGGTGAATTTCTCGCTGTTGTGAAAAAACCCGTTTATCCTTCTACCCATGGATTCCAGAGTGTTTGAATGGGTAGAGAGATTAATGTGTGTACTGCACGATAGAACCACTCCACTGGACAAGGTTGATGGTCTTCGACGGGAGATGTTCACCAGACAGATAAAGATGATGGAGAATATTCCCCCATCGCGAGTGAGTTTTGGTCATCGGTTGACATCACTTATGTATGCAGATGTATTACAATTCATTTGATGAAGTTATATAACGAACATATTCTGAAATTTCTGTTAACATGTTAGCCGGGCGATTTAGCAAACTAGCATGTGGACAACCAGCCTTTTGGAGAAGCAAAATGCCCCACCACCAGAAAGATTCCGCTGGACTCTGGTGGAAGGCCGTTGGAAACCTTTCTAGACCGATGGCTCTTCCTAAGCAGAAAAAGCATGTCATGAGCTATTGAAGTGTGGATGCAAGACAGAGCCTCTGCGCTCCCATAAATGTCGATGCAGTGAAGCTGGTCTGTTGTGGACTGCTCTGTGCCATTGTGATGGCAACTTCGATGCCGATATTGACTAAGTTATTAGTAAACTGAGACTTTTGAAATGAGATTCACCTCGACATGTATGTATGTACAAAAAAGCTATTGCTGAAGCTGGCACTATGATGCTTGATTTAACGTTATCCCGTGGAGCACGGATGTTTGCGGAAATTATTACATTTGACGGATCTGAAAGTGTGTATTCAAAAGAGTTGCATGTAATTTATTTGATTAGTATTTGCTTTGAAGTCAAAACTGTTCGAACAATTGATAGTGTGTGTGTGCACGTGTGTGGAAAAAGCGAACAAACTCTGTACAGATTAATGTGAGTAATTGAAATAGGCCTACATTTCTGACTTCAGATATATGATTCACCTACTACTTTCATAACTGATTTAGACCCCTGCCCCCACTTTGGGCAAGATATGTCCCGCTATAGTCCCATTGTACAACTTAAATATTGTTCCTAATAAATACTGCACCTAAAAGGTGCAATATATATATATATATATATATATATATATATATATATATATATAGATATATATATATATATATATATATATATATATATATATATATAATATATATATATATATATTATATTGTCGAGTCCCCAGGGCTAAGACCCCTGGGTGACGGCTGACCGAAACGAGCTTTAACTACGAGGCATACTTTGAACCTTGGCGGGATTGTCTTTGGCGCACGCAGGAAAGGCCCGAAGCCTTATCTGATCGGACGGTGACACTGGGTTAATCCGAACCCACAAACACAAATACGGGACAAGCAAAATCCACAATACAAGAATGAAATGCAAAAATAAAGGATTTAATGAAAATAAATGCAAGAGACAAAAATGAAAGACGAAGTAAAACTGTAATTCCTAATTGAGACGTCTCACTTCAGACTCGTATACAAACAAGGGGAAAGATTAAAAAAACAAAAACAAATGATGTTCCTGCCGGCCAGCACTTAACTCTGGCCTCAACGAGGGGCGAGGGGGGGAAAGGGGGGGGGGGGGGTTGGCGTTCGTCGCCTCCAAACCACCGCGCGGGAAGCGCACCAACAAATGGCACCAAAAACGCCCAGGCGTGAACAAGCAGCCAACCAGCCCTTCCTTCCTTGCTTCCACCGCCAAGCGAGATGCGGCTCTCTCTCTCTCCTCCCCCAAAAAGCACCACAGTCAACAACACCCCCTCCTCCGACGTTGCAAAACTTCCAAAGCTCTGACACGTCTCATCACCAGTGCACCCGAGACAACAGCGCCCACTCGAGCCGACAGCCAGAATGAGAAAAAATGCGACCGCCTCCAACGAAGGCCAGCACAAAAGAGACCAAGATGGCGAGACGGCTTGTTTTTGCTCTCCTTGCTCTCGAATGTTCCACCGCTGACGTCACACTCTGTCCAATCACCGACGTCCCATTACATCAGTCCATCGTCACGACCAATCGTCGTCTTTGGGGCGGGGCCTCACGGCCTTGCTTGATGCCCAATGACGAAGGTCAAGGTGTGGCCACCCCGTCATGAGTCGTAGGGGGGCGGAGTCTAATCTCTGTTCGGGAATGTTCAGATGACGTCGGCAGTCATGGGGCGGGGCCTACTTGCCCGATGAAATGTGCAGGTTTCTGTTGGACTTGTCGGTTTAATGGCCGTTGTTGTAACAATGGGGCCGATTGCTTAGCTGGCAGAGATTTTGTAAGAACATTAGGGAGAAATCACAGGAGCCAATTACACACTGGGGTTTATTAACATTAAGGCCTACAACTAGTTAACACAAAAGCCACGCCCCTTATGGTGACATGCAAACGCTCTTACCCACACAGTCAACCAACTTAATACAGAGATTCATCTTCTTTGCGGCATACGGTCCATTCTAAGCTATACACTCCTAACTTTCCTCAGGTATTTCTTCACCTACCCCCACAAACGTAACAATATATATATAAATATATATATTAATAAGTTGAGTTAGACCCAATGCGCCACTTTTGGGTCCCAGGAGGCACCCTGTTGCTCCGATTTTTGGTCACCCCTTCTGAAATTGTTCAGTATACCTCAAAGGATGACCGTTTAATTTGGCTCTTTAATCCACAAGGTCACAATTTGTTTTGCAAAAGCCCATTACTATCATAAAACTGCCCCTGAAAACAATCTCTGTAGGCCGAAATTCAGAAGACCTGAAAGGCAGTTAAATTCATGTATTATGCAGATTTGGAACTCTCCAAACCATACAGCACATTAAGTTATCTTTCCAGCTTCGTATTCAATGTTGGATCATTTCATCACAAAACTTCAGATATATTTTCCAACTGATAATTTACCATTGATAAGCTCCAGGAGAACAAAACTGGCAGTATGATAATACAAATTAAGCACACCTTCAACAAAACATAACGCACATAAAGCCCTGTGGAATCGATAGTAAATAGGATTAGCCAATTTGCAGGAGGTTAGGGCAAAATAAAAGAATAAGGGTTGGCCGATGCTCACCTGAGTAGTCCACCAGGTGGAGAATATGCAAAGCAGCGAAGCGTGGGAAATGTTGGCCTCAGTAATACAGCGAGTAGTGCTGCTGTACCAGCCCCCAGGCTATGCCCAACAATTGTGAGGGCATAACCAGATCCTCTGCTGAAGGCTATATTGAAAATTTCATCACGGATCAAGCGTTCTTGCACATATTGAGCAGCTCGCATGATGCCCTGAAGGAACCAAACAGGGTTAAAAGATGGGCATTCAAAAGCAAACTGAAATATCAATCCCACATTAAACTGCTATACATCACATTCATAAGACATTGCTAGCCATAGAGGTAGATAAGTGGTTGCGTTAAACTGGTAATAGTTGGGAAGATCCATTAAAAAAAAATAAAGCACCATCAATGAGTATAGTTGGCCAGCAGGAACAGCTCAGTTCCGACATTTTGACCAAGGCCTCACTTGCTCAGCAAGGTATTTTGTCTGGAACAACGAAAGCACTACCTTCACAACATAAATTTTACCTCCTGCAAGGAAACCCAACCTTCAACTAGGCTAGTGAAGTGCTCCTGCAAGGCCGGTCCAACCAGCAAACGGAGTGTGTGTTTCAACCACTTTAATGGTAACACATTCCCAGCCTCGATTATCATGTCCCCAGCCCTCATCTTTATCATATCTTTCTTATCACACATCTTAATATATATTTGAAGTTCAAGCCATCATCATGGTTACCAACATAAAACAGAGAGCATGTGAAAAATATCATCCACCATTTTATGGGCCTATCAAAAAATAGTGTGCATTGTCATGCCATGCTTTGAGATACCGTTATGTAATTACATCCCCGGCAGCCTGTGAAGAAGTAGATACAATCATGACTGCTCAAAGTTCTGAACACAACAGTGGGGTTACTCCCCTTATCCCAGAATAATAGAGAAGTGGTCTGAATAAGGGACTAAAGGAATCCTGGATGAAGCCTACCCAGTCGTCGAAACATCAGACCTGAGCCTTGTCTGATGGGTATAGCTGTGGTAGCTACCTTCATTTATGAAAATGTTTGCTTTGTTTCAGGGGTTAATGGTACACACACTCGCCTATAAGCTGTATAGCCTGGGTTTAAATCCCGACCCAGATTGTCATCGCGGTGTTTCACATCCCACACTAGTGCTATGCAAGTATGAGAATAAAGCATGTTCCAACGACTCATGGCGATTTTTCAATGGTTCAGATTGGGTTTAAGAGTTAGAGAAGACAGAGAAAGTTCCGTTCAGTTTCAACTGTGCATTGATGACAGGCCCAGAAGGTATCACTGCCAGTGTACTCAAGTCCTGTTCCACTGCCTTTAATTTTCCTCTATCTGATCTCTTAAGCCTGTCCTTCACCCTTAGCTGCCTCCCATCTGTCTGGAATACAACTAACATCCTTCCAATTCACAAGAAAAAACACATCCTTTCAACTACAGGAGAGTACGCCTGTTTGGAATGAGAAGCAAAGTCATGGAAGACATCATCGCTGCCGATATCTTTCTTTTTGCTTTCCATCGTCTCTCCTTTTTTCAAATAGCCTGACAATTAGAGAATGAAGAACTGGTATTGTTGGTGAAGACGTGTCGATCTGCATTAGCAGACATGTAGAACACAACAAACACAACAGGCATTTTAAGGCCATTTTCCCCGCTAGAGCAGGGGTTAGCCTTGCGGTCCCCATGACAATCTTCTCCATTTTGCCCTATTTTCTGCATCTCCCCTTGTTAACCCCCTTGCCCGCATTTCTTCTTCCACCATCTTTAGCCAAGTCTTTCTCGGTCTTCCCCGTCCTCTACTTCCTTCTACATTCATTTCCATCACTCTACTCAACCAGTCACTTTCATCCTTCCTCAACACATGACCAAACAATCTCAACCTGTTTCCTCTTCACATCATCCATCACAGGCTCTATTCCCATCATCTTTCGCAATTCATCATTTGTCTTCCTCTCTCTCAACGATACTCTGCACATCCACCGAACCATTCGCATTTCCAGCCTTAGCAGACATGTAGAACAATGGATGAAATCAAGAGGATGTTGATTGATGTATGCTAACTGCATGGGATACAGGAAGCTGATGTTTCCGGTGTTAACCTTTCATTTTTAGCCACGTCGCAGACGCTGGTCATAGAGTGCGCTCTGCTGTTGTTGTTGTTCTTCTTGTTCTTCTTGTTCTTCTTCTTCTTGCAGAGAAGACAAAACCTCAAAGCTCCACCCATTCTGGGAACCATAGCTCCACCCATTCTGGGAGAGGCTTCATAAAAACAAATATCCACCATTTTATTAACTCGCATAGCTTTGAGGCCTGTTTTGTAGGCCCGTGGTGTCTTCCTTTCTCACACAGTTTTATTTCAAATCAAATTCGATATATCATTTCATTTTTCACAGTCGCTAACATAGTTTTAGACTCGGTTGAAAAAAAAGGGGAAGACAATCCGATGAAAGTTGCCCTTTATAGAACGAAATAACTTCAAGTCCACTGAGATTTTTTTTTTTTCAATTGCGGCATGCTCAGTCATACACCGCCCGAAATAACAGACGGGAAAATGCCGAGATATATTAAAAAATCGTCCATTTGATGACAATCATCACGATGAAATATTTAATTTATACGTCGTCACAATAATGTGGAGAGAGGAGCATAGCTTCGTTCACGTGTCGCTACACACGAGAAATTGCCGAGATATATTTTTTTACAATCACGGCATGGTCAGTCATACACCGCCTGAAATAACAGACGGGAAAATGCCGAGATATATTAAAAATTCGTCGCCACACATGGGAAATTGCCGAGATATATTTTCACTTTGCACAAAAATAACATCAAGTAATCGAATCAATAGGAATGTCCTGTGCCTATAACATCGACGTTATAGGCACAGCTGCATCTAGGCATTGTGTAACATCGACGCGGCTTTTGTTTTAATTAAAACTTTTTGTACTTGTTTCTCTGATGAATGGTTAATTCCTGGAATGTCAGCATACCAAGGTGATCGGCATACCTCAATCAATGTTCTCCTGATTTAATCCATTGGTCTTTAACCAACAGTCTGGATTATGTGTGCTCATTCGATTTTTTTTTTTTTTTCTGTGTACAAGATCGAGGCTCATGTAAGAGCTAACATCAATCACAAAAAAAAAACAATCCGACAAACAAAACATACAATAAAGGGAGCGGGAGACAAGATGGGGGGGAGAGAGGGAAGTACACAAGTACAACAGCAGAGAACAGGGACATCGGAATTTTTTAATTTTAGGGGACATATTTTGGGAATTTGAGATTTAAAAAATATTATATTATTATAACATAAAAATATTTCGATAAATAAAAGGGACATATTTTGTATATGCTGCTACAGTTGGATGCCCTAAGTCTCATACAATAGGTCAGGCCTATCTCCCTGAACATGTCTCTGGCATGTTGCTCTGCTGGACATGCCCGCCACATGTGGCATACAAGGCTGCCTTCATCCATGACTTTTCAAACTTACTCCACTTGCACAGTCAACAAGTGGTTATCAACAGAATCCTTTCCTCTCTTATCTCAACAGAGGCTGAAGTGCTGCAATGCAGTGTCTTGGGCCCAGTCTTGTTCCCCATATACATGCATAAACTACCTCACCGTTTCTCTGGAAAACTCCCTCTTTCGCTTGACGGATGACTTCTAATAAATTATGAACAGCTAGAGCAAGTGGGAAAGCTATATAGCCTCCTCAACATCATAAATGACAGAAAGTTGTGCTACTTTGGTCATTTAAAAAGAAAAGGGAGAAGATTGTGAGAAAGTGATGATTCATGAAAACAAGAAAAGTGAGCCCCAGTTCTTCTGAAAACCAGTGGGACAGACAGTGCAATGATGTCACATGGGAGAAAAAAATGGGCATAATGAAGGAGGAATGTCGCAATCATGCCAACCTACCGTCAGATGAATTACAAAAGGTCAATAATGGCCTGAAGATGAAGATGACCAGCAAGGGTTTGGGTTTTCCAAAAGTAAATATTAGCTTTACATTTAAAGCTATTGATTTGGTTTTATAATATTTAAATAAAACAAGTGTATTCAAATATAACACAACAACAAAACAACAGGCATTTTAAGGCCATTTTCCCTGCGAGAGCGGGGGTTAGCCTTGCGGTCCCCATGACAATCTTCTCCATTTTGCCCTATTTTCTGCATCTCCCCTTGTTAACCCTCTTGCAAACATTCCTTCTTCCACCATCTTCAGCCAAGTCTTTCTCGGTCTTCCACGTCCTCTACTTCCTTCTACATTCATTTCCATCACCCTTCTCAACCAGTCACTTTCATCCTTCCTCAACACATGACCAAACCATCTCAACCTGTTCCTCTTCACAGCATCAATCACAGGCTCTATTCCCATCATCTTTCACAATTCATCATTTGTCTTCCTCTCTCTCAACGATACTCCACACATCCACCGAACCATTCGCATTTCCAGCCTTCGTTGCTGCTCTACGTTCATTACCCATGTCTCGCTCCCATAAATCATAACACTTCACACATGCAGCATACACCTTTCCCTTCAGCTTCAACGACACTCCCCTCCTCGTCAGCACGCCACTCAGTTCCCGAAACTTCTTAAAACTTAAGTAAATTCAAATATAACCCGCAAGGATTAATTGGCATATGTAAGGCGTGTAGCACGAATATGATTACGGTAATCAGAAAAGTCATACTCAAACAATGAAATAGACTCCAACTCAAAAGGAAACAGAAAGGGCCAGTGTTGGGCTGCATATTTGTGGCAAACACAAAATCCAGCCTCGTGTTTTTATGTATGTACAGTCACGTGAAAAAGTAAGTACACCCCATGTAAAGTTTTGACTTTTTCAACATATTTCAACATACAGCTATTTGATCTGCATTTCAACAATATTGATAGATAAAGGTGATATAATATATTTTGTAGTCCATTTTGACCCACATTTACATTTTGTAGTCCATTGTATAATTTAAATAAACATAAATGCAAATTTCGCATGTGGAAAAAGTAAGTACACCCCTACATTTATCACTACTTCAAATACCGAAAATTAGAATCAGGTACACCAGCTCAGGTGCAAATGATTAGAACATCGTTAGAGAGGATCTTGGAGGAACCTGTCTTACTTAAACCTTAGACATTTAGTTTGGTTTGCTCTTTGTTGTTGAAGTGTGCGGCGTCACCATGCCTAGATCAAAAGAGCTCTCTGAGGCCTTCAGAAAGAAGGTTATAGATGCCTACGAGTCTGGGAAGGGATTTAAAAAGATCTCCAAACAATTTGAAATCAACCATTCGACTGTCTGGAAGATCATCTTCAAGTGGAGAAGATTCCAAACAACTGCCAACTTGTTCAGGCCAGGCCGCCCCAGCAATTTCAGCCCGAGAGCAGACCGCAAGATGCTGAAAGAAGTCTCCAAGAACCCCAGAATGTCATCACGGGACCTACAGGTAGCTCTTGCCACTGTTGATGTCAAAGTGCACGAGTCTACCATTAGAAAGAGGCTGAACAAATTTGATCTACATGGGAGGTGTGCCAGGAGGAAACCTTTGCTGTCCAGAAAGAACATCAGGGTAAGTCTAAAGTTTGCCAATTACCCTAAACATACCAGTAAATCCACCAAGGAATGGCTGAAAAGAAAGAAATGGAGGGTTCTGGAATGGCCAAGTCAAAGCCCGGATCTAAATCCCATCAAGATGTTGTGGAGGGATTTGAAACGAGCTGTGCATGCAAGAAACCCCTCAAACATCGCACAGCTGAAAGAATTCTGCATGGAGGAGTGGGCAAAAATTTCTCCCAGTCGATGTCAGAGACTGGTAGACAGTTATAAGAAACGCCGACTTGAGGTCGTTTCTGCCAAAGGGGGCAATACCACCTATTAGGTCCAAGGGTGTACTTACTTTTTCCACAGAAGGAAATGGCATCTGTTAATTTTTTGTTGAATAAATTATTGCAAAGTCAATTTTTCATTGTTTTGTGTTCAATTAGATCACCTTTATCTATAGATACTGTTTGAATGAAGATCAAATATTGATATGTCCACATATGTTAAAAAGATTTTAAAAAACATTTCATGGGGTGTACTTGCTTTTTCCACATGCAAAATTTGCATTTATGTTTATTTAATTTATACAATGGACTACAAAATGTAAATGTTTCATGATATTTGTTATGTTATATCACCTTTATCTATCAATATTGTTGAAATGAAGATCAAATAGCTGTATGTTGAAATATGTTGAAAAAGTCAAAACTTTACATGGGGTGTACTTACTTTTTCACGTGACTGTATGTATGTATGATCTTGTTCAAGAGACATTCCATACGGAAGGGATTACAAGGCTAAATATATGACTTCCACCCATGGCATTTGCTGTAAACGAATGGGCTGTCATCATAGATTGCGTAACGCAGTCACATTCTCTCTGTGCAAGCAAGGTCTTGTTTTATAGTAAAAACAAATACTGTACGAGGATACGTTTCCTTTCAGAGGGGAAGATTATCCTGGTTTAGTCAGCTGTCAAGTCTACTTGCATTCGCTCAAGGATGTTGAGGAAGATCCCATGGTGATATTGTATTTGCAAAGAATTGGTCTTTAAACAGTAACTGTGGAGTAATAAATAATTTTCACTCATCTACTCACTCAATCTCAGCCTGGTGTTGGCTTAGCGGTTAGGGTGCTGGCTTGGGATCCGAGGATCCTGGGTTTGAATCCCGGTCGATCGCTGAATTAACGCCAGGGGGGTTGACTCAGCCTGTCATCCTTCCGAGGTCGGCAAATTGAGTACCAGTTCACTGGTAATTCCCTGTGTGTCGCGAGGCGACTAACAGGGTTGGCGGCAGGAAGGGCATCCGGCCATAAAACACTGCTTCAAAAAGGGGACCATGGTGCCCGAAAAAGCCAACTCCCACTCTGTGGGGAAAATGGCCTCTAAAGGTGGTTCTTAAAGGTGGTTCTACTCACTCAATCATCATGTACACAAGTCCACATTAGACTAGCAGGATGCAATCATGTACACAAATCCACATTAGAATAGCAGGATGCAAGCATGCGTCTGTCTGGACGTCGATATCTGTCTGAACAACGAAGGTTTCGTAGTACTGTACTTCAAAGGTTACAGGGAGTGTCCCGATGCCCCCCAATCTTTTCTCATCTTTCCCTCATTACTCTACTTTTTTTTCCTCTTTTCTCTGCTCTCTTCACTTATGTTGTATATAAAATACATGTTGTGCAACGCAACATTCAATGAGAAGTATCGAAGAATTACAATGTAAAGTATCGAAGAATTACAATGTAATGGCTGTGGATTTTTGCTATTTCAAATAATTACCTTTGTTTAACATGTTTATCCACATGTTCCTACTGTTAACACTTTCCAGTTTTCTTCATACCACATCAAGCCTTACCACATCTAATAAAGGTGTCACTCATTTCACAATTGTCACAAGTGCAACAACATACCCGATGTGCAGAGCCGCCTTCAGGTACGCCGTCTATTTCTACATCCTCATGGTCAGTGGAAAGGTCAGTGAGCACATCCTGCAATAAGGAAGGGCACACAAACAAATACCATCTTTCAAATCCATGACTTCATTTTTCAGAACATGTCTAAAAGTGAAGATATTCCGTTTAGATTTCAGTACAACAAATTAAACAAGACCGAAAGTCTAACATCAGCGTAGCCGGGCTTGTTTGATACTTTTGTTGAAGAGGATAGTATGACCTGGGTGGAGATACCAGTTAACAAATAATGTAAGCATCTATATTATAATAGCCGTAGATGATTCTGTCTGTCTGTCTGTCTATCTGTTGGGTGTCTGTCCGGGGTGTGGCTTACTCGGTTTGCAGAGTAGCTCCACCCATAGCTCCACCCATTCTGGGAGTGGCTATAAACAAATATCCACCATTTTATTAACTCGCATAGCTTTGAGTCCTGTTTTGTAGGCCCGTGGTGTCTTGCTCTCCCCCAGTTTTATTTCAAATCAAATTCGATAAATCATTTCATTTTTCACAGTCGCTAACATAGTTTTAGACTCGGTTGAAAAAAAACGGGAAGAAAATCCGATGAAAGTTGCCGTTTATAGAACGAAATGAATTCTCAAAGGCCTGTAACTTCAAGGCCATTGAGTCTCTCTCATGCCTTTATCTCCAATCTAACTCACCATATGATTTCATTTTTATCGATGGTTTTACTTTTAGACTCGGTGTCAGCAATAATTGAGAACAATCCACACACGCGGGAAAATGCAGATATATTTTTTAAAATCGCGTCATGGTGTATCATACACCGCCCAACATGACACCGCCGGCAATGTGTCGATATATATTAAAAATTCGCTTTTGCTTTTCCGTTATGATATATTACTATTTCGTTTGATGATAGTCGTCACAAAAACGTCAACAATGATGCCGACATATATTTCTTCGTTTTTATTTCATTCAACATATTAGCCGGAAGTAAAATATGTTTCAGGAAATTACCGAGAGATATTTCTTCGTTTTTTTTATTAGTTATGTGCGCATACACTTTAAATAGGTTTATTTGAAATCTTTAATTTTCCACAAACATTCCACACACGCGGGAAAATACAGAGATATATTTTTTAAAATCGCGTCATGGTGTATCATACACCGCCCAACATGACACCGACGGCAATGTGTCGATATCTATTTTAAATTCGATATATCATTTCATTTTTCACAGTCGCTAACATAGTTTTAGACTCGGTTGAAAAAAAACGAGAAGAAAATCCAATGAAAGTTGCCGTTTATAGAACGAAATGAATTCTCAAATGCCTGTAACTTCAAGGCCATTGAGTCTCTCTCACGCCTTTATCTCCAATCTAACTCACCATATGATTTCATTTTTATCGATGGTTTTAGAGTCGGTGTCAGCAATAATTGAGAACATTCCACACACGCGGGAAAATGCAGATATATTTTTTAAAATCGCGTCATGGTGTATCATACACCGCCTAACATGACACCGACGGCAACGTGTCGATACATATTAAAAATTCGATATATCATTTCATTTTTCACAGTCGCTAACATAGTTTTCGACTCGGTTGAAAAAAAACGGGAAGGAAATCCAATGAAAGTTGCCGTTTATAGAACGAAATGAATTCTCAAACGCCTGTAACTTCAACTTCAAGGCCATTGAGTCTCTCTCACGCCTTTATCTCCAATCTAACTCACCATATGATTTCATTTTTATCGATGGTTTTGGACTCGGTGTCAGCAATAATTGAGAACATTTGACACCGACGGCAACGTGTCGATATATATTAAAAATTCGCTTTTGCTTTTCCGTTAAGATATATTACTTTTTCGTTTGATGACAGTCGTCACAAAAACGTCAACAATGATGCCGACATATATTTCTTCGTTTTTATTTAATTCAACATTATTAGCCGGAAGTAAAATATGTTTCAGGAAATTACCGAGAGATATTTCTTCGTTTTTTAAAATTAGTTATGTGCGAATACACTTTAAATAGGTTTATTTGAAATCTTTAATTTTCCACAATATAATTTACTTGCCATTTATCATTTGATGATTACGAGACAAATTCCTCTTGAGGATCGTGACAATTCATGCGCTGCGTGGAAACTTCTATTTCCAAAATGAATGAGACGATCGATGAAGAACGCAGACTTGAACAGGATGCAGCAAGAAAACGAATGAGACGGGCGAACGAGTCCATCGACGAACGTCAATGCAAACTTGCGGGGTCACCCGTGGGAATCCCACGGGCATGGATGTGTGTGACATTTCGACATATTGAGTTAGATGCTGCACATTCATTTTTACAAAATGGTTACTGGCAAGTCATCAGATCCAGAAATGGTGTAAAAACCACCGTTTAGAGGCCATTTTTCCCCGCAAAGCGGGGGTTGGCCTTTTCGGGGACCGTGGTAGTTGTTGTTTTTTTGTCCCCTTTTTGAAGCAATGTTTTACGGCCGGATGCCCTTCCTGACGCCAACCCTTTTTGCCGCCTTCAACGACAAACAGGGAATTACCAGTGAACTGGTACTCAATTAGCCGACCTCGGAAGGATGACAGGCTGAGTCAACCCCCCTGGCATTAATTCGGCGATCGACCGAGATTCGAACCCAGGATCCTAAGCCGGCACCCTAGCCGCTAGCCCAACACCAGAAATGGTGTCATGAACACAATTTATTTATGCACAAGCACAAAAGCAAGACGGGCCGATTTCCGATTCCGACGGGCCGACGGGCGAGACGGGCCGATTTCCGATTCCGACGGGCCGATTTGGAGCAAGAAAAAGAACGAGACGGGAGAAAAAGGAGAGAAACGAGACGGGGAAAGCCGATTGGAGAGGCGAGTGAGGCGCGATTGGAGAGGAGTGTGAGGCACGATTGGAGAGGAGTGTGAGGCGTGATTGGAGAGGAGTGTGAGGCACGATTGGAGAGGAGTGATTGGAGGGGAGTGTGAGGCACGATTGGAGAGGAGTGTGAGGCACGATTGGAGAGGAGTGTGAGGCGCGATTGGAGAGGAGTGTGAGGCGCGATTGGAGAGGAGTGTGAGGCGCGATTGGAGAGGCGTGTGAAGGATTGGAGAGGAGAGGAGTGTGAGGGATTGGAGAGGTGAGGGATTGGAAAGGAGAGGGATGTGAGGGTTTGGAGAGGAGAGGAGTGCTAGGTGGAGAGAGGAGAGTGTCAGGTGGAGACAGGAGAGTGTCAGGTGGAGACAGGAGAGTGTCAGGTGGAGAGGAGTGAGGGGTCACATATTATGTGAAATAAATAAATTGTGTTCATCACACCATTTCTGGATCTGATGACTTGCCAGTAACCATTTTGTAAAAATGAATGTGCAGCATATAACTCAATATGTCGAAATGTCACACACATCCATGCCCGTGGGATTCCCACGGGTGACCCCGCTAGTCTTACTATAATTCACCAAATGTCCGTCCGTCTGTCCGTTCGAAGGTACGGCAAAAACGGCTCAACCGATCGCAACGATATTTTGGGTGGGTAATCCTGGGACCCCTTAGAGTAAAATAGGCGATATTGTTTTTCCAAGTTTTCCAATTTTCCAGTTTTTCCAAACATGATGGAATAATATTTACCGACACAAACAGTGATGTGGCTATTGTTGAAATTCTACGTACCAGGAGAGAGTAGATCGACTCCTGACGAACTCTTCCTATATAAACGTGCGGCTCCGAAGTAACACGGCAGCGTGTGCAAAGCGACTGAGAAACAGGTGTAGCGGCCGCTTCTGTGTTACAGATTCAGCGCGCACTCTTCACACCTAAACATGCGACTGAGAAAGACGTGTAGCGGCCGCTTCCGTTTTGCAGAATTCAATCTTTTTTCAAAATGGGCGCCATGTCCTGTTTAGATTTTGATGATTTGCATGTGATATGATTCAACGGATGTTTATATGAATCGTTTAAAATAAAAAAGCCTTCAATTTCTGATATTTGCATTTTCATTTGGGCTTCCCAATTGAAGCCCTGCCCATAGGGTGGGTACCGTTGCTAGTTAAATTAATTTGAAGTATTCTAAGTCTCTCAGCTGTGTCACCATGGAAGTGAAGAGATTGCCTTGAGACATTGGTTTATTCTATACGTTGGTCAGTTAGTCAACACTATCAAAGTACCTCAGCACCATCCCGACACACACCACCGTGTGTGCTACAGAATGAGGTGTTTTATGGTGGCTGGAGTGCAAATCCTGCCACCAACTTCCTTGAGAGAGGCCCCAGTGAGCTGGTACTCATTTTGCCAACCTCAGGAGGATGACAGGCTGAGTCAACCCCACCTGGTGTTACTTCAACAGCTGACCGGGATTCAAACTCAGGACCCTAGGATCCCAAGCCCTCCACCCTAACCGTTAAGCCAATACCAGGCTTACGGTGGTTGGAGGCAGTCAAAAGAAATGGTTCAATGTTTGAAGAGCCCTTAATCAAAGTTTTAATTATATATGATCTGGGGGGCATGCACTCTCCCCCCACCCCTCCCCCAATCATATATCACCCTGTTGTCAGAATTTCAGTTCACGCCAATCTTCAAGTGTGATACTTTGCCCCAACCAGGTATATGACGTAATATATGAATGTTCCCTAAAGGGTGTTGAAAGAAACATAACTGGAAAAGCCAAATGGCATTACATTCTACCTTTCAGAAGCGTAATTGTCGGCTATAAAACTCACCCAATATGTCGGATAAATATGTGAGGGACATACATACATACACACATACATACATATGGAGAGCCCTACTCTGTAAACACAGGAACCAAACATCTATCTACGCCGTAAAAAATCTTTGTTTAATCACGAATTTGCCAGTTCGAAAAGCCTCTTTGCGAGTTTGAAGAAAAGGAAGCGCTACTGTATGGTTTATTCACACAGCAGTTTGAACGGAAACATTTCTTATTCTACGACAGTAGAAACCCTTTAGAAGGACACAGAACGAGTATACAAAATTATATATACAGTAGTGATATTTGCGAAGCAATAGAAAAATATATAAAACTACACAGAAGGAGCCCACAGACAACAATAACCACAGTCACGATAACAATCGAGTGTTATAAAAGATCCTTATTTTCACGTGTTTTACTTCATGTGTTTCAGGTGTTTGTTTGTGTTGCACACTGAATGAAAAACGTGAAGGTAGAGCATGCAGATTGTGATACATGACAGATTCAATGATATGTCCGGCCTGAACGGCATAGGAATCAAAATGGCGGTGTGTGGAGTCAGCCGTCGTACCGCCGTAATGACATCACATCCCCCCTGTCATGTGACCAGATCCTCAGCTCTGATTGGTGTATGTTTGAGGGAACATACATACACACATACATGCATACATACATACATACAAACTCTGTTCTAGACGGCTTTGCCCTATGGGCTACGCTGTAAAAACCCGATATTGAACATGTTCTCAACTATTTCTCGGACACGTATGGAGCAATTTTGTTCAAACTTGGCACAGAGACAATACATGAGAATATACATAAGCAGAAGATTTTGTTTTGTAATATGATCAAAGACGGCCGACTGATGGCCTTTAACAAAATTACTAAAACCACGGGGGCTATGACATTTTATGCCTTTTTCTTCTTGTTCAACCTTGCTTTCTTGTTCTGCTTCTGCCACATTTTTTGGTTATGGAAGTGTGTTATATTTATTGCTCTAAACTCTTTTATGCTATCCCAAGGAAAGTAAGCCTACTTTTCTGTCTTCACAAAGTCCATCTGTTCTGTTCAGAACCACCCCATTGTCAACACATAATTAAAAGGGAATGCAGGAACATATACATGCATTTAAAGGGAACTGTCTGCTTTTCAATCCTATGCTGCATCCCACCTTATCACCAAAGCACAACAGAAAAATCCCATTTAAATCACCTGATGCATTATTGTGATATTCACAATTTCATCTTAAATTATATTTCGACAAAATGACATTTTAATTTTCATTCTCAAATAGATGATTATGATGTTTGTATTGTTACAAGAATGATAGAGCATGATGGCACTAACCTGCAAAGACAGTGTTCCACGAACAGCCACAACAACAGACTTGCTTTTGTGATCGAGAGCGACGTAAAAAGGCACCTCAAACACCTGTCAGGGAAATGGACCAAAAATCAGAAACAATTTACAGAGCCTAAAACACAGTTGCTTAATAAATTTAATGCTCTTAATATGCTCTATTTTTACAGTTGCTTAATAAATGAAATTCTCTTAATTCTTAATATTGTTGCGGATATGGGACTTGGCCTCAATATCCGCTTGTAAATACTCCCCTATTTCCCCAATACTCCCCAACTATCCCCAATCCCCCATTCCCTAGTCCCATTGCCTGTAAATAACACTCTGTAGAACCGACCTTCCCCTTTTTCCCCCATTAAATGTCGTGCCCAGGTCCACCGCATCTCACGTAGACAACTATAGGACATCTTGCTAGTTATTCTTAGTCTATGTCAGTTAAGGACTCGTTTCCATTAATTCTGACTCTTCGTTGCACCAGAATGTGATTGTATGGCACCAGTAGTGAGTTTAGGACCTCCCCTTACCTCCTCCCATCTTCCCCATGAAACAACAACAACAACAACTACAACAACAACAACTACAACAACAACAACAACAACAACAACAACAACAACTACAACAACAGAGGAGAATGGGGGCGGCGCGGCGCGGGGGAGTGTGCGTCCTCACACCGGCTCGGTTAGCCGCCATTGCCCATGCGCTCCACGGGGTTACCACGAAGGGGCCGGCTGTCAGCTCCTCGTCAGGGGCGGAGCCGGTAACCCCCCCGCACCCAATAAGAAGGGCGGACCGATTCCATCTGGGGCGGAGCTAACTAGCCGAGGGCGTGTCACTCCCCGCCGGATATACGCAGCGACTTACCGGACGTGACGAGAGATGCGCCCCCAGCTTGGAGAAAGAAAGTCACCTTCGAGCGCTGAGTGAGACCTCCCGCATCTCTGGACCGGAGCGGGTCGATTCTGTCCTTGAGCCAAGAGTGCACCTTGAGCCATCGACTACCCGCTTTCCTTGCCATCAATCCCCGTGTGAGTCAGTTTTGTCCCGTTTATCTGTCGTCTGTCGGGGCTAATATAAGAGTGTGTCTAAGTGCCTGCCTTTCTATGCTGTCCCTCTTGTCGTAATCTGACCTTCCGCCCTAATATAACCTCCTCCGGAGGTCTTGAGAACTGAACCCTTGGTGTCGTGTCATTTTAATCCAGCCGTTGTGTCTTTTCCATCATTGATTTAGCATAGCGCGACTTAGTCAACGTTCGAGTATAATCGGGTAAACGTGCAGGCGCGGTCATACCAAACCGCTCGGTAGACCAACATCCACAACCGCGTCTGTAACAATTGGTGTCAGGAGTGGGATTCGAACCTGGGACTAAATTTATTAGGCCCAAATTTTGGAACACCAATTGTACCACTAGGGTAACAATTGGTGTTGGGGAGGTAGAATTCGATCCGGAGCGCGTTTCCCGCGCTCGAAATTATAACGGCGAAATTTGATTTGTTTTACAAAAAAATAAAAACCCGAATTTTGAAAGTCGCGCTATGGCGGATCAAGACAGCTGGGGTCCGGTAGAGGAGAGTGAGGCAGGGTCGGTCCAGGACCAAATTGAGGGACGCGAGGAGAGCGAAGCAGCGAGGGTAGCAGACGCACAAAATAGCGTCGTTGCGCCCGACATTGCGGGTGCGCAAAATGGCGCCTCGCTGGTCGCGGCGCCCGCGACCGTGGCAGCGCCCCTGGTGGATTTGAACCTTTTTTTTCTACAAATGAAGGCCCTTATGGACAAGAATAGCGAAGAAATGGAAAGCAGAATGATGGGGGTAATGGGGAACCGGATGGATGCTCAGAGTGAGCGATTGGAGGGCCAATTGGGGGTAATGAGGGACGAAGCGAGGGGTACTGGTGAGGGATTAGACAATAATTTTAAGGGATTAGACAATAATTTTAAGGGATTAGACAATAATTTTAAGGGATTAGACAAGAAATTTGGGAAATTAGACGATAGATTAGGGGAAATACAGGAGGGGTTAATGGGGGTAGAAAATAGAATGGCTGCCCAGGAGAATCAGATAGAGGGAGTGAAAAATGGGTTAGAGGGGTTAGAAAACAGGATGGAAGGCAAATTGAGGGACATGAGGGAACAAGCGGAAAGGGAAGTTAACCAAATGGGGCAGCAGATAGAGGGGGTCAGAATGGGGGTAGAAACCAAACTGGATGCTCACAGGGAGGAAATGGAGCAGATGAGGGTGGCATCTGGGCAGGAGATGCAAGTGATGGGAGAGGAGATCAGAAGAGGTGTGAGTGAGGAGGTCGGAGGAGTGCGCGAGGAGGTGAGGCACTGTAAGGAGCGCATGGAGAAGGAGGTGAGAAAGGGGACTGTAAAATTGCAAGGGGGTATAGAGGAGTTGACGCTGGGAGTAGAACAACTGACAGTGGGACAAAAGGAGTTGGGGGACCAGGTAAAGAAGAACACAGCGGTAATAGAGGGTTTAAAATCGACACAGAAGGAGATGAAAAAGGACGTAGGGGTAATTAAAAAAGAGTGTCAGACGGTACATGAGGACCTGACGAGGAAAATGGACAAGGTGGTAGAGGTGATGGAGGTTAAAGAGCGGGAGGTGCGGGAGCACATAGAAAAAAATAAAGTGGAGTTAGAGGAAGAACTTAAAGGGGCGCACGAAGAGATGAAGGAGGTGAAACAGAAATTAGAAGAAGTGGAAGAAGGGGTGAGCGAAATTAAGAAGCGACGGAGAGAGGATAAGAAAGAGATAAAGGAGGAAGTAAAAGAATTGGTCCAAAGTCTGTGTTCGGATCGTGATGATGTGCTCATTAACCGGATGAGGGATTCGCAGGTGATGGAGGAGAAGCGAAGAGAAAGAGGACCCGGTGTAAGTGGTGACCAATATGGTCGTGCGTATGATGCGCCAGGTGATTTAATAAGCTTGGGGGTCGAGATAGACCCGGATGTTCGTGAGGCCACGAGTGAGGTGTATGGCTGGTCCGGAGGGTATGGAACGAGAGGTGCGAGGTGTGGGTGAGCAAGGTTGTGGTGGTATGGAATGGGTAGCGGGTTGCGGAAGTGTGACCCATGCATCGACACCAACAGGGGTAGTTGTTGGAGGGACCGGGGAGGCACGAGAGCCCCTTGGGGGTAATGTACTGTGGGGGCCCGGCCGGTTCGGCCCCGCGCTGACCCCGCAAGGGGTGACGCACGGGGTCCGGCAGGCGGGCAACGACTCGCATACGAGGTGGTCCCACAAGGTCCCACTCGCGCCGTATGACGGCAAGAGTGATCTACGCGCGTACCTGGCGCAGTTCGACTGTGTGTGTGTAAGGGCAACGGTTGGGGTGAGGACGAAGGTGGAGTACACCTGGTGGCCGCATTGCGCGGCGCGGCGGCGGAGGTGCTGACGGCATTACCAGCGGGTGCTCTCACCCTGCCAGCCCTCCGCGACGCCCTAATTAATCGATTCGGCATTGAACAGCAGAGCGAGCTTGTTAAAGCTCAGCTCGCGCTGCGAAAACGCAAGCCCCAGGAAGCCATCGGGGAACTTGCCCACGACATTCGCCGCGCAGTGGGGATCGCACATGCTAGCATGGCAGCGGATTCCCGGGAAAGCCTGGCGCTGGACCATTTTATCCAGGCCCTCCCGGACATTGAGCTCCGGCAACAGCTCGCCATGTGGCGCCCGCAGACTCTGAGCCAGGCGGCTGACGCTGCGGCCCGTTGGAAAGCAGCGAGGCCCCTGGCCCGGGGGGGCGAGCGTCTCGCAATGGCGGTCCGCCAGGTGGGACCCCCGATGGAGGGCGGACCCCTTAGGGGGCCCGCCCCCGACGTGGGTCCTGACCTGGCGGGCATGGTCCGGAGGCTGGTGGACCAGCGCCTGGCGGGACCTGGACCATGGCAGGCGGCCCCGGAGGTGGCCCGCGGTGGACCACGAGCGGGTAATCCAATTCGGACCTACAGGGGGGGAAATTTGGAATTCCGGAGACAAGCACCTTACCAGGTGAGGTGCTATACTTGCAACCGTCTGGGTCACCTGGCGCGGCACTGTCGAGCCACGCGCCGGGATGATCCCCGGCGGTTGAGGTCCTCAACTCCGCCCAGGGGGGAGCGGGTTAGCCGACCCCAGACACCCCCCCCCCCCGCCAGACCCCGGGAAACTAGAAGGTGTCGGGCACGTAGGGCGGTGTTCGGCAGCAGAGGATGGAGGAGAGCCCTCATTGACGCGACAGGTCATTTATTGTGGCCAAATTGGAACCGGTAGCCTGACAATTAGATGCAAAATTGCCGGCGTGGGGGTAGACGCCGTAGTGGACACAGGAGCTAGTGCCACGATCATCAGCCCTGTGGTCCTTGATTCGAGCGCAGGTGGCTGGGATAAGATCCAGCGCCTGCAAAATTATAGTTTGCAGCTTGCTACCGGGGTAACGGCCCCGATCATAGGGCGTGGTTCTGTGACCCTCAAGTTAGGGTCGGTAAGGAGGGAGATAGATGTTTGGGTGGCGGAGGTGTGCGACCCATGTTTAATAGGGTTGGATTTGTTGACTGCCAGCGGTTGTAAAATCGACTTGGGCCGGGGGATCCTGCAGGTGGGAGTAGAAGAGCTGCCGTTAGGGGGAGTGAGCACGGCCGAGAGAGCGGAGCTGGAGGCTTCCGAGGCCGTGACCATCCCCCCAAGGGCCGAGGCGATAGTGCCGGCCCGGTGGGCAGCTCGCCCAACATGGCAGGAGTCCTGCGGCCTGGTCGAACCGGTGGCAGCGCAGTCCATACCGGGTTTAATCGTGGGCCGCACCCTTGTAAAAACGGACGGACCGGTAGTGGCCGTCCGAGTAATAAATATGAGTACAGAACCACGCACTATAGTAAGGGGCACGAGG
This sequence comes from Myxine glutinosa, assembly GCF_964187855.1. Classification (NCBI taxonomy): domain Eukaryota; kingdom Metazoa; phylum Chordata; class Myxini; order Myxiniformes; family Myxinidae; genus Myxine; species Myxine glutinosa. The sequence goes on along the minus strand of NC_136263.1, from coordinate 99,703,849 downwards.
GTAGCTGGCTGCACCCCAGTTGAGGAAGTCGCGACAGTGAGGGGCGAGAACGTCCAGCCGAGCCGACCCCGGGGGGAGCCTTCAATAACAAGTAGGAATTGGCCCGATCCCATTTGCGAGATGGTAAATCGTAGTAGCGTAGAGTTGGGAGGTACCCAGAGGGAGGCCTTACACAAACTGGTTGGGTCCCATTTGGACCTCTTCTCCCTGTCCACCGAGGATATTGGACGTACGGGCCTGGTGAAACATCAGATCCACACCGGTGAGGCCCGGCCTATTCGTCAGGCCGCCCGACGGCTCCCTTGGAGCAAGAGGGCGGAAGCTGACGAGCAGGTTGAAAAAATGCTCGACGCAGGTGTGATCGAGCCCTCGGGAAGTCCTTGGATGTCACCTGTTGTGCTGGTCAAAAAGAAGGATGGGACCACGCGGTTCTGCGTGGACTATCGCCAGCTAAACAACGTGACACTCAAGGACTCATATCCCCTGCCAAGGATTGATGACACCCTCGATGCCGTTGCGGGCTCAAATTGGTTCACAACTTTGGACCTCAAGAGTGGGTATTGGCAGGTGGAGATGGATAGGGCAGGGAAGGAGAAAACGGCATTTTCCACAGGTAAGGGACTGTATCAGTTTACTGTGATGCCGTTTGGTTTGTGTCACGCCCCCGCCACCTTTGAAAGATTGATGGAGCATGTACTAGGCGGCATGCCATGGCAATCATGCCTGGTGTACCTGGATGACGTCCTGGTACATGCCCAAACGTTCCCCCAGGCAGTAGCTAATTTGGACCAGGTGTTCGGGTGCCTCAGACAGGCAGGGTTGAAGCTGAACCCGAGTAAGTGCACTTTGTTTGCAAGAGAGGTGGCCTATCTAGGTCACGTGATCGGCCGCGAGGGGGTAAAAACGGACCCAGACAAAATTAAAGCGGTAGAGGAGTGGCCCGCACCACGTACCATCAAAGAGGTGCGGGGATTTTTGGGACTCTGCTCCTACTACCGGCGCTTTGTGGCGAAATTTGCGGAGTTGGCCCGTCCCCTCCACCGGCTTACGGAGAAGGGGACGCGATTTAATTGGACACGGGAGTGCCACGAGGCCTTCCAAAAATTGAAGGGGTGTCTAACATCCGCACCCCTTCTAGCTTACCCCACTAGTGACGGGGCATTTACCCTGGACACGGATGCGAGCCAGGAAGGATTGGGCGCAGTTTTGTCTCAGACACAGGAGGGCGTGGAGAGAGTGATTGGTTACTATAGTCGGGCCTTAAGTAGGCCCGAGCGAAATTATTGCGTCACTCGCAAAGAGTTATTGGCCATGCTGGCTGCCATGAACCATTTCCACCCGTACCTGTACGGGCGGAAATTTTTGGTTAGAACTGACCATTCCTCCTTGCAATGGCTCCTTCGGTTCAAGGAACCGGAGGGCCAAATTGCAAGGTGGTTGGAAAAGTTGCAGCAGTACGATTTTGATGTGGCCCATAGGGCCGGGAAGGCCCATGGTAATGCGGACGCACTCTCTCGGCGTCCTTGTCTGGGGGAAAACTGCAAATTTTGTGCGAGACACGAGGAGAGGGAACAATTGGGCGATTCGGACCCGACCCTCGTTGTCCGGGTGAGAGGGCCAATTTTGCCACTAACCGCAGATGAGGAATTCGGAACTTTGGCATGGAGCACGGCCCAGCAGGAGGATCCTGTCCTGGGGCCAGTGTTCAATTGGGTCAAATTGGGGCAAAGACCTAAGGGGGAAGAGGTCACCCCCCTCGGGGCACAAACAAAGGCATATTGGGCTCAGTGGCAGACCCTGGAATTGAAAGGCAACATCTTGTATCGCAAGTGGGTGGAGGTTCCCTCTGATAGAACTTCCTGGCTGGTGATAGTCCCTGACAAATTCAAGAACGTCATATTGCAACAGGTGCATGGTACCCGCTCCGGCGGCCATTTGGGCAGGACAAAGACAATATCTCGGGTCCGCCGGAGGTTCTATTGGGTGAATATGGGGCGCGACATACAGGACTGGTGTCGGAGATGCGACGCCTGTACTGCCAAAAAGGGACCAGCACGGAGGATGAGGGCCCCCCTTCAATTACACCAGGTGGGGGCCCCCCTGGAGCGGGTGGCCATGGATATCCTAGGCCCACTACCCCGCACCCGCCTAGGTAATAAGTACATCCTCGTTGTGATGGACTACTTCACCAAGTGGCCGGAGGCCTACGCCCTCCCCAACCAAGAAGCAGGGGTGGTAGCGCAGGCCTTCGTGGAAGGATTTGTGTGCCGGCATGGGATTCCACAGGAGTTGCACACCGACCAGGGACGAAATTTTGAGAGCAAATTGCTAAAAGATGTGTGCAGTCTCCTGTCAATTCGGAAAACAAGAACAACGCCTTTAAGACCTCAATCTGACGGGATGGTGGAAAGATTCAACCGAACTCTAATCCAACAACTGGCACTGTTCACCGCCACCCGTCAGGATGACTGGGACGAACATCTCCCTTATTTGCTCATGGCCTACCGAACCAGCCAGCACGGGGCCACCGCATGCAGTCCAGCGTTGCTTATGTATGGGCGGGAGTTACGGGCTCCCGCCGACTTGCTATGCGGTCCCGTGCCAGACACAGTGGTTAACCCGCCGAGGGAGGGGTACGCACGTCACCTAGAGGAAGGCATGGAGCTAGTCCATGCCTTCGCCCGCCGCCAACTCCATCTGGCGGGGGAAAAGATGAAGCGCAGGTACGACGACCGGAGCCAGGGGAGTCAATACGCTCCGGGGATGAAGATTTGGTTCTTTAATCCCCGGAGGCGGAAGGGAAGGTGCCCAAAACTCACCTCCCCCTGGCAAGGCCCAGGAGTCGTCCTGTCGCAAATCTGTGACGTGGTCATTAAGATCAAAATGGGGCCACGAGCCCTCCCTCGGATCGTCCACGCCGACCGGATAAGACCTTACACCGGCGAGCAGGCGCCCCCGTGGATTGCCTCGGCTTTAGATGCCGAGGCGGGACCCAGTACCTCTGAATAAGGGGGGCTTATTAGTGCCAGAGGACTGGGGGATTGAGGAGCGATAGGCCCGGTGGGTAAGGGTGGCATCCCTGCCACCCTTCCCATGGTGGGGCAAATGCGCAATAGCTTATGGGGTGTATGGCAGTGAAAACTAGCCCGGGTGGGTTAGGTTATATTGTAGGGATCTAGCGAAGATGACATTAGGTGACGTTAAGGTTAGTTAGTGACTGATACCTGTAGTGGGGACGCAGGTAGATTAGTATGGATGATAATGACGAGGGAGCGCAATAGTTTAAAGGGACGACTGGGAAGCGCAAGTTTTAGAAGGGAGTAGTTAGCTGAGATGATGCCGTGTGTGTGAGAATTGAACAGGTGTGATTGAACAGGTGTGATTGCACAGGTGTGCAACTGGACAGGTGTGTGGAGCAGTGTGTGAGTAATGAGTGTTGTGGATCAGCGCGAATGCGCTTGGGGAGAGAAGGGTGCAGGTGGCACCAGGTGTGAGAGCACAGGTGTGCAGGTACAGGTGTGTGGAGAGAGTTGGAGTAAGTGGTACGGAGTGGTGTGCATGGTGCGAAGGTGTGGATGGGGGAAGAGTGGACCCCTTTCACGAGTACCCGGGGCGGGTAGTGTAAGTGTTAGGTAGAGGGTATAGGTAAATTGTGGTTGGATATTGGCATTTGTGGTGCGGTTGCAGAATGGTATTGTGGATGGGTGCATTAGTGTTGTGGAAATGGCTGGGCGTGTAGCCTGTTAGTGTGTGTAGTTGGTTGGGCACTCCACCACTGTGAGGATGTCGGCCAGGTGAGGCCGCAGGTGGGCTCTGGGAGCCGGTAGTTGTGAGTGGGTGCCTGAGGATCCCGGGTGTGGATCGGGCAGCCCAGTGCCAGAGAGGGCACCGAGTGGGGAGAGCGCCAGAGGGCCTTCCCCAGGTAGTTAGGTTAGGGTAAGGAGCAGGTAAGCTCGGAGGCAACCGCAGTGGTGGAGGTGTGCAGGTGGGTAGACCCACTGGGAGAGGTACACGCCACAGCCCAGAAATTGTGCGAGGGCACCGGGAGATGAATCGGGGGAGTGAGACCCCAAATTGAAAAGCACTACAGTTTGGTCAATGGGAATTGGTTTTTAGAACCCATAGTGTAAGAGGGCCAATGGTTTGGCAGGAGAAAGACCCCGGGTAGTGTAAAGTTGTTAAAGTCATTTAGGAAATAGTTAGGATTGATGAACCTGTCGCACCATACGCAGCCACTTACCTGTGGTGATGATGATGACTCCACACCTGTGTTTTCTTTGTTCTGTGTGCAGGAAATGAGATTGCTGTGGATTTGTGAGACGCATCACGACGTGGATGAGACATTGGGGTGATTCCATCTCTCCCTCCCTAGGAGGGACTGATGATGAATTGGTAATGGCAAATTTTGATGTTCAGTTGGAGATGGCAAATTTTGATGAAAGTTGAAAATGGCAAATTTGATTGGTTAGGAGGGAGAGAAGACGAATTTGGTTTATGGGAGGAACGGGGAAGACAGTAGGGACGTTTGTTGATTTGTAAAGTAGATGTTTATGGGTAGTGTTGTGTTTTGTGGATACAGTAAGGGGTAAGGGAGGGGCCATGTAGGTTACCTGGTGGGGGGGGGGCGTACGGTAGGAACGTACCTGTCTCACCTGGTTCCCATGTGCCCCCAGTGTGCATCATCTTATATTGCGTGCACTTTTGCGCCCTTACCACCTTACTCACTTGTCTTCTTCTTTTGTCTCCCACCTCCGAGGATCTGGCTTTGGGGCAGAGAGAGAGGAGAGAGAGGTGCTGGCTCCGCAGTTGTGGGCCTGCACTTTCGCTGCTTGCTGCCTGGATCGATACACCACATGGACCGCAATGGTTGTGGCCACCCACAATGGACCGCAGTTCTTTTGCGGCCAAGCACCACCCGTGGATGGACCTATGGGTCAACGTGGCACCTATGCCATACAAGGTGAACCACTTTTAGTTGACACCACTGAAGGCCACAATACAGAAATGGACGCGGTTGGCGCCTTTCTTTATTTTTGAAAGAAGCCAGAAGGCCAAGTGCACCACACGAAGAGCAAGAGACACCTGCAGGGTTAGGGGTTGTTGAATTTATTTTTATTCATTGAACAATGGTGACTGCACCGGGTGGTGCTGACTGTGTGATGGGGTGGTGCTTTTGGTGCTGGGAAAGGGTGCTCTGCACATTATTAAAGGCCGTAGGCCACAGAGCACTCGTGGGTTGGTGTATCGATGCTGGCATGCGTGCTCTCTCTATGCATAACATCTGCATGTGTTCCTCCAAAAACAGGTCCTGGATCGGAGTGTAAATATCAGCGTAGTCTTGTAAATAATGCTCCCTACCGGCTGTATGTTTAGTTTGCGAATTCTTTCCGCAATTCGGTTATCCTGTGGGTGTGTTTCTGTGAGGAGAAGGGTGCAACGTCGCAGGGGGACATATTTACTCATTTGTGAACATCTGTAAAACTGTCGCACTCAGGGTAGAGTTAATAGTAGAGGGAACTACATCTGAGTGCCACACTAAAATAGGTAAAAATTTATCGGGTCGGGACGCCCCGAGGGTAGAGAAGGGTGCAATGTTGCGGATATGGGACTTGGCCTCAATATCCGCTTGTAAATACTCCCCTATTTCCCCAATACTCCCCAACTATCCCCAATCCCCCATTCCCTAGTCCCATTGCCTGTAAATAACACTCTGTAGAACCGACCTTCCCCTTTTTTCCCCCATTAAATGTCGTGCCCAGGTCCACCGCATCTCACGTAGACAACTATAGGACATCTTGCTAGTTATTCTTAGTCTATGTCAGTTAAGGACTCGTTTCCATTAATTCTGACTCTTCGTTGCACCAGAATGTGATTGTATGGCACCAGTAGTGAGTTTAGGACCTCCCCTTACCTCCTCCCATCTTCCCCATGAAACAACAACAACAACAACTACAACAACAACAACAACAACTACAACAACAACAACTACAACTACAACAACAGAGGAGAATGGGGGCGGCGCGGCGCGGGGGAGTGTGCGTCCTCACACCGGCTCGGTTAGCCGCCATTGCCCATGCGCTCCACGGGGTTACCACGAAGGGGCCGGCTGTCAGTTCCTCGTCAGGGGCGGAGCCGGTAACCCCCCCGCACCCAATAAGAAGGGCGGACCGATTCCATCTGGGGCGGAGCTAACTAGCCGAGGGCGTGTCACTCCCCGCCGGATATACGCAGCGACTTACCGGACGTGACGAGAGATGCGCCCCCAGCTTGGAGAAAGAAAGTCACCTTCGAGCGCTGAGTGAGACCTCCCGCATCTCTGGACCGGAGCGGGTCGATTCTGTCCTTGAGCCAAGAGTGCACCTTGAGCCATCGACTACCCGCTTTCCTTGCCATCAATCCCCGTGTGAGTCAGTTTTGTCCCGTTTATCTGTCGTCTGTCGGGGCTAATATAAGAGTGTGTCTAAGTGCCTGCCTTTCTATGCTGTCCCTCTTGTCGTTGTAATCTGACCTTCCGCCCTAATATAACCTCCTCCGGAGGTCTTGAGAACTGAACCCTTGGTGTCATGTCATTTTAATCCAGCCGTTGTGTCTTTTCCATCATTGATTTAGCATAGCGCGACTTAGTCAACGTTCGAGTATAATCGGGTAAACGTGCAGGCGCGGTCATACCAAACCGCTCGGTAGACCAACATCCACAACCGCGTCTGTAACAATATGCTCTCTTTTTACTGTTGCTTAATTTGAATTTTATTTATATGCTCTGTTTTTACAGTTGCTTAATAAATTATTTTCCTAATTTCTCATTGGTGCATTCCAGTGGTTTGCCAGCTTTATGCTGTCTGAGCGGTTCAAATCGATATCCATACACTCTGCATGAACATGTATCTCATACAACAGGGCTCCATAGTCCTCTTTAGCTGATGATATAATCTTTAACTTGAAAAAATATTGAGTGACAGCATATCAGGATATAGGATCTCCTCTCCTTGTTTTGCATCCAATATATTGTTACGTTTGTAGGGGGTAGGCAGTAATTACCTTAGTCCAGGTATAGGTAGTGTGCTCCGACTGTCGTGAAGAAGAAGAAACTCCATGTATCATAAGTAGGGATCCGGTAGACCGTATGTCGTGTAAGAGCGTATCTTCGTTCCCATCACGAGGGGTGGGGTTATCTTAATTAGTTAGGGATTATGGGTAATTCATCCCCTGTATGTAATGGCCTTTGTTATTTTTCCTCTGTTCCTTATGACACCAGCAGCACACACACAATGCCAGGCAATCGCACATTTATAACACTAGATAAAAGCGACCGGAACAAGACATTGAACACTACCCACTGGCAATGCCAGCCGTGACATCGCCACATCAAGCAGGCAGGGCCATAAGGCCACGCCCTGAAGAAGAGTGATTGGTCCGGGATTGATTTGAGCAAGGACTGCTAAGATGGGACTATTGGATTGGTGGAGCAGGCACAGATGACGTCAGGGCCTTGAGTATAAAATAACGCTCTCCCCGACATTTCCCCCTCTTGGCTGTCTCTCATCTTCTGGCTTTGGTGGTGAGTGGTGACGATTTTGTATCTCGCTCTGCTTCGGGATTTCACGGCAAATAGTCGGAGTTCATAGCGCTCCTGCACGAGGGGTATTCATTGACGAGCACGTGAATATTTTGTAGCGCTCTTGCGCCGGGGACATTGGAAGTTTGGACGATCGAGAGGACTAGCGCGGCTGAGTGAACGAGGGCGCATGGAGGCCTTTTTCTCGCCAAGGCCGGTGCCACGTCCGGATTGCGCGCTCAGGGCCTGGACGACTCCTGATGAGGTTCAAGAGCAGCTCGGAGCAGAGTGCCCACAAAGATAACACGCATTTATTTTCACCTTTGTGTGTATTCGAGTCTGTATGGGGACGTCCCGTTTAGGAATCTTATTTTGCCGTGTTTTATTTTGTTACCGGCATTCTTCAATAAAGCTGGTATTTTTGTACATTTTAATTCTGTCTCGGCTTGGAATTGATTATCCACGTTTGAAGACTGCCGGTGGACCCGTGAAGGTAAGCGCTCACGGCTCTTCCACCCCCCGCCCTTTCCCCCCACGCGTATGACGAAGGTCCGCCATTGGATTGAATGCCTTGGAGTTAAAGCTCGTTTGGTCATCTGTGTCGCCCTGCAGTGTTCACTACAGGGTAGACACATGACAATATCATGCTTTGCCCCCGTGGAATAATCTATCCTGGGTTGGAATCCTGACCTAGCTATAAACTGTCATCCAGTGTTTCACAGGCAGGGCGATTGATCAATGGGTGCGGTCCCTCTGATGGATGTTAAACTTGGAGTCCCACCTGTCGGCATGAGTTGGTGGATGTTAAAAAAAGATCCTAAAGTGCCCTTCGCAAAGAGTAGGCAAGCTATTGCGAACACCATTGCCTAATTCCAAATTCCTGCCAAAACTATTGCTGGGAAGGCAATGGCAAACCACCCAGTATAATCCTTACCAAGAAACTGCCTCAGCAGCAACGATGCTCTGTAACAGAGTATGGCACATCGGAATCATCATAGTAAATGCAAACGTGTGAAATTGTCATTTATGGCCTTTCATATAACGAAAAATGAATTATAATTAATTACAACATTCAAATTTTATTGCCAAACAAAAACGTAAAATCTTCATGGTCATTTCAAGCTATTTTGCTATCCAAACCTCCACCCATATACGACGATAGTAAATTAATGACTCTGCCTCTAGAGTCTCCTCACCCTACAACCACCAGCATGCTTCCAAATTCCAAGGCTAATGTCATTAATTGAGCATAAACTGAAATCAGACTACATAAAACCACTCAGAATTTCCCGATTGAAACTCTAAGAAAAGCAATCCATCTTTTTAACCACTCAAAATGGGCTCAACAATGGTCGGGATTAATGGAACGTTGATCGAGGTATGCCAATTGATGCGGGAAGCAAGGAGAAGATGACGTTTTGGACATAAACACTTCTTTCTTGCTTCGATGAAGGGGAAATGCCAGAAACACCAGTTTCTCCTTGCTTCCCATGGCCAGTATTATGCCTCGATCAACATTTCTTTGATTCCATCCATTGTTGCACCTGTACGCCACACAGATCGATACTCATCTCCATGAGCAACAGCAGTTCTTAATTCCAAAATGGGATTACCTTGTTGTGGTAACTGACATGTACCAAGTCTTGTTCTTGAAGGCCAGTGCTTTGGAGTATTGCCCGCTTGTGGCAGGCTGGTGTATTTCCAGGTATTGGCTCTGACACTGAGGCTCCAAAGCAGCTTTAGCACCAAATAAATGATAAGGGATGGGATTTCAATATGTAGTTAGAGTCCACTCTGATGAGTTGCATTTCAACTGCAACATTTAATAACTTTAAACAAAGTAATTTACATATTCAAGCAAGTTAAATGATATTAGGAAGTAGAATAAGCACATTAATAAGCCAATCCATGGCAGGGGCATTTACAATTCATTCATTGTGTATAATGTAACAACAGAGCCACAAAGATATTTTGCAACAAAATAAAAACAAGAAAGCATCTCAAAATGCAAAGTCCGTCGATGTCCACTTTGTACTCAAACTAAACTAAAAACGACAGTAAAAAAAAAAATTGTACATTTTATTCATTTTGTTCTCCAAATTCTCATAATAAAGGTTTTTGAAGATTTGATGACAAAAGCTAAATTGATAAAACAAAATTATGGCCTGAACAGGCACACTGAAGCCCAATAGGTAAATAAATAAAGAAACACAGAAAGTTAAAAAAAAAAACAAAAAAAAAACAGGGCTTCTCACGCTTGACGCACTGCGGCGGGGCTCATAAGGGCTATTTATGGTTACTGTGACTTTGCCCTTTCACATTTTGACACAATTTTTTATTATTTTCTCCATGTTCTCATAATAAAGGTTTGTTGAAAAATTTATAACAAAAGCTCAAATGGTTAAAAAAAAGTTAAGGCCTGGACGGACACGGACACACACACACACACACACACACACACACACACACACACACACACACACACACACACACACACACACACACACACACACACACACACACACACACACAACCCCATCTCCCATGCCAACAATATGCAATGATGTAACAGTGGCACAATGGATAATATAATGTTATGTTATCCACCTCCTGAATGAATATTAACGTTCAATTTTGGATAGAAAGAACATGAAAATGAATGAAAATGAATGATCGTTTTAAGGCCATTTTCCCCGCTAGAGTGGGGGTTAGCCTTGCAGGCCCCATGACAATCATGGTTCCCTGTTTTGAGGCAATGTTTTTATGGCCGGGTGCCCTTCCTGACGCCAACCCTTGGTCACACTCTTACGATGCGCAGGGATACGGTGTACCTATTCTAAATCGGGGTACACACCGGGATCATTCATCCCAGCAAGTTGGTACTCAATTTGCCGACCTCGGAAGGATGACAGGCTGATTCAACCCCCCTGGCGTTAATTCAGCGGTCGACCGGGATTCGAACCCAGGATCCTAGGATCCCAAGCCGGCACCCTAACCGCTAAGCCAACACCAGGCTAGAAAGAACATGAAAAACTAGATGGTATTCATAGAATACTTACCATGCGCAGTCAACTTGGTGTGAGCCAACTCTTCTGTTTTTGAACGTTTCTTTTTTTTGATCCAATATGGCTGCCAGACCACGTGAGCGATTACATCATAAATTTATATTCTCTAAATAATTGTTGCATAGATCATGCTCAATAAATTTCAAACTGATCAGACTAAGTGTTGTCCCTGTCGAATTATGACGTCATAATTATGGCACCAATGACGTCATCGTTAACAACACCTATTCCCCATATGAGCCACGTTTATTTACAATGATCCACGTTTCAATTTTTTCCATAGAGCGGTTTTGGAGATAGAGGTGCAACGTTTTTTGGTTTCTACAAGATGGCGCCTGTAATACATGACCTATGACGTCATGATTATCATTTGAATATTCCAAAGGAGGAGGCACTCCTAAGGTGAAAATTTCGTGTCCATCAGACCAACAGTTGCTAAAAAATTTTTTAGAATGATCGGATGGATAGGTGTTGTATTTGTCGAATTATGACGTCATAACGAAGGCACCGATGACATCATCATTAACATATCTTATTCCTCCTGGGGAGTCGGTGACAATGAGCCATGTTTCCATTGAGCGGTTTGGGAGATATGGAGGTGTAACGTTTTTCCAAGATGGCGCCTATACCACATGACCTATGACGTTATAATTTTCACTAAAATATTCTACAGGAGGAGGCCCTCGTATGGTGAAAATTTCATGGCAATCGGACCAACGGTTGCCGAGAAAATGAATTTTTAAAATGCAGACACGGCACACACTTTACTTTACTTTACTGAAATGCGGACACGTATGTACGTAACTGAATGCTCAACCCTGCTTTTCGCTTCGTGGGCGCAGGGTAACAAATTGGCTGGCTCCAACCTACACATCTCAATTCTCCCATAAAAGCCAGTCTTTAAACAATAATTAAGAATAGAATTGCAATCAATATGGGGAGCCCATTGGACAGAGTGGGATATTTACCAACAAGATGGACAAAGATGGCAGATTCCGCAAATGGGATGGCTGTATATGTAAAGAGGCCAGCCATAGGCACCAGCTGCAAATCTCATGAAATGAGCTGCCTGTTCCAGTTGCCCCTGCAGATTTTCAGGTTCAGCCAGGGGTGCTTCATCAAGAGGCAGTCGTTCTTGGCCACCATCTTTTTTTTCAGCCCACCGCAACAAAGTAAGGCCCGCAGCAATGTCACTTGGCACAAGGTCAGTATCCTGCAGGGAAAGTACAAGATGTTCTCAGATTTGGGAGATCACATCATGCCATTTAACTCGTAAAATGTAAATTATTAGGACAGTAAATGCTAGGGTAGCTTTTTCATGTCAATCTATATATTTTTTGGACGAGTTTGTTTGTTCTGTCATAGAAGGGCTTGGTTGTTGTGAAGCCAGGTTTGCACAAACTTTGAAAGCTGTGTTATCCATATAATTCAGTTGCTTAAGTTTCTCCTCCAGTGGTGCAAAAAGGTGAATATCAGACAATTTAGTGTCAGGACTGCAAGATGGATGTCACACGAGTTAAAAATTTAACCTTTTAACACATTTGATTGTTGCTCCATTGGATGGGCATAGTCATACAACAACAACAACAACAACAACAACAACAGGCATTTTAAGGCCATTTTCCCTGCTAGAGCGGGGGTTAGCCTTGCGGTCCCTATGACAATCTTCTTCATTTTGCCCTATTTTCTGCATCTCCTCTTGTTAACCCCCTTGCCGCATTTCTTCTTCCACCATCTTTAGCCAAGTCTTTCTCGGTCTTCCCTCGAATGGAAAACCATTCGCATTTCCACCCTTTTCAGCCTTCGTTGCTGCTCTACGTTTATTACCCATGTCTCGCTCCCATAAATCATAACACTTCTCACACATGCAGCATACACCTTTCCCTTCAGCTTCAACGACACTCCCCTCCTCGTCAGCACGCCACTCAGTTCCCGAAACCTCTTCCATGCACATCTCACTCGAGCAACCGTTGCCGAGTCTGATCCACCTTCTCCATTCAGCATGTCTCCGAGGTAGCAAAATGTTTTCACACCTTCCAGCTTCACTCTGTCTCCAAGATCCAACTCAACATTTCCTCCACATTTGTCATGATTGTCATGATGCAACAAAATTGCTTGCGCTCAGCAAACGCCAATAATTTCTTACATATCATTGGCTCGAGAAGGTCCTGTGTGAGGTTAAATCATGTAGAACCAGTCAGAGTCTGTTTTCTTTAAATACAGTGAATATAGATATCTTACATTCCCAAAAGATGGTTATGAGCACCACGCTAGCTTGAGCCTGGCTTTTCAATATTTTAGATTGTGGAGTTGTGTGTATTTCCTCGGATTTCCCATTTGTATGCTCTGATGTTTGCTCTCTGACTCAAAATGATGTCCCCAGTACAGGGAAGAAAATATTCTTCTCTGCTATGAAATTGTGTGAGCAAGTCCAGGCATATGTGCAGGTGGAATGAAGGAAGCAACCTTTGAAAAGAAATGAAGCAAATGAGCAAATGAATAAAGCAAACCAACCTCAACCCAAACCCTTGCTTAAGCATTCAACTTGCACAAACTTTAGAGAAGCGAAGGTGAGCTGGATTATGGCACGACCTTACCATGACCAATTAATCTAATATATCATATGAATATTTGTGAACTGATAAAATGTAATGTTGCTCATCTATTATTCAGAATTTATAGGTCAACTTTCATCTGTTGACATGAAACCCAGTTGTCTGGCTCATCAATAGCACAAGTGCATCCACTTCCTGTTGCACGTTTTTTGACAATAACGATCTTGCCATATTTTGTGGACATTTTGGACAAATTTATATTGGTTTGATGCTGTTTGATAATAAAGTTATACACTTGTTCTTCAACGATCAACATCTCTAAAGGTGTGTCCATGTTAAAATGCATTCATAAATGTCACAAGCAACAGCTACTGGAACCATGAGTTTGCCTGCACTTCAGATATGACTGATTAAAATGGTATTTTCAAATCTCATTTCATTCAATTACTTTCATTATATACTATCAATTAGTGCAAGGATTCACTCAGTGACTCACCCTAATATAACAGTTTTCATTGTACCAGTTTTCATGGTTGAGCTTTTATAGAATAGTTCATCAAATGGGACAGTGAAAAAAAAACTCCTGCAAAAAATGGCTTACACGAAAGAAATCACTGAGTATATGTGCGACATCCTTGAAAGCTGCTTGTTCAACATCATCCCCGGACAGGCAGCAACATAGACGTCGGATGCACTTTTCCCAAACACGGTCTGCTTGCGCCGGGCCCTTCCGTCCACGTCCCAATGGGTCAAACACAATCCACACGCCAAGCAGTGTAAAAATAAGGATCACCCAGCTGGATTAACGGCAGAGAATGAGGAATGTGAAACAGAGCAAATGAAACAATTAGAGGGGGGAAAAAAAAGAAATGGGAAAGTAAGCCATGCTTGCTCTCACGATTACATTTTTGGACAGCAATAGTTGAAACCAAACATGAACGGTAACCTATTCTGGGTCAATAGAAGCACAACATCAGCATAACCTTCTCTCAAGTCCATACAAGCCCATTCAGAATATGGCTGCAAAGTTCATAGTGCAAGCTCATAAATTTGATTACAACACGAATTCTAAAAACACCACTGATTCCCAGTATACCAATGGATATATTTAAAAATTTGGACATAAACTTTAAAAACAAACATAAGTAGTTCCTGCCTAAATTTCTGTCCAAATTATACTGATGTGTGTGTGTGTATGTATATATATATATATATGTATGTATGTATGTATATATATATATATATAATCGGGAGATTAAATCAGACGCGGACGTAGCTTCAGGACGTCGATCTTTAATTTTCGACAAGCTTTCGACCAACAAAGGTCTTCTTCTTAGTCGTCCCCAAGTTCCGTTGAACATATATAAATAGAAATCTGCTGGCTTCCCTTGAACGACAATAAATATTTACCATTCATTTTTTTTACCACTTCCTTTTTTGCATTTGAAGCACTAAGATATGTACGTCTACTTCTTTACCAGACACAATTATTCCCATATATTTGTGTGGTTGGCTGGGGAAAGAGGTTTTTGGTCCAAGTCTTTCACAAACTAGCTAGCCAGTGCCCACATTCAACTGAAGGGGGCAGGAGTTTGAAATTTGGCTCGGGTACTAGCGCCAACTAACATTATCTTTGCAAAATAACTTTTACATCCACCAACTAATGCTGGCAAATGAGACCTATCTGAATGTCTGTCAAAAAGGTTTCTCCCAACAATGAAAAACTGCAATGGTGTTTTGAGATCTACAGTCCAGAAACCGCAACGGATTGATGGATTTTCTGCATTGGCGAAAGTGTGATGCATTCTCAAATCAATGTAAGAATGTTCAGCTTAATGCCATTCAGCATGGGTAAAAACATGTTGGATATACAGGTCTTGCAACGCAGATGTACTCAACGTCCCTCAGTGCCCTGCGGTCTGTCCTCGTCGGGCAGTATGAATTAAATTTAATTCATATTGCACAAAATCGACACAAAACACGGTCGCATAAAGGTGAAAAATGCAATGGCTTTTCGCCCTGAATCACGTGTGACGGGATGGAACATCACGTGATCGCTCTGAGCGAATCAGCGAGCTGCTCGCACTGGCTGAGATTAGCGGGTACTTCGCTGAAATGCGCTGAGGTAAATATGAATAAAAAATATGGATCTCGTCAAATATGGTCTCAGCCATGTTCGTCCCAGGCTCAATGGCCGTGTCTATGCCAAATATCAAGCACGTGAGCCTCTCCGTTTCGGAGTCTATCGGTAACATTACACACACACACACACACACACACACACACACACACACACACACACACACACACACACAAACTGTGTTTTATATATATAATATATAGATGGTACTTTCATTTTAGGCCTGTTTCCATTTTCTAGATGCACAGTAATTTGCTTTTTCTTCTTTCCAAGCTCAATAAAAAAGACTGCACAAATACAACTTGCATTATATTCTACTTTAATCCGCTATTCAAAATGTGTGGAACATTTCCTATCGTCTTGTTTAAATATCACGGCAGACATTAGCGTGCGATTAGCGTGCGATTAGCGTGCGTGCGATTAGCGTGCGATTAGCGTATGACATTAGCGTGCGATTAAACAGCCGAAAAGATAGATGACGATGATAAACCTTCACTGTGCCTTTATAATCTACTAGCAGAAGTACCCAGCATTGCCCAGGGAAATTCAATGATATAATGTATGCATTTAAATATTTCCTGCATGACAATGACAAAACATATTGCTCGATTTCTCCCGGGAAAAACCCAAGCAGTGCATAAGAACATACTTGCTCGAGGCCTGAACACGGAAGTGTTACAAGTCTGTGTAGAGAAATATTCTTTATAACAGGCACACGTGTAAACACCACGGTAATTAAATTTGTGTTGTTGACAACAAATCACGACAACTTCAACAAAGATCTTCACAATACATATTACTTGATCACTCCCGGGAAAAGCGTAGGCAGTGTATAAGAGCATACTCACTCGAGGCCTGATTACAGAAGTGTTATAATAAACCTGTGTAAAGCAATCTTTTTAATAACAGACGCAAGTGTAAACACTATGGTAACTAAATTTGTGTTGTTGACAGCAAATCACTACAATGTCAACATAAGATCTTCACAATACATGTTACTCGATCGCTCCCGGGGAAAAAGCACCGGCAGTGTATAAGCACAAGACCCAATCGAGGCCTGAAGGCCAATTATCTGATTTTATTTTTGTTTGTTTTTTTGGGTTTTTTTTAATCCAAACATACAAACATAGCTCTCGGCCTTCCTCTGGATGCAAGAGAAGGCCATGCAAAGTTTGGTTGCACTGATTACGGCAGAGTCCGAATGCATAACGAACAAACACACAAACTTTCTTCTTTATATATTAGATGAGTGAAAGTGTAGTTGACTATGGAGTAATGCAGGAATATCTTACCTCGTGATAACAGTACCCAACACGGAAATCAAGACTTTATTTCCACAGCCTTGGGGATATTTTGAGATCCAGTAGGTGCCCAAAATCACCCAAACCATCTCTGGAACGTAAAGGGCTCCACGGATGTAGATCACAAATGGAATAGCTCTCCGTGGTCCAAGCCGGTTTATCGTGCCTTGGTGGGTTGTACATAAACATCAATAATGTACATGTGCAAGTAAGACAGGTTTACTTGGTCGCTGCTTTTAATTTCTGGCAAACAAATACAATGATGACAGAATACATTAAATATCCCACATGACCAGAAATTAAGAAGCATGAACTGCACAACAAATGTAGTGCCATTTATGACAGTCATAAACATACCAGTCATGCTGATGGCAATGCCAACCAGGAGTACAAGGATTGTGATTGCCTGGAAGAGCAGAACACCCAGAAAGTACACCCGAAGCAGCTCGCCTCCAGGGCAGCCAATGTGCCCACGGTGACTCTGAAAGAGCACCAGCGTCAAAATCCACCTAGGCAGAGAAAGGCAAATATCAGAACTGCACATTAAAAGATTTAGATGAAACCAGAAATGAAGTGTTCGAAACCCATCAAAACCTTCAAAATAAGAAACATTTTGCCTGCAATTCAGGGGTTACGGTGAAGGCTGAAAAAAGGTGAGAGAACATTTCCATTATATTTCTTACTCAAAGGAGACCAAAACGTCACGGTTCATAAAGGGGACGCATAGAGATGTGGGTTAAGGTGAGATCCTGGGGACGCTGCATCAGGATTCAGAAAACGAGCATGGCAGATCCTGCAGTGGCCTAGGAAAGAGCCCTGGACCAAGGAGCCTATGACAGTCGGGTGCGTTGGAGTAAACACTGCACAGGACTACGAGTGGATGGCTTATGTGCAGGTGGAACGGCGGCACATGGGCCTGAGTAGCTTGAGTCTGCATAATCTCCTCCTCACCCCCAACTGCACTTGGTTGCTGCGAGAGGCCAACTAAATATAGAAAGATCGTCAGGCCGACAACGATCCAGATGTGAAGTTCAACTAGGTACTCTGAACGTGGGGATGATAGAGGCGAGAGGGATTGAGGTTGTGGAAATGATGCAGAGAAGGAGGCTGGAGGTGTTGTGTGTACCGGGGACCAAGTGGAAAGGAGACTGAATGAGGAGAATGGTACGAGGATACAAGCTGTTGCATGCAGGAAGAGATGTAACAAAGCTGGGATCTTAGTATAGAAAGAGAACAGAAATGTGGTGGTCAAAGTGGAGAGATTGTAGGCACAGATAATTATGGCATGGGTGATGTTACCTCAAAAACTGATGTGTGTTACGTCGATGTATGGGCCACAGAAGGGAAGAACTGAGAGAGAAAAGCATGAGTTCAGGGATGCACTGGAGAGGAAGATAGAGATGGTTGAGCTGGAGGTGATGCTGTGCATCAGAGGGTGACTTCAACGTGCATGTGGGAGTAGTTGAGCTGGGTGAATCGGAGTGTGTTGTTAAGAGTCAGATATGGCATGAGGAATAAAGAGGGTTAAGATCTGGTGGTGAGAATGAAGGGAAGAGTTTTGTTTGGGTGTGGAATGTCAGAGGAGTTTCACATTAGCAGGGAAGCTGATGAGTCCAGTAATGTTCATTTTGGTGATGGAACTGGTCAGCAGGAAGCTCTGCAGCCAATTCATTTATAATCACTTCACAAATATCTTTCAATTACTACTCTCCGGCAATGGCTCCCCTACTCTTCGCGAAGGACACCATGGGATCTTTAACGTCCACCAACTAATGTCAGCATATTGGACGCCCCGTTTAACATCCCATCCGAGGGAAGGCACACACATTGATGAATCGCCATATTCTCATTAAAGGTTCACCAAACAGGTTCTTTCTTATGCCTCCGCCGACGAAGTCCCCGTAGGCATTATGTTTTCAGGTTGTCCGTCCGTCCGTGAAAACTTGAGAATGGCGAGAGGGATCTTAGTCAAACTTCGTGCAGGTATGTATAATGAGGTTAAGATGAACTGATTAGATTTTGGGATCACAAAGTCAAAGGCCAAAGGTCAGAGGTCAAAGGCCAAAGGTCAGCGGTCAAAGTCTAATATGTCTATAAATTGAGAACGACTGAAGTGATCTAATTCAAACAGTACAGGTATGTATAATGACGTAAAGATTAATTGATTATATTTTGGGGTCAAAGGTCAAATCTGTAATAGGTCTATAACTTGATAACGGTTGAAGTGATCCAATTCAAACTTGGTACAGGTATGTATAATGTTGTGAAGATCAACTTATTAGATTTTTGGGTCGAATTTGATACAGGTATGTATAATATTGTAAGGATTAAGTGATTCGATTTTGGGGTCAAAGGTCAAATCTGTAATAGGTCTGTTACTTGAGAATGGCTGAAGTGATCCAATTCAAGCTTGGTTCAGGTATGTATAATGTTGTGAAGATTAACTTATTCGATTTTGGGGTTGAATTTGGTTCAGGTATGTATAATGTTGGGAAGATTAACTTATTCGATTTTGAGGTTGAATTTGGTACGGGTATGTATAATATTGTAAAGATTAAGTGATTCGATTTTGGGGTCAACGGTCAAATCTGTAATAGGTCTATAACTTGAGAATGGCTGAAGTGATCTAATTCAAACAGTACAGGTATGTATAATGACGTAAAGATTAATTGATTATATTTTGGGGTCAAAGGTCAAATCTGTAATAGGTCTATAACTTGATAACGGTTGAAGTGATCCAATTCAAGCTTGGTTCAGGTATGTATAATGTTGTGAAGATTAACTTATTCGATTTTGAGGTTGAATTTGGTACGGGTATGTATAATATTGTAAAGATTAAGTGATTCGATTTTGGGGTCAACGGTCAAATCTGTAATAGGTCTATAACTTGAGAATGGCTGAAGTGATCTAATTCAAACTTGGTACAGGTATGTAAAATATTGTAAGGATTAAGTGATTCGATTTTGGGGTCAACGGTCAAATCTGTAATAGGTGTATTACTTGAGAATGGCTGAAGTGATCTAATTCAAACTTGGTACAGGTATGTAAAATATTGTAAGGATTAAGTGATTAGATTTTGGAGTCATGTCAAAGATCAAATCTGTAATAGGTCTATAACTTGAGATCCGCTGAAGTTATCTAATTCAAGCTTGATACAGATATGTATAATATTGTAAAGATTAAGTGATTAGATTTTGGGGTCAAAGGTCATATCTATAATATGTCTATAACTTGTGAACAGCTGAAGTGATCTAATTCAAACTTGGTACAGGTTTGTATAATGTTGTGAAGATTAACTGATTATATTTTGGGGGTCCCAAGGTCAAAGGCCAAAGGTCAGAGGTCATGTCAGGTAAAAATGTGAGAACTTGTGAACAGCTGAAGGAATTCAATTTAAAACTTGGTACAAGTATGTATAATGATGCAAACATGAACCGATTGGATTTTTGGGGTCAATAGGTCAAAGGTCAGAGGTAATGTCAAGTAAAAATGTGCTAACTTGGGCACAGCTGAATGGATTTAAATCAAACATGATACAAGTATTATAATGATGTAATAATGTGGGCGGGGGCATATTAGTCGCCGTCATGACGTCAAAGAGTGTTGGTCTAGTTTTCAGTTTAAAACCTTGCCCTTTCTTTGTCTTTGTGCCTTCCCCAAATTGTCATTTTTGACTTTCGTCACTGTATTTACAACTTTAGTTCATTTGGCATTATTGTTCTCCTTGTGACTCAGAGATTGTTTCTACTCCTGTGAGTTATTTCCTTGTGACTTTGTGACGGTTTGAACCTTTGTCATGAACACCACTCGTGCACTCTGAGTATAGGGGATCATGATCCTCTTCCCGTGTCCTATACCTCCTGCGGGGCCCCGAGTATACATGCCAAGTTTTGTCATGGTTAGCTAAAAGCTGGAGTAGTTATCAAACTTACAACAGACAATTACATCCTTATAGTAGATAAATTATGGAGCTGACAGGATAGCTTTAGAGGTATGTGCACTCACCTTTGAGCTATATCATCTGGCCTGGGTTTTAATCACGACTCAGCTATAAACTGTCATCCTGGTGTTTTGTATGCAGGGCGATACACCAATGTGAGTGCCGTCCATCGTATTGTAGTGGTTACCTTATGCACATGTCGCGGTTACCTTATTCACTTATCCGCATGTGACGGTTACCATTACGATGGGTTTGGTATAACCCACGCACACGGGCGTTTGGTTGTGTCGTCGTGACGCACGCGCGGCTGTTGGAGCCACACCCTCCGAAGAGGGTGCTTGTTTTATATAAGCCGTTACGACTTCCGTTCGTGAGCAGTTGCTGGAGATTTCTGTACAATAAACTACCTTTTGTACCCAACGAAATGGCCTCTCCTTATCGTCTTCGGCAACCGCTAAACTGGTGACCCCGTTGCCCCCGAACGTATTCAGGGGCCACATGAACACGGCAGGATTGCGACCGCAATTTCTTCCACACGACCTAAACTCGAACTGCCGGAGTTTTAGCCACGACGAGCAGCCATGTGGTTCGCACATCGCGCTCGGTTCCTCCTCTACGACTGGAGGGGCGAACCCGCTCCGGGACCCTCCGAAGGAACGCCGTTACGGGGCGTTGGCGGCACGGCTACTTCGTCGCCTTCGCGCACACAGGCCGAGTACTGCTACTTCGTCGCCTCCGCGCACACAGGCCGAGTACTGCTGCCCGTCGCCTTCGCGCACACAGGCCGAGTACCGCTGCTCGTCGCCTCCACGCACACAGGCCGAGTACTGCTGCCCGTCGCCTTCGCGCACACAGGCCGAGTACTGCTACTTCGTCGCCTCCGCGCACACAGGCCGAGTACTGCTGCCCGTTGCCTTCGCGCACACAGGCCGAGTACTGCTGCCCGTCGCCTTCGCGCACACAGGCCGAGTACTGCTATTTTGTCGCCTCCGCGCACACAGGCCGAGTACTGCTGCCCGTCGCCTTCGCGCACACAGGCCGAGTACTGCTGCCCGTCGCCTTCGCGCACCCAGGCCGAGTACTGCTACTTCGTCGCCTCCGCGCACACAGGCCAAGTACTGCTGCTCGCCATTCCTACTACTGCTCCTACGGCGGATCCCGAGGCTGATGCTGCTCATCTCTTGCGCACGCACGGCTGCTTTGTTATCTTCGCGCGCACTAGTGCTCGCCCGCTCGCATTTCCTACTGCTGCAACTCCAACTGCTACCGCTGCTCAGCACCCGCGGCCCGGCTCGGTTCCACCCACGGCCCGGCTCGGTTCCACCCGCGAACTACGTACACGCCCGTGGCGTGCCTTCTGGGGGGGCGCATGTAGTGGTTACCTTATGCACATGTCGCGGTTACCTTATTCACTTATCCGCATGTGACGGTTACCATTACGATGGGTTTGTTCTAACCCACGCACACGGGCGTTTGGTTGTGTCGTCGTGACGCACGCGCGGCTGTTGGAGCCACGCCCTCCGAAGAGGGTGCTTGTTTTATATAAGCCGTTACGACTTCCGTTCGTGAGCAGTTGCTGGAGATTTCTGTACAATAAACTACCTTTTGTACCCAACGAAATGGCCTCTCCTTATCGTCTTCGGCAACCGCTAAAGTATAAACATTAAGCAGGAGAACCTGCCTTCCAGCACTGGTTGTGGGTGAATGTTAAATATCTTTTTATGAAGACAATGCGAGTCATCACCGGGCACTTGAACAAATTACAAATTCTACTTTCACCTACAGGAGACATTGCATCAGCAGCATAGTAGCATTCTTATGAATGAGGCAAAACCAGTAGTCACATGCTGCTCACAAATGAATGAATGAGTTGAGACTATTAATTGTATCGTTTTTATTATTATTATTTATATTACTAACAAGAACGGCACTCGGTAGGGTGCATACCTCAACCAGGCTGAACAGTTTACGTTTTGTATCCCACTGATAGGCCGGATCTGGATTCGGACCTGAACCAAAATCTAATCGGCTTGTTCTTGTCACCTAACCAACTAATTCACCTAGTTCAGTCATAACTCATCCATAACTTTTTTAATATCATGTTTTATATCGCTTTTTGCCCAATCTCTCAATGGTGAAGAATCACTTAAAAATTAAGTAATTCTCGTATCCGAATCCATATTCCGATCTTCACCAAAATTGAATCAATTCTTCCATGTCTCACACTCAACCTCTCCACCAAGTTTAATCCAAATCCGTCCACAACTTTTTGAGATATCCTGCTATTTATCGTTTTTTTGCCCTATCTCCCAATGGTGAAGAATCACTTTAAAAATTCTACTAGCCGGATCCGAATCCAGATCTTCACCAAAATCAAATAATTTCTTCCTTGTCACATACACTACCTCACCACCAGGTTTCGTCCAAATCCGTCCACTACTTTTTGAAATATATTGTTCACAGACAAACAAACAAACAGACAAACAAATAGACAAACAGACAGACAAACAGGCAGACAGAGACAGTGGTGAAAACAACCTCCATCCACCTTTCGTGGCAGAGTAACCTTTAGTGGCTAATAACTAGTAAGTTGCCCGTGCCAGCACGGGATTCTAAATGGAGTAGGGATGGGGGCGGCAAAAGTGAAAGACAAATATCCCGTTTCAAGCAAGCAAAGTCCCCACGAAGATAATCAACCTCATCCAAGTACTCTGTGACAATATGGAAAGCTGTATCCGTGTGAGGACTGAGCTCTGGAATGCATAATATTTGATGGAGGTGGATGCCAGGGATGATGGAGGTGCATGCCAGGGCTCCAACATTATTCCTTCCAGCAATGGACAATGTCATGGATAACACCCTCTAGCCAGGTAGCTATGACTGCAGGGTAAACTTTGGCCCAAACTACATTTACACAGACATTAACTTTGCAGATGGTGTGGTCCTTCTCGCAGAGACAATTGATATCCTTCTCTTTACACTCCAGTATTTAAACCTCCACTCACCCATGCTCAACCTACTAGACAACTGCGACAAGACGAAAACCCAATGCCTAGAGAAATGACACCTTCCTTCTATCAACATTCATCACAACTGCTCTGTAGACACAGTCACAAAGTTTGCATGTCTTGTTTTTTGCATATCCTCATCAGGAGGTCCTATACTACAACTCAAGAGATGCTCTGCCACTGCAGTCTACATTGGCATCAGAATCCACCATCTGGAAAGCCCCAGTCAACTCAAACGTTAAGCTCAGACTCTATAGCACACCGACGACACCAATCTTTGCCTATGGCTCTGAAACCTGGACTGCGACCATCAATGCCCATATTAATGCATTCGATATGAAAGCCTTTTGATGAATCCTTCACATCCGATGGCAAGATCACGTCACAAATTCAGAGGTAAACTGCCAGGTACAACATAAGCCTCGTAAATCTGACAGATCAAGCCCAGCAACAATGATATGGACATCTCTATTGATATGCAGAAAGGGATACATCATCCTCCTTCTTCATCCACCCAAAATCCATCACCACCTGACTGTAAGCATCCCAGGAAACACCCCACACGTGCTTGAAAGAGACCTTCAAAAGGATACTCGAGCCCATTGGCCTGTCAGAAGAAGACTCAAGAAGAACGACATTCGGTAAAGGTGGTACATGGACAATGGCAGAACTGGCAAGTAGTTCACTCAAGGATGTACGATTGTGTACATGTGCCTTGTGAAAGACAAACAGCAGTGCATGTATGAAATAGGAGAAGCCATAGTGCAAGAGCAACTGAAAAATCTCTGGAGCAAACAAGGAAACAACCGTCAGCAAACACATGAGAATGCCTCATTCCGGAAAGGGTATTTCATAACTCCTTGTCCAAATTGAAGCACGAGTCAAAAGCAAAAAGAAACATAAAACTTCCTTTGCTAATCATCGAGATATTCCAAAAGCCATCGCCGCAAAGGCATCTACTTCCAGGCATTTGCAGCCGCCACTTGCATATATCCCCTATTGTGCATTATTGCATTCCCTCATCGGCATCATGATCTAAACTGTTAATTCAGGTTAGAATCCCATATACTGCACAAATTTGTCTTTTGTAGACAGAGTTAGTTTATGAGTCTGACGTGGATGAATAAATGATGTATGTGTCCAACTCACCAGATAAGTCTGATGATCAATTCCAAAGAAACTGGAAATACGAAGTCATCGCTGGCAATTCTCCATCGCCTCCCAAACACCACCAAGCCCGGCATGTTACCACTGTTCCTGTCCCTGGTGTTCATACAAAAATGCATAGTCATTAAGAGGATATAAATGATCACATACTACTCAAAACAAACAATGGATACTTTCAGTTAATGAAGAATTGAGTGGTTTTCCCAAATCACCAATTTATTGATCAAAGACCTGCCAGAAGAAAATAAAACGATTCAAAATTTTCTCCCATGGAAATCTTGTCTCCTGCAGGAAGCATACATAGCATGGCTGTGGGGAAAGCTCCTTCTGCATTTGTATGCATAGTAAGGTGGAAAGTGTCTGAAATTGTGAAAAGGCAGGGATGACATGAAAGAGATAAAAGCAGATGTGGGGAAAAAGAGGAATGAACAAAAACTAAAAAGGAGGGAATACACCTCTGGGATTGGAAGAAGAAAAGAACAGAAACTCAAAAAAAATCCATCATTTGTGCGAATGTAATATGTAGATGTACAACAGTATCTAATCACCAAATATATATATGGGAACGACACATATATATATATATATACTGCCCGCAGTCTCAACCATGACAACCTCAAGCAAAATAAATAAATAAAGCACTAGGTGCATAAACTACTGGGACTGTTGTGGACAATTGATACTTCAAAACAATTGAATGTTTTTGAACCTCTCATTACTCTTTACAATTCCGTTTGTGAGATTTAATGTCTCCACATCTGTTGAAAATACTGCAACGAGTAGCGATCATTGAGTAAAGGTGATAGTTAGGGAGCCAGGGGTCATTTATTTGCTGGAAATGACCAAGTGTGTCGTTGGTATTTTTGGATAGATATATAATCAGGCATTCCAAAAACCCATGTGTTTAGGTTCAACAGTGGTGGGTTGGAGTTTTAGGACTCTGGAAGTGTGGGTACCAGCCTCGGGCAATAATGAATGATCGTTTTAAGGCCATTTTCCACGCTAGAGTGGGGGTTAGCCTTGCGGGCCCCATGACAATCATGGTTCCCTGCTTGAGGCAATGTTTTTATGGCCGGATGCCCTTCCTGGCACCAACCCTTGGTCACGCTCTTACCATGCACAGGGATACGATGTACCTATTCTAACCGGGGTACACACCGGGATCATTCATCCCAGCAAGCTGGTACTCAATTTTCCGACCTCGGAAGGATGACGGGCTGAGTCAACCCCCTGGCGTTAATTCAGCGATCGACCGGGATTCTAACCCAGGATCCTAGGATCCCAAGCCAGCACCCTAACCGCTAAGCCAACACCGGGCTCCTCGGGCAATAATGGAAAAACCTATATTACGATAATGGGCCTGATTATCATGATTGTTGCGATAATATAATGCAACAAGAACGGGACTCGGTAGAGAGCATACATCTGCCAGGCTGAACAGTTTAAGTTTTGTATCCCACTGATAGACCGGATCTGGATTCGTACCTGAAACAAAATCTAATCGGCTTGTTCTCGTCACCTAACCAACACGTCCACCAAGTTTATTCAAAACTTGTCCATAACTTTTTTAAATATCATGTCATATATCGCTTTTCACCCAATCTCTCAATGGTGAAGAATCACTATAATTAAATAATTCTCACATCTAAATCCACACTCAGATCTTCACTAAAATCGAGTCGATTAGTCCTTGTCAGACACCCAACCAGTCCACCAAGTTTCGTCCAAATCCATCCACAACATTTTGAGATGTTCTGCTCTATATCGTCTTTGGCCCCGTCCCCCCACAAACTTCACCAATGGTGAAGAATCACTTTAAAAATTCTACTAGCTGGATCCGAATCGGGATCTTCACCAAAATCTAATCATTTCGTCTGTGTCACATACGCTACCTGTCACATATGCTACTGCCAAATTTCGTCTGAATCCGTGCACAACTTTTTGAGATATCTTGTTCACAGACGGACAGACAGACAAACAACGAAATAGACAGACAGGGGTGAAAACATAACCTCCATCCATCTTCGGTGGCGGAGGTAATTATCACCTTGAGAACCATGTAGTGTACAATAAAAATCTCAATAAGAACAAACCGAATAGCCATAGAGTTACGTTTGTGTCCGTACTCTTTATTTCGTATTTCTGGTGCAATTTGTTTGAAGTCAAACCTCATTTTGCCTGGACGAAATTGCTTCCTCCATTTGCCGAGCGACTAGGTATTTAAAGATTTTTTGTGACGTTTACCTTCTGCAAGGTAAAGTTATGCGGCACAGAAAATTTAGGGGAAATTGGTCCAGGGGTTTGGAAACTCATAAGAAACAAACCAACAAAGAAACTCGCTCTCGTACACGGTGGACCATAAAAAAAGGGCAACATTTGATAATGCCGAGATTTTCTGAGTAATATGGTTGTGAATAAATTTCAGATTTCCTTAGATCGCATGAGACACAGAGTCTATTTTTTAAAACACCAAGTCAAGGAATCCCATGGTAAACAAACAACAACAAAAAAAAACACCTTTAGAGGCCATTTTTCCCCACAGAGCAGGGGTTGGGCTTTTTCGGGCACCGTGGTCCCCCTTTTTTTTTTTTGAAGCCAATGTTTTACAGCCGGATGCCCTTCCTGCCGCCAACCCTGTTAGTCGGCTTTTGCGACACACAGGGAATTACCAGTGAACTGGTACTCAATTTGCCGACATCGGAAGGATGACAGGCTGAGTCACTGAGTCAACGCCCCCTGGCGTTAATTCAGCGATCGACCAGGATTCGAACCCAGGATCCTAGGATCCCAAGCCGGCACCCTAACCGCTAAGCCAACACCAGGCTCCCAGGTAAATTAAAAAATAAATAAATAAATAAATAAAAAAACGTATTAAAAAGAATTGGGAAATTTAACATTGAGCAGCGCATCTTTATTTACGACACATACGTTGAAGCAAAGTCACAGAAAAGAGGAGAATTTATGAGAAGATTTCCATCATCTCATGTACCTGCTTACAAAACAATAAAGGCATAATAGTGCGAAAGATGAAAGATACCACTCATTACAAAAACGAATACGGGCTGTTCAGGAAGGCGTGTTGGTGTTCATGTCCAAAAACCTGCATGGAACTTCATGGAGAGACGTCCACACAAATCAACAAGATAACTCTCAGCTGAAACAAGAATCAGTCACACATCAATGTGCCAAATACCGATGGAAGACATTGGGCTTTTTCTTACAAAATTCAGCTTTTCCAGATACTTAATGAAAATGATCGCAGAAGACAGCATGAATTTTTGAACCACTTTTCTGAAGCACTGGATAATGAAGACCTCCGTTTCCATGACATCATTTTGTCTGATGAGAAGCATACTGTATTTACATTAATGGGATGATACATAAACAGAATTGTAGATTTTTGTGGATTGGAAAAGCTACAAGAACATGAAGAAGCATCACTTCACTCTCCGAAAATCACCATCTGGTGTGGATCGACTTCATCACAAATCCATGATCCCAATGTTTTTGAAGAACCAAATACAACAAGGGCAGTAACTGTAACATCAGATCGTTATCTTGACATGCTGAAGACTTACCTGTGGAAAAGGGTGACAAATAATGAAAATCTGTGGTTTCAACAAAATGGAGTCAAATTCCACACTTCTAATGAATGTCTCGCTGGACTGAAGGAAACATTTCCTAATCGCTTTATCAGGCACAAAACTGAAATCCCATGGCCCCGCCCCCCGCCCCGCCCTCCTCAACACACTCCCTCAATTGTCACCGCTGGATATTCTTTATGGGTACTAGTCAAAGGGGGAGTGTTTCATTTGAAACCAACCACAATTTGAAAGATACAGTTATTCCGACTATTTCGGGAGTTACACAAGGCACCCTTCGGAAAGTGATGCGTAACCTGTTGCTGCATCTATCTATAATTCCAGTAATCTCTGTACGTTTGTACGTTTGTACGTTTGTCTGTCTGTGACCGCTGTTTCTCGACAACCACGGGTCCGATATACTTTTAACTTGCCAGGTATATTGCTGGGGACCCGAGGATGTGCCTTTTCAAGGTTTCATATTAATCGGACAATTACTTACCGAGCTATGTACAAAAAACGATTCAACCAATCAGAGAGCAGCGAACGATCGCGTGTGCCGGCGTTGCGAATGGACCAAACCATTCCATGTAAATAGAGGGGGGGGGGGGTTCTGTGGTCGTTGCGAATGGACGAAACCATTTCATGTAAATAGAGGGGGGGGATTGTCACTGTACTCGCAAGCCGTTCGCCGTTCGCTTTGGCGTTGCGAATGGACCAAACCATTTCATGTAAATAGAGGGGGGGGATATAATTTTAGATAGATATATAGTACGGGCATATATATAGTACGGGCATGCCCTAGTCTATCTATAATTCCAGTAATCTCTGTTTGTACGTTTGTCTGTGACCGCTGTTTCTCGACAACCACGGGTCCGATATACTTTTAACTTGCCAGGTATATTGCTGGGGACCCGAGGATGTGCCTTTTCAAGGTTTCATATTAATCGGACAATTACTTACCGAGCTATGTCCAAAAAACGATTCAACCAATCAGAGAGCAGCGAACTATCGCGTGTGCCGAACGTGGCGGACACACTCTGCCTCGGATGGCACATTTGAGAGCGTATTCATTTCTTTCACGTTTGCAAACTATGTTGGCGCTATGTTGGCGTTAAACTATGTTTTAAAACTAATAAAAACCCCGGGGGGATTGTCACTGTACTCGCAAGCCGTTCGCCGTTCGCTTTGGCGTTGCGAATGGACCAAAACATTTCATGAACCAAACCATTTCATGTAAAGCGTTCGCCGTTCGCTTTGGCGTTGCGAATGGACCAAAACATTTCATGGACCAAACCATTTCATGTAAATAGAGGGGGGGATATAATTTTAGATATAGATATAGTACGGGCATGCCCTAGTATAAGAAAATGTGAAGAACAGAAGGGAGGTCATATTGAGCACTTGGTTTAGGTGTTGAGGATTGCACAAATATTTCACATCAAAAAATTATTTCATATCTGTCACTAGTCTGATGTATAGTGTCCAATTATGCTTTGTTACTTGCAAAATCGAAGATTTTTCATGTATATTGGTCGGTTGCGTTTGTGGTTCTGTCTATCTGTTTGTCACCGGCCTACAGGTCACAATTTTCAACCGATCTTCACGAAACCTCACCAAATGATAGAGTTGGTCATAAGCAAGAAGCCTATTTATTGTTTTTGGGGTCAAAAGGTCAGCTTCGGCCAAAGGTCACCAACTTTGCCAAATTTCTAAAATCCTCAATTTTCATCGAATTGACTTGAAATTTGAAGACGACTTGCATATCTGGTCACTGAATTCAACCACCAAGTATATTTGAGGTCAACATAGGCCAAAAGGTCAACATAGGCCAAATTTCTAAAATCCTCATTTTTCATCTGATTGACTGGAAATTTGAAGAGCATTTGCATATCTCGTCACTGAATTCAACCACAAATTATATTTTAGGTGAACATATGCCAAAGGTCAACAAAGGCCAAGTTTCAAAAATCCTGAATTTTCATCCGATTGACTTTAAAATTGAATAGCATTTGCACATTGTCACTAAATAGGGAAACTACGTACTTTTGAGGTCAAAAGGTCAAAGGTCAACTCAAGGTCAACCTTCCAAAATCATCATTTTTCATCTGAAAAATCGTCACTTTTCTTCCTATTGACCCGAGCTTTGATCAAGATTGTCAATTTTAATCTTGATGAAATGGACAATTTGCTGTATCAATGGAATTTTTTTTCTTCGGGGGTGGGGTGGATTTTGCAAGTATCGTGCTCCGCGTGACGTCTTCTTATTGTTATATTTACCTTTTTTACAAAAATTATAGGTCTACAATGCTACAAGTTGTGTCACCCAATCAAGATCGAGTTATTGACTTTAGAAAAACATCAAGAAGATTTTTCTGGATTTCCACCATAGCAAATGACTTCAAAACCTGACTTCCCAGTTTAGTTTTCTCTTGGACATCAAGTCGCTCATCCGTGGTAACACTGATCTGGTTGTTCTGTTACTCCAATGTGCTGACTTTTGATTTGCGAATGGTGACATCAAAGGAAAGTCACTGCAACAATAAATCATTGATTGACAAATGCTTTTTCGGAACAGGCAGAATTCAGAGGCTTCACTACCTGCGACTCTGGAAGACCCGCTGAAGGCAACTATTCAGTATGAAAAAGATATCTTTCCAAATCTACACACAGCATTGAAAATTCTACTAACAATATCTGTTTCTGTTGCCAGCTGAGAGCAATCTTTTCGCAAGCTGAAACTCATGAAAAGTTACCCACGGTCAACTATGACACAGGATCGCTTGGCAAACTTCGTTCTGTTCGTTGAGAAATAACGTATTAATTATATCAAGTTTCATGGCATCACTGACCAGTTTGTTGGAAAAAGGCACAGAAAAGTTATATCTAATCATCGATAAGCAAAATGGCTGTGTGCCAAGCGACATCAGATATATTAGCACATAATGAACGATTTGTATGAAATAAATGCATGTTTACTGTAAATATTTGAGAATGTTTTTTTGCTGCCCCCCGCACTACTTTGTAGCACATACACGGTGGTTACGAAATGTCTCACTGGTTCATTAACTTCAGCCAATGCATTAATCATGGAACCAATGTGGGTGGGCTATAGGGATGCTGCCAAGTTGGCAACTGTTTAATCTGCAGCATCGTAGGGATGCCATGAAAGAACATTGCCCCCCCAAGGCCTTTGCCCCCTCGCACCACCACTGCCACCATTCCTTACAATGAGTGGAGTCCTGTAGACTTGTGGACCCTTTGTATGCCATTTCACATTCTGCAGATTAATACTTAAATGAAAGTAGTTCAATTCCTGATAATTTGATTAAAATTGAAAGCTTTTCTTGTGATGTTGACCTGTTGTGTATGAAAAGAATGCGGCAAAGAAAATTTCAGGGAGATTTGTCCAGAGTTTTTTTTTTTTTGTATACAATATCGAGGCTCTTGCAAGAGTGAACATTAATCACAAAAAAGACAAATTGACACAAAACACAAGATAATGGGAGCGGGAGACAAGATGGGGAGAGAGGGAAGCACACAAACACAACATTTGAGAGCAGGGACATCGGGAGATGTGTGGGAGGGAGAGGGCCTGGGGGGAGGCAGGATAGGTATAAAACGCAAGGACACCAAGGACTTCCAGGGAAGAAGTCAAAAGTCACCTAAAAAAAGTGGATTTGGGGTGAAATTAGCAGGGGTAGAAAAGATCAAGGTTTTGGATGGGGGAAGATAAGAGATGGTGGTGAACAGCTGTTTTAAAGACCTGGAGGGAGGAGTGGGATTGAATAGAGTGAGGGAGTTTGTTCCAGAGGTGAGAGTAAAGAGGAATGAAAGAGTGAAGGTGAGCAGAAAGTCTTGATTTTGGCAGTTTAACCAGAAGATGGTTGCTGGCAGATCTTGTGCGACCTGTTGGAATATTTGGGGAGCAGAGCACAGACAGAGCTGGGAGAGCTAGGCCGGAGAGGAGTCGGTAGAAGACAGAAAGACCACCAACCTGCCTGCGGTGAGTGAGTGAAAGGCCCTCGGAGATAGCTTCATCGCAGGAGATTCCAATGATTCTGAAACCTTTGGTTTCAACAGCGTGAAGACGAGCTAGGTGTGAGGCAGGAGCACCGGCCCAGAGGGGAGAACAGTATTCCATTGATCTGCGGATATAATAGGAGCCTTGTATGTGGTGAGGAGCTCAGGTGTGCCAAGGAAGGACTTCGCACGACGGAGGATGCCCAGTCGGCGACTGGCTTTGGAGGCCAGATTTGAAATGTGGTTTTCCCAGGAAAGATCGTGGCAGATAGTGAGACCCAAAAGGTTGAGTGACAGAACTTCTTGGAGAGGATTGTTCAGAAAGTAGATGGGAGGGTTGTCCAGTCGGTCTTTTCGGAGAGACATAGTGAGAGTGTGAGATTTGTCAGGATTGAAAGACATGATCCACTTGTTTGACCAGTCTGTGATTTTGTCCAGGTCTGAAACTAAGCAACAAATAAACCCACTCATGAGTAAAGTCTATTTTAAAGAGTAAAGATTTATATGTACATATATACATACATACATATATACATATAAAAACACGAGGCTCCCCTTATCCCTCCCTACATCTTTATTTCATTTTGGGAGTTTCCAATCCAACTGGCTTTCCGTTTGAGCACAACACAATCCGCCCCTCCCAAAACTTGATCCACAACTCCCTCTGATGAACAACACAACCAGTGGTATAGAGTAGGTGATGAAACTTGTCCAAATATATTCATTTAAAGTTTAGCAACAAAGTTAATGGATCGCATGCTCTGAGACGAACTAACGTAATTATACAAATCGGACTTTATTGTATAGAAACGATTTCATTTTAAAAGAAAAGTTTACTTGGAAGAGGGTCAGGAAGTTTGGTTGAAAGTTCGAAAGTGAAAGTGCGATGCACCATGATGAACGTTAACCTTCCCCAAAAATACGCACATGGCAAGTGTTCGTAACAAGTATCCAATCAGAGGATAGCAACGTTGGAAAAAAAAAGGGGCGGGCAGTTTGCATTTGTAGGCGTGGCGTATGACATCACTTCCATCTGCATTCTTAATGTTCTTCAATAATGCAAGATGTTCAATGGCAAAAACCTTACAGCGCGACAATCTTTCGGTATCCATAACTCCCAATATTTGCGCAAGGCTCGTGCTCGCGACAAGCGACATGTGTTCGCGTATTCGTGCTTTTGCAATAAGGAAGTACAGTTATTGTCCATCCCTGTGAGAGCCAACGGCGAAACGAAGCGGTTATAAATGAAAACCGTCCAGTATTTATAATGGAGATCACGTCGTATCACAATTCACTATCACACGGGTCGCCATGTCAAAGCTCAAAAACACCGCAGTTACAAAATTCCCCATTTCCTTACCTTCGACTCCTGTTGCCTCTCGTGCGGGACCGATGGGAGGCGGCGATGTGACGTCACGGCGCATGCGATCAGCAAACGACATAAGAACCACCCCGTGACTGCTGTGACTTCTCCAATAGCCCCGTGGCCACTCATATATGGGCGTGACCGTGAGCATTCTATATAATGTTTTTGGACAAGTTTCATGGGCAAATAAATCCAGGTTCTAAGAAAAGTGGGATGTGCATCGATGCAACAAAATTACTGTTAATAATGTTCAATCAACAGGGCTTAATATTATTTAAATTGTATAGTTTAAAATAAATAGAGGGTCTTAATCAGAATATATATAATGAGGGGAGGAGTCATAACCAGAATATTTATAATGAGGGGAGGAGTCAAAACCAGAATCTATCTATAATTCCAGCAATCTCTGTGTGTCTGTGTGTCTGTGTGTGTGTTTGTCTGTGACCGCTGTTTCTCGACAACCACGGGTCCGATATACTTTAAACTTGCCAGGTATATTGCTGGGGACCCGAGGATGTGCCTTTTCAAGGTTTTAAATTAATCGGACAAGTACTTACCGAGCTATGGCGATTTAGCCGTTCGCCGTTCGCTTTGGCGTTGCGAATGGACCAAACCATTGCATGTAAATAGAGGGGGGGGTTCTGTGGTCGTTGCGAATGGACCAAACCATTCATGTAAATAGAGGGGGGGGGGTTCTGTGGTCGTTACTGCCACGTGGTTTCAAAGTTTTTTTTTGTTGTTGTTGTTTGCACGCATGTTTTTTTGCACCCACGTACGGGCACGCCCTAGGATGTTTACACACACACACCCCTACACAAATTTTTTTTTTTTTTTATTTTTGGCAAGGAACGGGCACCCACGTACGGGCACGTCCTAGCTTATATATAGTACGGGCATGCCCTAGTATTTATAATGAGGAGAGGAGTCATAACCAGAATATTTATAATGAGGGGAGGGGTCATAATCATAATATTTATTAGGAGGGGCGGGGTCGCAATCAGGTTATTCATAATGAGGGGAGGGGTCGCAATCAGAATATTTATGAGGGGAGGGGTCGCAATCAGAATCTATCTATAATTCCAGTAATCTCTGTGTGTATGTATGTATGTATGTATGTATGTATGTCTGTGACCGCTGTTTCTCGACAACCACGGGTTCGATATACTTGAAACTTGCCAGGTATATTGCTGGGGACCCGAGGATGTGCCTTTTCAAGGTTTCATATTAATCGGACAAGTAGTTACCGAGCTATGTCCAAAAAACGATTCAACCAATCAGAGAGCAGCGAGCTATCACGTGTGCCGAACGTGCCGAACAGACTCTGCCTCGGACGGCACATTTGAGAGCGTATTCATTTATTTCACGTTGGCAAATTATGTTGCCGCTATGTTGGCGTTAAACTATGTTTTAAAACTAATTAAAACTAATTTGCGATTCTTTCGCTTTCCTGCGCGTTTGTGCACGTTATGGCGATTTCTTTACCAAACTCCGCAAGCCGTTCGCTTTGGACCAAACCATTTCATGTAAATAGAGGGGGGGGATTGTCACCGTACTCGCAAGCAGTTCGCTTTGGACCAAACCATTTCATGTAAATAGAGGGGGGGGATTGTCACCGTACTCGCAAGCCGTTCGCTTTGGACCAAACCATTTCATGTAAATAGAGGGGGGGGGATATAATTTTAGATATATATATAGTACGGGCATGCCCTAGTATTTATAATGAGGGGAGGGGTCACAATCAGAATATTTATAATGAGGGGAGGGGTCATAACCAGAATATTTATAATGAAGGGAGGAGTCATAACCAAAATATTTATAATGAGGGGAGGGGTCACAATCGCAATATTTATGATGAGGGGAGGGTTCGCAATCAGAATATTTATAAGAAGGGGAGGGGTCGCATTCAGAATATTTATAAGAAGGGGAAGTGTCGCAATCAGAATATTTAAAAGGAGGGGAGGGGTCGCAATCAGAATATTTATAATCAGGGGAGGGGTCGCAATCAGAATATATATTATCAGGGGAGGGGTCGCATTCAGAATATTTATAAGGAGGGGAGGGGTTGCAATCAGAATATTTATAATGAGGGGAGGGTTCGCAATCAGAATATTTATAATGAGGGGAGGGGTCCCAATCAGAATATTTATAAGGAGGGGAGGGTTCGCAATCAGAATATTTATAAGAAGGGGAGGGGTCGCAATCAGAATATTTAAAAGGAGGGGAGGGGTCGCAATCAGAATATTTATAATGAGGGGAGGGGTCGCATTCAGAATATTTATAAGGAGGGGAGGGGTCGCAATCAGTATATTTATAATGAGGGGAGGGGTCGCAATCAGAATATTTATTATGAGGGGAGGGGTCATAACCAGAATATTTATAATGAGGGGAGGGGTCATAACCAATATAGTTATAATGAGGGGAGGGGTCATAACCAGAATATTTATAATGAGGGGAGGAGTCATAACCAGAATATTTATAATGAGGGGAGGAGTCATAACCAGAATATTTATAATGAGGGGAGAAGTCATAACCAGAATATTTATAATGAGGGGAGGAGTCATAACCAGAATATTTATAATGAGGGCAGGGGTCATAACAAGAATATTTATAATGAGGGCAGGGGTCATAACCAGAATATTTATAAGGAGGAGAGGAGTCATAACCGGAATATTTATAATGAGGGCAGGGGTCATAACCAGAATATTTATAATGAGGAGAGGAGTCATAACAAGAATATTTATAATGAGGGGAGGGGTCAAAACAAGAATATTTATAATGAGGGGAAGGGTCGTAACCAGAATATTTATAAGGAGGGGAGGGGTCGCAATCAGAATATTTATAAGGAGGGGAGGGGTCACAATCAGAATATTTATAATGAGGGGAGGGGTCATAATCAGAATATTTATGAGGAGGGGAGGGGTCATAATCATAATAATTATTAGAAGGGGAGGGGTCACAATCAGGTTATTTATAATGAGGGGAGGGGTCGCATTCAGAATATTTATGAGGGGAGGGGTCGCAATCAGAATAATTATAATGAGGGGAGGGGTCACAATCAGAATATTTATAATGAGGGGAGGGGTCATAACCAGAATATTTATAATGAAGGGAAGAGTCATAACCAGAATATTTATCATGAGGGGAGGGTTCACAATCAGAATATTTATAAGGAGGGGAGGGTTCGCAATCAGAATATTTATAAGAAGGGGAGGGGTCGCAATCAGAATATTTATAAGAAGGGGAGGGTTCGCAATCAGAATATTTATAAGAAGGGGAGGGGTCGCAATCAGAATATATAAAAGGAGGGGAGGGGTCCATTCAGAATATTTATAAGGAGGGGAGGGGTCACAATCAGGTTATTTATAATGAGTGGGGGGGTCGCAATCAGAATATATAAAATGGGGGGAGGGGTCGCAATCAGAATATTTATAATCAGGGGAGGGGTCGCATTCAGAATATTTATAAGGAGGGGAGGGGTCACAATCAGGTTATTTATAATGAGTGGAGGGGTCGCAATCAGAATATATAAAAGGGGGGGAGGGGTCGCAATCAGAATATTTATAAGAAGGGGAGGGGTCACAATCAGAATATTTATAAGAAGGGGAGGGGTCGCAATCAGAATATTTATAAGAAGGGGAGGGGTCGCAATCAGAATATTTATAAGAAGGGGAGGGTTCGCAATCAGAATATTTATAAGAAGGGGAGGGGTCGCAATCAGAATATTTAAAAGGAGGGGAGGGGTCGCAATCAGAATATTTATAATGAGGGGAGGGGTCGCATTCAGAATATTTATAAGGAGGGGAGGGGTCGCAATCAGTATATTTATAATGAGGGGAGGGGTCGCAATCAGAATATTTATAATGAGGGGAGGAGTCATAACAAGAATATTTATAATGAGGGGAGGAGTCATAACCAGAATATTTATAATGAGGGGAGGGGTCATAACCAGTATATTTATAATGAGGGGAGGGGTCATAACCAGAATATTTATAATGAGGGGAGGGGTCATAACCAGAATATTTATAATGAGGGGAGGAGTCATAACCAGAATATTTATAATGAGGGGAGGAGTCATAACCAGAATATTTATGAGGAGGAGAGGAGTCATAACCAGAATATTTATCATGAGGGGAGGGGTCATAACCAGAATATTTATAATGAGGGGAGGGGTCATAACCAGAATATTTATAATGAGGGGAGGAGTCATAACCAGAATATTTATAATGAGGGCAGGGGTCATAACAAGAATATTTATAAGGAGGGGAGGGGTCATAACAAGAATATTTATAATGAGGGGAGGGGTCGCAATCAGAATATTTATAAGGAGGGGAGGGGTCACAATCAGAATATTTATGAGGGGAGGGGTCATAATCAGAATATTTATGAGGAGGGGAGGGGTCCATAATATTTATTAGGAGGGGAGGGGTCGCAATCAGGTTATTCATAATGAGGGGAGGGGTCATAATCAGAATATTTATGAGGAGGGGAGGGGTCATAATCATAATAATTATTTGAAGGGGAGGGGTCACAATCAGGTTATTTATAATGAGGGGAGGGGTCGCATTCAGAATATTTATGAGGGGAGGGGTCGCAATCAGAATAATTATAATGAGGGGAGGGGTCGCAATCAGAATATTTATAATGAGGGGAGGGGTCATAACAAGAATATTTATAATGAAGGGAAGAGTCATAACCAGAATATTTATAAGAAGGGGAGGGTTCGCAATCAGAATATTTATAAGAAGGGGAGGGGTCGCAATCAGAATATATAAAAGGAGGGGAGGGGTCCATTCAGAATATTTATAAGGAGGGGAGGGGTCACAATCAGGTTATTTATAATGAGTGGGGGGGTCGCAATCAGAATATATAAAATGGGGGGAGGGGTCGCAATCAGAATATTTATAATCAGGGGAGGGGTCACATTCAGAATATTTATAAGGAGGGGAGGGGTCACAATCAGGTTATTTATAATGAGTGGAGGGGTCGCAATCAGAATATATAAAAGGGGGGGGGAGGGGTCGCAATCAGAACATTTATAAGAAGGGGAGGGGTCACAATCAGAATATTTATAAGAAGGGGAGGGGTCGCAATCAGAATATTTATAAGAAGGGGAGGGGTCGCAATCAGAATATTTATAAGAAGGGGAGGGTTCGCAATCAGAATATTTATAAGAAGGGGAGGGGTCGCAATCAGAATATTTAAAAGGAGGGGAGGGGTCGCAATCAGAATATTTATAATGAGGGGAGGGGTCGCATTCAGAATATTTATAAGGAGGGGAGGGGTCGCAATCAGTATATTTATAATGAGGGGAGGGGTCGCAATCAGAATATTTATAATGAGGGGAGGAGTCATAACAAGAATATTTATAATGAGGGGAGGAGTCATAACCAGAATATTTATAATGAGGGGAGGGGTCATAACCAGTATATTTATAATGAGGGGAGGGGTCATAACCAGAATATTCATAATGAGGGGAGGGGTCATAACCAGAATATTTATAATGAGGGGAGGAGTCATAACCAGAATATTTATTATGAGGGGAGGAGTCATAACCAGAATATTTATGAGGAGGAGAGGAGTCATAACCAGAATATTTATCATGAGGGGAGGGGTCATAACCAGAATATTTATAATGAGGGGAGGGGTCATAACCAGAATATTTATAATGAGGGGAGGAGTCATAACCGGAATATTTATAATGAGGGCAGGGGTCATAACAAGAATATTTATAATGAGGGGAGGGGTCATAACAAGAATATTTATAATGAGGGGAGGGGTCGCAATCAGAATATTTATAAGGAGGGGAGGGGTCACAATCAGAATATTTATTATGAGGGGAGGGGTCATAATCAGAATATTTATGAGGAGGGGAGGGGTCATAATCATAATATTTATTAGGAGGGGAGGGGTCACAATCAGGTTATTCATAATGAGGGGAGGGGTCGCAATCAGAATATTTATGAGGGGAGGGGTCGCAATCAGAATATTTATAATGAGGGGAGGGGTCACAATCAGAATATTTATAATGAGGGGAGGGGTCATAACCAGAATATTTATAATGAAGGGAGGAGTCATAACCAAAATATTTATAATGAGGGGAGGGGTCACAATCGGAATATTTATGATGAGGGGAGGGTTCACAATCAGAATATTTATAAGAAGGGGAGGGGTCGCATTCAGAATATTTATAAGAAGGGGAGGGGTCGCAATCAGAATATTTAAAAGGAGGGGAGGGGTCGCAATCAGAATATTTATAATCAGGGGAGGGGTCGCAATCAGAATATTTATTATCAGGGGAGGGGTCGCATTCAGAATATTTATAAGGAGGGGAGGGGTTGCAATCAGAATATTTATAATGAGGGGAGGGTTCGCAATCAGAATATTTATAATGAGGGGAGGGGTCCCAATCAGAATATTTATAAGGAGGGGAGGGTTCGCAATCAGAATATTTATAAGAAGGGGAGGGGTCGCAATCAGAATATTTAAAAGGAGGGGAGGGGTCGCAATCAGAATATTTATAATGAGGGGAGGGGTCGCATTCAGAATATTTATAAGGAGGGGAGGGGTCGCAATCAGTATATTTATAATGAGGGGAGGGGTCGCAATCAGAATATTTATTATGAGGGGAGGAGTCATAACCAGAATATTTATAATGAGGGGAGGGGTCATAACCAGTATCTATCTATAATTCCAGTAATCTCTGTCTGTCTGTCTGTACGTCTGTACGTTTGTCTGTGACCGCTGTTTCTCGACAACCACGGGTCCGATATACTTTTAACTTGCCAGGTATATTGCTGGGGACCCGAGGATGTGCCTTTTCAAGGTTTCATATTAATCGGACAATTACTTACCGAGCTATGTCCAAAAAACGATTCAACCAATCAGAGAGCAGCGAACGATCGCGTGTGCCGAACGTGGCGGGCACACTCTGCCTCGGATGGCACATTTGAGAGCGTATTCATTTATTTCACGTTTGCAAACTATGTTGGCGTTAAACTATGTTTTACAACTAATAAAAACGAATTTGCGATTCATTCGCTTTCCTGCGCGTTTGTGCACGCGATGGCGATTTCTTTACCAAACTCCGGAAGCCGTTCGCTTTGGACCAAACCATTGCATGTAAATAGAGGGGGGGGATTGTCACCACTCGCAAGCCGTTCGCTTTGGACCAAACCATTTCATGTAAATAGAGGGGGGGGATATAATTTTAGATATAGATATAGTACGGGCAATGCCCTAGTCTATCTATAATTCCAGTAATCTCTGTATGTCTGTGACCGCTGTTTCTCGACAACCACGGGTCCGATATACATGAAACTTGCCAGGTATATTGCTGGGGACCCGAGGATGTGCCTTTTCAAGGTTTCATATTAATCGGACAAGTAGTTACCGAGCTATGTCCAAAAAACGATTCAACCAATCAGAAAGCAGCGAGCTATCACGTGTGCCGAACGTGCCGAACAGACTCTGCCTCGGACGGCACATTTGAGAGCGTATTCATTTATTTCACGTTGGCAAACTATGTTGGCGTTAAACTATGTTTTAAAACTAATTAAAACTAATTTGCGATTCTTTCGCTTTCCTGCGCGTTTGTGCACGCTATGGCGATTTCTTTACCAAACTCCGCAAGCCGTTCGCTTTGGACCAAACCATTTCATGTAAATAGAGGGGGGGGGATTGTCACCGTACTCACAAGCCGTTCGCTTTGGACCAAACCATTTCATGTAAATAGAGGGGGGGGATTGTCACCGTACTCGCAAGCCGTTCGCTTTGGACCAAACCATTTCATGTAAATAGAGGGGGGGCTATAATTTTAGATATATATATAGTACGGGCATGCCCTAGTATTTATAATGAGGGGAGGGGTCATAACCAGAATATTTATAATGAGGGGAGGAGTCATAACCAGAATCTATCTATAATTCCATTAATCTCTGTGTGTATGTGTGTATGTGTGTATGTGTGTATGTGTGTATGTGTGTTTGTATGTTTGTCTGTGACCGCTGTTTCTCGACAACCACGGGTCCGATATACTTTAAACTTGCCAGGTATATTGCTGGGGACCCGAGGATGTGCCTTTTCAAGGTTTGAAATTAATCGGACAAGTACTTACCGAGCTATGGCGATTTAGCCGTTCGCCGTTCGCTTTGGCGTTGCGAATGGACCAAACCATTGCATGTAAATAGAGGGGGGGGTTCTGTGGTCGTTGCGAATGGACCAAACCATTCATGTAAATAGAGGGGGGGGGGGTTCTGTGGTCGTTACTGCCACGTGGTTTCAAAGTTTTTTTTTGTTGTTGTGTTTGCACGCATGTTTTTTTGCACCCACGTACGGGCACGCCCTAGGATGTTTACACACACACACCCCTACACAAATTTTTTTTTTTTTTTTTTTTGGCAAGGAACGGGCACCCACGTACGGGCACGTCCTAGCTTATATATAGTACGGGCATGCCCTAGTATTTATAATGAGGGGAGGAGTCATAACCAGAATATTTATAAGGAGGAGAGGAGTCATAACCAGAATATTTATAATGAGGGGAGGGGTCATAACCATAATATTTATAATGAGGGGAGGGGTCATAACCAGAATATTTATAATGAGGGGAGGAGTCATAACCAGAATATTTATAATGAGGGGAGGAGTCATAACCAGAATATTTATAAGGAGGAGAGGAGTCATAACCAGAATATTTATAATGAGGGGAGGGGTCATAACCAGATTATTTATAATGAGGGGAGGGGTCATAACCAGAATATTTATAATGAGGGCAGGGGTCATAACAAGAATATTTATAACTAGCCGAAACCCGTGGAACATCCACGGAAGGGAGGATGTGGTGTATGGATAGAGTGTACCATTATGGATGGCATAGGGGATTTGCTTGTCCGAGTAAGTGTTAGGCAGAAAGATGAGAATGAAGAGTGCGTATATGAACAACGATCGCCGACACCGGCACAAATGCATGCTCTGCATTGTCCACTCAGTGGACGGCTTGCTTTCGCCTTCGCCTGTCCAATCAGCGGACGGCTTGCTTCCCCTTTACCCAGCAGACGCCAATACGATGGCGTCGTAAGATGGCGTCGTATCGGCAGTTAATCGGATGCTTTTGGGCCCCAACGTCGGCTAATTCAGATTTTTCGAGTATGGCTGTACGTGATAAACAAAGAGCGCGGTTCGTAGATCGTAAATCCATTAGTGCCGTGGGCATCGGGTCACTGGGTGCGGCGTAAAAGGGATAACAAAGTCGAGTCCTTACGGTATTATTATATAGATGAGGAGAGGAGTCATAACAAGCTAATTTATAATGAGGGGAAGGGTCGCAACCAGAATATTTATAAGGAAGGAAGGGGTCGCAATCAGAATATTTATAAGGAAGGGAGGGGTTGCAATCAGAATATTTATAAGGAGGGGTGGGGTCGCAATCAGGATATTTATAATGAGGGGAGGGGTCATAATCAGAATATTTATAAGGAGTGAAGGGGTCGCAATCAGAATATTTATAAGGAGTGGAGGCGTCGCAATCAGAATATTTATAAGGAGGGGAGGGGTCGCAATCAGAATATTTATAAGGAGGGGAGGGGTCGCAATCAGAATATTTATAATGAGGGGAGGGGTCGTAACCAGAATATTTATAATGAGGGGAGGAGTCATAACCAGAATATTTATAATGAGGGCAGGGGTCATAACAAGAATATTTATAATGAGGAGAGGTGTCATAACAATAATATTTATAATGAGGGGAGGGGTCACAACAACAATATTTATAATGAGGGGAAGGGTCGTAACCAGAATATTTATAAGGAGAGGAGGGGTCGCAATCAGAATATTTATAAGGGGGGGGAGGGGTCGCAATCAGAATATTTATAAGAAGGGGAGGGGTCACAATCAGAATATTTATAAGGAGGGGAGGGGTCGCAATCAGGTTATTTATAATGAGGGGAGGAGTCGCATTCAGAATATTTATAAGGAGGGGAGGGGTCGCAATCAGGTTATTTATAATGAGGGGAGGAGTCGCATTCAGAATATTTATAAGGAGGGGAGGGGTCGCAATCAGGTTATTTATAAGGAGGGGAGGGGTCACAATCAGCATATTTATAATGAGGGGAGGGGTCATAATAAGAATATTTATAAGGAGGGGAGGGGTCACAATCAGAATATTTATAAGGAGGAGAGGGGTCGCAATCAGAATATTTATAATGAGGGGAGGAGTCATAACAAGGATATTTATAATATGGGAAAGGGTCGTAACCAGAATATTTATAAGGAGGGGAGGGGTCATAATATAAGGAGGGGAGGGGTCATAATCAGAATATTTATAATGAGGTGAGGAGTCATAATCAGAATCTATCTATAATTCCAGCAATCTCTGTGTGTGTGTGTGTGTGTGTGTGTGTCTGTGTGTGTGTTTGTTTGTCTGTGACCGCTGTTTCTCGACAACCACGGGTCCGATATACTTTAAACTTGCCAGGTATATTGCTGGGGACCCGAGGATGTGCCTTTTCAAGGTTTCATATTAATCGGACAAGTAGTTACCGAGCTATGTCCAAAAAACGATTCAACCAATCAGAGAGCAGCGAGCTATCACGTGTGCCGAACGTGCCGAACAGACTCTGCCTCGGACGGCACATTTGAGAGCGTATTCATTTATTTCACGTTGGCAAACTATGTTGGCGTTAAACTATGTTTTAAAACTAATAAAAACTAATTTGCGATTCTTTCGCTTTCCTGCACGTTTGTGCA
The DNA here is from genome assembly GCF_964187855.1 of Myxine glutinosa. NCBI lineage: Eukaryota > Metazoa > Chordata > Myxini > Myxiniformes > Myxinidae > Myxine > Myxine glutinosa. Next base: position 99,659,405 of record NC_136263.1, on the reverse strand, counting down.
CGCTATGGCGATTTCTTTACCAAACTCCGCAAGCCGTTCGCTTTGGACCAAACCATTTCATGTAAATAGAGGGGGGGGATTGTCACCGTACTCGCAAGCCGTTCGCTTTGGACCAAACCATTCCATGTAAATAGAGGGGGGGGGATATAATTTTAGATATAGATATAGTACGGGCATGCCCTAGTCTATCTATAATTCCAGTAATCTCTGTGTGTGTGTGTGTGTGTGTGTGTGTGTTTGTCTGTGACCGCTGTTTCTCGACAACTACCGGTCCGATATACTTGAAACTTGCCAGGTATATTGCTGGGGACCTGAGGATGTGCCTTTTCAAGGTTTCATATTAATCGGAGAAGTAGTTACCGAGCTATGGCGATTTATTTACCAAACTCCGCAAGCCGTTCGCTTTGCCTTTGCGAATTGGACCAAACCATTTCATGTAAATAGAAGGGGGGGATTGTCACCGTACTCGCAAGCCGTTCGCTTTGGCTTTGCGAATGGACCAAACCATTTCATGGACCAAACCATTTCATGTAAATAGAGGGGGGTGGGATTGTCACCGTACTCGCAAGCCGTTCGCTTTGACTTTGCGAATGGACCAAACCATTTCATGTAAATAGAGGGGGGGGATTGTCACCGTACTCGCAAGCCGAGGAACGGGCACCCATGTACGGGCACGTCCTAGTCTATCTATAATTCCAGTAATCTCTGTATGTCTGTGACCGCTGTTTCTCGACAACCACGGGTCCGATATACTTTAAACTTGCCAGGTATATTGCTGGGGTCCCGAGGATGTGCCTTTTCAAGGTTTCATATTAATCGGACAAGTAGTTACCGAGCTATGTCCAAAAAACGATTCAACCAATCAGAGAGCAGCGAGCTATCACGTGTGCCGAACGTGCCGAACAGACTCTGCCTCGGACGGCACATTTGAGAGCGTATTCATTTATTTCACGTTGGCAAACTATGTTGGCGTTAAACTATGTTTTAAAACTAATTAAAACTAATTTGCGATTCTTTCGCTTTCCTGCGCGTTTGTGCACGCTATGGCGATTTCTTTACCAAACTCCGCAAGCCGTTCGCTTTGGACCAAACCATTTCATGTAAATAGAGGGGGGGGATTGTCACCGTACTCGCAAGCCGTTCGCTTTGGACCAAACCATTTCATGTAAATAGAGGGGGGGGGGGATTGTCACCGTACTCGCAAGCCGTTCGCTTTGGACCAAACCATTTCATGTAAATAGAGGGGGGGATATAATTTTAGATATATATATATAGTACGGGCATGCCCTAGTATTTATAATGAGGGGAGGGGTCATAACCAGAATCTATCTATAATTCCAGTAATCTCTGTCTGTCTGTCTGTACGTCTGTACGTTTGTCTGTGACCGCTGTTTCTCGACAACCACGGGTCCGATATACTTTTAACTTGCCAGGTATATTGCTGGGGACCCGAGGATGTGCCTTTTCAAGGTTTCATATTAATCGGACAATTACTTACCGAGCTATGTCCAAAAAACGATTCAACCAATCAGAGAGCAGCGAACGATCGCGTGTGCCGAACGTGGCGGGCACACTCTGCCTCGGATGGCACATTTGAGAGCGTATTCATTTATTTCACGTTTGCAAACTATGTTGGCGTTAAACTATGTTTTACAACTAATAAAAACGAATTTGCGATTCATTCGCTTTCCTGCGCGTTTGTGCACGCGATGGCGATTTCTTTACCAAACTCCGGAAGCCGTTCGCTTTGGACCAAACCATTGCATGTAAATAGAGGGGGGGGATTGTCACCACTCGCAAGCCGTTCGCTTTGGACCAAACCATTTCATGTAAATAGAGGGGGGGGATATAATTTTAGATATAGATATAGTACGGGCAATGCCCTAGTCTATCTATAATTCCAGTAATCTCTGTATGTCTGTGACCGCTGTTTCTCGACAACCACGGGTCCGATATACATGAAACTTGCCAGGTATATTGCTGGGGACCCGAGGATGTGCCTTTTCAAGGTTTCATATTAATCGGACAAGTAGTTACCGAGCTATGTCCAAAAAACGATTCAACCAATCAGAGAGCAGCGAGCTATCACGTGTGCCGAACGTGCCGAACAGACTCTGCCTCGGATGGCACATTTGAGAGCGTATTCATTTATTTCACGTTGGCAAACTATGTTGGCGTTAAACTATGTTTTAAAACTAATTAAAACTAATTTGCGATTCTTTCGCTTTCCTGCGCGTTTGTGCACGCTATGGCGATTTCTTTACCAAACTCCGCAAGCCGTTCGCTTTGGACCAAACCATTTCATGTAAATAGAGGGGGGGGGATTGTCACCGTACTCGCAAGCCGTTCGCTTTGGACCAAACCATTTCATGTAAATAGAGGGGGGGGATTGTCACCGTACTCGCAAGCCGTTCGCTTTGGACCAAACCATTTCATGTAAATAGAGGGGGGGCTATAATTTTAGATATATATATAGTACGGGCATGCCCTAGTATTTATAATGAGGGGAGGGGTCATAACCAGAATATTTATAATGAGGGGAGGAGTCATAACCAGAATCTATCTATAATTCCATTAATCTCTGTGTGTATGTGTGTATGTGTGTATGTGTGTATGTGTGTATGTGTGTATGTGTGTTTGTATGTTTGTCTGTGACCGCTGTTTCTCGACAACCACGGGTCCGATATACTTTAAACTTGCCAGGTATATTGCTGGGGACCCGAGGATGTGCCTTTTCAAGGTTTGAAATTAATCGGACAAGTACTTACCGAGCTATGGCGATTTAGCCGTTCGCCGTTCGCTTTGGCGTTGCGAATGGACCAAACCATTGCATGTAAATAGAGGGGGGGGTTCTGTGGTCGTTGCGAATGGACCAAACCATTCATGTAAATAGAGGGGGGGGGTTCTGTGGTCGTTACTGCCACGTGGTTTCAAAGTTTTTTTTTGTTGTTGTTGTTTGCACGCATGTTTTTTTGCACCCACGTACGGGCACGCCCTAGGATGTTTACACACACACACCCCTACACAAATTTTTTTTTTTTTTTTTTTTTGGCAAGGAACGGGCACCCACGTACGGGCACGTCCTAGCTTATATATAGTACGGGCATGCCCTAGTATTTATAATGAGGGGAGGAGTCATAACCAGAATATTTATAATGAGGGGAGGAGTCATAACCAGAATATTTATAAGGAGGAGAGGAGTCATAACCAGAATATTTATAATGAGGGGAGGGGTCATAACCATAATCTATCTATAATTCCATTAATCTCTGTGTGTATGTGTGTATGTGTGTATGTGTGTATGTGTGTATGTTTGTCTGTGACCGCTGTTTCTCGACAACTACCGGTCCGATATACTTTAAACTTGCCAGGTATATTGCTGGGGACCCGAGGATGTGCCTTTTCAAGGTTTCATATTAATCGGAGAAGTAGTTACCGAGCTATGGCGATTTCTTTACCAAACACTGCAAGCCGTTCGCTTTGGACCAAACCATTGCATGTAAATAGAGGGGGGGGTTCTGTGGTCGTTGCGAATGGACCAAACCATTCATGTAAATAGAGGGGGGGGGTTCTGTGGTCGTTACTGCCACGTGGTTTCAAAGTTTTTTTTTGTTGTTGTTGTTTGCACGCATGTTTTTTTGCACCCACGTACGGGCACGCCCTAGGATGTTTACACACACACACCCCTACACAAATTTTTTTTTTTTTTTTTTTTTGGCAAGGAACGGGCACCCACGTACGGGCACGTCCTAGCTTATATATAGTACGGGCATGCCCTCGTATTTATAATGAGGGGAGGGGTCATAACCAGAATATTTATAATGAGGGGAGGAGTCATAACCAGAATATTTATAATGAGGGGAGGAGTCATAACCAGAATATTTATAAGGAGGAGAGGAGTCATAACCAGAATATTTATAATGAGGGGAGGGGTCATAACCAGAATATTTATAATGAGGGGAGGGGTCATAACCAGAATATTTATAATGAGGGCAGGTGTCATAACAAGAATATTTATAACTAGCCGAAACCCGTGGAACATCCACGGAAGGGAGGATGTGGTGTATGGATAGAGTGTACCATTATGGATGGCATAGGGGATTTGCTTGTCCGAGTAAGTGTTAGGCAGAAAGATGAGAATGAAGAGTGCGTATATGAACAACGATCGCCGACACCGGCACAAATGCATGCTCTGCATTGTCCACTCAGTGGACGGCTTGCTTTCGCCTTCGCCTGTCCAATCAGCGGACGGCTTGCTTCGCCTTTACCCAGCAGACGCCAATACGATGGCGTCGTAAGATGGCGTCGTATCGGCAGTTAATCGGATGCTTTTGGGCCCCAACGTCGGCTAATTCAGATTTTTCGAGTATGGCTGTACGTGATAAACAAAGAGCGCGGTTCGTAGATCGTAAATCCATTAGTGCCGTGGGCATCGGGTCACTGGGTGCGGCGTAAAAGGGATAACAAAGTCGAGTCCTTACGGTATTATTATATAGATGAGGAGAGGAGTCATAACAAGATTATTTATAATGAGGGGAAGGGTCGCAACCAGAATATTTATAAGGAAGGAAGGGGTCGCAATCAGAATATTTATAAGGAAGGGAGGGGTTGCAATCAGAATATTTATAAGGAAGGGAGGGGTTGCAATCAGAATATTTATAATGAGGGGAGGGGTCATAATCAGAATATTTATAAGGAGTGAAGGGGTCGCAATCAGAATATTTATAAGGAGTGGAGGCGTCGCAATCAGAATATTTATAAGGAGGGGAGGGGTCGCAATCAGAATATTTATAAGGAGGGGAGGGGTCGCAATCAGAATATTTATAATGAGGGGAGGGGTCGTAACCAGAATATTTATAATGAGGGGAGGAGTCATAACCAGAATATTTATAATGAGGGCAGGGGTCATAACAAGAATATTTATAATGAGGAGAGGTGTCATAACAATAATATTTATAATGAGGGGAGGGGTCACAACAACAATATTTATAATGAGGGGAAGGGTCGTAACCAGAATATTTATAAGGAGAGGAGGGGTCGCAATCAGAATATTTATAAGGGGGGGAGGGGTCGCAATCAGAATATTTATAAGAAGGGGAGGGGTCACAATCAGAATATTTATAATGAGGGGAGGGGTCATAATCAGAATATTTATAAGGAGGGGAGGGGTCGCAATCAGGTTATTTATAATGAGGGGAGGGGTCGCATTCAGAATATTTATAAGGAGGGGAGGGGTCGCAATCAGGTTATTTATAAGGAGGGGAGGGGTCACAATCAGCATATTTCTATCTATAATTCCAGCAATCTCTGTGTGTCTGTCTGTGTGTCTGTGTGTCTGTGTGTCTGTGTGTCTGTGTGTCTGTGTGTCTGTGTGTCTGTGTGTCTGTGACCGCTGTTTCTCGACAACCACGGGTCCGATATACTTGAAACTTGCCAGGTATATTGCTGGGGACCCGAGGATGTGCCTTTTCAAGGTTTCATATTAATCGGACAATTACTTACCGAGATATGTCCAAAAAACGCTTCAACCAATCAGAGAGCAGCGAGCTATCACGTGTGCCGAACGTGGCGATCAGACTCTGCCTCGGACGGCACATTTGACAGCGTATTCATTTATTTCACGTTGGAAAACTATGTTGCCGCTAAACTATGTTTTAAAACGAATTCAAACTGCGATTAAATTAAAACGATTCATCCTAACTGCGATTTGCGAACTTCCGGACAGTGACGACTGTCCGGCAGCACGCTTTCCGGCATCCAATCACAGAACGCTTTGTTGCGTAGGCGTGGCCGATGTGAGACGAGCGGAGCTGAGCGCGTTACGAGCTGACCGCCATTACGGTACGTAATTCGATTTCTTATGCGCATTATTTCTCCCAATTCATTCATCTCCCAATTTCTCCCAATTCAATTCGTATCACTAATAAAAACGAATTTGCGATTCATTCGCTTTCCTGCGCGTTTGTGCACGCGATGGCGATTGCTTTACCAAACTCCGGAAGCCGTTCGCTTTGGACCAAACCATTGCATGAGGGGGGGGTTCTGTGGTCGTTGCGAATGGACCAAACCATTCATGTAAATAGAGGGGGGGGATTGTCACTGTACTCGCAAGCCGTTCGCCGTTCGCTTTGGCGTTGCGAATGAACCAAACCATTTCATGTAAATAGAGGGGGGGGGGATATAATTTTAGATAGATATATAGTACGGGCATATATATAGTACGGGCATGCCCTAGTATTTATAATGAGGGGAGGGGTCATAATAAGAATATTTATAAGGAGGGGAGGGGTCACAATCAGAATATTTATAAGGAGGAGAGGGGTCGCAATCAGAATATTTATAATGAGGGGAGGGGTCATAATCAGAATATTTATAAGGAGGGGAGGGGTCGCAATCAGAATATTTATAAGGAGGGGAGGAGTCATAACAAGGATATTTATAATATGGGAAAGGGTCGTAACCAGAATATTTATAAGGAGGGGAGGGGTCATAATCAGAATATTTATAATGAGGTGAGGAGTCATAATCAGAATCTATCTATAATTCCAGTAATCTCTGTGTGTGTGTGTGTGTGTGTGTGTGTGTGTTTGTGTTTGTCTGTGACCGCTGTTTCTCGACAACTACCGGTCCGATATACTTGAAACTTGCCAGGTATATTGCTGGGGACCTGAGGATGTGCCTTTTCAAGGTTTCATATTAATCGGAGAAGTAGTTACCGAGCTATGGCGATTTATTTACCAAACTCCGCAAGCCGTTCGCTTTGCCTTTGCGAATTGGACCAAACCATTTCATGGACCAAACCATTTCATGTAAATAGAGGGGGGGGGGGGATTGTCACCGTACTCGCAAGCCGTTCGCTTTGACTTTGCGAATGGACCAAACCATTTCATGTAAATAGAGGGGGGGGATTGTCACCGTACTCGCAAGCCGAGGAACGGGCACCCACGTACGGGCACGTCCTAGTCTATCTATAATTCCAGTAATCTCTGTATGTCTGTGACCGCTGTTTCTCGACAACCACGGGTCCGATATACTTTAAACTTGCCAGGTATATTGCTGGGGACCCGAGGATGTGCCTTTTCAAGGTTTCATATTAATCGGACAAGTAGTTACCGAGCTATGTCCAAAAAACGATTCAACCAATCAGAGAGCAGCGAGCTATCACGTGTGCCGAACGTGCCGAACAGACTCTGCCTCGGACGGCACATTTGAGAGCGTATTCATTTATTTCACGTTGGCAAACTATGTTGGCGTTAAACTATGTTTTAAAACTAATTAAAACTAATTTGCGATTCTTTCGCTTTCCTGCGCGTTTGTGCACGCTATGGCGATTTCTTTACCAAACTCCGCAAGCCGTTCGCTTTGGACCAAACCATTTCATGTAAATAGAGGGGGGGGATTGTCACCGTACTCGCAAGCCGTTCGCTTTGGACCAAACCATTTCATGTAAATAGAGGGGGGGGGGGGGTTGTCACCGTACTCGCAAGCCGTTCGCTTTGGACCAAACCATTTCATGTAAATAGAGGGGGGGATATAATTTTAGATATATATATAGTACGGGCATGCCCTAGTATTTATAATGAGGGGATGGGTCGCAATCAGAATATTTATAAGGAGGGGAGGGGTCGCAATCAGAATATTTATAAGGAGGGGAGGGGTCGCAATCAGAATATTTATAAGGAGGGGAGGGGTCGCAATCAGAATATTTATAAGGAGGGGAGGGGTCGCAATCAGAATATTTATAATGAGGGGAGGGGTCGCAATCAGAATATTTATAAGGAGGGGAGGGTTCGCAATCAGAATATTTATAAGGAGGGGAGGGGTCGCAATCAGAATATTTATAAGGAGGGGAGGGGTCGCAATCAGAATATTTATAATGAGGGGAGGGGTCGCAATCAGAATATTTATAATGAGGGAGGGGTCGCAATCAGAATATTTATAATGAGGGGAGGAGTCATAACAAGAATATTTATCATGAGGGGAGGAGTCATAACCAGAATATTTATAATGAGGGGAGGGGTCATATCCAGAATATTTATAATGAGGGGAGGAGTCATAACCGGAATATTTATAATGAGGACAGGGGTCATAACAAGAATATTTATAATGAGTGGAGGAGTCATAACAAGAATCTATCTATAATTCCAGTAATCTCTGTGTGTGTGTCTGTGTGTGTGTCTGTATGCGACCGCTGTTTCTCGACAACTACCGGTCCGATATACTTGAAACTTGCCAGGTATATTGCTGGGGACCCGAGGATGTGCCTTTTCAAGGTTTTAAATTAATCGGACAAGTAGTTACCGAGCTATGGCGATTTCTTTACCAAACTCCGCAAGCCGTTCGCTTTGGACCAAACCATTGCATGTAAATAGAGGGGGGGGATTGTCACCGTACTCGCAAGCCGTTCGCTTTGGACCAAACCATTCCATGTAAATAGAGGGGGGGGATTGTCACCGTACTCGCAAGCCGTTCGCTTTGGACCAAACCATTTCATGTAAATAGAGGGGGGGGATTGTCACCGTACTCGCAAGCCGTCCGCTTTGGCTTTGCGAATGGACCAAACCATTTCATGTAAATAGAGGGGGGGGATATAATTTTAGATATATATATAGTACGGGCATGCCCTAGTATTTATAATGAGGGGAGGGGTCCATTCAGAATATTTATAAGGAGGGGAGGGGTCACAATCAGGTTATTTATAATGAGTGGGGGGGTCGCAATCAGAATATATAAAATGGGGGGAGGGGTCGCAATCAGAATATTTATAATCAGGGGAGGGGTCACATTCAGAATATTTATAAGGAGGGGAGGGGTCACAATCAGGTTATTTATAATGAGTGGAGGGGTCGCAATCAGAATATATAAAAGGGGGGGGAGGGGTCGCAATCAGAATATTTATAAGAAGGGGAGGGGTCACAATCAGAATATTTATAAGAAGGGGAGGGGTCGCAATCAGAATATTTATAAGAAGGGGAGGGGTCGCAATCAGAATATTTATAAGAAGGGGAGGGTTCGCAATCAGAATATTTATAAGAAGGGGAGGGGTCGCAATCAGAATATTTAAAAGGAGGGGAGGGGTCGCAATCAGAATATTTATAATGAGGGGAGGGGTCGCATTCAGAATATTTATAAGGAGGGGAGGGGTCGCAATCAGTATATTTATAATGAGGGGAGGGGTCGCAATCAGAATATTTATAATGAGGGGAGGAGTCATAACAAGAATATTTATAATGAGGGGAGGAGTCATAACCAGAATATTTATAATGAGGGGAGGGGTCATAACCAGTATATTTATAATGAGGGGAGGGGTCATAACCAGAATATTCATAATGAGGGGAGGGGTCATAACCAGAATATTTATAATGAGGGGAGGAGTCATAACCAGAATATTTATTATGAGGGGAGGAGTCATAACCAGAATATTTATGAGGAGGAGAGGAGTCATAACCAGAATATTTATCATGAGGGGAGGGGTCATAACCAGAATATTTATAATGAGGGGAGGGGTCATAACCAGAATATTTATAATGAGGGGAGGAGTCATAACCGGAATATTTATAATGAGGGCAGGGGTCATAACAAGAATATTTATAATGAGGGGAGGGGTCATAACAAGAATATTTATAATGAGGGGAGGGGTCGCAATCAGAATATTTATAAGGAGGGGAGGGGTCACAATCAGAATATTTATTATGAGGGGAGGGGTCATAATCAGAATATTTATGAGGAGGGGAGGGGTCATAATCATAATATTTATTAGGAGGGGAGGGGTCACAATCAGGTTATTCATAATGAGGGGAGGGGTCGCAATCAGAATATTTATGAGGGGAGGGGTCGCAATCAGAATATTTATAATGAGGGGAGGGGTCACAATCAGAATATTTATAATGAGGGGAGGAGTCATAACCAAAATATTTATAATGAGGGGAGGGGTCACAATCGGAATATTTATGATGAGGGGAGGGTTCACAATCAGAATATTTATAAGAAGGGGAGGGGTCGCATTCAGAATATTTATAAGAAGGGGAGGGGTCGCAATCAGAATATTTAAAAGGAGGGGAGGGGTCGCAATCAGAATATTTATAATCAGGGGAGGGGTCACAATCAGAATATTTATTATCAGGGGAGGGGTCGCATTCAGAATATTTATAAGGAGGGGAGGGGTTGCAATCAGAATATTTATAATGAGGGGAGGGTTCGCAATCAGAATATTTATAATGAGGGGAGGGGTCCCAATCAGAATATTTATAAGGAGGGGAGGGTTCGCAATCAGAATATTTATAAGAAGGGGAGGGGTCGCAATCAGAATATTTAAAAGGAGGGGAGGGGTCGCAATCAGAATATTTATAATGAGGGGAGGGGTCGCATTCAGAATATTTATAAGGAGGGGAGGGGTCGCAATCAGTATATTTATAATGAGGGGAGGGGTCGCAATCAGAATATTTATTATGAGGGGAGGAGTCATAACCAGAATATTTATAATGAGGGGAGGGGTCATAACCAGTATCTATCTATAATTCCAGTAATCTCTGTATGTCTGTGACCGCTGTTTCTCGACAACCACGGGTCCGATATACATGAAACTTGCCAGGTATATTGCTGGGGACCCGAGGATGTGCCTTTTCAAGGTTTCATATTAATCGGACAAGTAGTTACCGAGCTATGTCCAAAAAACGATTCAACCAATCAGAGAGCAGCGAGCTATCACGTGTGCCGAACGTGCCGAACAGACTCTGCCTCGGACGGCACATTTGAGAGCGTATTCATTTATTTCACGTTGGCAAACTATGTTGGCGTTAAACTATGTTTTAAAACTAATTAAAACTAATTTGCGATTCTTTCGCTTTCCTGCGCGTTTGTGCACGCTATGGCGATTTCTTTACCAAACTCCGCAAGCCGTTCGCTTTGGACCAAACCATTTCATGTAAATAGAGGGGGGGGATTGTCACCGTACTCGCAAGCCGTTCGCTTTGGACCAAACCATTTCATGTAAATAGAGGGGGGGGATTGTCACCGTACTCGCAAGCCGTTCGCTTTGGACCAAACCATTTCATGTAAATAGAGGGGGGGCTATAATTTTAGATATATATATAGTACGGGCATGCCCTAGTATTTATAATGAGGGGAGGGGTCATAACCAGAATATTTATAATGAGGGGAGGAGTCATAACCAGAATCTATCTATAATTCCATTAATCTCTGTGTGTATGTGTGTATGTGTGTATGTGTGTATGTGTGTATGTGTGTTTGTATGTTTGTCTGTGACCGCTGTTTCTCGACAACCACGGGTCCGATATACTTTAAACTTGCCAGGTATATTGCTGGGGAGCCGAGGATGTGCCTTTTCAAGGTTTGAAATTAATCGGACAAGTACTTACCGAGCTATGGCGATTTAGCCGTTCGCCGTTCGCTTTGGCGTTGCGAATGGACCAAACCATTGCATGTAAATAGAGGGGGGGGTTCGGTGGTCGTTGCGAATGGACCAAACCATTCATGTAAATAGAGGGGGGGGGGGTTCTGTGGTCGTTACTGCCATGTGGTTTCAAAGTTTTTTTTTGTTGTTGTTGTTTGCACGCATGTTTTTTTGCACCCACGTACGGGCACGCCCTAGGATGTTTACACACACACACCCCTACACAAATTTTTTTTTTTTTTTTTTTTTTGGCAAGGAACGGGCACCCACGTACGGGCACGTCCTAGCTTATATATAGTACGGGCATGCCCTAGTATTTATAATGAGGGGAGGAGTCATAACCAGAATATTTATAAGGAGGAGAGGAGTCATAACCAGAATATTTATAATGAGGGGAGGGGTCATAACCATAATATTTATAATGAGGGGAGGGGTCATAACCAGAATATTTATAATGAGGGGAGGAGTCATAACCAGAATATTTATAATGAGGGGAGGAGTCATAACCAGAATATTTATAAGGAGGAGAGGAGTCATAACCAGAATATTTATAATGAGGGGAGGGGTCATAACCAGAATATTTATAATGAGGGGAGGGGTCATAACCAGAATATTTATAATGAGGGCAGGGGTCATAACAAGAATATTTATAACTAGCCGAAACCCGTGGAACATCCACGGACGGGAGGATGTGGTGTATGGATAGAGTGTACCATTATGGATGGCATAGGGGATTTGCTTGTCCGAGTAAGTGTTAGGCAGAAAGATGAGAATGAAGAGTGCGTATATGAACAACGATCGCCGACACCGGCACAAATGCATGCTCTGCATTGTCCACTCAGTGGACGGCTTGCTTTCGCCTTCGCCTGTCCAATCAGCGGACGGCTTGCTTCGCCTTTACCCAGCAGACGCCAATACGATGGCGTCGTAAGATGGCGTCGTATCGGCAGTTAATCGGATGCTTTTGGGCCCCAACGTCGGCTAATTCAGATTTTTCGAGTATGGCTGTACGTGATAAACAAAGAGCGCGGTTCGTAGATCGTAAATCCATTAGTGCCGTGGGCATCGGGTCACTAGGTGCGGCGTAAAAGGGATAACAAAGTCGAGTCCTTACGGTATTATTATATAGATGAGGAGAGGAGTCATAACAAGATTATTTATAATGAGGGGAAGGGTCGCAACCAGAATATTTATAAGGAAGGAAGGGGTCGCAATCAGAATATTTATAAGGAAGGGAGGGGTTGCAATCAGAATATTTATAAGGAGGGGTGGGGTCGCAATCAGGATATTTATAATGAGGGGAGGGGTCATAATCAGAATATTCATAAGGAGTGAAGGGGTCGCAATCAGAATATTTATAAGGAGTGGAGGTGTCGCAATCAGAATATTTATAAGGAGGGGAGGGGTCGCAATCAGAATATTTATAAGGAGGGGAGGGGTCGCAATCAGAATATTTATAATGAGGGGAGGGGTCGTAACCAGAATATTTATAATGAGGGGAGGAGTCATAACCAGAATATTTATAATGAGGGCAGGGGTCATAACAAGAATATTTATAATGAGGAGAGGTGTCATAACAATAATATTTATAATGAGGGGAGGGGTCACAACAACAATATTTATAATGAGGGGAAGGGTCGTAACCAGAATATTTATAAGGAGAGGAGGGGTCGCAATCAGAATATTTATAAGGGGGGGAGGGGTCGCAATCAGAATATTTATAAGAAGGGGAGGGGTCACAATCAGAATATTTATAATGAGGGGAGGGGTCATAATCAGAATATTTATAAGGAGGGGAGGGGTCGCAATCAGGTTATTTATAATGAGGGGAGGGGTCGCATTCAGAATATTTATAAGGAGGGGAGGGGTCGCAATCAGGTTATTTATAAGGAGGGGAGGGGTCACAATCAGCATATTTATAATGAGGGGAGGGGTCATAATAAGAATATTTATAAGGAGGGGAGGGGTCACAATCAGAATATTTATAAGGAGGAGAGGGGTCGCAATCAGAATATTTATAATGAGGGGAGGGGTCATAATCAGAATATTTATAAGGAGGGGAGGGGTCGCAATCAGAATATTTATAAGGAGGGGAGGAGTCATAACAAGGATATTTATAATATGGGAAAGGGTCGTAACCAGAATATTTATAAGGAGGGGAGGGGTCATAATCAGAATATTTATAATGAGGTGAGGAGTCATAATCAGAATCTATCTATAATTCCAGTAATCTCTGTGTGTGTGTGTGTGTGTGTGTGTTTGTCTGTGACCGCTGTTTCTCGACAACTACCGGTCCGATATACTTGAAACTTGCCAGGTATATTGCTGGGGACCTGAGGATGTGCCTTTTCAAGGTTTCATATTAATCGGAGAAGTAGTTACCGAGCTATGGCGATTTATTTACCAAACTCCGCAAGCCGTTCGCTTTGCCTTTGCGAATTGGACCAAACCATTTCATGTAAATAGAGGGGGGGGGGGGATTGTCACCGTACTCGCAAGCCGTTCGCTTTGGCTTGGCGAATGAACCAAACCATTTCATGAACCAAACCATTTCATGTAAATAGAGGGGGGGGATTGTCACCGTACTCGCAAGCCGTTCGCTTTGACTTTGCGAATGGACCAAACCATTTCATGTAAATAGAGGGGGGGGATTGTCACCGTACTCGCAAGCCGAGGAACGGGCACCCACGTACGGGCACGTCCTAGTCTATCTATAATTCCAGTAATCTCTGTATGTCTGTGACCGCTGTTTCTCGACAACCACGGGTCCGATATACTTTAAACTTGCCAGGTATATTGCTGGGGACCCGAGGATGTGCCTTTTCAAGGTTTCATATTAATCGGACAAGTAGTTACCGAGCTATGTCCAAAAAACGATTCAACCAATCAGAGAGCAGCGAGCTATCACGTGTGCCGAACGTGCCGAACAGACTCTGCCTCGGACGGCACATTTGAGAGCGTATTCATTTATTTCACGTTGGCAAACTATGTTGGCGTTAAACGATGTTTTAAAACTAATTAAAACTAATTTGCGATTCTTTCGCTTTCCTGCGCGTTTGTGCACGCTATGGCGATTTCTTTACCAAACTCCGCAAGCCGTTCGCTTTGGCCCAAACCATTTCATGTAAATAGAGGGGGGGGGGATTGTCACCGTACTCGCAAGCCGTTCGCTTTGGACCAAACCATTTCATGTAAATAGAGGGGGGGGATTGTCACCGTACTCGCAAGCCGTTCGCTTTGGACCAAACCATTTCATGTAAATAGAGGGGGGGATATAATTTTAGATATATATATAGTACGGGCATGCCCTAGTATTTATAATGAGGGGAGGGGTCATAACCAGAATATTTATAATGAGGGGAGGAGTCATAACCAGAATATTTATAATGAGGGGAGGAGTCATAACCAGAATATTTATAAGGAGGAGAGGAGTCATAACCAGAATATTTATAATGAGGGGAGGGGTCATAACCATAATATTTATAATGAGGGGAGGGGTCATAACCAGAATATTTATAATGAGGGGAGGAGTCATAACCAGAATATTTATAATGAGGGGAGGAGTCATAACCAGAATATTTATAAGGAGGAGAGGAGTCATAACCAGAATATTTATAACTAGCCGAAACCCGTGGAACATCCACGGAAGGGAGGATGTGGTGTATGGATAGAGTGTACCATTATGGATGGCATAGGGGATTTGCTTGTCCGAGTAAGTGTTAGGCAGAAAGATGAGAATGAAGAGTGCGTATATGAACAACGATCGCCGACACCGGCACAAATGCATGCTCTGCATTGTCCACTCAGTGGACGGCTTGCTTTCGCCTTCGCCTGTCCAATCAGCGGACGGCTTGCTTCCCCTTTACCCAGCAGACGCCAATACGATGGCGTTGTAAGATGGCGTCGTATCGGCAGTTAATCGGATGCTTTTGGGCCCCAACGTCGGCTAATTCAGATTTTTCGAGTATGGCTGTACGTGATAAACAAAGAGCGCGGTTCGTAGATCGTAAATCCATTAGTGCCGTGGGCATCGGGTCACTGGGTGCGGCGTAAAAGGGATAACAAAGTCGAGTCCTTACGGTATTATTATATAGATGAGGAGAGGAGTCATAACAAGATTATTTATAATGAGGGGAAGGGTCGCAACCAGAATATTTATAAGGAAGGAAGGGGTCGCAATCAGAATATTTATAAGGAAGGGAGGGGTTGCAATCAGAATATTTATAAGGAGGGGTGGGGTCGCAATCAGGATATTTATAATGAGGGGAGGGGTCATAATCAGAATATTTATAAGGAGTGAAGGGGTCGCAATCAGAATATTTATAAGGAGTGGAGGCGTCGCAATCAGAATATTTATAAGGAGGGGAGGGGTCGCAATCAGAATATTTATAAGGAGGGGAGGGGTCGCAATCAGAATATTTATAATGAGGGGAGGGGTCGTAACCAGAATATTTATAATGAGGGGAGGAGTCATAACCAGAATATTTATAATGAGGGCAGGGGTCATAACAAGAATATTTATAATGAGGAGAGGTGTCATAACAATAATATTTATAATGAGGGGAGGGGTCACAACAACAATATTTATAATGAGGGGAAGGGTCGTAACCAGAATATTTATAAGGAGAGGAGGGGTCGCAATCAGAATATTTATAAGGGGGGGGAGGGGTCGCAATCAGAATATTTATAAGAAGGGGAGGGGTCACAATCAGAATATTTATAATGAGGGGAGGGGTCATAATCAGAATATTTATAAGGAGGGGAGGGGTCGCAATCAGGTTATTTATAATGAGGGGAGGAGTCGCATTCAGAATATTTATAAGGAGGGGAGGGGTCGCAATCAGGTTATTTATAAGGAGGGGAGGGGTCACAATCAGCATATTTATAATGAGGGGAGGGGTCATAATAAGAATATTTATAAGGAGGGGAGGGGTCACAATCAGAATATTTATAAGGAGGAGAGGGGTCGCAATCAGAATATTTATAATGAGGGGAGGAGTCATAACAAGGATATTTATAATATGGGAAAGGGTCGTAACCAGAATATTTATAAGGAGGGGAGGGGTCATAATCAGAATATTTATAATGAGGTGAGGAGTCATAATCAGAATCTATCTATAATTCCAGCAATCTCTGTGTGTGTGTGTGTGTGTGTGTGTCTGTGTGTGTGTTTGTTTGTCTGTGACCGCTGTTTCTCGACAACCACGGGTCCGATATACTTTAAACTTGCCAGGTATATTGCTGGGGACCCGAGGATGTGCCTTTTCAAGGTTTCATATTAATCGGACAAGTAGTTACCGAGCTATGTCCAAAAAACGATTCAACCAATCAGAGAGCAGCGAGCTATCACGTGTGCCGAACGTGCCGAACAGACTCTGCCTCGGACGGCACATTTGAGAGCGTATTCATTTATTTCACGTTGGCAAACTATGTTGGCGTTAAACTATGTTTTAAAACTAATAAAAACTAATTTGCGATTCTTTCGCTTTCCTGCACGTTTGTGCACGCTATGGCGATTTCTTTACCAAACTCCGCAAGCCGTTCGCTTTGGACCAAACCATTTCATGTAAATAGAGGGGGGGGATTGTCACCGTACTCGCAAGCCGTTCGCTTTGGACCAAACCATTCCATGTAAATAGAGGGGGGGGATATAATTTTAGATATAGATATAGTACGGGCATGCCCTAGTCTATCTATAATTCCAGTAATCTCTGTGTGTGTGTGTGTGTGTGTGTGTTTGTCTGTGACCGCTGTTTCTCGACAACTACCGGTCCGATATACTTGAAACTTGCCAGGTATATTGCTGGGGACCTGAGGATGTGCCTTTTCAAGGTTTCATATTAATCGGAGAAGTAGTTACCGAGCTATGGCGATTTATTTACCAAACTCCGCAAGCCGTTCGCTTTGCCTTTGCGAATTGGACCAAACCATTTCATGTAAATAGAGGGGGGGGGATTGTCACCGTACTCGCAAGCCGTTCGCTTTGGCTTTGCGAATGGACCAAACCATTTCATGGACCAAACCATTTCATGTAAATAGAGGGGGGGGATTGTCACCGTACTCGCAAGCCGTTCGCTTTGACTTTGCGAATGGACCAAACCATTTCATGTAAATAGAGGGGGGGGATTGTCACCGTACTCGCAAGCCGAGGAACGGGCACCCATGTACGGGCACGTCCTAGTCTATCTATAATTCCAGTAATCTCTGTATGTCTGTGACCGCTGTTTCTCGACAACCACGGGTCCGATATACTTTAAACTTGCCAGGTATATTGCTGGGGACCCGAGGATGTGCCTTTTCAAGGTTTCATATTAATCGGACAAGTAGTTACCGAGCTATGTCCAAAAAACGATTCAACCAATCAGAGAGCAGCGAGCTATCACGTGTGCCGAACGTGCCGAACAGACTCTGCCTCGGACGGCACATTTGAGAGCGTATTCATTTATTTCACGTTGGCAAACTATGTTGGCGTTAAACGATGTTTTAAAACTAATTAAAACTAATTTGCGATTCTTTCGCTTTCCTGCGCGTTTGTGCACGCTATGGCGATTTCTTTACCAAACTCCGCAAGCCGTTCGCTTTGGACCAAACCATTTCATGTAAATAGAGGGGGGGGATTGTCACCGTACTCGCAAGCCGTTCGCTTTGGACCAAACCATTTCATGTAAATAGAGGGGGGGGGGGGATTGTCACCGTACTCGCAAGCCGTTCGCTTTGGACCAAACCATTTCATGTAAATAGAGGGGGGGATATAATTTTAGATATATATATAGTACGGGCATGCCCTAGTATTTATAATGAGGGGAGGGGTCATAACCAGAATATTTATAATGAGGGGAGGAGTCATAACCAGAATATTTATAATGAGGGGAGGAGTCATAACCAGAATATTTATAAGGAGGAGAGGAGTCATAACCAGAATATTTATAATGAGGGGAGGGGTCATAACCATAATCTATCTATAATTCCATTAATCTCTGTGTGTATGTGTGTATGTGTGTATGTGTGTATGTGTGTATGTTTGTCTGTGACCGCTGTTTCTCGACAACTACCGGTCCGATATACTTTAAACTTGCCAGGTATATTGCTGGGGACCCGAGGATGTGCCTTTTCAAGGTTTCATATTAATCGGAGAAGTAGTTACCGAGCTATGGCGATTTCTTTACCAAACACTGCAAGCCGTTCGCTTTGGACCAAACCATTGCATGTAAATAGAGGGGGGGGGGGTTCTGTGGTCGTTGCGAATGGACCAAACCATTCATGTAAATAGAGGGGGGGGGGTTCTGTGGTCGTTACTGCCACGTGGTTTCAAAGTTTTTTTTTGTTGTTGTTGTTTGCACGCATGTTTTTTTGCACCCACGTACGGGCACGCCCTAGGATGTTTACACACACACACCCCTACACAAATTTTTTTTTTTTTTTTTTTTTGGCAAGGAACGGGCACCCACGTACGGGCACGTCCTAGCTTATATATAGTACGGGCATGCCCTCGTATTTATAATGAGGGGAGGGGTCATAACCAGAATATTTATAATGAGGGGAGGAGTCATAACCAGAATCTATCTATAATTCCAGCAATCTCTGTGTGTATGTCTGTGTGTCTGTGTGTCTGTGTGTCTGTGTGTCTGTGTGTTTGTCTGTGACCGCTGTTTCTCGACAACCACGGGTCCGATATACTTGAAACTTGCCAGGTATATTGCTGGGGACCCGAGGATGTGCCTTTTCAAGGTTTGAAATTAATCGGACAAGTACCTACCGAGCTATGTCCAAAAAACGCTTCAACCAATCAGAGAGCAGCGAGCTATCACGTGTGCCGAACCGTTAATGCAATGCAAGCGTTAATGCGTTAATGCAAGGCTTTTCTTTTTTTCCCTCTTCTCTTTCTACTTTTCCTTGCGATTAAATTGCAAACAGCCAAAATACGTTGGCGCTAATTGAATAATTGGCCATTAACACTAAAATAATCGTAACTGCGATATGCCAACTTCCGGACAGTGCAGCCTTCCATGTTGTTGTTGTTTGCAGCAGCTGTTTGCAGCAAGGCAAGGCTTTTCTTTTTTTCCCTCTTCTCTTTCTACTTTTCCTTGCGATTAAATTGCAAAAAGCCAAAATACGTTGGCGCTAATTGAATAATTGGGCATTATGTTTTACAACTAATAAAAACGAATTTGCGATTCATTCGCTTTCCTGCGCGTTTGTGTACGCGATGGCGATTTCTTTACCAAACTCCGGAAGCCGTTCGCTTTGGACCGAACCATTGCATGTAAATAGAGGGGGGGGATTGTCACCACTCGCAAGCCGTTCGCTTTGGACCAAACCATTTCATGTAAATAGGGGGGGGGATATAATTTTAGATATATATATAGTACGGGCATGCCCTAGTATTTATAATGAGGGGAGGAGTCATAACCAGAATATTTATAAGGAGGAGAGGAGTCATAACCAGAATATTTATAATGAGGGGAGGGGTCATAACCAGAATATTTATAATGAGGGGAGGGGTCATAACCAGAATATTTATAATGAGGGCAGGTGTCATAACAAGAATATTTATAACTAGCCGAAACCCGTGGAACATCCACGGAAGGGAGGATGTGGTGTATGGATAGAGTGTACCATTATGGATGGCATAGGGGATTTGCTTGTCCGAGTAAGTGTTAGGCAGAAAGATGAGAATGAAGAGTGCGTATATGAACAACGATCGCCGACACCGGCACAAATGCATGCTCTGCATTGTCCACTCAGTGGACGGCTTGCTTTCGCCTTCGCCTGTCCAATCAGCGGACGGCTTGCTTCGCCTTTACCCAGCAGACGCCAATACGATGGCGTCGTAAGATGGCGTCGTATCGGCAGTTAATCGGATGCTTTTGGGCCCCAACGTCGGCTAATTCAGATTTTTCGAGTATGGCTGTACGTGATAAACAAAGAGCGCGGTTCGTAGATCGTAAATCCATTAGTGCCGTGGGCATCGGGTCACTGGGTGCGGCGTAAAAGGGATAACAAAGTCGAGTCCTTACGGTATTATTATATAGATGAGGAGAGGAGTCATAACAAGATTATTTATAATGAGGGGAAGGGTCGCAACCAGAATATTTATAAGGAAGGAAGGGGTCGCAATCAGAATATTTATAAGGAAGGGAGGGGTTGCAATCAGAATATTTATAAGGAGGGGTGGGGTCGCAATCAGAATATTTATAATGAGGGGAGGGGTCATAATCAGAATATTTATAAGGAGTGAAGGGGTCGCAATCAGAATATTTATAAGGAGTGGAGGCATCGCAATCAGAATATTTATAAGGAGGGGAGGGGTCGCAATCAGAATATTTATAAGGAGGGGAGGGGTCGCAATCAGAATATTTATAATGAGGGGAGGGGTCGTAACCAGAATATTTATAATGAGGGGAGGAGTCATAACCAGAATATTTATAATGAGGGCAGGGGTCATAACAAGAATATTTATAATGAGGAGAGGTGTCATAACAATAATATTTATAATGAGGGGAGGGGTCACAACAACAATATTTATAATGAGGGGAAGGGTCGTAACCAGAATATTTATAAGGAGAGGAGGGGTCGCAATCAGAATATTTATAAGGGGGGGAGGGGTCGCAATCAGAATATTTATAAGAAGGGGAGGGGTCACAATCAGAATATTTATAATGAGGGAGGGGTCATAATCAGAATATTTATAAGGAGGGGAGGGGTCGCAATCAGGTTATTTATAATGAGGGGAGGGGTCGCATTCAGAATATTTATAAGGAGGGGAGGGGTCGCAATCAGGTTATTTATAAGGAGGGGAGGGGTCACAATCAGCATCTATCTATAATTCCAGCAATCTCTGTGTGTCTGTCTGTGTGTCTGTGTGTCTGTGTGTCTGTGTGTCTGTGTGTTTGTCTGTGACCGCTGTTTCTCGACAACCACGGGTCCGATATACTTGAAACTTGCCAGGTATATTGCTGGGGACCCGAGGATGTGCCTTTTCAAGGTTTGAAATTAATCGGACAAGTACCTACCGAGCTATGTCCAAAAAACGCTTCAACCAATCAGAGAGCAGCGAGCTATCACGTGTGCCGAACCGTTAATGCAATGCAAGCGTTAATGCGTTAATGCAAGGCTTTTCTTTTTTTCCCTCTTCTCTTTCTACTTTTCCTTGCGATTAAATTGCAAACAGCCAAAATACGTTGGCGCTAATTGAAGAATTGGCCATTAACACTAAAATAATCGTAACTGCGATATGCCAACTTCCGGACAGTGCAGCCTTCCATGTTGTTGTTGTTTGCAGCAGCTGTTTGCAGCAAGGCAAGGCTTTTCTTTTTTTCCCTCTTCTCTTTCTACTTTTCCTTGCGATTAAATTGCAAAAAGCCAAAATACGTTGGCGCTAATTGAATAATTGGGCATTATGTTTTACAACTAATAAAAACGAATTTGCGATTCATTCGCTTTCCTGCGCGTTTGTGTACGCGATGGCGATTTCTTTACCAAACTCCGGAAGCCGTTCGCTTTGGACCGAACCATTGCATGTAAATAGAGGGGGGGGATTGTCACCACTCGCAAGCCGTTCGCTTTGGACCAAACCATTTCATGTAAATAGGGGGGGGGATATAATTTTAGATATATATATAGTACGGGCATGCCCTAGTATTTATAATGAGGGGAGGGGTCATAATAAGAATATTTATAAGGAGGGGAGGGGTCACAATCAGAATATTTATAAGGAGGAGAGGGGTCGCAATCAGAATATTTATAATGAGGGGAGGGGTCATAATCAGAATATTTATAAGGAGGGGAGGGGTCGCAATCAGAATATTTATAAGGAGGGGAGGAGTCATAACAAGGATATTTATAATATGGGAAAGGGTCGTAACCAGAATATTTATAAGGAGGGGAGGGGTCATAATCAGAATATTTATAATGAGGTGAGGAGTCATAATCAGAATCTATCTATAATTCCAGTAATCTCTGTGTGTGTGTGTGTGTGTGTGTGTGTGTTTGTGTTTGTCTGTGACCGCTGTTTCTCGACAACTACCGGTCCGATATACTTGAAACTTGCCAGGTATATTGCTGGGGACCTGAGGATGTGCCTTTTCAAGGTTTCATATTAATCGGAGAAGTAGTTACCGAGCTATGGCGATTTATTTACCAAACTCCGCAAGCCGTTCGCTTTGCCTTTGCGAATTGGACCAAACCATTTCATGTAAATAGAGGGGGGGGGATTGTCACCGTACTCGCAAGCCGTTCGCTTTGGCTTTGCGAATGGACCAAACCATTTCATGGACCAAACCATTTCATGTAAATAGAGGGGGGGGATTGTCACCGTACTCGCAAGCCGTTCGCTTTGACTTTGCGAATGGACCAAACCATTTCATGTAAATAGAGGGGGGGGATTGTCACCGTACTCGCAAGCCGAGGAACGGGCACCCACGTACGGGCACGTCCTAGTCTATCTATAATTCCAGTAATCTCTGTATGTCTGTGACCGCTGTTTCTCGACAACCACGGGTCCGATATACTTTAAACTTGCCAGGTATATTGCTGGGGACCCGAGGATGTGCCTTTTCAAGGTTTCATATTAATCGGACAAGTAGTTACCGAGCTATGTCCAAAAAACGATTCAACCAATCAGAGAGCAGCGAGCTATCACGTGTGCCGAACGTGCCGAACAGACTCTGCCTCGGACGGCACATTTGAGAGCGTATTCATTTATTTCACGTTGGCAAACTATGTTGGCGTTAAACTATGTTTTAAAACTAATTAAAACTAATTTGCGATTCTTTCGCTTTCCTGCGCGTTTGTGCACGCTATGGCGATTTCTTTACCAAACTCCGCAAGCCGTTCGCTTTGGACCAAACCATTTCATGTAAATAGAGGGGGGGGATTGTCACCGTACTCGCAAGCCGTTCGCTTTGGACCAAACCATTTCATGTAAATAGAGGGGGGGGGGGGGGTTGTCACCGTACTCGCAAGCCGTTCGCTTTGGACCAAACCATTTCATGTAAATAGAGGGGGGGATATAATTTTAGATATATATATAGTACGGGCATGCCCTAGTATTTATAATGAGGGGATGGGTCGCAATCAGAATATTTATAAGGAGGGGAGGGGTCGCAATCAGAATATTTATAAGGAGGGGAGGGGTCGCAATCAGAATATTTATAAGGAGGGGAGGGGTCGCAATCAGAATATTTATAAGGAGGGGAGGGGTCGCAATCAGAATATTTATAATGAGGGGAGGGGTCGCAATCAGAATATTTATAAGGAGGGGAGGGTTCGCAATCAGAATATTTATAAGGAGGGGAGGGGTCGCAATCAGAATATTTATAAGGAGGGGAGGGGTCGCAATCAGAATATTTATAATGAGGGGAGGGGTCGCAATCAGAATATTTATAATGAGGGAGGGGTCGCAATCAGAATATTTATAATGAGGGGAGGAGTCATAACAAGAATATTTATCATGAGGGGAGGAGTCATAACCAGAATATTTATAATGAGGGGAGGGGTCATATCCAGAATATTTATAATGAGGGGAGGAGTCATAACCGGAATATTTATAATGAGGACAGGGGTCATAACAAGAATATTTATAATGAGTGGAGGAGTCATAACAAGAATCTATCTATAATTCCAGTAATCTCTGTGTGTGTGTCTGTGTGTGTGTCTGTATGCGACCGCTGTTTCTCGACAACTACCGGTCCGATATACTTGAAACTTGCCAGGTATATTGCTGGGGACCCGAGGATGTGCCTTTTCAAGGTTTTAAATTAATCGGACAAGTAGTTACCGAGCTATGGCGATTTCTTTACCAAACTCCGCAAGCCGTTCGCTTTGGACCAAACCATTGCATGTAAATAGAGGGGGGGGATTGTCACCGTACTCGCAAGCCGTTCGCTTTGGACCAAACCATTCCATGTAAATAGAGGGGGGGGATTGTCACCGTACTCGCAAGCCGTTCGCTTTGGACCAAACCATTTCATGTAAATAGAGGGGGGGGATTGTCACCGTACTCGCAAGCCGTCCGCTTTGGCTTTGCGAATGGACCAAACCATTTCATGTAAATAGAGGGGGGGGATATAATTTTAGATATATATATAGTACGGGCATGCCCTAGTATTTATAATGAGGGGAGGGGTCACATCCAGAATATTTATAATGAGGGGAGGGGTCATAACCAGAATATTTATAATGAGGGGAGGAGTCATATCCAGAATATTTATAATGAGGGGAGGGGTCATAACCAGAATATTTATAATGAGGGGAGGAGTCATAACCGGAATATTTATGATGAGGGGAGGGGTCATAACCAGAATATTTATAATGAGGGGAGGAGTCATAACAAGAATCTATCTATAATTCCAGTAATCTCTGTGTGTGTGTCTGTGTGTGTGTCTGTATGCGACCGCTGTTTCTCGACAACTACCGGTCCGATATACTTGAAACTTGCCAGGTATATTGCTGGGGACCCGAGGATGTGCCTTTTCAAGGTTTTAAATTAATCGGACAAGTAGTTACCGAGCTATGGCGATTTCTTTACCAAACACTGCAAGCCGTTCGCTTTGGACCAAACCATTGCATGTAAATAGAGGGGGGGGTTCTGTGGTCGTTGCGAATGGACCAAACCATTCATGTAAATAGAGGGGGGGGGTTCTGTGGTCGTTACTGCCACGTGGTTTCAAAGTTTTTTTTTGTTGTTGTTGTTTGCACGCATGTTTTTTTGCACCCACGTACGGGCACGCCCGAGGATGTTTACACACACACACCCCTACACAAATTTTTTTTTTTTTTTTTTTTTTTGGCAAGGAACGGGCACCCACGTACGGGCACGTCCTAGCTTATATATAGTACGGGCATGCCCTCGTATTTATAATGAGGGGAGGGGTCATAACCAGAATATTTATAATGAGGGGAGGAGTCATAACCAGAATATTTATAATGAGGGGAGGAGTCATAACCAGAATATTTATAAGGAGGAGAGGAGTCATAACCAGAATATTTATAATGAGGGGAGGGGTCATAACCAGAATATTTATAATGAGGGGAGGGGTCATAACCAGAATATTTATAATGAGGGCAGGTGTCATAACAAGAATATTTATAACTAGCCGAAACCCGTGGAACATCCACGGAAGGGAGGATGTGGTGTATGGATAGAGTGTACCATTATGGATGGCATAGGGGATTTGCTTGTCCGAGTAAGTGTTAGGCAGAAAGATGAGAATGAAGAGTGCGTATATGAACAACGATCGCCGACACCGGCACAAATGCATGCTCTGCATTGTCCACTCAGTGGACGGCTTGCTTTCGCCTTCGCCTGTCCAATCAGCGGACGGCTTGCTTCGCCTTTACCCAGCAGACGCCATTACGATGGCGTCGTAAGATGGCGTCGTATCGGCAGTTAATCGGATGCTTTTGGGCCCCAACGTCGGCTAATTCAGATTTTTCGAGTATGGCTGTACGTGATAAACAAAGAGCGCGGTTCGTAGATCGTAAATCCATTAGTGCCGTGGGCATCGGGTCACTGGGTGCGGCGTAAAAGGGATAACAAAGTCGAGTCCTTACGGTATTATTATATAGATGAGGAGAGGAGTCATAACAAGATTATTTATAATGAGGGGAAGGGTCGCAACCAGAATATTTATAAGGAAGGAAGGGGTCGCAATCAGAATATTTATAAGGAAGGGAGGGGTTGCAATCAGAATATTTATAAGGAGGGGTGGGGTCGCAATCAGAATATTTATAATGAGGGGAGGGGTCATAATCAGAATATTTATAAGGAGTGAAGGGGTCGCAATCAGAATATTTATAAGGAGTGGAGGCGTCGCAATCAGAATATTTATAAGGAGGGGAGGGGTCGCAATCAGAATATTTATAAGGAGGGGAGGGGTCGCAATCAGAATATTTATAATGAGGGGAGGGGTCGTAACCAGAATATTTATAATGAGGGGAGGAGTCATAACCAGAATATTTATAATGAGGGCAGGGGTCATAACAAGAATATTTATAATGAGGAGAGGTGTCATAACAATAATATTTATAATGAGGGGAGGGGTCACAACAACAATATTTATAATGAGGGGAAGGGTCGTAACCAGAATATTTATAAGGAGAGGAGGGGTCGCAATCAGAATATTTATAAGGGGGGGAGGGGTCGCAATCAGAATATTTATAAGAAGGGGAGGGGTCACAATCAGAATATTTATAATGAGGGGAGGGGTCATAATCAGAATATTTATAAGGAGGGGAGGGGTCGCAATCAGGTTATTTATAATGAGGGGAGGGGTCGCATTCAGAATATTTATAAGGAGGGGAGGGGTCGCAATCAGGTTATTTATAAGGAGGGGAGGGGTCACAATCAGCATATTTATAATGAGGGGAGGGGTCATAATAAGAATATTTATAAGGAGGGGAGGGGTCACAATCAGAATATTTATAAGGAGGAGAGGGGTCGCAATCAGAATATTTATAATGAGGGGAGGGGTCATAATCAGAATATTTATAAGGAGGGGAGGGGTCGCAATCAGAATATTTATAAGGAGGGGAGGAGTCATAACAAGGATATTTATAATATGGGAAAGGGTCGTAACCAGAATATTTATAAGGAGGGGAGGGGTCATAATCAGAATATTTATAATGAGGTGAGGAGTCATAATCAGAATCTATCTATAATTCCAGTAATCTCTGTGTGTGTGTGTGTGTGTGTGTGTTTGTGTTTGTCTGTGACCGCTGTTTCTCGACAACTACCGGTCCGATATACTTGAAACTTGCCAGGTATATTGCTGGGGACCTGAGGATGTGCCTTTTCAAGGTTTCATATTAATCGGAGAAGTAGTTACCGAGCTATGGCGATTTATTTACCAAACTCCGCAAGCCGTTCGCTTTGCCTTTGCGAATTGGACCAAACCATTTCATGTAAATAGAGGGGGGGGATTGTCACCGTACTCGCAAGCCGTTCGCTTTGGCTTTGCGAATGGACCAAACCATTTCATGGACCAAACCATTTCATGTAAATAGAGGGGGGGGGGATTGTCACCGTACTCGCAAGCCGTTCGCTTTGACTTTGCGAATGGACCAAACCATTTCATGTAAATAGAGGGGGGGGGATTGTCACCGTACTCGCAAGCCGAGGAACGGGCACCCACGTACGGGCACGTCCTAGTCTATCTATAATTCCAGTAATCTCTGTATGTCTGTGACCGCTGTTTCTCGACAACCACGGGTCCGATATACTTTAAACTTGCCAGGTATATTGCTGGGGACCCGAGGATGTGCCTTTTCAAGGTTTCATATTAATCGGACAAGTAGTTACCGAGCTATGTCCAAAAAACGATTCAACCAATCAGAGAGCAGCGAGCTATCACGTGTGCCGAACGTGCCGAACAGACTCTGCCTCGGACGGCACATTTGAGAGCGTATTCATTTATTTCACGTTGGCAAACTATGTTGGCGTTAAACTATGTTTTAAAACTAATTAAAACTAATTTGCGATTCTTTCGCTTTCCTGCGCGTTTGTGCACGCTATGGCGATTTCTTTACCAAACTCCGCAAGCCGTTCGCTTTGGACCAAACCATTTCATGTAAATAGAGGGGGGGGATTGTCACCGTACTCGCAAGCCGTTCGCTTTGGACCAAACCATTTCATGTAAATAGAGGGGGGGGGAGTTGTCACCGTACTCGCAAGCCGTTCGCTTTGGACCAAACCATTTCATGTAAATAGAGGGGGGGATATAATTTTAGATATATATATAGTACGGGCATGCCCTAGTATTTATAATGAGGGGATGGGTCGCAATCAGAATATTTATAAGGAGGGGAGGGGTCGCAATCAGAATATTTATAAGGAGGGGAGGGGTCGCAATCAGAATATTTATAAGGAGGGGAGGGGTCGCAATCAGAATATTTATAAGGAGGGGAGGGGTCGCAATCAGAATATTTATAATGAGGGGAGGGGTCGCAATCAGAATATTTATAAGGAGGGGAGGGTTCGCAATCAGAATATTTATAAGGAGGGGAGGGGTCGCAATCAGAATATTTATAAGGAGGGGAGGGGTCGCAATCAGAATATTTATAATGAGGGGAGGGGTCGCAATCAGAATATTTATAATGAGGGAGGGGTCGCAATCAGAATATTTATAATGAGGGGAGGAGTCATAACAAGAATATTTATCATGAGGGGAGGAGTCATAACCAGAATATTTATAATGAGGGGAGGGGTCATATCCAGAATATTTATAATGAGGGGAGGAGTCATAACCGGAATATTTATAATGAGGACAGGGGTCATAACAAGAATATTTATAATGAGTGGAGGAGTCATAACAAGAATCTATCTATAATTCCAGTAATCTCTGTGTGTGTGTCTGTGTGTGTGTCTGTATGCGACCGCTGTTTCTCGACAACTACCGGTCCGATATACTTGAAACTTGCCAGGTATATTGCTGGGGACCCGAGGATGTGCCTTTTCAAGGTTTTAAATTAATCGGACAAGTAGTTACCGAGCTATGGCGATTTCTTTACCAAACTCCGCAAGCCGTTCGCTTTGGACCAAACCATTGCATGTAAATAGAGGGGGGGGATTGTCACCGTACTCGCAAGCCGTTCGCTTTGGACCAAACCATTCCATGTAAATAGAGGGGGGGGATTGTCACCGTACTCGCAAGCCGTTCGCTTTGGACCAAACCATTTCATGTAAATAGAGGGGGGGGGATTGTCACCGTACTCGCAAGCCGTCCGCTTTGGCTTTGCGAATGGACCAAACCATTTCATGTAAATAGAGGGGGGGGATATAATTTTAGATATATATATATAGTACGGGCATGCCCTAGTATTTATAATGAGGGGAGGGGTCACATCCAGAATATTTATAATGAGGGGAGGGGTCATAACCAGAATATTTATAATGAGGGGAGGAGTCATATCCAGAATATTTATAATGAGGGGAGGGGTCATAACCAGAATATTTATAATGAGGGGAGGAGTCATAACCGGAATATTTATGATGAGGGGAGGGGTCATAACCAGAATATTTATAATGAGGGGAGGAGTCATAACAAGAATCTATCTATAATTCCAGTAATCTCTGTGTGTGTGTCTGTGTGTGTGTCTGTATGCGACCGCTGTTTCTCGACAACTACCGGTCCGATATACTTGAAACTTGCCAGGTATATTGCTGGGGACCCGAGGATGTGCCTTTTCAAGGTTTTAAATTAATCGGACAAGTAGTTACCGAGCTATGGCGATTTCTTTACCAAACACTGCAAGCCGTTCGCTTTGGACCAAACCATTGCATGTAAATAGAGGGGGGGGTTCTGTGGTCGTTGCGAATGGACCAAACCATTCATGTAAATAGAGGGGGGGGGTTCTGTGGTCGTTACTGCCACGTGGTTTCAAAGTTTTTTTTTGTTGTTGTTGTTTGCACGCATGTTTTTTTGCACCCACGTACGGGCACGCCCGAGGATGTTTACACACACACACCCCTACACAAATTTTTTTTTTTTTTTTTTTTTTTGGCAAGGAACGGGCACCCACGTACGGGCACGTCCTAGCTTATATATAGTACGGGCATGCCCTCGTATTTATAATGAGGGGAGGGGTCATAACCAGAATATTTATAATGAGGGGAGGAGTCATAACCAGAATATTTATAATGAGGGGAGGAGTCATAACCAGAATATTTATAAGGAGGAGAGGAGTCATAACCAGAATATTTATAATGAGGGGAGGGGTCATAACCAGAATATTTATAATGAGGGGAGGGGTCATAACCAGAATATTTATAATGAGGGCAGGTGTCATAACAAGAATATTTATAACTAGCCGAAACCCGTGGAACATCCACGGAAGGGAGGATGTGGTGTATGGATAGAGTGTACCATTATGGATGGCATAGGGGATTTGCTTGTCCGAGTAAGTGTTAGGCAGAAAGATGAGAATGAAGAGTGCGTATATGAACAACGATCGCCGACACCGGCACAAATGCATGCTCTGCATTGTCCACTCAGTGGACGGCTTGCTTTCGCCTTCGCCTGTCCAATCAGCGGACGGCTTGCTTCGCCTTTACCCAGCAGACGCCATTACGATGGCGTCGTAAGATGGCGTCGTATCGGCAGTTAATCGGATGCTTTTGGGCCCCAACGTCGGCTAATTCAGATTTTTCGAGTATGGCTGTACGTGATAAACAAAGAGCGCGGTTCGTAGATCGTAAATCCATTAGTGCCGTGGGCATCGGGTCACTGGGTGCGGCGTAAAAGGGATAACAAAGTCGAGTCCTTACGGTATTATTATATAGATGAGGAGAGGAGTCATAACAAGATTATTTATAATGAGGGGAAGGGTCGCAACCAGAATATTTATAAGGAAGGAAGGGGTCGCAATCAGAATATTTATAAGGAAGGGAGGGGTTGCAATCAGAATATTTATAAGGAGGGGTGGGGTCACAATCAGAATATTTATAATGAGGGGAGGGGTCATAATCAGAATATTTATAAGGAGTGAAGGGGTCGCAATCAGAATATTTATAAGGAGTGGAGGCGTCGCAATCAGAATATTTATAAGGAGGGGAGGGGTCGCAATCAGAATATTTATAAGGAGGGGAGGGGTCGCAATCAGAATATTTATAATGAGGGGAGGGGTCGTAACCAGAATATTTATAATGAGGGGAGGAGTCATAACCAGAATATTTATAATGAGGGCAGGGGTCATAACAAGAATATTTATAATGAGGAGAGGTGTCATAACAATAATATTTATAATGAGGGGAGGGGTCACAACAACAATATTTATAATGAGGGGAAGGGTCGTAACCAGAATATTTATAAGGAGAGGAGGGGTCGCAATCAGAACATTTATAAGGGGGGGAGGGGTCGCAATCAGAATATTTATAAGAAGGGGAGGGGTCACAATCAGAATATTTATAATGAGGGGAGGGGTCATAATCAGAATATTTATAAGGAGGGGAGGGGTCGCAATCAGGTTATTTATAATGAGGGGAGGGGTCGCATTCAGAATATTTATAAGGAGGGGAGGGGTCGCAATCAGGTTATTTATAAGGAGGGGAGGGGTCACAATCAGTATATTTATAATGAGGGGAGGGGTCATAATAAGAATATTTATAAGGAGGGGAGGGGTCACAATCAGAATATTTATAAGGAGGAGAGGGGTCGCAATCAGAATATTTATAATGAGGGGAGGGGTCATAATCAGAATATTTATAAGGAGGGGAGGGGTCGCAATCAGAATATTTATAAGGAGGGGAGGAGTCATAACAAGGATATTTATAATATGGGAAAGGGTCGTAACCAGAATATTTATAAGGAGGGGAGGGGTCATAATCAGAATATTTATAATGAGGTGAGGAGTCATAATCAGAATCTATCTATAATTCCAGTAATCTCTGTGTGTGTGTGTGTGTGTGTGTGTGTTTGTCTGTGACCGCTGTTTCTCGACAACTACCGGTCCGATATACTTGAAACTTGCCAGGTATATTGCTGGGGACCTGAGGATGTGCCTTTTCAAGGTTTCATATTAATCGGAGAAGTAGTTACCGAGCTATGGCGATTTATTTACCAAACTCTGCAAGCCGTTCGCTTTGCCTTTGCGAATTGGACCAAACCATTTCATGTAAATAGAGGGGGGGGATTGTCACCGTACTCGCAAGCCGTTCGCTTTGGCTTTGCGAATGGACCAAACCATTTCATGGACCAAACCATTTCATGTAAATAGAGGGGGGGGGGATTGTCACCGTACTCGCAAGCCGTTCGCTTTGACTTTGCGAATGGACCAAACCATTTCATGTAAATAGAGGGGGGGGGATTGTCACCGTACTCGCAAGCCGAGGAACGGGCACCCACGTACGGGCACGTCCTAGTCTATCTATAATTCCAGTAATCTCTGTATGTCTGTGACCGCTGTTTCTCGACAACCACGGGTCCGATATACTTTAAACTTGCCAGGTATATTGCTGGGGACCCGAGGATGTGCCTTTTCAAGGTTTCATATTAATCGGACAAGTAGTTACCGAGCTATGTCCAAAAAACGATTCAACCAATCAGAGAGCAGCGAGCTATCACGTGTGCCGAACGTGCCGAACAGACTCTGCCTCGGACGGCACATTTGAGAGCGTATTCATTTATTTCACGTTGGCAAACTATGTTGGCGTTAAACTATGTTTTAAAACTAATTAAAACTAATTTGCGATTCTTTCGCTTTCCTGCGCGTTTGTGCACGCTATGGCGATTTCTTTACCAAACTCCGCAAGCCGTTCGCTTTGGACCAAACCATTTCATGTAAATAGAGGGGGGGGATTGTCACCGTACTCGCAAGCCGTTCGCTTTGGACCAAACCATTTCATGTAAATAGAGGGGGGGGGGGTTGTCACCGTACTCGCAAGCCGTTCGCTTTGGACCAAACCATTTCATGTAAATAGAGGGGGGGATATAATTTTAGATATATATATAGTACGGGCATGCCCTAGTATTTATAATGAGGGGATGGGTCGCAATCAGAATATTTATAAGGAGGGGAGGGGTCGCAATCAGAATATTTATAAGGAGGGGAGGGGTCGCAATCAGAATATTTATAAGGAGGGGAGGGGTCGCAATCAGAATATTTATAAGGAGGGGAGGGGTCGCAATCAGAATATTTATAATGAGGGGAGGGGTCGCAATCAGAATATTTATAAGGAGGGGAGGGTTCGCAATCAGAATATTTATAAGGAGGGGAGGGGTCGCAATCAGAATATTTATAAGGAGGGGAGGGGTCGCAATCAGAATATTTATAATGAGGGGAGGGGTCGCAATCAGAATATTTATAATGAGGGAGGGGTCGCAATCAGAATATTTATAATGAGGGGAGGAGTCATAACAAGAATATTTATCATGAGGGGAGGAGTCACAACCAGAATATTTATAATGAGGGGAGGGGTCATATCCAGAATATTTACAATGAGGGGAGGAGTCATAACCGGAATCTATCTATAATTCCAGTAATCTCTGTCTGTACGTTTGTACGTTTGTACGTCTGTTTGTCTGTGACCGCTGTTTCTCGACAACCACGGGTCCGATATACTTTTAACTTGCCAGGTATATTGCTGGGGACCCGAGGATGTGCCTTTTCAAGGTTTCATATTAATCGGACAATTACTTACCGAGCTATGTCCAAAAAACGATTCAACCAATCAGAGAGCAGCGAACGATCGCGTGTGCCGAACGTGGCGGACACACTCTGCCTCGGATGGCACATTTGAGAGCGTATTCATTTATTTCACGTTTGCAAACTATGTTGGCGTTAAACGATGTTTTAAAACTAATAAAACCGAATTTGCGATTCATTCGCTTTCCTGCGCGTTTGTGCACGCGATGGCGATTTCTTTACCAAACTCCGGAAGCCGTTCGCTTTGGACCAAACCATTGCATGTAAATAGAGGGGGGGGGATTGTCACCGTACTCGCAAGCCGTTCGCTTTGGACCAAACCATTTCATGTAAATAGAGGGGGGGGGGATATAATTATATATATATATATAGTACGGGCATGCCCTAGTATTTATAATGAGGACAGGGGTCATAACAAGAATATTTATAATGAGTGGAGGAGTCATAACAAGAATCTATCTATAATTCCAGTAATCTCTGTGTGTGTGTCTGTGTGTGTGTCTGTATGCGACCGCTGTTTCTCGACAACTACCGGTCCGATATACTTGAAACTTGCCAGGTATATTGCTGGGGACCCGAGGATGTGCCTTTTCAAGGTTTTAAATTAATCGGACAAGTAGTTACCGAGCTATGGCGATTTCTTTACCAAACTCCGCAAGCCGTTCGCTTTGGACCAAACCATTGCATGTAAATAGAGGGGGGGGATTGTCACCGTACTCGCAAGCCGTTCGCTTTGGACCAAACCATTCCATGTAAATAGAGGGGGGGGGATTGTCACCGTACTCGCAAGCCGTTCGCTTTGGACCAAACCATTTCATGTAAATAGAGGGGGGGGGGTTGTCACCGTACTCGCAAGCCGTCCGCTTTGGCTTTGCGAATGGACCAAACCATTTCATGTAAATAGAGGGGGGGGGATATAATTTTAGATATATATATAGTACGGGCATGCCCTAGTATTTATAATGAGGGGAGGGGTCACATCCAGAATATTTATAATGAGGGGAGGGGTCATAACCAGAATATTTATAATGAGGGGAGGAGTCATATCCAGAATATTTATAATGAGGGGAGGGGTCATAACCAGAATATTTATAATGAGGGGAGGAGTCATAACCGGAATATTTATGATGAGGGGAGGGGTCATAACCAGAATATTTATAATGAGGGGAGGAGTCATAACAAGAATCTATCTATAATTCCAGTAATCTCTGTGTGTGTGTCTGTGTGTGTGTCTGTATGCGACCGCTGTTTCTCGACAACTACCGGTCCGATATACTTGAAACTTGCCAGGTATATTGCTGGGGACCCGAGGATGTGCCTTTTCAAGGTTTTAAATTAATCGGACAAGTAGTTACCGAGCTATGGCGATTTCTTTACCAAACTCCGCAAGCCGTTCGCTTTGGACCAAACCATTGCATGTAAATAGAGGGGGGGGATTGTCACCGTACTCGCAAGCCGTTCGCTTTGGACCAAACCATTCCATGTAAATAGAGGGGGGGGGGGATTGTCACCGTACTCGCAAGCCGTTCGCTTTGGACCAAACCATTTCATGTAAATAGAGGGGGGGGATTGTCACCGTACTCGCAAGCCGTTCGCTTTGGACCAAACCATTTCATGTAAATAGAGGGGGGGGATATAATTTTAGATATATATATAGTACGGGCATGCCCTAGTATTTATAATGAGGGGAGGGGTCATAACCAGAATATTTATAATGAGGGGAGGAGTCATAACCTGAATATTTATAATGAGGGGAGGAGTCATAACCAGAATATTTATAAGGAGGAGAGGAGTCATAACCAGAATATTTATAATGAGGGGAGGGGTCATAACCATAATATTTATAATGAGGGGAGGGGTCATAACCAGAATATTTATAATGAGGGGAGGAGTCATAACCAGAATATTTATAATGAGGGGAGGAGTCATAACCAGAATATTTATAAGGAGGAGAGGAGTCATAACCAGAATATTTATAATGAGGGGAGGGGTCATAACCAGATTATTTATAATGAGGGGAGGGGTCATAACCAGAATATTTATAATGAGGGCAGGGGTCATAACAAGAATATTTATAACTAGCCGAAACCCGTGGAACATCCACGGAAGGGAGGATGTGGTGTATGGATAGAGTGTACCATTATGGATGGCATAGGGGATTTGCTTGTCCGAGTAAGTGTTAGGCAGAAAGATGAGAATGAAGAGTGCGTATATGAACAACGATCGCCGACACCGGCACAAATGCATGCTCTGCATTGTCCACTCAGTGGACGGCTTGCTTTCGCCTTCGCCTGTCCAATCAGCGGACGGCTTGCTTCCCCTTTACCCAGCAGACGCCAATACGATGGCGTCGTAAGATGGCGTCGTATCGGCAGTTAATCGGATGCTTTTGGGCCCCAACGTCGGCTAATTCAGATTTTTCGAGTATGGCTGTACGTGATAAACAAAGAGCGCGGTTCGTAGATCGTAAATCCATTAGTGCCGTGGGCATCGGGTCACTGGGTGCGGCGTAAAAGGGATAACAAAGTCGAGTCCTTACGGTATTATTATATAGATGAGGAGAGGAGTCATAACAAGATTATTTATAATGAGGGGAAGGGTCGCAACCAGAATATTTATAAGGAAGGAAGGGGTCGCAATCAGAATATTTATAAGGAAGGGAGGGGTTGCAATCAGAATATTTATAAGGAGGGGTGGGGTCGCAATCAGAATATTTATAATGAGGGGAGGGGTCATAATCAGAATATTTATAAGGAGTGAAGGGGTCGCAATCAGAATATTTATAAGGAGTGGAGGCGTCGCAATCAGAATATTTATAAGGAGGGGAGGGGTCGCAATCAGAATATTTATAAGGAGGGGAGGGGTCGCAATCAGAATATTTATAATGAGGGGAGGGGTCGTAACCAGAATATTTATAATGAGGGGAGGAGTCATAACCAGAATATTTATAATGAGGGCAGGGGTCATAACAAGAATATTTATAATGAGGAGAGGTGTCATAACAATAATATTTATAATGAGGGGAGGGGTCACAACAACAATATTTATAATGAGGGGAAGGGTCGTAACCAGAATATTTATAAGGAGAGGAGGGGTCGCAATCAGAATATTTATAAGGGGGGGAGGGGTCGCAATCAGAATATTTATAAGAAGGGGAGGGGTCACAATCAGAATATTTATAATGAGGGGAGGGGTCATAATCAGAATATTTATAAGGAGGGGAGGGGTCGCAATCAGGTTATTTATAATGAGGGGAGGGGTCGCATTCAGAATATTTATAAGGAGGGGAGGGGTCGCAATCAGGTTATTTATAAGGAGGGGAGGGGTCACAATCAGCATATTTATAATGAGGGGAGGGGTCATAATAAGAATATTTATAAGGAGGGGAGGGGTCACAATCAGAATATTTATAAGGAGGAGAGGGGTCGCAATCAGAATATTTATAATGAGGGGAGGGGTCATAATCAGAATATTTATAAGGAGGGGAGGGGTCGCAATCAGAATATTTATAAGGAGGGGAGGAGTCATAACAAGGATATTTATAATATGGGAAAGGGTCGTAACCAGAATATTTATAAGGAGGGGAGGGGTCATAATCAGAATATTTATAATGAGGTGAGGAGTCATAATCAGAATCTATCTATAATTCCAATAATCTCTGTGTGTGTGTGTGTGTGTGTGTGTTTGTCTGTGACCGCTGTTTCTCGACAACTACCGGTCCGATATACTTGAAACTTGCCAGGTATATTGCTGGGGACCTGAGGATGTGCCTTTTCAAGGTTTCATATTAATCGGAGAAGTAGTTACCGAGCTATGGCGATTTATTTACCAAACTCCGCAAGCCGTTCGCTTTGCCTTTGCGAATTGGACCAAACCATTTCATGTAAATAGAGGGGGGGGGGATTGTCACCGTACTCGCAAGCCGTTCGCTTTGGCTTTGCGAATGGACCAAACCATTTCATGGACCAAACCATTTCATGTAAATAGAGGGGGGGGGGGGATTGTCACCGTACTCGCAAGCCGTTCGCTTTGACTTTGCGAATGGACCAAACCATTTCATGTAAATAGAGGGGGGGGATTGTCACCGTACTCGCAAGCCGAGGAACGGGCACCCACGTACGGGCACGTCCTAGTCTATCTATAATTCCAGTAATCTCTGTATGTCTGTGACCGCTGTTTCTCGACAACCACGGGTCCGATATACTTTAAACTTGCCAGGTATATTGCTGGGGACCCGAGGATGTGCCTTTTCAAGGTTTCATATTAATCGGACAAGTAGTTACCGAGCTATGTCCAAAAAACGATTCAACCAATCAGAGAGCAGCGAGCTATCACGTGTGCCGAACGTGCCGAACAGACTCTGCCTCGGACGGCACATTTGAGAGCGTATTCATTTATTTCACGTTGGCAAACTATGTTGGCGTTAAACTATGTTTTAAAACTAATTAAAACTAATTTGCGATTCTTTCGCTTTCCTGCGCGTTTGTGCACGCTATGGCGATTTCTTTACCAAACTCCGCAAGCCGTTCGCTTTGGACCAAACCATTTCATGTAAATAGAGGGGGGGGGATTGTCACCGTACTCGCAAGCCGTTCGCTTTGGACCAAACCATTTCATGTAAATAGAGGGGGGGGGGGGGTTGTCACCGTACTCGCAAGCCGTTCGCTTTGGACCAAACCATTTCATGTAAATAGAGGGGGGGATATAATTTTAGATATATATATAGTACGGGCATGCCCTAGTATTTATAATGAGGGGATGGGTCGCAATCAGAATATTTATAAGGAGGGGAGGGGTCGCAATCAGAATATTTATAAGGAGGGGAGGGGTCGCAATCAGAATATTTATAAGGAGGGGAGGGGTCGCAATCAGAATATTTATAAGGAGGGGAGGGGTCGCAATCAGAATATTTATAATGAGGGGAGGGGTCGCAATCAGAATATTTATAAGGAGGGGAGGGTTCGCAATCAGAATATTTATAAGGAGGGGAGGGGTCGCAATCAGAATATTTATAAGGAGGGGAGGGGTCGCAATCAGAATATTTATAATGAGGGGAGGGGTCGCAATCAGAATATTTATAATGAGGGAGGGGTCGCAATCAGAATATTTATAATGAGGGGAGGAGTCATAACAAGAATATTTATCATGAGGGGAGGAGTCATAACCAGAATATTTATAATGAGGGGAGGGGTCATATCCAGAATATTTACAATGAGGGGAGGAGTCATAACCGGAATATTTATAATGAGGACAGGGGTCATAACAAGAATATTTATAATGAGTGGAGGAGTCATAACAAGAATCTATCTATAATTCCAGTAATCTCTGTTTGTACGTTTGTACGTCTGTACGTCTGTTTGTCTGTGACCGCTGTTTCTCGACAACCACGGGTCCGATATACTTTTAACTTGCCAGGTATATTGCTGGGGACCCGAGGATGTGCCTTTTCAAGGTTTCATATTAATCGGACAATTACTTACCGAGCTATGTCCAAAAAACGATTCAACCAATCAGAGAGCAGCGAACGATCGCGTGTGCCGAACGTGGAGGACACACTCTGCCTCGGATGGCACATTTGAGAGCGTATTCATTTATTTCACGTTTGCAAACTATGTTGGCGTTAAACTATGTTTTAAAACTAATAAAACCGAATTTGCGATTCATTCGCTTTCCTGCGCGTTTGTGCACGCGATGGCGATTTCTTTACCAAACTCCGGAACCGGAAGCCGTTCGCTTTGGACCAAACCATTGCATGTAAATAGAGGGGGGGGGATTGTCACCGTACTCGCAAGCCGTTCGCTTTGGACCAAACCATTTCATGTAAATAGAGGGGGGGGATATAATTTTAGATATAGATATAGTACGGGCAATGCCCTAGTCTATCTATAATTCCAGTAATCTCTGTGTGTGTGTCTGTGTGTGTGTCTGTATGCGACCGCTGTTTCTCGACAACTACCGGTCCGATATACTTGAAACTTGCCAGGTATATTGCTGGGGACCCGAGGATGTGCCTTTTCAAGGTTTTAAATTAATCGGACAAGTAGTTACCGAGCTATGGCGATTTCTTTACCAAACTCCGCAAGCCGTTCGCTTTGGACCAAACCATTGCATGTAAATAGAGGGGGGGGATTGTCACCGTACTCGCAAGCCGTTCGCTTTGGACCAAACCATTCCATGTAAATAGAGGGGGGGGATTGTCACCGTACTCGCAAGCCGTTCGCTTTGGACCAAACCATTTCATGTAAATAGAGGGGGGGGATTGTCACCGTACTCGCAAGCCGTCCGCTTTGGCTTTGCGAATGGACCAAACCATTTCATGTAAATAGAGGGGGGGGATATAATTTTAGATATATATATAGTACGGGCATGCCCTAGTATTTATAATGAGGGGAGGGGTCACATCCAGAATATTTATAATGAGGGGAGGGGTCATAACCAGAATATTTATAATGAGGGGAGGAGTCATATCCAGAATATTTATAATGAGGGGAGGGGTCATAACCAGAATATTTATAATGAGGGGAGGAGTCATAACCGGAATATTTATGATGAGGGGAGGGGTCATAACCAGAATATTTATAATGAGGGGAGGAGTCATAACAAGAATCTATCTATAATTCCAGTAATCTCTGTGTGTGTGTCTGTGTGTGTGTCTGTATGCGACCGCTGTTTCTCGACAACTACCGGTCCGATATATTTGAAACTTTACAGGTATATTGCTGGGGACCCGAGGATGTGCCTTTTCAAGGTTTTAAATTAATCGGACAAGTAGTTACCGAGCTATGGCGATTTCTTTACCAAACTCCGCAAGCCGTTCGCTTTGGACCAAACCATTGCATGTAAATAGAGGGGGGGGATTGTCACCGTACTCGCAAGCCGTTCGCTTTGGACCAAACCATTCCATGTAAATAGAGGGGGGGGGGGGGATTGTCACCGTACTCGCAAGCCGTTCGCTTTGGACCAAACCATTTCATGTAAATAGAGGGGGGGGATTGTCACCGTACTCGCAAGCCGTTCGCTTTGGACCAAACCATTTCATGTAAATAGAGGGGGGGGATATAATTTTAGATATATATATAGTACGGGCATGCCCTAGTATTTATAATGAGGAGAGGAGTCATGACAAGAATCTATCTACAATTCCAGTAATCTCTGTGTGTGTGTGTGTCTGTGTGTGTGTGTGTGTGTGTGTGTGTGTGTGTGTGTTTGTCTGTGACCGCTGTTTCTCGACAACCACGGGTCCGATGTACTTGAAACTTGCCAGGTATATTGCTGGGGACCTGTGGATGTGCCTTTTCAAGGTTTCATATTAATCGGAGAAGTAGTTACCGAGCTATGGCGATTTAGCCGTTCGCCGTTCGCTTTGGCTTTGCGAATGGACCAAACCATTCATGTAAATAGAGGGGGGGGGGGGTTCTGTGGTCGTTGGCTTTGGCTTTGCGAATGGAC
This sequence comes from Myxine glutinosa, assembly GCF_964187855.1. NCBI lineage: Eukaryota > Metazoa > Chordata > Myxini > Myxiniformes > Myxinidae > Myxine > Myxine glutinosa. The sequence continues at coordinate 99,618,403 of NC_136263.1, read as the reverse complement.
CAAACCATTTCATGTAAATAGAGGGGGGGGTTCTGTGGTCGTTACTGCCACGCGGTTTGGAATGTTTTTCCGAACGGGCACCCACGTACGGGCACGTCCTAGTATTTATAATGATGGGAGGGGTCATAACAAGAATCTATCTATAATTCCAGTAATCTCTGTGTGTCTGTGTGTGTGTGTGTGTGTGTTTGTCTGTGACCGCTGTTTCTCGACAACCACGGGTCCGATATACTTGAAACTTGCCAGGTATATTGCTGGGGACCTGAGGATGTGCCTTTTCAAGGTTTCATATTAATCGGAGAAGTAGTTACCGAGCTATGGCGATTTATTTACCAAACTCCGCAAGCCGTTCGCTTTGGCTTTGCGAATTGGACCAAACCATTTCATGTAAATAGAGGGGGGGGGGGGGGATTGTCACCGTACTCGCAAGCCGTTCGTTTTGGCTTTGCGAATGGACCAAACCATTTCATGGACCAAACCATTTCATGTAAATAGAGGGGGGGGGGGGGGGTTGTCACCGTACTCGCAAGCCGTTCGCTTTGGCTTTGCGAATGGACCAAACCATTTCATGTAAATAGAGGGGGGGGGATTGTCACCGTACTCGCAAGCCGTTCGCTTTGGCTTTGCGAATGGACCAAACCATTTCATGTAAATAGAGGGGGGGGATATAATTTTAGATATATATATAGTACGGGCACGCCCTAGTATTTATAATGAGGGGAAGGGTCGTAACCAGAATATTTATAAGGAGGGGAGGGATCGCAATCAGAATGTTTATAAGGAGGGGAGGGGTCACAATCAGAATTTTTATAAGGAGGGGAGGGGTCGCAATCAGAATATTTATAAGGAGGGGAGGGGTCGCAATCAGGTTATTTATAATGAGGGGAGGGGTCGCAATCAGAATATTTATCATGAGGGGAGGGGTCATAATCAGAATATTTATAAGGAGGGGAGGGGTCGCAATCAGGTTATTTATCATGAGGGGAGGGGTCGCAATCAGAATATTTATAAGGAGGGGAGGGGCCGCAATCAGGTTATTTATAATGAGGGGAGGGGTCGCAAACAGAATATTTATAAGGAGGGGAGGGGTCGCAATCAGAATATTTATGAGGAGGGGAGGGGTCGCAATCAGAATATTTATAAGGAGGGGAGGGGTCACTATCAGGTTATTTATAATGAGGGGAGGGGTAGCAATCAGAATATTTATAATGAGGGGGGGGGGGTCGCAATCAGAATATTTATAAGGAGGGGAGGGGTCGCAATCAGGTTATTTTTAATGAGGGGAGGGGTCGCAAACAGAATATTTATAAGGAGGGGAGGGGTCGCAAACAGAATATTTACAAGGACAGACAACAGATACATTTAAAATACACCGCCCCCATGCCAAATAAATAAATAACATCATCCAGCGCGGCATTGCCAGGGCTCCCGGCGATATGGCCATGCAGCACAGAGACGGAATTGGGAGGGAGAGGTGTACAATAATTGATTGATTGCGTAATTAAAATCAATAAATAATGATCGTAAAATAATTTCTTAATCAATTGGCTAATGGCATACCTCAACCACGAGTGTTTCATCCGAAGCTGTAACTTTTTGAAAATTAAGTAAACTAGTGTGTCTTGGCGCGCTCCGCGCACCTCACCACACGTCGTTTCAGGGGGATGGGCATATTTGACTATTTCGGTGTCTTTTGGGTCTTTTGGGCCTTCATGGTGTTTTGGGTCTTCAGGGCCATTTGGGCCTTCAGAGTCTTTTGGATCCTCTGGGCCTTTAAGGGTATTTTGGGTCTTTGGGGTGTTTTGGGTGTTTTGGGTCTTTGGTGTCTTCAGGGGCTTTTGGGTCTTAAGAGTCTTTTGTTTCCTCTGGGTCTTTAAGAGTCTTTGGGATATTTTGGTTCTTCAGGGTATTTAAGGGTATTTTGGGTCTAAAGGGTATTTAAGGGTCTTTGGGGTCTTCAGGGTTTTTTTGGGGGGTCTTCAGGGTGTTTTGGGTCTTCGGGGTCTTTTGGGTCTTCGGTGTCTTCAGGGGATTTTGAGTCTTAAGGGTATTTTGGTTCATCTGGGTCTTTTGAGTCTTTGGGGTCTTTTGGGTCTTCGGGGACATTTGGGTCTTCAGGGTATTTTTGAGCCTCAGGGCCTTCAAGGGTATTTTGGGTCTTTGGGGTCTTTTGGGTCTTCAGGGTATTTTGGGTCTTCAGGGTCTTCGTAGTCTTCAGGATGTTTGGGGTCTTCTGGGTGTTTTGGGTCTTCGGGGTCTTTTGGGTCTTTAGGATATTTTGGGTCTTCAGGGACAGTTGGGTCTTCAGGGTCTTTTTGAGCCTCAGGGCCTTCAAGGGTATTTTGGGTCTTTGGGGTCTACTGGGTATTTTGGGTCTTCAGGGTCTTTGTGGTCTTCTGAGTGCTTTGGGTCTTCAGGGTATTTTGGGTCTTTAGGGTATTTTGGGTCTTCAAGGTCTTTTGGGTCTTCTGGGTGTTTTGGGTATTTGGGGTGTTTTGGGTCTTCGGGGTCTTTTGGGTCTTCGGGGTATTTTGGGTCTTCAGGGTCTTTGTAGTCTTCAGGGTGTTTTGGATCTTTGGGGTGTTTTGGGGTCTTCAGGATCTTTAAGGGTCTTTGTGATCTTCAGGGTGTTTTGGGTCTTTGGGGTGTTTTGGGTCTTTCAGGTCTTCGGTGTGTTTTGGGTCTTCAGGGTATTTTGGGTCTTTAAGGGTCTTTGTAGTCTTCAGGGTGTTTTGGGTCTTCGGGGTCTTTTGGGTCTTCGGGGTATTCTGGGTCTTCCGGGTGTTTTGGGTCTTCGGGGTGTTTTGTGTCTTCGGGGTGTTTTGGGTATTCGGGGTATTTTAGGTCTTCAGGGCCATTTGAGTTTTGAGGGTCTTTTTGAGAGTTTGGGCCTTCAAACCCAAATTTTGGGTCTTTTGGGTCTTTGGGGTGTTTTGTGTCTTCGGGGTCTTCAGGGTCTTGAAGGGTATTTTGGGTCTTCAGGGGTCTTGGTGGTCTTAAGGGTATTGGAGTAATTAAAGGGTCATCAAAGGTTTCAGGGGTCTCAGCAGTCTAAACGTAATTAATACGGTTAATTAAGAGGGTGTTCATTTTATTTGAAGAAGGAGAAGACGTTTCCGTCGCACATAAACAAACATACATAACGACATAACTACATAACCATATACGTTTGCTCTCTTATTATGAATACTAGGGCGTGCCCGTACGTGCGTGCAAAAAAACATGCGTGCAAACAACAACAACAAAAAAAAACTTTGAAACCACGTGGCAGTAACGACCACAGAACCCCCCCCCCCTCTATTTACATGAAATGGTTTGGTCCATTCGCAAAGTCAAAGCGAACGGCTTGCGAGTACGGTGACAATCCCCCCCCCCCTCTATTTACATGAAATGGTTTGGTCCATGAAATGGTTTGGTCCATTCGCAAAGCCAAAGCGAACGGCTTGCGGAGTTTGGTAAATAAATCGCCATAGCTCGGTAACTACTTCTCCGATTAATATGAAACCTTGAAAAGGCACATCCTCAGGTCCCCAGCAATATACCTGGCAAGTTTCAAGTATATCGGACCGGTAGTTGTCGAGAAACAGCGGTCACAGACAAACACACACACACACACACACAGACACACAGAGATTACTGGAATTATAGATAGACTAGGGCATGCCCGTACGTGGGTGCCCGTTCCTTGCCAAAAAAAAAAAAAAACGCTACCCGTACGCTCTACCCCGCCCGTACGCCCGTACGCCCGTAAACAAAAAAAACAACGCTCTTCGCTTCCGCCCTTCGCTCTGGGAGAAATAATGCGCATAAGAAATCGAGAAATTATTATTTTCTCCGGAAGAAATCGAATTACGAACCGTAATGGCGCACGCGCTCGGCTCGGCTCGCAACAACGCGTTCTGTGATTGGCTGCCGGAAGTGAAGTCTTCACTGTCCGGAAGGTCGCAAATCGCAGTTACGATGAATCGCAAATTAGTTTTAATTAGTTTTAAAACATAGTTTAACGCCAACATAGTTTGCCAACGTGAAATAAATGAATACGCTCTCAAATGTGCCGTCCGAGGCAGAGTCTGTTCGGCACGTTCGGCACACGTGATAGCTCGCTGCTCTCTGATTGGTTGAATCGTTTTTTGGACATAGCTCGGTAACTACTTGTCCGATTAATATGAAACCTTGAAAAGGCACATCCTCGGGTCCCCAGCAATATACCTGGCAAGTTTAAAGTATATCGGACCCGTGGTTGTCGAGAAACAGCAGTCACAGACAAACAAACAAACACACACACAGACACACACACACACACACACACACACACACACACACACACAGAGATTGCTGGAATTATAGATAGATGATATGATATGCATAAGGCTTACGATATAGTGTCATCCATTGGACACGATCAATGGACTCCCCAATATTCGCTGTGTTCACGGTTTGAATTACGCTGAGGTAAGGCCGAAAAAAATATATTGCTGGTCTCTGGTCAGACCAAAGTTCCAGAATTGATGCGGCGATGCGTTTTTTTTCTTTTCTTTTTTTTTCTTTTTTGAAAAGCATGGATTGCACATGTCAGGGAATTTACTGGGGGACTCACAGGACTCCAAAGACCGGACACAGGTTACCAAAGGTCTAGTTTATTAAACTGTATTCACTTCATCCAATTACCAAAAATGATACCGCATAATATAATGGATCAGGTTAACTCTTTTCGCTGGTCCTTCTCTCCATCCGACACTCCCGTTCGGTCGGCGCTTCACGTAGCAAGTACTCTCGACTCCAGCCGCAGCTCCCGCTTATATGGACCAACTCGACTTAATCCTCTGTCCGCTGAACTCGTAATCTCCTCTCCGCCGATGTCACCGGTCGCCTTCCTGGCGCCAGCTAGCCCCCCCTGCTGTGAGTTCCATTTATCAAACAATAGGGGGGTGCTCCAGCCTGGGGCTGTGACCAGGTGTTTCAAGAGACCATCATGTTCGTGCACATTCCTAACTCATTTACAAACCCGTCCCCCACAGAGTTTGCATGTAAAATGCATCTGCTTTGTTACTAGGTCAACCAATAAGTTACCAGTGCCAATTAATAAGTTACACTGAATTACACTTCCACAATTCCCTCATCTTTTTGTTTTTGTTTATATTAACCATTAATCTAAACATCAATATAAGTAAACAATCAATCACTACAAGTAAACATCATTACAAGTATAAGTAAATAATCATAACTTTGGTAATCAAATTCCCTTAGGCATACACCGTCATCCTGCAAGAATCACAAAACATTTCGTTGGTCATTGACTCCTTCCATATTGTTCAATCTATTGCATTTGCATCACAAATATATTTTCAAAACAACACTTCACCATCACCAAGATACAACAATTTCACTTCATTTTCAAGTTTTGTAAAGCATCTGCACCATCTGGCAAAAACGTTTGCCTCCACACAAATGTTGACTTTGTTTGAAAGGAAGGGCTGATCACTTGTGTTTGAATCCAGGTATGAAACATTTTCTCCTAATGTCTTCATAGCTCCTGCACTACTTCGTGTAGGATTTCGCTGTTGTGGTAACATTGCGGAGTCATAGACTGACCCTGCTCTCCTTGTAGCATTCTTGCCACTTTTTGCTGTAAACCATAGTAATTCCTGAACAAGGCCTTCACCCAGTTGTAGTCGACTTGCCTCCTCCCTTATTGTGAGTGGGCAGCAAGTATTGGTGTGACATTGATTGGCCAGCAAGATGTGGAACAGGGATGCCGGATGCATCCACAATGATGTTGGGACCATGGTGTTCAGGTCATTCATGGTCCTTACCAGGAGCAATCCAGCAGAATCGTGCACAGCTGTTGTGACAAGGGCACAGCCGTTTTTTGCAGCTCCATGCTGGTTCCCCGGACGTTGGTGAAGTAATAACATATGTCCCCGCATTTCACAGAGGTTGCAGGTAAAATGTCGTTGTCCTGCAACTTCTGATGTGGTGAATGTTCGAAGTCTTCGAACAAGAGTAAGTGATCGCCTTTCTTTCATATGTTGCAGTGTGATCCAGGCAAATGGTCACATAAATTTCCTTGGTGAAGGTAAGCATTCATCTCCAAGTTACACGGGAGAATGTCTTCATCATTCTTTGAGAAAGAGGGTGTATGCCACGATTAACTTCATTTTTTAGCCACAAATTTTCTTTCTTTCTTCTTCCCAATTCCGTTAGCAATCCCTCCAAAATGTGATCTCGTCTTATCCTTATGCTCAGTCATATCTGAATCTGCTTTCCGCACACACTGAATCAGATAGGGTACATCTTACCATGAAATCAGCATAATCATGTATATCTTCCGACAGTTTCACATTCAACAATTTGTTGTTTTTCCTTAACACAAAAAGTTATATTCATTTATATGCGTCACACAAATAATATTCAATCAGGTATGTATTTTATTACTAAACTAAGAATAGCATTGTATATGATTACAATCACACACGGGAATACCTAATTCCCAACAACAATTTTCCCAAACCAACAAATTAAGCATAATGTATTATTACCATAATTCCTCTCCACTTTTTCTTTTCCCTCTTTTTTTTTTTTTTTCCTAACAGTGTGTCACTCGTGGTGATATGAGTTCATTGATATTGTAATTGACACAACTCATAACATTGTCGTTATGCCATTATCTTAATTCTACTGTTTATGTCGCCATAAAAGTCTTCCTTTTCTGGTTCCACATTTCTTTCCTCATTTGTCACTTCATGTGTTATCATCGTGTTGTTGGTTACCTTATTCAAACACACCGTCACTAAGGCTTTCAAGCAAGCCACCACTAAAACAATTGCCAATATAACTACTAAACCAACAAACAAGTCTGCTACTCCTTGTATATATTCATATCTATGACATAGTTATATGTCGATGACATTTAACATTATATACCAAACTAACAAGCTTCCTAAAAGGTAAATAAAGAAAATCCCTTAATATGTAACATAATCAGATTATTTGTCTTACCCTGATCCCCCTATCTCCCGGGGTTGAACTCAATCCCCTGATCATGAGTGTAGTTGTGATACATTTTTTCACTCATGCTGTATTAATATCAGCAGGTAATTGTATGTCATGTAGGCAAATAAATGTCACTATTCCAAGTAGGAATATCACATGTTGAAAATGTAATGTTTATCAATGCAAGGGGTGTTAAAATGTAATTCAAATGACTGTAAATCATGACTATCATTTTTCTACCACTGAATGTTCTGCTGGGCTGCTAGGTGCAGCCTCATTTTCTGTGGGATCGTCCACCTTAGCCCCATGTGCTTGTTTGCAATGAGGCATGAATCCAACTTTCTATTTTGGGTCCATATTTGTTTCTATTCTTATCAATCTCCTATGGTTTATCAATTCGTTCCAAGATACCGCAACCAAAGGTTTTAACCAAAGCTCTACCAAACTATTTCCAATTTGAACAAAAATGCCAGTGAAACAATGATTCGAAGGATTAACTTCAAGGGGTCAATAAATTTATTCTATAGCCAGATCTAATTTTCCCATCCAATAGTTTGCCTTGCCACATGTCATATTATAACACCTTAATAAACCTTCGAAAAAATGTTTCCCATCTCAACAAATTTCCTTTTTTACAAATAGCCATGTGTAACTTACGTATTTAACTACAATTTCCTCTCAATTTGTTTGGCCTAACTGGCCGCAAAAGTGGCTGCCAGCATGCAGTACCGTTTTTATCTACCAAGGAAGTGTTCCACACAAGACCTCTACCAAAATGTTGTTTGTAAAAACAAATCTGGGATTTCTGATTACATGGATGCACACTCTCAGGACATTTTCAGGCTGCTGTTAACAATCCACTACGATGACTTAATTCCTTTACCCACAATCAAATAATTAGTACAAATTGAGGATATTATCCCTATCACATTCTTTTATAGATTCATTATGTTGGATCTAATTTTTTCCAATAATTTTCCACTGCTGTAAGGCGGAACAATAGCTCTCATAAGTCTTAGTAATATCGTACTTAATTTGCCCAGCAGAGAATAATTTATTTACTATCCTTTCTCATCTGTTAACCAGTGACTTTGTTTAAACTCCAGAACTGAAAAACCCACAATAGTTCAAACCAGCAAAATTTTCTTTACTCTTTTCCCGTATCATCTATGCCTAAAACACATCCATACATACAGCACAATTTATATGCTGATAAAATTCAAGTTTATATATATAAAATCCATGAGCAGAGTATTCTGGGAAGTCAGTGTAAGACCTCTCCCAAATTTGGATGATTTTGTACTTCCTCATTTCCTTTTATGAAGCTCATATCCATAAATAGATGTTATTCTCATATACATTCTATCAAAAATGGAATCCCAAAATTACTCACAATTTTACTATTAATTAATGGCTGCTCATAACCCAGCACATCAAATTTTTTTATATTCCATTTCCCTTGACAAAAGAGATAATGTTCATAATCAAATTATATTTCTATTTTATTTTACGGATTCTCTGGATATTCAATCCCATCCACATATCCCAATCCCATCCACATATAACTATCCATTTCCAGACAGGCACACTGTCGGTGTCAACAATCTTGTAAGATTGATACACAAAAACACACACACACATGCATTATGCATATTTGTTTGCGTTGGAACCATTATTTACAGATCAGATGGGTGTCAATTTTATTTCAATTTCATAAAATTTGTCAATCAAATTCAAAATGCTTATAGACAAATAAACCAAAAGTCCATTCTTAGAAAACCCTTATGATGTCAAATTGAAATTACCCTTTCTGCCTTCACAATAATCTATCCAAATTTTGACTACACACCCATTTGCATGTCAGTCGACCATTGACCTATCAATCGTGCGGAACAATAGTCAGAAATTCCCACCTGATCATCATGTGACTCTTGTTACTTGGTTTGCCAACAATTGCAACGCAATTGTTCCAAACTTTGTAAATTTAAAATTGCTGTGCCCAAAATAGAAGATCCAATTTTGGCATTTGATCAATTAATTATTAATTTGTTAACAAGCAAAAAGAAAAATGAATCATTCTTGCTCTGAAAACTTTTCAGACACAAGAATCATTGACAGTTGTTCATGTTTGTCCAGTAATCGAATCTGTTGAGGCCAATCATCATTTGGGATTTGCAGCAATGAAGGCCTAATCATTGTCTGAGGTACCGGTAAGCACTGGTACGCTTGATCTTGGTTTGCCCCATGACCTTGTCTTCCTGTTGACATACGGACATCTTCTTCTCCAATGTCCCATCTTTCCACACTCGAAACACCTGTTTCTGTCGTTGTCTGATCTGTGCGCCTGTGCACTTGTATTGCTGGGCTGCATCTCTACATCCCTGAGTTGCCACTGCAATCTCTCGTTATCTCCTGAAACACGAAAAAATTCTCTGTACCGTCCTTTTTGGGGAGACAACTGGAAATCAGATGGGACAACTGTGACTTTCATTCCTAATTTCGAGGGCAGTTGTGCATTTGTCTCCTCCACTGTATCCTGTATCCTTTTTATTTTAAGTTCTAGTTCCGTTATCCGTTCTTGCTGTTCCCGTTGTCTGGATTCACCATCCCAAAGATGGAATGCAAGCCAGTCTACTGTTAGATTCTGTCTCTTCCTGGCTTTCAATCTTTGTTCCAATCTTTCCAATCGACTTCACTCAAATGTACCATCCCTTGGAAACTCCTCATCATGTCCCTTTGTCCACAAATACCAATTCTCGACCTGCCTTATAGCTTCGGCACCATAACGGTCGTACATATGATGTGTACAAGTACCTTTTTGTGGAATCTCTGGTTGTCCTTGTGTGTTCTTGCAGGCTCCATTTCCCATTCTGCCTTTTATCAAAGTAGCGTTGGATGTGTTGTAGCTTGTTCCAGGTTCCTCTAAAGCTTCACTCGTACCTCCAGGAAGGATCTCTCCACCTGTTCGCACGGTGATTTCCAGAGAATCTCCCTCAGCTGTGGCTTTTGCACAATCCAATCTCACAGATCAGTATTTGCAGATGAGCCGGAGGGTCAGTATGAAGTGGGTGAATCCTCAGGTGTCCGCTCTGTTTGACGGGGAAATCACACAATGGTAACCGCACATATATATCTGTATATAAACTCACCACCTTGCTCAATTTTCCCAGGTTGTCTCCACATTGATAATATCTCGCAAAGATATCAAAGCTTCTTTCTTGAGACCGCATTTTCATCAATCAAACAATCAATATATTCAATTCAATTTATTCAGTTCAATTTATGCAATTAAATTCAATCAATTAGATTCAATCAATTAACAATTCAATCAATTATTCAATTTCAATTAATTCATCAATATTCATCAATAAATCAAATTAATCATTTTGAATGACTCCTTGCATAAGCCCTTTCCCCAATGATGTCAGGACAGGTCCATCCATTGACTGAGATCGACTCATCGGTCGTCACCTCTGGTTCGTACCTCATGTCAATTGATGAATCACCGTCCTGTCCTAGGGTCATATCTGACATATTTCCCCATTTTGCCTGGTCTCCACAAATTTTCTTTGCAACCACTAAAGGCAACTCATCCTTCATTCGTGAGACAGCCAAAATGGATGGCAGATATTAAAGTTCATTGGGAAAAATATCTCATCATTTTTCTTTTAATAGTATCCAAAATCTCTTGGCAATATAAATTTCGTAAAACTCCTGAAATAAGACTGTAAAATTTCTTCAATCATGCTAAATTTTGAAACTCCATCGCTTGTAATACCCAATTTATCCCATAGGGCTTGAAAGTTCTTTCCCAAGTTCATGCAGCATTCTGCATTTGAACCCTATGATATCATTCATAATAATCATCATGATTTTATAGTCATGGTCCTATCATAATCATCTATTTAAAACGAACATTTCCTTTATCACCACAGCTATGTGGTATAATCAACAATAGAATAAAACTGTACATAGCAACAGGCTACCTTATGGCCACTTAGTATACCTATTGACAATAAGTCATAACAATATCGAATAATCACTGAACAATTCAAAAATCGCTTCCACTGCTCTAGCCGCAGCATCCGTGATATTTGTTTGCTCATTCCCTATAGTCTAGTAGGAAGACTAGGTCCCCCTGCACCCCCCGGAGATATACTTCTAATCAGTGTTTCTAGATTGGAAAAAATGTGTAGAAAATGACTAGCTATGGCCCCAAGCTGAAAAATGTCCCACATACCATTTTTATGCAAATTACTGCTGCAAATTTTATGCAAAATTATGCAAATTTTATGCAAATTTTTGATGAGGAGTAGAGTTGAGGGGTCTTTGAGGGCTTCATCGAGGTGCTCTCGGTTGCAAGACTGGGTCATTCTGAGAAGCACAGCAGGGTCAGAGATCATGATGTTCTCCTCCTCAGTGAATCTCTCCATCAACAGCCTCTCCATTGCCTCACACACTGTTTTGAGGCAAAAGAGGGACTTTGCGTAGGCCTTTCCACTGAGAACACCTTTGAGAGATCCACTTGTTACTAGTTGTGCCTCAAAGAGAATCTCTGCATATCCAGAACCACGCATCTTGTGTCCAGTGAGCATCCCAATGTAGTTCATGGATGTGTGGAAGGGTCCAATCGTTACTACATGACTAGCAAATTCATTTGGCCAGCGCCAGATGATGGGAAGGGCTTTCATGCAGACACCCAGATCAAATGTATTCAGGACCCATCTCTGACCCACCTCAGCAGTTGCTGCCTCGGAACGCTTCAGTAGCTCACGAACAACTGCGTTGTCTGTGATCGGTCTGTGCCTGGTGCCTGCATGGCATGGCAATGGCCTGCAGCCTGTGCCTGGGCTAGGGGGTTTCACCTCTGCAACTGGTTCTCCCCCACCCAGCAAATCAACAGTCGACTACAGCACGCCTATCCACCAACCGATCACAGACAACGCAGTTGTTCGTGAGCTACTGAAGCGTTCCGAGGCAGCAACTGCTGAGGTGGGTCAGAGATGGGTCCTGAATACATTTGATCTGGGTGTCTGCATGAAAGCCCTTCCCATCATCTGGCGCTGGCCAAATGAATTTGCTAGTCATGTAGTAACGATTGGACCCTTCCACACATCCATGAACTACATCGGGATGCTCACTGGACACAAGATGCGTGGTTCTGGATATGCAGAGATTCTCTTTGAGGCACAACTAGTAACAAGTGGATCTCTCAAAGGTGTTCTCAGTGGAAAGGCCTACGCAAAGTCCCTCTTTTGCCTCAAAACAGTGTGTGAGGCAATGGAGAGGCTGTTGATGGAGAGATTCACTGAGGAGGAGAACATCATGATCTCTGACCCTGCTGTGCTTCTCAGAATGACCCAGTCTTGCAACCGAGAGCACCTCGATGAAGCCCTCAAAGACCCCTCAACTCTACTCCTCATCAAAAATTTGCATAAAATTTGCATAATTTTGCATAAAATTTGCAGCAGTAATTTGCATAAAAATGGTATGTGGGACATTTTTTCAGCTTGGGGCCATAGCTAGTCATTTTCTACACATTTTTTCCAATCTAGAAACACTGATTAGAAGTATATCTCCGGGGGGTGCAGGGGGACCTAGTCTTCCTACTAGACTACTATTCCTGATTCGTCATCAAGGATCTCCATCATCACACAGCGTACTTAATTCCGCATTTTAATGAGAATTCAACAGGAATTTACGACTCAAAGGAAAAAGAACGAGCAGACCTTTTGCAGGATGATCGTTACAAAATCGTTACATATATTAAAGTATTTCTAATGTCGACAAATCATATCTTAATTCTTGCAAGATTTGGTTCTTTGAATAAATCACAGCACCGGGAGAACCAGCTCCAAAAATGGATCTTTGTGTTTATTCAGCACCCTAGTAATTGGTTCTTTGTGTACTAATTACACAGCACCCAGGCCCCGCTCATATGGATCTTTGTGCAGCGCTACACAGCACCTGAGCAAAAGGGGTTTCATCTACATTTTCCCTATCTGGTGTACCATCCGTGATATTTGTCTGCTCATTCACTATTCCTGATTCGTCATCAAGGATCTCCATCATCACACAGCGTACTTAATTCCGCTTTTTAATGAGAATTCAACAGGAATTTACGACTCAAAGGAAAAGAACGAGCAGACCTTTTGCAGGACGATAACTGGAATTAGTCGTGAAAATATATCCAAAATACTCAAAAATAGACACCCACAAAAATAAACAACAAACCCAAACAAACCCAAGGTCGACCATATTACACAATAAATTACATCATTTCAGCATCGTATTGATTGCTGAAATATTCCAGGGTTTATACACACCTCAAAAGAGGTATGCGTGGTGTTGCCCCCTCCCACGTTTATTCCTCATTAAATTCCTCATTAAATTCCTTATTAAATTACTCATTAAATTACTCATTAAATTACTTATTAAATTGCTCATTAAGTGACTTATTAAATTGCTCATTAAGTTACTTATTAAATTACTCATTAAGTTACTCATTAAATTACTCATTAAGTTACTCATTAAATTACTCATTAAATTACTCATTAAATTACTCATTAAATTACTCATTAAATTACTCATTAACTTAACTTACATAGTTTCAGCATTGTATTGATTGCTGAAATATTCCAGGGTTTATACACACCTTAAAAGAGGTATGCGTGGTGTTGCCCCCTCCCACGTTTATTCCAGGGTTTATACACACCTTAAAAGAGGTATGCGTGGTGTTGCCCCCTCCCACTTTTAATTACTCATTACATCGTTTCCATTTTTAAAAAAAACATCGCTTTTACTGCTCCAGCCGCAGCATTTGTCACTTTGTTTGCTCATCCGCATGGCCAAAACGAAATAAAGGGAGCTCAACCATTACACAGCGCTTTTAATGGCGCATGCCATAGAAACTCAACGTAATTTCGACTCGGCCAGCAAACGAGCAAATTTTGCAGGATGTTAACTGGAATTAGTCGTGAAAAATATATCCAAAATACACAAAAATACACACACACACAAATAAACAACATTTATTCCGTTTAACAGAACAAACATTTCCTCTATCATGACATGCATGTCTTCAAAATTATATGCCCAAGAGAAAAAGTAAAATTAATTAAAACTGCGGGCAGTGATGATCCGGGGACCATACCGCTCCATCCTGATTGGACGAGTGCGTGCTAGAGTCGTTAACAACGACAGTCCAGATCCGATTGTTCAAAATTTCAACTCAATCGATCGAAAAATGAACGCAGGGATGCATTTTAAAGGTGCAGTGGCACTAACTGAGTTGCCACGAATATGGCCACGAAATTGCCAATATGGCCATCACAAAATATTTTCCTTAATCAATTGGCTCATAGCATAACCAATCTGCAAGTATTTCATCCGAAGATGTATCTCTCAGGAATTTTAATTAAATAAGTCATTTATAAATCAACGAGTTAATTTATTAAATGATTAATCAATAAATCAATATTTTCCTTGACAGCCACATCACTTGGTCAGTGTCATGTCCAAATATCAGCTTCCTTACTCAAAAGGTGCCTGAGTTAATGTAATGTAATTACTGTAATAAGATTACTGCAATTACTGTAATGATTACTGTAATTACTGTAATTACCGGAACTGTAATTACTGTAATTACCTCAGGTAATTACTGTAATGTAATTACTGTAATGTAATAAGAAATGTAATTAATTAAATAAGTACGGGTTCCAACAACAAGTTCCAACAACAAGTTCCAACAACAAGTTCCAACAGCAAGTTCCAACAACAAGTTCCAACAAGTTCCAACAGCAAGTTCCAACAGCAAGTTCCAACAGCAAGTTCCAACAACAAGTTCCAACAGCAAGTTCCAACAACAAGTTCCAACAGCAAGTTCCAACAACAAGTTCCAACAACAAGTTCCAACAAGTTCCAACAACAAGTTCCAACAGCAAGTTCCAACAACAAGTTCCAACAACAAGTTCCAACAACAAGTTCCAACAGCAAGTTCCAACAGCAAGTTCCAACAACAAGTTCCAACAGCAAGTTCCAACAACAAGTTCCAACAACAAGTTCCAACAACAAGTTCCAACAACAAGTTCCAACAACAAGTTCCAACAGCAAGTTCCAACAACAAGTTCCAACAACAAGTTCCAACAACAAGTTCCAACAACAAGTTCCAACAGCAAGTTCCAACAACAAGTTCCAACAACAAGTTCCAACAGCAAGTTCCAACAACAAGTTCCAACAGCAAGTTCCAACAACAAGTTCCAACAACAAGTTCCAACAACAAGTTCCAACAACAAGTTCCAACAACAAGTTCCAACAGCAAGTTCCAACAACAAGTTCCAACAACAAGTTCCAACAGCAAGTTCCAACAACAAGTTCCAACAGCAAGTTCCAACAACAAGTTCCAACAGCAAGTTCCAACAACAAGTTCCAACAGCAAGTTCCAACAACAAGTTCCAACAGCAAGTTCCAACAACAAGTTCCAACAACAAGTTCCAACAACAAGTTCCAACAACAAGTTCCAACAACAAGTTCCAACAAGTTCCAACAGCAAGTTCCAACAGCAAGTTCCAACAACAAGTTCCAACAAGTTCCAACAACAAGTTCCAACAGCAAGTTCCAACAACAAGTTCCAACAACAAGTTCCAACAACAAGTTCCAACAACAAGTTCCAACAACAAGTTCCAACAAGTTCCAACAACAAGTTCCAACAACAAGTTCCAACAACAAGTTCCAACAACAAGTTCCAACAACAAGTTCCAACAACAAGTTCCAACAGCAAGTTCCAACAACAAGTTCCAACAACAAGTTCCAACAGCAAGTTCCAACAACAAGTTCCAACAGCAAGTTCCAACAACAAGTTCCAACAACAAGTTCCAACAGCAAGTTCCAACAACAAGTTCCAACAGCAAGTTCCAACAACAAGTTCCAACAGCAAGTTCCAACAACAAGTTCCAACAGCAAGTTCCAACAACAAGTTCCAACAGCAAGTTCCAACAACAAGTTCCAACAACAAGTTCCAACAACAAGTTCCAACAACAAGTTCCAACAACAAGTTCCAACAAGTTCCAACAGCAAGTTCCAACAGCAAGTTCCAACAACAAGTTCCAACAAGTTCCAACAACAAGTTCCAACAGCAAGTTCCAACAACAAGTTCCAACAACAAGTTCCAACAGCAAGTTCCAACAACAAGTTCCAACAGCAAGTTCCAACAACAAGTTCCAACAGCAAGTTCCAACAACAAGTTCCAACAACAAGTTCCAACAACAAGTTCCAACAAGTTCCAACAACAAGTTCCAACAGCAAGTTCCAACAACAAGTTCCAACAGCAAGTTCCAACAACAAGTTCCAACAGCAAGTTCCAACAACAAGTTCCAACAACAAGTTCCAACAAGTTCCAACAACAAGTTCCAACAAGTTCCAACAGCAAGTTCCAACAGCAAGTTCCAACAACAAGTTCCAACAACAAGTTCCAACAACAAGTTCCAACAACAAGTTTGAAACCACGTGGCAGTAACGACCACAGAACCACCCTCCTATTTGCATGGAATGGTTTGGTCCATTCGCAAAGCCAAAACGAACGACCACAGAACCACCCTCCTATTTACATGCAATGGTTCGGTCCATCCGCAGAGCCAAAGCGAACGGCTTGCGAGTACGGTGACCATACCTTGGGACCCCCTTGTCCGATTAATTTCAAACCTTGACAAATTTTCCATTCCTTCCCTTCCTGATCTTTCGTGGCATCTCTGCCATTAAAATCCCATATTTTGTGAGCGTGCCGAATCAGTAAGCATCACCCCTTCTATGAGCCTCGACCAGAGGGTGGTTGTTACTCACAAACACCATTTCCTGTAATTATCTCTCACTAGGGCATGCCCGTACTATATATATATCTAAAATTATATCCCCGCCGAGCAAGTCGCTGGCTCCAAGTCGAGTGCTTTGAACAAAAAAAGAAGTACTCTAAACGGTGGTTTTTTATTCAACCGTGAAGCATGTCTCAAAGGCTTCTTGATGGACCTGGACAAAATTTGATGCAATTTTTTTTCTCAATCGCCATCTTTCATCATAATTCTGGACCGGCATAAGGGGGGTTGTCTGTCATGAATTTATAGGCATGGCGGGAAAACTGAAAAAAATTATTTATTTAAAACGGGTGTACACGATTGTACACGTGTACGGACGGACCTTACCGAACCGGCAAACAAGTCGCTTCATGCACATCAGTGGTGCGTTTCTTCGTGGCGCGTGTCAGAAGAATTACACAGCGCAGGAAAAATACGTATTTACAGAAATCGTTAAAAAACTCGGATAATCGCTAAAATCGTTGTGGCCGGTGTACCATATTGGAAATATATATATACACAAAGAATTAAGTTAAGCACCCCCCCCGTTTTTTTACAACCTCGCACATTACAAGTTTGTTGTCGTCAAAACAGTGTAATATACCCATGATATTGCTATATTTTCTGGAGAAGTGATATTATGGTCACATAAAAACATAACAATCATGCCGTTGTCAATATTTTATTCTGAATAATTTAAGGTGAAATTTTTTGGGAATTTTAGGCATATTTTCACCTCAATTTAAGTATGGAGCTATAGGTCCATCACGGACAGTGTGGATGACGTTTATGTTTTCTAACGTACAGTCATTGTCCTGAGAAGACCTCTAGCGATCTTTGCGTCAATAACGTGTGTAGGACCCACGTGATCGGATCACTGACTCAACCAATCACTTTTTTTCACTTTGATCACTCAAGTTCATCAATGGATAATTGCTAATGTCATACCAATCATTATTTGATCACACATACCTTAGAATATATGCCAATGTATACATATACACAAAGAATATATATTAGGGGGTGCTTACCTTAATTCGTTGTGTAGGGGTGCTTAACTTAATTCTTTGTGTATATATATAAATATAATTCCGTTTCCCGGTTCCCTGTCGCTCGCCAAGCGCCGATCAAGTCAAGTGCTTCGAACAAGTGCAAAAAAAAAGAAAAAAGTAGTACTTTATCCGTGTGCGGGTGTGTAAACGAGTGTACCGGCCTTACACGTCCTTGAAACAAGCGGTCGCAAGGTGCACACTTGCTCCGCCCGCTTCCAGGTCACAGTAAGGCCCTTTAATAACCAGCGCAAAAATACGTATTTACAGAAATCATTTAGAAAAAAACGAATAAATTGCTACAGTCGTTTATCGAAATCCCATTCGTGATGGCTCACGCCACCTATATCGCGGCATCGGTGCACAAAGAAGCCCCAGATCACCTGCTCCCCCATGTATGTACCCATAACTTCCAAGTTCGTAAATCATATTGGACAAGACAAGACACACTCACCTTTTAAAGAAGACTTGCTTGTACAATTGATCCCAGCGGTGCCTCCAAGATTGTCAGGGAATTTACTGGGGGACTCACAGGACTCCAAAGACCGGACACAGGTTACCAAAGGTCTAGTTTATTAAACTGTATTCACTTCATCCAATTACCAAAAATGATACCGCATAATATAATGGATCAGGTTAACTCTTTTCGCTGGTCCTTCTCTCCATCCGACACTCCCGTTCGGTCGGCGCTTCACGTAGCAAGTACTCTCGACTCCAGCCGCAGCTCCCGCTTATATGGACCAACTCGACTTAATCCTCTGTCCGCTGAACTCGTAATCTCCTCTCCGCCGACGTCACCGGTCGCCTTCCTGGCGCCAGCTAGCCCCCCCTGCTGTGAGTTCCATTTATCAAACAATAGGGGGGTGCTCCAGCCTGGGGCTGTGACCAGGTGTTTCAAGAGACCATCATGTTCGTGCACATTCCTAACTCATTTACAAACCCGTCCCCCACAGAGTTTGCATGTAAAATGCATCTGCTTTGTTACTAGGTCAACCAATAAGTTACCAGTGCCAATTAATAAGTTACACTGAATTACACTTCCACACACATATAGAGGTTTTTGTGTCCTCATGCCTTGCGCTCTTCCTCATCTGCTGTGGCGCCATCCAGAGAGAAATTAAAGACAGCCAATGGGACTTGTAGGCCTTTTTTTTTTGTAAATAATGAACACAAGCTTAAGTTATTTTAAAATGTATTTATTCTGAAAATTATTAAGTTCTTCAAGCATATTATGGACTGCCATTTCGATCTCGAGATCGCCTCGCCGTACCGTCAAACATTCCAATGCGTCGATCGCGTCAACACTGCGCATGCGCAAGTGGTCTAACAGGCCGATGGTCTCCCACGATCTCTTCTTCCAGTCCACCAGATTATCACAGACACTTACTACTTCATGACAAACGAGATAGGATCCAGGCCTAACTAACGAGACCACCCACAGCTCTCTAGGCCTTCTGGTTGCTTCACACGAACCCGACAAAGAACGTCTTCGTTTCAATAAATGACAATATCCAGCCGATAGAGGCCTTGCATCGCGTGGGCGTCGTCCATGGCAACCGGTTCCGGCCGCCATCTTGGGTGGCATAAACAACATGGCGGGAAAGCTGTCGTTTCGTCAGACGGACCTGTCAGTTTACGCCCGTAGCTTGCCCGTTGAGGCGTTTTCGCGGTATTGCGAGAAACCGAGGCTGTGTCATCTGCCTGTGGACCCATGTGGACCCACAAGTACGCCACACGCACTCCACGGTCCACACACACTCCACACGTACGCCACAAGTACGCCACACACACTCGACACGTACGCCACAAGTACGCCACACACACTCCACACGTATGCCACAAGTACGCCACACACACTCCACACGTATGCCACAAGTACGCCACACGTACGCCACACACACTCCACACGTATGCCACAAGTACGCCACACGTACGCCACACACACTCCACACGTATGCCACAAGTACGCCACACACACTCCACAAGTACGCCACACGTACGCCACAAGAACGCCACACACACTCCACACGTACACCACAAGTACGCCATACGTATGCCACACACACTCCACACGTACGCCACAAGTACGCCACACGTACGCCACACACACTCCACACGTATGCCACAAGTACGCCACACGTACGCCACACACACTCCACACGTATGCCACAAGTACGCCACACACACTCCACAAGTACGCCACAAGTACGCCACACACACGCCACACGTACGCCACAAGTACGCCATACGTATGCCACACACACTCCACACGTATGCCACAAGTACGCCACACGTACGCCACACACACTCCACACGTATGCCACAAGTACGCCACACACACTCCACACGTATGCCACAAGTACGCCACACACACTCCACACGTATGCCACAAGTACGCCACACACACTCCACACGGACGCCACAAGTACGCCACACGTACGCCACACACACTCCACACGTATGCCACAAGTACGCCACACACACTCCACACGTATGCCACAAGTACGCCACACGTACGCCACACACACTCCACACGTATGCCACAAGTACGCCACACACACCCCACACGTATGCCACAAGTACCCCACACACACTCCACACGTACGCCACACACACTCCACACGTACGCCATACACACTCCACATGTACGTAACCAAATGCCTAGTCCTGCTTTTCGCTTCGCGAGCGAAGGTAACAGCCTCATGAGCCATATTCTCACAAGAGAGCTGCAGTCAAGGCAGCTATGAAACCGTTTTAGTGTTGTGTCGTCCGGATGAAATCGGGCTGTACATCCGACAGCACAACAACTCTTTACCACCGTGTAGGGGGCAATTTATATGTGAGACGAGTTTCAAATTTCCGCCATTACGTATGGTGGCAGAAGCAATGTTTTGCCCCCCCAAGCGGTCACGTGACTAAGACGATGACGTCACATGCAACTTCCCTATTGGATTCATGACGTCACGGCACACAAAACTACTCATATCTTTGGAACGGCTGGTTGGATTTGGACAGACTAAACGCAGTTTTGTAGGGGAGAACCGTGCGCGAACGTCAATACCAAATTGGAAAAAAAAATTGTTGACGCGCAGGGTCAGAATCGATGCGCGCGCTAACCAGAACCCGGAAATATATTTTTCTCGGCCTAATGTGGAGGCGTTTCGTGGATATGAATAAGGCTTACGATATGGTGTCAGTGTACCCAGAGGTAAAATGTCAAGTATACCCCCGAAGTGATGTGAACGGAGTCGGCAAGCACGATATGTTCCTGGGTGTCATGAGTTATCCACCGATTGCGTTTCACGTCACAATCAGTAAGGTCGAAAGAAACGAAGCGTATCCAGAGGTGTTGGGAAAATAACGTTAGGCGGGAGACCAAACCTGAAAATGCTGGAGACCAAAGCTGAAATTGGAAAAACAAAATAGCCTATTTTACTCCAGGGGGTCCCAGGATTACCCACCCAAAATTTTGTTGCGATCGTTTCAGCCGTATTTGCAGTCTGCTGATATGTAAATCCCATTCAAATTTCAAGTGAATCGGGTGAAAATTAAGCATTTTAGAAATTTTAAATTGTTATTGACCTTTGGCCTATGTTGACCTTTTGGCCTATCCTGATCTCAAAAATGGTTGGTGGTTGAATTCAGTTAGCTGAAATGAAAATCCTATTCAAATTCCAAGTCAATCGGATTAAAATTGAGGATTTTAGAAATTTGAAAAAAAGTGGTTGACCTTTGTTGACCTTTTGGCCTACGCTGATCTCAAAAATTGTTGGTGGTTGAATTCAGTTCGCCGATATGAAAATCACATTTAAATTCCAAGTCAATCGGATGAAAATTGAGGATTTTAGAAATTTGAAATTGTTGTTGACCTTTGGCTTATGTTGATCCTTTGGCCGATGCTGATCTCAAAAATAGTTGGTGGTTGAATTCAGTTTGCCAATATGTAAATCCTTTTCAAATTTCAAGTCAATCGGATGAAAATTGAGGATTTTAGAAATTTGAAAAAAGGCGTTGACCTCTGGCCTATGTTAACCTTTTGGCCTATGCTGATCTCAAAATAGTTGGTGGTTGAATTCAGTTAGCTGATGTGTAAATCCTCTTCAAATTTCAAATCAATTGGATGAAAATTGAGGATTTTAGGAATTACAAAAAAGTGGTTGATTTTTGGCGTATGTTGACCTTTTGACCTCAAAAATATATAGGATTTTGGCGGACCACGAACTCCAACATTTGGTGCAGTTTCGTGAAGATCAGTTTCAAATTGTGATCTGTAGGCAAGTATAAGTGAGCGGACACACAAACACACAAACAGGGAGGTCTCGTCTCTTCAAAGCTGTCCATGCGCGCTCGCTTTCGAAGTTAAGTAACTTTTCACAATTGTGTTTTTGTCGAAACTGTATCTTTCTCTCGGTGTATGTACCTATTGGGGTGTCTTCAATAGTATTCTTGGCGTTGGTTTTTCATACCTGTGTACAGAATCGTCGGTCTTTCGTATCGCGTATTCTGAGGCCTAAGTGTAGTACTAGGCTACCGTGTCCGACCTTGGCTTGAGGCTTTGTTTTTGTCTCAGCGGTTCTCCGATCGCGCTGCAATTACTTTCCAGTCTCTGTTTTTCACGGTCTTTTCATCCCATACTTCCTTGTTTTAAAATCTCAAAACAAAACAAAACAAAAAACCAAAAAACATTTCCTTCTGTTCTTATTCGTTTATTCGTTCTTATTTGTTCGTTCGTTCTTCGACCACGTTGTTTGTGATCACGTGATCACGTTGTTAAAAAATGTCTCATCTGACCCCTGAAGACCTGTATTCTGTCATATTCGATAACACCTTTTTCTTCTTCTTCTATAAAAGGATGCTTTCGACTTGCTCACCAAATCTATTCATTCCAAAAAAAAATTCCATCTCTTATAGTGCATCTTTCATTCATTCCCTAAACTCTCCAGCACTCCATCCTCCCTCCAGCGTCCTCAAACGTATTTTTGACTCGAATGTCTCAAGAAACACATTTTGCAATAAATGTTCGTTTCCCATTAATCGTACACTTTTCAAAATCCCATCACCCCAAAATCCCATTTCCCATCACCCTCCCCTCTAAAACTACCCCCTTGTCCCTCCCCTCCAAATCATCCCCATCACCCATCTCTTTCAAATCTTCCCCCTTGCCCCTCCCCTCCAAATCTTCCCAATCACCCATTCCTTTCAAATCTCACCCCACACCCCTCCCCTCCGAGACTCTCCCTCGCTCCTCCCCTCCTAGACTCCCCTCTCACCCCTCCTCCTCAAAGCGTCCTCCCCACTTCTTCCCCCTTCCAACTTTCACCTTCATCTCCCTCAACCTTCTGCCTCGCTCTTCCCCCTCGTCAAATAACACCTCACTGCGCCTCTCCCAATCACCATCAAACCTTTTGTCTGCCCCATTCTTCCCTTTCTCCAAGCTATTCTGTAATCTCCGACACACCTTCAACAGCTCTCCCTACCTCTTCCTCCTCTTCCACATCTTACCCTACCGCTCCCCCCCCCCCCCCCCTGTTCTGTATCCGATGCTCCCCCTTCCTCTTCCTTAACAGTATGGACCTCAAACATCCGGGGCCTTCGCTCAAACTTGTCTGATCTCTCCATCCAGGTTGCTTCTGACAAACCAGACGTGATCTGCTTAACAGAAACTTTCCTCCTTGATGATGTCTCTGATTCCTTGGTATCTCTCCCAGGTTACTCCCTCCTCCGGTATGATAGACCTGAGCCTCGTCCTGGAGGTGGGGTAACTATCTTTATAAAAAACTCTCTTCCTCACTCGCCCTGCACTGCCCTCTCTCCACCTCACCCCCAGGAATACCTTTGGCTACGGCTTCCCCTTCGCTCCCACCTTTTGTTCATATGTGTGTTGTACCGTCCACCAAACAGTGATGACTCCATCTACATCTCGCTGTCTGAGAATATCGACCAACTTCGATCTACCCATCCCAACTCTCTCTTCCTCATATGTGGTGATTTCAACTGTCACCATGCCAGTTGGCTGGGTGTGGGTACCTCTCTCACCAGCCATGGCTCTTCAGCAAAGGACTTCTGTGACTCACTGGGACTGACACAATCTGTCAATTTCCCGACCCAGATTTCAGTCGACGGAGCATCTTCTCTTCTGGACTTGGTTATGACTAACTTCCCTGAAAATGTCTGCTGCTCTTCTTCTGCTCCAATCGGCTCTTCTGATCATGTGCTTGTTAAAGTGGACATCTCTCTGACCATTCTCAGAGAGCCTCCTCAGCGTCGACGAGTCTGGCATTTCACTCAGGCCAACTGGCACGGTCTTCAAGCAGCCATCAATCATCTGGACTGGTCTCCCATCTCTACTGCCTCTGAAATAAATTCTTCCTGGGAATTCTTCCAAAGCAAACTGCTCTCTCTCATGCACAGATTTACCCCATCTCGTCTTCTGTTGTCATACCCTTCCTCCCGTCCATGGTACACGGATTCTTGTGGTGAGGCTATTGCCCAGAAACAACTTGCTTTAGTCTCCTGGAAAGCAAATCCAACGGAAGGAAATCTCATTTCCTTTCACAAAGCCCGAAACAAGTGTGTGTCCACCCTCAGGAGAGCCAGGAAACAATATCTCTCCGTTCTCAGGACCAAACTCTCTTATCTGTCTCCCTCTTCCAAATCCTGGTGGTGTCTGGTCAAATCTGTTTCTGGTGTTTGTTCCCCCTCCATCCCCTCCCTCACCTCAAATGGCCACATGGCTGACTCCGCACGTAAAAAAGCTGAATGCCTCAACTCTGTGTTTGCCTCTAAATCTTGTGTCCCAAACCCATCCCTCTCTGTACCCACCGTACCCAGTCGTACCCAGCTGCTCCTGGACTCTGTGTACTTTCCTCCTGACAAGGTGGAAAAGTTTCTGTCAACCCTCGACTCGGATTCTGCAACTGGACCTGACGGCATCAGCCCACGGGTCCTAAAATCCTGTTCTTCCGCTCTTTCAATCCCTCTCTCTGTTCTCTTCACCCTCTCTTTTGCTCAAGGTCATCTTCCATCTGCTTGGAAATCTGCCAACATCACCGCTTTGCACAAAAAAGGTGCAAAAACAGATCCCAGCAACTACAGACCAATCAGCCTTCTCCCAATTATCAGCAAAGTCTCCCAATTATCAGCCAATTATCAGCAAAGTGGAATCCATCATTGCTTCAGATATGAAATCTTTCCTCTTCTCCAATGGCTTGATCTCTGATCATCAATTTGGTTTCAGACCTGGACACTCTACTCTGGACATGCTGCTTCTGCTTTCTCAACAATGGATGGAGGTCCTCAATGCCAAACAGGAAATTACAGCAGTCTCCCTTGACATATCACGTGCCTTCGATATGGCCTGGCACCCCACTCTGCTCACCAAACTCTCCTCCTTTGGTATCCATGGAAATCTCCACGCATGGCTGGCGGACTTCCTCTCTAGTCGTAGTCAACGTGTGGCCCTGAATGGGTTTCTCTCATCTCCTCTTCCTGTTCAGGCTGGAGTTCCACAAGGCAGTGTTCTGGGCCCTGTGCTTTTTCTGGTCTTCATCAATGATCTCTCTGACTCTCTTGAAAATCCTCTGTATCTCTTTGCTGATGACTCTACTCTCTGTCGCTCTATTCTTCATCCCTCAGATCGGCAGTCTGCAGCCTCCTCACTCTCTGCAGACCTGGACAAAATCACAGACTGGGCAAACAAGTGGAACATGTCTTTCAATCCTGACAAATCTCACACTCTTACGATGTCTCTCCGAAAAGACCGACTGGACAACCCTCCCATCCACTTTCTCTATAATCCTCTCCAAGAAGTTCTGTCACTCAAGCTTTTGGGTCTCACTATCTGCCATGATCTTTCCTAGGAAAACCACATTTCAAATCTGGCCTCCAAAGCCAGTCGCCGACTGGGCATCCTCCGTCGTGCGAAGTCCTTCCTTGGCACACCTGAGCTCCTCACCACATACAAGGCTTTCATCCGCAGCTCAATGGAATACTGCTCTCCCCTCTGGGCTGGTGCTCCTGCCTCACACCTAGCTCGTCTTCACGCTGTTGAAACCAAAGCATTCAGAATTATTGGAATCTCCCGCGATGAAGCTAACTCCAAGGGCCTCTCACTCACTCACCGCAGGCAGGTTGGTGGTCTTTCCGTCTTCTACCGACTCCTCTCTGGCCTTTCCCCCCCAGCTCTCTCTGGGCTCTGTCCCGCAAATATTCCTACAGGTCACACAAGATCTGCCTGCAACCCTCTTATGGTCAAACTGCCGAAATCAAGACTCCTTCATTCCTCTTTTCTCCCGCCTCTGGAACAAACTCCCTCACTCTCTTCAATCCCACTCCACCCTCCAGGTCTTTAAAACAGCTGTTCACCACCATCTCTTATCTTCCCCCATCCAAAACCTTGATCTTTTCTACCCCCGCTAATTTCACCCCAAATCCACTTTTCTGAAATACCAACTTCTGTCCTGGAAGTCCTTGGTGTCCTTGTGTTTTATACTTCTCCCTCCCCCCCACCCCCTTCCCACGCCTCCTCCCCCCAAGCCCTCTCCCTCCCACACTTCTCCCTGCTCTCAAATGTTGTGGTTGTGTGCTTCCCCTTCTCTCCCCATCTTGTCTTCCGCTCCCTCTTTTTGTATATTTTGTTTGTCTGGTTGATTTGTTTGTGAAATAAATGTTAGCTCTTTCACGTGCCTCGATTCAGTATACAAAAAAAAAACAAACAAAAAAAACACACACACACACACACACACACACACACACACACAAACAAACACACACACAAACCAGAGTGGTCAACATACTTGCCAAAAAACTTTTTTTTTGCCAAGTAACAACGCACAAGACCAACCAATATACATACTTGAAAAATCTTCGATTTTTGCAAGTAACAAGAAAACAAGAAAGAAAAGAAACTGGAGTGAAAACAGAATACTCCTTTTAAGCGGCATCATCACCGGGCACCCTTCGGTGCCATATATCATTAACGTGGAGTTGTTTAAAAAAAAATCTGAATCTAAATTGAGTTTCCCGTCATCTATCTTCGGTTAAGTCACTTCAGTTGGATCTCACAACCTCAGTCAGCAGTACTCACCGATTAGCTAGAATCTATATGATACACTTACCAGTCTGTGTCAGTCTGTCCATCACATACTGTGAGATTACGGAATCTCGCGAGATTAGGAACTAAACATTGTTTCGTTCTTTAATATAACCTCTTAATTAATCCCGGTTTAATTCAATTTGAACCTCTTAATGTCAGTAATGCCCTCTTGCTCCGATGAACGGGAAGAAAGGGAGAGAAGAGGACAGAGAGTTGGGGTTGATTTAATGAAATAGGCAGCTTTTGCATAATATAGTTGAAGTTTCAATTTACATTGGCATGGAATTTCTGCAGGTTCGTGCTAATTTATCATATCCTGCTCGCCAGGCAGGAGAAGAAAAGGAAATCGCACTGTGGAGCAAATATAACGATGAATACAATCGTGATCATATCGATATCGGGCACATTTGACCCAATATTGCTTTAATCGTGTTGTGTGACCGAGGCTTGAGAATTGCTCCCTTTTGAGTTCAGTTTGTACATCCAACAGCAACAATACAATGGAGATCTTCGCAAGTCCCTGGGATTTCGCGAAGAAGGGGCGGGGATTACCATCGGGATAACCCTCGCGATATACTTCAACGGGGATTACTCTCGCCCCTGCCTTGGTCAAAAACAACGACCATATATAACACAATGTGTGTGTGTGTGTGTGTGTGTGTGTGTGTGTGTGTGTGTGTGTGTGTGTGTGTGTGTGTGTTTGTGTGTGTGTGTGTGTCTGTGTCTGTCCCCCGTCAAGAGAGTAGGTTTTCAAAGCTTTGAGTAGTGCTTTAGGAGGGATTTGAGTGGGGCGGTTTAAATGGGCAATCTTTGAACACGACTGTGTGTCCACCAGTTGAAACACCTAAAAGACTCTGAGGACCCAAAAGACCCCAAGGACTCTGAAGACCAAAATACCCCAGAAACCCAAAATACCCCAAAGACCCAAAATACCCCAAAGACCTAAAAGACCCTGAAGACCCCAAGGATCCAAAAGACCCCGAGGATCCAAAATACCCAAACAACCCCAAGGACCCAAATGACAAAGAGGACGCAAAAGACCCCAAGGACTCAGAAGACCCCCAAGGACTTGGAAGATCCAAAATACCCTGAAGACCGAAAAGACCCAAATGGACCCCAAACACCCAAAATACCCTTAGACCCAAAAGACCATGAAGACTGTTAAAGACCATGAAGAACCAAAATACCCCAAAGACCCAAAAGACCCAAAAGATCCCAAAGACACAAAAGACTGAAAAGACCCAATAGACCCCAAATACCCAAAATACCCTTAGACCCAAAATTTTGGTGAGACCTAAAGACCCAAAAGACTCTGAGGACCCAAAATACCTCAAGGACCCAGAAGACGCCGAATACCCAATGGACCCCAAACACCCAAAATACCCGAAGACCCAACATACCATGTCGACTGTAAAAGACCATGAAGACCCAGAAGTCCCCAAGGACCAAGAATACCCCAAGGACTCAAGACCCTAAATAACCTGAAGACCCAAAATAGCCCTAAGACCCAGAAGACCCCAAGGACTCTCAAGACCCCAAAGACCCCAAACACAGAAAAGTCCTTGAAGACCCAAAAGACCCCAAACACAGAAAAGTCCTTGTCGACTGTAAAAGACCATGAAGACCCAGAAGTCCCCAAGGACCAAGAATACCCCAAGGACTCTCAAGACCCTAAATAACCTGGACTCCCAATGGACTCCCAAATAATAACTCCCAATGGACCACAAACACCGAAAATATCCCAAAGACCCAAAAGACCCCAAACACAGAAAAGTCCTTGAAGACCCAATGGACCACAAATACCCAAAATGCCCCAAATACCGCAAGACCCTTAAAGACCCAAAATAAAACAATAAACCAAAAGACCCTGAAGACCCAAAAGACTGAAAATACCCCAAGACCCTTAAAACCCAAAAGACCCAAAGACCCAAAATACACCAAATACCCTTAAAGACCCAAAAGACCAGGAAGACCCAAAAACCCCAAAGACCCTTAAATATCCCAAAGACCCCAAAAGACCCCAAAGACCCTTAAATATCCAGAAGACCCAAAAGACCCCAAAAACCCAAAATACCCCAAATACCGCAAGACCCTTAAAGACCCAAAATAAAACAATAAACCAAAAGGCCCTGAAGACCCAAAATTCCCCAAAGACCCATAAAGACACCAAAGACCCAAAACACTGAAAATACCCTAAGACCCTTATATACCCATAAAGACCCCAAAGACCAAAAACACTGAAAAGACACCAAGACCCTCAATGACCCAAAATACCACGAAGACCCAAATACCCCAAAGACCCTGAAGACCCACAATACCCTGAAGATCAAAAGACCCCAAAGACCCTTAAATACCTCAGGTGTAAAAAAAACCCTTAAAGACCCATAAAACCACATGGGCACTGCCAGTACTTTCAGGAAAGAAGTCGGTATTTCAGAATTGTGGATCTGGGGTGAATTAACAGGGGTACAAAAGATCAAGGTTTTGGTTGGGGGAAGATAAGAGATGGTGGTGAACGGCTGTTTTAAAGACCTGGAGGGATGAGTGGGATTGGAGAGAGTGAGGGAGCTTGTTCCAGAGGCGGGAGAAAAGAGGAATGAAAGAGTGAAGGTGAGCAGAGAGTCTTGATTTTGGCAATTTCACCAGAAGAGGGTTGCAGGCAGACCTTGTGCGACCTGTGGGAGCATTTGGGGGATATAGTACAGTCAGGACTGGGGGGGTGGGGGGACCTAAGCCAGAGAAGTCGGTAGAAGACAGGAAGACCACCAACCTGCCTGTGGTGAGTGAGTGAAAGGCCCTCAGGGTTAGCTTCATCGCGGGAGATTCCAATGATTCTGAAAGTTTTGGTTTCAACAGCGTGAAGACGAGCTAGGTGTGATGCAGGAGGACCAGCCCAGAGGGGAGAGCAGTATTCCATTGAGCTGCGGATGAAAGCCTTGTATGTGGTGAGGAACTCAGGTGTGCCAAGGAAGGACTTCGCATGACAGAGAATGCCCAGTCGGCGACTGGCTTTGGAGGCCAGCTTGGAAATGTGTTTTTCCCAGGAAATATCATGGCAGATTGTGAGACCCAAGAGACAGAGTGACAGAACTTCTTCGAGAGGATTGTTGAGAATGTAAATGGGAGGGTTGTCCAGATGGTCTTTTTGAAGAGACATAGTGAGAGTGTAGGATTTGACAGGATTGAAAGACATGTTCCACTTGTTTGACCAGTCTGTGATTTTGTCCAGGTCTGCAGAGAGTGAGGAGGCTGCAGACTACCGATCTAAGGAATGAGGTATGGTGCGGCAGAGAGTGGAGTCATCAGCAAAGAGATAGAGAGGATTTTCCAGAGAGTCGGAGAGATCATTGATGAAGACCAGAAAAAGCACAGAGCCCAGAACACTGCCTTGGGGAACTCCAGCCTGAACAGGAAGTGGAAATGAGAGATATCCATTCAGGGCCACACGTCGACTACGACTAGAGAGGAAGTCCGCAAACTATGCGTGGAGATTTCCATGGATACCACTGGAGGAGAGTTTGGTGAGCATAGCGGGGTGCCAGACTGTATCGAAGGCACATGATCTGTCATGGGAGACAGCTCTAATTTCCTGTTTGGCATTGAGGACCTTCATCCTTTGTTGAGACAGCAGAAGCAGCATGTCCAGAGTAGAGTGACTTGGTCTGAATCCAAATTGATGATCAATGATCAAGCCATTGGAGAAGAGGAAGGATTTGATATCTGAAGCAATGATGGATTTCATGACTTTGCTGATGATTGGGAGCAGGCTGATTGGCCTGTAGTTGCAAGGATCTGTTTTTGCACCTTTTTGTGTAAAGAGGTAATGTTGGCTGATTTTCAAGCTGAAGGCAGATGAGCTTGAGCAAAAGAGGGTGAAGAGAACAGAGAGAAGGTGTGAAGGAGCGGCAGAGCAGGATTTAAGGACCCGTGGGCTGATGCCGTCTGGTCCAGTTGCAGAATCAGAGTCAAGAATTGACAGAAACTTCTCCACCTTGTCAGGAGAGAAGGACACAGAGTCCAGGAGCAACTGGGTTTGACTGGGTATGGTGGGTATAGAGAGAGAGATGGGTTTAGGACACACGATTTTGAGACAAACACATAGTTGAGACATTCAGCTTCTTCGGTGCGGAGTCAGCTGTGTAGCCGTTTGAGATAAGGGAGGGGATGGAGGGGTACAAACACCAGAAACAGATTTGACCAGATGCCACCAGGATTTGGAAGAGGGAGACATGTTTGAGAGTTCACTCTTGAGATTAGAGAAATATTGTTTCCTGGCTCACCTGAGGGCAGACAAACACTTGTTCTGGGTTTTGTGAAAGGAAATGAGATTGCCTTCCATTGGATTTGCCTTCCAGGAGGCGAAGGCAAGTTGTTTCAGGGCAACTGCCTCACCACAAGATTCCGTGTACCATGGACAGTAGGAAGGGTATGACAACTGAAGACGGGATGGGATAAATCTGTGCATGAGAGAGAGCAGTTTACTTTGGAAGAATTCCCAGGATGAGTTGATGTCAGAGGCAGTATAGATGGGAGACCAGTCCAGATGATTTATGGCTGCTTGAAGACCGTGCCAGTTGGCCTGAGTGAAATGTCAGACTCGTTGGCACTGAGGAGGCTATCTGAGAATGGCCAGAGAGATGTCTACTTTAACAAGCATATGGTCAGATGAACCGATTCGAGCATAGGAAGAGCAGCAGACATTTGTAGGGAAGTTAGTCATAACCAAGTCTAAAAGAGAAGATGCTCCGTTGACTGATATCCGGGACGGGAAATTGACAGATTGTGTCAGTCCCAATGAGTCAGAGAAGTCCTTTGCTGAGGTGCCATGGCTGGTGAGAGAGGTACCCACACCCATCCAGCTGGCATGATGACAGTTTAAATCACCACATATGAGTAAGAGGGAGTTGGGATGAGGATAGAAGTTGGTCCATTTTATCAGACAGCGAGATGTAGATGGAGTCATCACTGTTTGGTGGACGGTACAGAACACATATGAACAAAAGGTGGGAGCGAAGGGGAAGCCATAGCCAGAAGTACTCCTGGGGGTGAGGTGGAGAGAGGGCAGTGCAGGGAGAGTGAGGAAGAGAGTTTTTGATAAAGATAGCAACCCCACCTCCAGGACAAGGCTCAGATCTATCATACCAGAGGAGGGAATAACCAGGGAGAGATATTAAGGAATCAGAGACATCTTGAAGGAGGAAAGTTTCTGTTAAGCAGATTACGTCTGGTTTATCAGAAGCAACCTGAATGGAGAGATCAATCAGGTTTGAGCGAAGGCCCCGGATGTTTGAGGTCCATACCGTTAAGGAAGAGGAAGGGGGAGCATCGGATACAAGACAGGTGATGCGGGTGTCGGGTAAGACGAGGAAGAGGAGGAGGAGGTAGGGAGAGCTGTTGATGGTGTGTCAGAGATTTCAGAAGATCTAGGAGAAAGGGAAGGATGAAGAGGACAAAAGGTTTGATGGTGATTGGATGAGGCACAGTAAGGTGTTGTTTGAGGGGGGTGAGCGAGGAAGAAGGTTGGAGGAGATGGAGGTAAGAGTTGGAAGGGAGAGGAAGCGGGGAGGACGCTTTGAGGAGGAGGGGAGAGGGGAGAATTGGAGAAAAAAGGAGGGTGGGGAGATTTGAAGGGGAGGGGGGAGTTTTTAAATGGAGGGGTAAGGGGGGAATTTATTAGGGGAGGGGTGAGGTGGGAGTTTGGGAGGGGAGGGGTGAGGGGGGAGTTTAGGAGGGGGGGCGAGGGGGGAGTTTAGGAGGGGAGGGGTGAGGTGGGAGTTTAGGAGGGGAGGGGCAAGGGGGGAGATTTGAAAGGGATGGGTGATGGGGGAGATTAGGAGGGGAGGGGTGAGTTTGGATTTTCGAAAGTTATTGGATGAATCATGAAAAACGAACATTTATTGCAAAACTAGCCGAATGCATCCGGCGTTGCCCCGGTTCTTTTTGAATGAATTTACTACTATAATTCAGCTTTTACTCGCGGCCATAGAAGATTGACTACTATAATTCAGCTCAGCTTTTAATTGCGAATGGGCCCAGCCCGGCCAAGGCGGCCTCGACCAGCCTCACCACTTAGCCTATAACCTTCTCGGGGGCCCGTCCCGACATTTTTGGTTCTTTTTGAATGAATTTACTACTATAATTCAGCTTTTACTCGTGCCGTAGAAGATTGACTTCTATAATTCAGCTCAGCTTTTAATTGCGAAATGGGCCCAGCCTGGCCGAGGTGGCCTCGACCAGCCTCGCCACCTAGCCTATAACCTTCCCAGGGCCCGTCCCGACATTTTTTGTTTTAGAGGTTTTCTCCTACCTTTCACTGTTCAGGAGATTAGCGCGTGCAGACAAACAAACAAACAAACAAACAAAAACTTTCTTTTATATATATAGATAGATGAAGAGATTTGGTGAGCAACTCGAAAACAACCTTTCAAAGAAGAATAAGAAAAATGTGTTATTCAGGGTATTTGATGTAATTTGGGTCTTTGGGGTAATTTGGGTCTTCGGGTTCCACTGGGTCGTCAGGGTCTTTGGGGTATTTTTGATGTTTTGAATTGTTTGTTTTTGTGGGGTCGAAAGGGTCTTTGGGGTATTTCGGGTTTTCAGGTAATTTTTGGTCTTCTGAGTCTTTTCGATTTTTTTTTGTCTTTGGGATGTTTTTTGTTTTTTTGGTTTTTTTGGGATACATAATCGAGGCTTTTGAAAGAGCTAACATTTATCACACAAACAAATCAAACAGACAAACAACCAAAGTATATAAAAAGGGGAGCAGTAGACAAGATGGGGAGAGAAGGGGTAGCACATAAACACAACATTTGTGAGGGACATCGGGAATGTGTGGGAGGGAGAGGGCTTGGGGGGAGGCGGTGTGGGAAGTGGGGGGCGGTGGGAGAAGTATAAACACAAGGACACCAAGGACTTCCAGGAAAGAAGTTGGTATTTCAAAAAAGAGGATTTGGGGTGAAATTAGTGGGGGTAGAAAAGATCAAGGTTTTGGATGGGGGAAGATAAGAGATGGTGGTGAACAGCTGTTTTAAAGACCTGGAGGGAGGCGTGGGACTTATGGGAGTGGGGGAGTTTGTTCCAGAAGCGGGAGAAAAGAGGAATGAAAGAGTGAAGGTGAGCAGAGAGTCTTGATTTTGGCAGTTTAACCATAAGAGGGTTGCAGGCAGATCTTGTGCGACCTTCAGGAATATTTTGGGGGACAGAGCCCAGAGAGAGCTGGAGGAGCAAGGAAGGAGAGGAGTCGGTAGAAGACAGAAAGACCACCAACCTGCCTGCGGTGAGTAAGTGAAAGGCCCTCGGAGGTAACTTCATCACGGGAGATTCCAACGATTCTGAACGCTTTGGTTTCAACAGCATGAAGACGAGCTAGGTGTGAGGCAGGAGCACCAGCCCAGAGGGGAGAGCAGTATTCCATTGAGCTGCAGATGAAAGCCTTGTATGTGGTGAGGAGCTCAGGTGTGCCAAGGAAGGACTTCACACGACGGAGGATGCCCAGTCGGCGACTGGCTTTGGAGGCCAGATTTTAAATGTGGTTTTCTCAGGAAAGATCATGGCAGATAGTGAGACCCAAAAGCTTGAGTGACAGAACTTCTTGGAGAGGATTATTCAGAAAGTGGATGGGAGGGTTGTCCAGTCGGTCTTTTCGGAGAGACATCGTAAGAGTGTGAGATTTGTCAGGATTGAAAGACATGTTCCACTTGTTTGCCCAGTCAGTGATTTTGTCCAGGTCTGCAGAGAGTGCGGAGGCTGCAGACTGCCGATCTGAGGGATGAGGAATGGAGCGGCAGAGAGTGGAGTCATCAGCAAAGAGATAGAGAGGATTTTCAAGAGTCGGAGAGATCATTGATGAAGACCAGAAAAAGCACAGGGCCCAGAACACTGCCTTGGGGAACTCGAGCCTGAACAGGAAGAGGAGATGAGAGAACCCCATTCAGGGCCACACGTTGACTACGACTAGAGAGGACGTCCGCCAGCCATGCGTGGAGATTTCCATGGATACCAAAGGAGGAGCGTTTGGTGAGCAGAGCGGGGTGCCAGACCGTATCGAAGGCACGTGACATTTCGAGGGAGACAGCTCTAATTTCCTGTTTGGCATTGAGGACCTCCATCCATTGTTGAGACAGCAGAAGCAGCATGTCCAGAGTAGAGTGACCTGGTCTGAAACCAAATTGATGATCAGAGATCAAGCCATTGGAGAAGAGGAAAGATTTCATATCTGAAGCAATTATTTTTTTATTTTTTTTTATTTTTTTTTGTATACAAGATCGAGGCTCGTGAAAGAGCGAACATTAATCACACAGAAAGACAAACAGACATATAAAACAAATAACATCGGGAGCGGTAGACAAGATGGGGAGAGAGGGGGAAGGACACAAACACAACATCCGAGGTTTGATGGATTCCATGACTTTGCTGATAATTGGGAGAAGGCTGATTGGTGTGTCGTTGCTAGGATCTGTTTTTGCACCTTTTTTGTGTAAAGCGGTGATGTTGGCCTATTTCCAAGCAGATGGCAGTTGACCTTGAGCAAAAGAGCGGGTGAAGAGAACAGAGAGAGGGAGTGAAAGAGCGGAAGAACAGGATTTTAGGACACGTGGGCTGATGCCGTCAGGTCCAGTTGCAGAATCAGAGTCGAGGGTTGACAGAAACTTTTCCACCTTGTCAGGAGGAAAGGACACATATTCCAGGAGCAGCTGGGTACGACTGGGTATGGTGGGTACAGAGAGGGATGGGTTTGGGACACAAGATGTAGAGGCAAACACA
The DNA here is from genome assembly GCF_964187855.1 of Myxine glutinosa. Lineage (NCBI taxonomy): Eukaryota > Metazoa > Chordata > Myxini > Myxiniformes > Myxinidae > Myxine > Myxine glutinosa. The sequence continues at coordinate 99,582,659 of NC_136263.1, read as the reverse complement.
GAGTTGAGGCATTCAGCTTTTTCACGTGCGGAGTCAGCTGTGCAGCCATTTGAGGTAAGGGAGGGGATGGAGGGGGAACAAACACCAGAAACAGATTTGACCAGATGCCACCAGGATTTGGAAGAGGGAGACAGATAAGAGAGTTCGGTCTTGAGAACGGAGAGATATTGTTTCTTGGCTCTCCTGAGGGTGGACACACACTTGTTTCGGGCTTTGTGAAAGGAAATGAGATTTCCTTCCGTTGGATTTGCTTTCCAGGAGATGAAGGCAAGTTGTTTCTGGGCAACAGCCTCACCACAAGATTCCGTGTACCGTGGAAGGGAGGAAGAGTATGACAACTGAAGACGAGATGGGATAAATCTGTGCATGAGAGAGAGCAATTTACTTTGGAAGAATTCCCAGGATGAGTTGATGTCAGAGGTGGTGGAGATGGGAGACCAGTCCAGATGATTGATGGCTGCTTGAAGACCGTGCCAGTTGGCCTGAGGGAAATGCCAGACTCGTCGACGCTGGGGAGGCTCCCTGAGAATGGTCAGAGAGATGTCCACTTTAACAAGCACATGATCAGATGAGCCGATTGGAGCAGAAGAAGAGCAGCAGACATTTTCAGGGAAGTTAGTCATAACCAAGTCCAGAAGAGATGATGCTCCGTTGACTGAGATCCGGGTCGGGAAATTGACAGATTGTGTCAGTCCCAGTGAGTCGCAGAAGTCCTTTGCTGAGGAGCCATGGCTGGTGAGAGAGGTACCCACACCCAGCCAACTGGCATGGTGACAATTGACATCACCACATATGAGGAAGAGAGAGTTTGGATGAGTAGATAGAAGTTGGTCCATATTATCAGCAGCGAGATGTAGATGGAGTCATCACTGTTTGGTGGACGGTACAGCACACATATAAACAAGAGGTGGGAGCGAAGGGGAAGCCGTAGCCAGAGGTATGAGGGTGAGGTGGAGAGAGGGCAGTGCAGGGCGAGTGAGGAAGAGAGTTTTTGATAAAGATAGCAACCCCACCTCCAGGGCGAGGCTCAGGTCTATCATACCGGAGGAGGGAGTAACTCAGAGAGATACTAAGGAATCAGGGACATCATGAAGGAGGGAAGTTTCTGTTAAGCAGATCACGTCTGGTTTGTCAGAAGCAACCTGTATGGAGAGATTTTATTTATTTATTTATTTGTATACAGAGTTGAGGCTCGTGAAAGAGCTAACATTTATCAAAGAAACAAATCAAACAAACAAGCAAACAAAGTATATAAAAAGGGGAGCGGTCGACAAGATGGGGAGAGAAGGGGAGGAAGCACACAAACACAACATTTGAGAGCAGGGACATCGGGAGATGTGTGGGAGGGAGAGGGCCTGGGGGGAGGCAGGATAGGTATAAAACGCAAGGACACCAAGGACTTCCAGGAAAGAAGACAAAAGTCACCTCAAAAAAGTGGATTTGGGGTGAAATTAGCGGGGGTAGAAAAGATCAAGGTTTTGGTTTGGGGTAGATAAGAGATGGTGGTGAACAGCCGTTTTAAAGACCTGGAGGGAGGAGTGGGATTGAAGAGAGTGAGGGAGTTTGTTCCAGAGGCGGGAGAAAAGAGGAATGAAGGAGTGAAGGTGAGCAGAGAGTCTTGATTTTGGCAGTTTAACCATAAGAGGGTTGCAGGCAGATCTTGTGCGACCTGTTGGAATATTTGCGGGAGAGAGCCCAGAGAGAGCTGGGGGAGCAAGGCCGGAGAGGAGTCGGTAGAAGACGGAAAGACCACCAACCTGCCTGCGGTGAGTGAATGAAAGGCCCTCGGAGATAGCGTCATCGCGGGAGATTCCAATGATTCTGAACGCTTTGGTTTCAACAGCGTGAAGACGAGCTAGGTGTGAGGCAGGAGCACCAGCCCAAAGGGGAGAGCAGTATTCCATTGAGCTGCGGATGAAAGCCTTGTTTGTGGTGAGGAGCTCAGGTGTGCCAAGGAAGGACTTCGCACGACAGAGGATGCCCAGTCGGCGACTGGCTTTGGAGGTCAGCTTGGAAATGTGGTTTTCCCAGGAAAGATCATGGCAGATAGTGAGTCCCAAAAGCTTGAGTGACAGAACTTCTTGGAGAGGATTATTCAGAAAGTAGTTTAATTATAACAGATTATCAGTTAAGTTTGAACGAAGGCCCCGGATGTTTGAGGTCCATACCGTTAATGAAGAGGAAGGGGGAGCATCGGATACAGAACAGGGGGGAGGAGGGGTAGGGTAAGATGTGGAAGAGGAGGAAGAGGTAGGGAGAGCTGTTGAAGGTGTGTCAGATATTTCAGAATAGCTCTGAGAAACGGAAGGATGGGGCGGACAAAAGGTTTGATGGTGATTGGGTGAGGCACAATGAGGTGTTATTTGAGGAGGGAGAAGAGCGAAGCAGAAGGTTGGGGGAGATGGAGGTGAGAGTTGGAAGGGGGAAGAAGCGGGGAGGATGCTTTGAGGAGGAGGGGTGAGAGGGAGGCAAATGGAGAAGAAATGAGGGTGGGGAGATTTGAAGGGGAGGGACGAGGGGGGAGTTTATGAGGGGAGGGGTTAGGGGGGAGTTTTGGAGGGAAGGAACAAGGGGAGGGATTCGAAAGGGATGGGAGATGGAAGAGATTTGGAGGGGAGGGGTGAGGGGGGAGTCTAGGAGGGGAGGGGCGAGGGGGGGGTCTTGGAGGGGAGGGGTGTGGGGGGAGTTTAGGAGGGAAGGGGCAAGGGGGGAGATTTGAAAGGGATGGGTGATGGGGAGGATTTGGAGGGGAGGGGCAAGGGGGAAGATTTGAAAGGGATGGGTGATGGGGAAGATTTGGAGGGGAGGGGTGATGGGGAAGTTTTGGAGGGGAGGGGTGATGGGGAAGTTTTGGAGGGGAGGGGTGATGGGGAAGATTTGGAGGGGAGGGGTGAGATTGGATTTTGGAAAGTGTCCGAATAATGGGAAACAAACAATTATTGCAAAATGAGTTTCTTGTGACCTTTGAGTTAAAAATACGTTGAAGGACGCTGGATGGGGGGTGGAGTGCAGGAGAGTTTAGGGAATGTATGAAAGAGGCACTGTAAGAGATGGAATTTTTTTTTGGGATGAATAGATTTGGTGAGCAAGTCGAAAGCAACCTTTTAAAGAAGAAGAAGAAAAAGGTGTTATAATATACGACAGAATACAGAACTTGAGGGGAAAGTTTAAACATTTTAAAGTTTAACAGTGAAAACTATCTGGGGAAATGGGGGAGAAACACGTGGTCTAAGAACGAACGAACGAATAAGAACAACGAATAAACGAATAAGAACAACGAATAAGAACAGGGAAGGAAATGTTTTTTTTGGTTTTCCTTTGTTTTTTGAGTTGAGATTTTTAACAAGGAAGTAGGCTATGGGGTGAAAAGACTGGGAAAAACAGAGAACTAAAGTTATTGGAGCACAAAAGACGGCCCGCTGAGAGAAAAACAAAGCCTCAAGGTCGGACACGGTACAAGGCCTGAAATGACATGACACAAATTAACACGATTTTCTATACAGGTATGAAAGATTTACACCGAGAATCTTCCTAGGGACACACTATTACTATAGGTACAAACACCATGAAATAAATACAGTTTTAACGAAAATACAAATGGGAACAATTACTTAACTTCGATTTCGATGGAGAGCGTGGACAGCTGCGAATAAACGAAACCTCGCCGGCAAGACCGGAAGCGGGGACCCTTTAAGGGTCTTTTGGATATTTTGGGTCTCTGGGGTCGTCGTGGTCTTTTTGGTGTTTGGGTCTTTGATGTATTTTGAGTCTTTGGGGTATTTTGTGTCTTTGGGGTCTTTTGGGTCTTCTGGATATTTAAGGGTCTTTCGGGTCTTTTGGGTCTTTGGGATATTTAAGGGTCTTTGGGGTTTTTTGGGTCATTGTGGTATTTTGTGTATTAAGGTTATTTGATGTATTTTGGGTCTTTGGGGGTAATTTGGGTCTTTGGGTTCCACTGGGTCCTCAGGATCTTTGGGGTCTTTTTGGTGTTTTGGATTGTTTGTTTTTGTGGGGTTGTTGAGGGTTTTCGGGGTATTTTTGGTTTTCAGGGACTTTTTGGTCTTTCTGGGTCTTTTCGATTTTTTTTGGTCTTTGGGGTGTTTTGGGTCTTTTGGATATTTTGGGTCTCTGGGGTCGTCGTGGTCTTTTTGGTGTTTGGGTCTTTGATGTATTTTGAGTCTTTGGGGTATTTTGGGTCTTTGGGGTCTTCAGGGTCTTTTCGGTCTTCAAGGGTCTTTGGGATATTTTGGGTCCTTGAGGTATTTAAGGGTCTTTGGGGTATATTTAGTCTTCAGGGTCTTTTTGGTCTTCTAGGTATGTAAGGGTCTTTGGGGTCTTTGGATCTTCAGGGTATTTTGGGTCTTCAGGGTCTTTGGGTCTTTGTGGTCTTTTGGGTCATTGAGGGTATTGGGGTCTTTGCAGTGTTTTTGGTCTTTGGGGTCTTTATGGGTCTTTCAGGGTCTTGGGGTATTTTCAGTGTTTTGGGTCTTCTGTGTCTTTATGAGTCTTTGGGGAATTTTGGGTCTTCAGGGCCTTTTGGTTTATTGTTTTCTTTTGGGTCATTAAGGGTCTTGCAGTATTTGGGGTATTTGGGGGTCTTTGGGGATATTTTGGGTCTTTTCGATATTTAAGGGTCTTTGGGGTCTTTTTGGGTCTTTGCGATATTTAAGGGTCTTGTTTTTTTTGGGGTCTTCTTGGTATTTTGGGTCTTCAAGGGTATTTGGTGTATTTTGGGTCTTTGCGTCTTTTGGGTTTTCAGGGTCTTGGGATCTTTTCAGTCTTTTGGGTCTTCGGGGTCTTTATGGGTCTTTGGAGTCTTCAGTGTCTTTTGGGTTTTTGTGGTCTTTTGGGTATTTAAGAGTCTTTGGAGTCTTTTGGGTCTTTGGGGTGTTTTGGGTGTTTGTGGTCCATTGGGTCTTCAAGGACCTTTCTGTGTTTGGGGTATTTTGGGTCTTGAGAGTCCTTGGGGTCTTCTGGGTCTTATGGCTATTTTGGGTCTTGAGGGGATTTAGGGTCTTCAGAGTCCTTGGGGTACTCTGGGTCCTTGGGGACTTCTGGGTCTTCATGGTCTTTACCAGTCTTCAGGGTATTTTGGGTGTTTGGGGTCCATTGGGTATTCGGCGTCTTCTGGATCCTTGAGGTCTTTTGGGTCCTCAGAGTCTTTTGGATCTTTAGGTCTTACCAAAATTTTGGGTCTACGGGTATTTTTGGGTCTTTGGGGTCCATTGGGTCTTTTCAGTCTTTTGTGTCTGGGATCTTTTGGGTCTTACCAAAATTTTGGGTCTTTGGGGTATTTTGGGTGTTTGGGGTCCATTGAGTCTTTTCGGTCTTCAGGGTATTTTGGATCTTCAAAGTCCTTGGGGGTCTTCTGAGTCCTTGGGGTCTTTTTGGTCCTCTTTGTCATTTGGGTCCTTGGGGTTGGTTGGGTCTTTTGGATCCTTAGGGTCTTCAGGGTCTTTTGGGTCTTTGGGGTATTTTGGGTGTTTGGGGTATTTTGGGTTTCCTGGGTATTTTGGGTCTTCAGAGTCCTTGGGGTCTTCTGGGTCCTTGGGGTCATTTGGGTCCTCAGAGTCTTTTAGGTCTTTCAACCGATGGACACACAGTCGTGTTCAAAGATTGCCCATTTAAACCGCCCCACTCAAATCCCTCCTAAAGCACTACTCAAAGCCTTGAAAACCTACTCTTATGAAGGGGGACAGACACGGACACACACACACACACACACACACACACACACACACACACACACACACACACACACACACACACACACACACACACACACACACATACACACACAAACACACACACACACACACGCACACATTGTGTTTTAAATGGTCGTTGTTTTTGACCAAGGGAGGGGCGAGGGTAATTCCTGAGGGTAATCCCCGTTAAAGTATATCCCGAGGGTTATCCCGAGGGTTATCCCCGCCCCTTCTTCGCGAAATTCCAGGGACATGCAGATGAAAGTTTTAACGCGTCATTAACGAATGCGTGACGTCGTGTGAAGGGGTGGGTCCGACCCGGGGAATCACATCTCGTTAAAAACATCAACATACAGGAGCAAAGGAAACGATTTTGTAAATTACAATATGTAACATAATATTTACTTCACCATACAGGTTAGAGTGTTACCATATCCACAATGTAACAGTAAAAATAACATTGAAACGTGTAATTGGACCCGTAGTCTAGGGCGATTAGTAATTTCGTGTTTTTTGTTTGTTAAAATTGATTTAGCAATGGATTCTGCTTCAGAATATTATAGAGATGTAAAAAAAATAGGGTTCCATTTTTTCTTTTACGTCTAATAGGTAGTAATTCGAAGAAATCCAAGATGGCCGCCATAAAATTTGGAAAATACACTTTTGTGCATATCTTTGTATCTAGATATCATATAAACATGAATAATATGTCCTTTTATATGTTTTCAGACCCAAGGAAGCCATATCTGCCATTGTTTTTACAGAAAAATGCAAGGAAATTAAAATAGTGGGCAATATACCAGCCAAAATGGGGTCGGCCGTCGTGAAATCGGATCGTATAATTTCCCAATTAGAATCGATTCAATAAACAATCTTCACTGATAACATTTATTTTGAATACACACACACGCACACGCACACACACACACACACACGCACACACATACACACACACCTAAACATAAACGATGAATGAACATAAACGATCACATAAACGAATGCCTCATTCATCCTCATCCATATCTATCACACGCGGTTCATTGATGTTTGCTTTGTTGTTACAACTGTAACCCACACACCCACAAACTTCAGTACAAGGAATATTGTTATTGCGACAGCTACATCTTCCCATACACCCTTTCTTGCACCCACAGTTCACGAGATTCATTATTGCTTCTGGGGCTGGAGGATTCAGGCATCGACTTGGGGCATAAACCCCATCATCCGAAAGTAACTGCCAACCATACTCGACAGGTGATGGAAGGGACGGATGGCTTTCTGCTGCCTTTCTCCATATCATTGCGATATAATGTGCTCGCTGAACGTGTAACTTTAGCGAACCAGTGGTAGGTGGAAGACTCTCTCCCTCAGCAGCACGGTTGGAGAATAAGAACCAGCGAAGCTCGTTTACTTTCGTGTGAACTTTAGACTTGTACAGCAGACAGACGAAGCGTTCCAGCTGGGAACACACTTCTGGTGACGGATCAGTTTGTCCCAAAGACTCCAGAGCCTCCCATATCTTGTTGTCACATGTCATGAAGACCTTAAAGCACCAGTCCTTGCTCCTGCCAGCGAACCTTCCAGACATGTCACTTCCCGTGAATGCGTGGAATCCAAGTATTGCAGACGCACGTTTCTCTCCTAGCATGCCATGAATAGGTTGGACTGCAATGCTCCTCCTCAACTTTCCCTTCCCAGTGAGAAACCTCGTAGCAGGTGGTAGATCGTGAAATCTCTGAATCAGTAGGAGGAAGATATCGGTATCTGGCGAATCAATGATAACTTCTGCATCTTTGTCGACTGTGAGAGCATGCAGAATTAAGAGTGTATCGGCCTCTTCTTGGCTGTGCGTGAGTAGACTGTCTGGAACTTCAGTGTTGCCCGTGGTCTTAGTTCCTGATGTCACCATGAACTTCTTCAACTTGTTTGGATGAGCCTTGCTGTAAGATAGACACTTCACAGCCAAGTACTCTGTAAGCTCTGCCTTGGTCTTCACATTGGAAAGGAAATCTTTGAGTGAAATCTTCTGGATCAATGTACTATCCCTGACGTGATAGTATGTTGATTTCCCCTTTGTCCTCTTTAGGCGCATTTTGTCTTTCAGTGAGTTATCGATGTATCGGTCGAATACCAACCTCACGTCATCATAATGCACGGCAATATTTTCGAGGCGTTCAATGAACGATTGAGCAAAGTCACTGCATGTAATCATTTGTTCTGTTTTGGAGATCCCGTTAACAAGAGCCATGCCATCAATGATTATCACTCTATGGCGAGAAGTAGTCTCGTTTTCATTGATCACTCCTGATCTTGTGGTTGTGTCTGGGTTTTGGCTGATCTGAGAGGGTTCCTGCAAATTTTGGCTTGAGATTTCATAGTCAGTTGATGGGTCATTAGTTTCTTCCCCAGCGTGTGCTGCTGCATCATTCAAAGCGGCAATTCCCGCGTCTTGATGCTCATTGATTTCTGTCGAAATAGGTTCTCCTGGTGGATCATGTACATCCTGCTCTTCAGGCTCAGCCAGATGCTCAAGTTGACGAAGGATTTTTGCCTTGTCGTATGCCAACAAGAGGGATCCATCAGATGCAAATAAAGAACGTGGAACGATGCCAAATTCATAGGTGCCAATACATTCTTTCAGGTCGAGCTCTGGTCGGCTCCGTGAGATAACGATGAACCTCTGCAACAATCCTCGCTCTTCTTTGACTTTGATCAGCTTGTCGCCCGATCTCACTTCTGTTGTGGCATTCGAACTCTTGAATGTTCGAAGTTTTCTTTTCGTCATTTTGTCCCACACAGAAAGTTTTCCCTCAGCTAAACGATCTGTGGCAAATTGCTGGAACATCTGTTGTCCGATCTCGTCGCGCTCTAAGATGTCGCTGGACACTTTTTCATTCATGACTTCTTTGGTGAGCAGGTTGTAGACCTCGTCTACTTCCTCTTCCATAAATGGATCGCCATGTTCACGGAACACCCTAGAAAGCTTGGAGGCATGGCTCATCACCCGGGAAAGCTTTCCCCCCGTGATTTCGTGGTGTTGTTTTCTGCTCTGGTTTTCACCAAGACCATATCCCTCCGCAAACTCGTGCAGTGACTTTGACAGCTCAGGTGCAATGAGGAAGAACTTGTCAAGCGCCTTCTCATTTTGAGTTATCCCTACGATTCCTCCAATCACCTTCAGTGTACGGTTTTCTTGCTCAATGCCATGGTCTGGGGCTATTGATGTGAAGCCTGCCAATCCTTTTGTCACACAGAAGTTCCCTTTCATGAATTCCCTCCACAGTTCTGGGTGCTGCTTTTCAGTCTCCTGCATTGTTGAAATGTAGAGAGGGAGCAACCGAGCATAGTTTAGATGATCGTGAGCGCCTTTGCCTCTTGGAAGGCAAATCCAACTGAAGGCAATCTCAGTTCCTTCCACCAAGCTCGAAACAAGTGTGTTTCTACCCTCAGGAGTGCCAGGAAGCACTATCTCTCCACACTCAAGTTTGAACTCTCAAACCTGTCTCCTTCCTCCAAATCCTGGTGGCGTCTGGTCAAATCCGTTTCTGGTGTTTGTTCCCCCTCCATCCCCTCCCTTACCTCAAATGGCTACACAGTTGACACCGCACGTGACAAAGCCGAATGCCTCAACTCTGTGTTTGCCTCAAAATCTTGTGTCCCAAACCCATCTCTCTCTGTTCCCACCTTTCCCAGTCGAACCCAACTGCTCCTGGACTCTGTGTCCTTCTCTCCTGACAAGGTGGAGAAGTTTTTATCAAACCTCGACTCTGATTCTGCAACTGGCCCAGATGGCATCAGCCCTCGGGTCCTAAAATCCTGCTCTGCCGCTCTATCTCACCCTCTCTCTGTTCTTTTCACCCTCTCTTTTGCTCAAGGTCATCTGCCAGCATCTTGGAAATCAGCAAACATTACCGCTTTACACAAAAAAGGTGCAAAAACAGATCCTTGCAACTACAGACCAATCAGCCTGCTCCCAATTATCAGCAAAGTCATGGAATCCATCATTGCTTCAGATATCAAATCCTTCCTCTTCTCCAATGGCTTGATCTCTGATCATCAATTTGGATTCAGACCAGGTCATTCTACTCTGGACATGTTGCTTCTGCTGTCTCAACAATGGATGGAGGTCCTCAATGCCAAACAGGAAATCAGAGCTGTCTCACTTGACATATCACGTGCCTTCGATACAGTCTGGCACCCAGCTCTGCTCACCAAACTCACCTCCTATGGTATTCAGGGAAATCTCCACTCATGGCTTGCGGATTTCCTCTCTGGTCGTAGGCAACGTGTGGCCCTGAATGGATTTCTCTCATCTTCCCTTCCTGTTCTGGCTGGAGTTCCCCAAGGCAGTGTTCTGGGCCCTGTGCTATTTCTGGTCTTCATCAATGACCTCTCCGACTCTCTGGAAAATCCTCTCTATCTCTTTGCTGATGACTCCACTCTCTGCCGCTCCATTCCTCATCCCTCAGATCGGCAGTCTGCAGCCTCCTCACTCTCTGCAGACCTGGACAAAATCACAGACTGGTCAAACAAGTGGAACATGTCTTTCAATCCTGACAAATCTCACACTCTTACAATGTCTCTCCGAAAGGACCGACTGGACAACCCTCCCATCTACTTTCTCAACAATCCTCTCCAAGAAGTTCTGTCGCTCAAGCTTTTGGGTCTCACTATCTGCCATGATCTTTCTTGGGAAAACCACATTTCCAAGCTGGCCTCCAAAGCCAGTCGCCGACTGGGCATCCTCCGTCGTGCGAAGTCCTTCCTTGGCACACCTGAGCTCCTCACCACATACAAGGCTTTCATCCGCAGCTCAATGGAATACTGTTCCCCCCTCTGGGCTGGTGCTCCTGCCTCACACCTTGCTCGGCTTCACGCTGTTGAGGCCAAAGCTTTCAGAATCATTGGAATCTCCTGCGATGTAGTCAACTCCGAGGGCCTTTCACTCACTCACCGCAGGCAGGTTGGTGGTCTTTCTGTCTTCTACCGACTCCTCTCTGGCCTTGCTCCCCCAGCTCTCTCTGTGCTCTGTCCCCCAAATATTCCTTCAGGTCGCACAAGATCTGCCTGCAACCCTCTTATGGTTAAACTGCCAAAGTCTAGGCTCTCTGCTCACCTTCACTCTTTCATTCCCCTTTTCTCCCGCCTCTGGAACAAACTCCCCCACTCCATTCAATCCCACTCCTCCCTCCAGGTCTTTAAAACAGCTGTTCACCACCATCTCTTATCTTCCCCCATCGAAAACCTTGATCTTTTCTACCCCCGGTAATTCACCCCAGAGTCCTTGCAGCGTTCATATGTTTTATTCCTCTCCCACTTCCCCCCAAGTCCTCCCGATGTCCCTGCTCTCAAATGTTGTGTTTGTGTCCTTCCCCCTCTCTCCCCATCTTGTCTGCCGCTCCCCTTGTTTTTTTGTGTTTTGTGTGTCGGTTTGTCTTTTTTGTGATTATTGTTAGCTCTTTCACGAGCCTCGATCTTGTATACAAAAAAAAAAAAAAAAAAAAAAAAAAAAAAAGTACTTCGTGAGAGACTCGATGCTCTCCATATGCAGCAGCAGATCACGTTGTCTTGTACTTCTAATGAACAGAAGGATAGTCTCAAACTGTTTCATGTAGTTCAGGATGAAGCGCTGTATCTTGTTTGTGCTGACCTCAAATTGTTCCAGTTTTTTGGTCATATCTCTGGACTCCATCATGGCCAATGTTTTTTTGAGAATGTCGCATAGATTCTTCTCTGGCTCCATGCTCCCGCTGATGTCTCTCTGATATGCCTCTCCCAGACGAACAGATGACTCGTTCAGATAGGCCCTTTCTTCAGGTCCCATTGCCAGGAATCTCTGGAAGTACAGGTTGTACAAAGCGATCAGTGTTACCATGTGTGCCTCCAGAGCTCGATACAAGTGCCTCCCATTTAGTATTTGGCTCACTGTGGTTGGCGAGAAAATTCCAGCCTCGACCCATGCCTGATCAATTCCACTCCCTTCCATGTATTTTCCTAATGCAGCTAAGGCCCAAAACACAACATGTAGCTCACCAGGTCGGAAGAGGAATTGCTTCCTGATGTCCTCGCGTTCCACCCACAGCTTCATCGCCAGGTCGTATAGCTGCAAATCGAGAGTCATGACTGTGATTGCCTCACTCCCCATAACACGAGTTGTGATGTTGTGAGCTCTCATCAGACCCGTGTACAGTGTATCATAGTCTGTAGGAGGCGACCTTATCAACGGAGGAACGAGAGCAACATTGGTCTTCTCACTGGACGAAGATAGCAAGGAATTGAAGGCTCCCCACGTCCCCGGAGCTGTGAGTTTGACGTCAACTTCTCCTTCTTCCTCGAAGTTCAGGCATCCAATCATCCAGGTCATATCGGTTTTCTTGTTCTTGTCTGTCTCGGGTTTTGATGTGAGCAGCTTGCAGTCGCTCTTTCTCTTCTCGGGTGCTGGCTTCTTGCAGGTCAACGTTTTACAGCCAACTGCATCATGTATCGTTTGAGCTTTTGATGACCGGTCAAGTTCAATTGGTGGTATCATGGGTGATTTCTCCGGTGATACAGGCTGGTAGATCGCAATTGCTGTACCATGAAGGGTATTCATCCCGCAAGGAGTTGACTCTAGAAAATCGATGTTGTCCATGGCAAACCAGACGAACGTGTCCTGAACCAACCATGGTGGTAGACAGATGCCTCCGGTGGACTCCATTTGCTTCAGTACGGAGTTGGCAATGCTGGTCTCAATCTCCATGACCTTTTTGTAGGAGATGGCGAGGTCCAGATGTGCAAGTTTCTCTACAAGCGCCTTGGATCGTGTGTTTTTGTGTATGTCGAGAGCTAAGCCCACACTCAATGGAGTTTCAAATCGTTGTTTGAATGATCCATCCTCGCTTCTTGGTTCGTACGATACCTGTCGGTCAGATTTATAAGCACCGACAAAGTGCTGCGCCAACAATGATGCACTCACACCAATGGAGTCCTCCCTGTTGCTATTTCCTACTTTCCTTGTTCCCATGACTGCATGCTTGCAGAAGATGTTGAGCATCGGGGGTGGCTTGTAATCAGCAAAGGTTCCATTAAATTTCCATGCTGGGGAAGATGCGATGTCTTTCCTCAATATTTTCGCAGCTCGCAAAAGTACTTTAAAATCGTCTTTGATGCTGTCTGCTGTAATTGTGCTTGATATCATGTGGTCTTTGAGCTTTGTGGAAAGAATCTGCTCTGGCTTTGTTTTGTTTGAGGGCCGGCTGAAATGAACATCGGCAATGTTGTCTAGGATCAATTGTTTCAGGTATGGCTTATAACTATGGTTGTCTGAGACCGGAAAGTCGTGCTCCTTAAGTAAATTGACATAGGTTACATGAATTTCATTCATATTCAGCACAGCATTTTCAGTAGTATCATTCAACGCAGTTTCAACAATTTCAATGAGTTCAAGGTCTGATAACACCTGACCAAAGTTAACATTGGTTGTTTCTGTTTGTTTTTCCGTCTTAACTATAGCACGTTTGGCCTTAACTACACATGGTAAATGATATTTCATGTCCTCAGCCATTGCTTGCAATGGGTCAGGCGAACTTATGACACTGTTCAGTCTCACTTTCAGATTGTCATTACTTGTTTCTTGGCCAATGTTTCTGATCTGGAGTCCCATGTTCTTTGTTGACACATTGTGTAGTTCACTTCCTCTGTCTTCCTGGCATATGACACATCTGAGCGCGTCAAATGTCTGTTCTCGGGAACACCTTCTGGATGTTGACGTGCTTTCCCCTAGATCACTAGAACTTGGTCGTCCTCTCTTTTTCAGTCGGATTTCTGCGGCACTGCCTGATGTTGTTCCTTTCTCAAACCTAGCCTTTGCTCGATCAATGTGCATCTTATTGGTAACATCTTTGTAACAAGCTTTATGGTAGCGGAGACCTTTTGCGAGCAATTCTTCAGCAGAGGAATATTGCAAACGTCTATTCAATGATGCAAACTTTGTTTCACCATACGTGTACTGTTCCTCAGCACCTGCCATCAGTTTCTCGACAGAGGAGAGTTTTGGTTTCGTTACAAAGGTTGTATAGTCTGTTTGCCCTATGGCCATTTGGCATACAAAACAAAGTCCGAAATCTACTGACTTCTCAATCTTCCTGGGTGGTGAGTCACTCATCTTGAAGGTAGGTGTAATTTTCTAGACACTCTTGAACTGTCGTCGGTCCTGCAAAGATAGATACTACTATTCAGATTCACATTTCGTCAACACAGTCAAAACCAGACCTTAACTAGATGGTGGAAACTTAATTAACCGATTTCATGCCGGCCGACCCCACTTTGGCTGGTATATGTCCACTATTTTATTTTCCTTGCATTTTTCTGTAAAAACAATGGCAGAAATGGCTTCCTTGGGTCTGAAAACATATAAAAGGACATATTATTCATGTTTATATGATATCTAGATACAAAGATATGCACAAAAGTGTATTTTCCAAATTTTATGGCGGCCATCTTGGATTTCTTCGAATTACTACCTATTAGACGTAAAAGAAAAAATGGAACCCTATTTTTTTTACATCTCTATAATATTCTGAAGCAGAATCCATTGCTAAATCAATTTTAACAAACAAAAAACACAAACAATATTGTTATGACATATGGGCCTGCACTACCGGTGAAGCCATGTTGGGCAGTGAGTAGAAGAGTCCGGACCGAAGTTGTACTACTCATACTTACCTGGCGAGGGTGACAGCATGATCACAAAGGATTTTTCGCAGTGTGCCGCCCTGTGGCGTTGGCAAAAACTGCATGCAAATCGGACCTGGCAGGAGTAATTCCCTGCCAGTGGATTAAGGGGTCTCACTCCTATTAAGAGGAGTGGTCCCACCGGTATGACCATGCATTGTGGCCCTCCGGGGGCATGATGCATGCGTTTGAATGACCATGCGCTTCCCCCTCGGGGTTGAGGCGCATGTGTATTGTTTTGGGGACAGCCTTGTTGACGATGTGCCTTGACCATGGGGTCAAGGTGCACGTCCAAGGCTGTTCAAATGTTTGAGTTTTTACCTTTTTTCACTGCAAAAAAGGCAGGCCTTCGTGCGGGCCCTAAATATGCACAAAGGTGGTTTACCCAGGACGAGATCTGGCCATTGCACTCTGGGCAGGTTGACTCCTGCGATTTCCCGAAATGGGGGAAACTCGATCGTACAATTTGTGGTAGTGGGGACTGCGTTCGCGCTCTCCCCTGATCTATCTATAATTCCAGTAATCTCTGTGTGTATGTATGTATGTATGTATGTATGTATGTATGTATGTCTGTGACCGCTGTTTCTCGACAACCACGGGTCCGATATACTTTAAACTTGCCAGGTATATTGCTGGGGACCCGAGGATGTGCCTTTTCAAGGTTTGAAATTAATCGGACAAGTAGTTACCGAGCTATGTCCAAAAAACGATTCAACCAATCAGAGAGCAGCGAGCTATCACGTGTGCCGAACGTGGCGAACAGACTCTGCCTCGGACGGCACATTTGAGAGCGTATTCATTTATTTCACGTTGGCAAACTATGTTGGCGTTAAACTATGTTTTAAAACTAATTAAAACTAATTTGCGATTCATCGTAACTGCGATTTGCGACCTTCCGGACAGTGAAGACTTCACTTCCGGCAGCCAATCACAGAACGAGCCGAGCCGAGCGCGTGCGCCATTACGGTTCGTAATTCGATTTCTTCCGGAGAAAATAATAATTTCTCGATTTCTTATGCGCATTATTTCTCCCAATTCAGTCAGAGCGAAGGGCGGAAGCGAAGAGCGTTGTTTTTTTTGTTTACGGGCGTACGGGCGTACGGGCGGGGTAGAGCGTACGGGTAGCGTTTTTTTTTTTTTTTGGCAAGGAACGGGCACCCACGTACGGGCATGCCCTAGTATTTAAAATCAACAGAAGATAAACGATTTTTAATATGGTTGAGATAATTTTTGGACGAGCTTGGAAAATTCCAAACGTATGTATCAGCCAATACAACCCAAACTTAGAAAAGCCCTCATTGCTTTGTCGTTGTTGTAATGGAAATTGTAACTTATTCAAGTCAGGAGACGACGATGGTTCATGAGCGAGCATGAGCGAGCGAGCTTCAATGACAAAGGACGGACGATAACCGAAACAGGCCCGGACTGGGGGGTCGGGGCCCACGTGGCTGGTGTCGGCCCCCGACATGCGGTGTACATGCCTATTTACAAAGGGCCCCAATGCGCTGCGTGAGCAGGCCTTTAAAAGCAAGCTGTACATAATTGTGTGTGGTGCTGGCCTGGAAATGTCAAAACGAAGGTTACTGACCTTGAAATGAGATGGAAAATAATGTATAATCAGTTATGAGGTTAGTTAGTTACACAATACCGAAAATTCGGTTCGATTCCGACAACTTTGAAAATTTGACCTTTGTGACCTTCAAATGTCAAAGGTCGAAGATTCTGAAATTTATTGGAAATCTTGTATATCATGATGTATGTGATAATATAAAAACATGTACGACATTTCACCCTAGCAGGAAGCGAACGATGTAATAAAACCATCAAAAATCGACTTTTCTAAATTTCGTGACCTTGTGACCTTGACCTTGGGGCGAAAATGAAAAATCGAGCTCCGTGGGGCTAGACACATGACATTGGCCTAACCAAATACCGAATCACCTGTCAGATTCCACCAAACCCCTTGGAGAAGATGTAGCTTGAACTTGATTACCCCCTAAAAAGACATGGTTTTTCGGGCGTGGCTCCGCCCACAATGGGCGCAATACGCCCACTCTAGACAGGACACAACTAGATCATGATATCAACCTCCCACCCAAGTTTCATCAAGATCGGATGATATCATCGGGTAGTTATGCTGCGGACAGACAGACACACACACAGACAGACACACACAGACAGACACACACACAGACAGACACACACACAGACAGACACACACCCATGACGAATATAGTGGTCACTCTGTTTGATAACTCGTGAACCAATTATATTATGCAAAAAATGTCTGCTTGATTAAATCGACCCCAAGGCTTCAGTTCCCTCGCCACACCAAGTCCTCATGACCTCATCCCACACCCGCCAATCCTCCACCGCCCCTTCCCAACTCTTCCCCCTTCCTCTCCAGTTCTTCCAAGCAAGTTTTCATTAATGGCATTAAGAGGTTAAAATTGAATTAAACTACGATTAATTAAGATTAAATAAATAATTCACAATCTCGCGAGATTCTGTCATCTCCCGATATGTGTTGGACGGACACAGTCTGCAAGCGAATCATATGTTCATTCAGTCTTGTAATCTTGTATTTGTGGATTCAGCTTTGGTCACGTGGGTTCTGATGACGTCAGTTCCGTTTTGTGAAGCGAAAATTCGCTTCTTCACGAATTCAAAATTAGATTCTTCTTCTTCACGTGAAAGAGCGGCGAAGCTTAATGAAGCTATTGCTGTTAAGACTCCAGCGAAGCATCCTGTGGAATCAATTTATAAAGTGATAATGAATATTTAGAGGGTGAAGGGATAATAGTGGTAAGTTGAATGCAAAGAGGTTTCATTTGAATTGCCGTGAATTTGGTTTCGCGCCTTTGTGGCTAGGCCTTGTCGACTTGTGCACATCACTTGTGTTTGCCGAAGGGGCACGTCGGTTTATATATTTAACTTTTGATTTTGCTATTGTATTTTCTATTCCAATTGTCTAGTATTTACCATTTTGTGCCTTATATTCCTTCCTTTTCATTTATTTCACAGTTGATCATGTGGAACCCTGTACCAGTGTACCATGGAGCATGACGATGTGTATTGAAATAAAAGTTCACGCATGCGCATTACAACCCGAACCCAACGAGTTGCCCTCTGAACTTACACCAGATAGATTCAAGATCAGTGAGTAGTGTTGACTGAGGTTTTGAGATCCAACCCGAGTCTTCAGCGAAGATGGACAGGAGAACTCGTTTTAGATTTGGAGTTTTACGCGAGCCCGGCAAAGCCGTCTCAAACAGTGTTTGTCTGTCTGTATGTATGTCCCTCACAAACGTACACCAATCAGAGCTGAGGATCTGGTCACATGACAGGGGTGATGTGACGTGAATGAATACGTCTGTGATGTCATTGCGGCGGCTGACTCCACGCACCGCCATTTTGATTTCTATGCCTTTCAGGCCGAACATATCGTCGAAGATGTCATGTATTACAATCGCCATGCTCTACCCTCACGTTTTTCATTCAGTGTGAAGCACAAACAAAGCGATTGTTAAAATGACAATCAAATATCGAAAGAATCTGCGTTACGGGTCTTACAATGACACAGTATGTGTGGGCCTTCGCCTTCATGCCTTACCTTCAGGCCGCTTTGGACAGATTAGCCCTGGTTTCTTAATACTGTAGTATCGTTTTTGTAATAATAATAATAATTACGTTATTAATGATAATTACATTAATAATAATAACGTTAATAATAATAATGATTACGTTGTAGGAGCTGTGCTCCCACGTAATCGGAAGAATGGACGCGACAAAAAGCTGGAATTCGTCCGAGTTTCTTTATTGAAACAAAACAACTCGGGTACTCTGAAAAGCCCGTTTATCGGGCAGCAATATATATACACATTATCCCGGAGCGTTTGCCCGGGAAAGGCGAGAGGGGGCGTGGCCAGGCGTCCTGGACGCGGCCTGGCAAGTCGAGGGCGGGCATGCCCAGGCATGTCCGGGCGTCCCGGACGCGGCCTGGCAAGTCGAGAGCGGGCATGCCCGGGCGTCCCGGACGAGGCCTGGCAAGTTGAGAGCGGGCCTGCCCGGGCGTCCTGGACGAGCCCGGCATGGTGATCGCTCCGCGTCCTTGGTAGGTGCAAGGCGATTGTGTAAACCCAGCGGTAGCCGCTACACACGTCCCCCCAGAATCGACTTGCACCAGCAGGGTCAATTTAAGGGGGGTCCTGATGACCCGGCCGAAGCGACCCCTGGCGGGTCGTGGGGGGGGGGGGGGGGGTGCGGTGTGGTGGTGGGCGGTCGAGTGGGGGGCACCGTGGACGGGGGGCGGCCTCGCCGCGGCCGAAGGGCCAACCGTGGCGGTTGGTCGATGTCCACGTGCGCCGGCTTGAGGCGGTCCACCGCAATCCGGTCCAACCTGCCGCCGATGTCGATGACGAACGACGTCGTCCCGTCGCAGGACCCGGAAGGGCCCGTCGTACGGCGGCCGGAGTAGCCCCCGATGTGCGTCATGATGCATAAAAACGTACTCCGCTGTGCGAAGCGCTGGGGGGACGTAGGACTGGGGGTCACCGTGGTGGGACGTTGGCACAGGGGCAAACCGTCGGGCGGCCTCCTGGAGGTCCGATCGCTGGTGAGCTGCGGACCAGGGACTGGTAGCGTCGGGCACGAATTCGCCCGGGACGCGTAGCGCCTGGCCGTAGACAAGCTCGGCGGTGGATGCCCGGAGGTCCTCCTTGGGGGGCCGTGCGGAGGCCCAATAGGACCCACGGCAGCCGGTCGGCCCAACCGCCGTCCTGAAGGCCGGCCATGAGCGCGGCCTTCATGGAGCGGTGGAATCGCTCGCACAACCCGTTGGCTTGGGGGTGGTAGGCCGTAGTACGGTGGAGCTTGACCCCCAGGTTGCGGGCGACCGCGCCCCACAGCTCGGAGGTGAACTGCGGTCCGCGGTCCGACGAGATGTCCGCCGGTGCGCCGAAGCGGGCGACCCAGGTGGCGATGAAAGCCTGCGCCACGTCGGCGGTGGTGGTGGAGATGAGGGGAACGGCCTCCGGCCACCTGGTGGTCCTGTCCACCATGGTGAGCAGGTGTGTGAACCCCCGTGATGGGGGGAGGGGGCCCACCAGGTCCACGTTGACGTGGTCGAAACGTCGTTCGGGCACGGTGAAAGGTGCCAGCGGGGCCTGGGTGTGTCGGTGGACCTTGGCCTGTTGGCAGGCTGTGCAGGTGCTGGTCCAATCGCGGACGTCCCGTCGAAGGCCATGCCAGACGAATCGCGCCGACACCAGCTTCTGGGAAGCTTTCCGGCCCGGGTGGGAAAGGCCGTGGAGGGAGGCGAAGATGCGGCGTTGCCAGGTAACGGGCACAATGGGGCGAGGCTGGCCTTGGGAGACGTCGCAGAGCAGTACAGTGTCCGCGAAGGGGATGTCGGCCAGGCGGAGGCCCGTGTCCGCCGCCCGGAGGGCTTGCACCGTGGTGTCGGTGGTTTGGTCCGCCGCCATAAGCACGAAGTCCACGCCGAGGTGGACCGCGTTCGCGCTGGCCCGAGAAAGACAGTCGGCCACGGCGTTGTCTTTGCCGGCGACGTGCCGGATGTCCGTGGTAAACTCCGACACGGCGGAGAGGTGGCGCTGTTGGCGGGCCGACCACGGCTCCGTGACCTTGGCCATTGCGTAAACCAACGGCTTGTGGTCGACGAACGCCGTGAAGGGTCGGCCCTCCAGGAGGTGGCGGAAATGGCGAATGGCCAGGTGTAGACCGAGGAGCTCACGGTCAAACGTGCTATATATGAGATCGTTCGGCCGGAGCTGCCGGCTGAAAAAAGCGAGTGGCTGCCAAACCCCGTTCACCCATTTCTCATGTACGGCGCCCACCGCGTAGTCGGAGGCATCTGTGGTGAGGGCGATGGGAGCGTTGAGCACCGGGTGAGCGAGCAGTGTTGCGTCGGCGAGGGCCCGCTTTGAGCTTTTGAAGGCCGCGTCCATTGCTGCGGACCAGACGATGTCGTGCTTGGCCGGCTTGCCCCGGAGGGCTTCGTAGAGGGGCCGCATGAGTTGAGCAGCGCGGGGCACGAAGCGGTGATAGAAATTCACCATTCCCAGGAATTCCTGCAGGGCCTTTATGGAGCGGGGACGCGGAAACGTGGTGATGGCCTCGACCTTGGTTGGCAGCGGCACGGCCCCGTTCTTGGTGATGTGGTGGCCCAAAAAATCAACGGCCGTCGTGCCGAAGTGGCATTTGGCCGGGTTGACGATGAGGCCGTGCTCGCTGAGGCGCCCGAACAGTGTTCGGAGGTGGAGGAGGTGCTCAGCCCGGGACGTGCTGGCGACGAGGATGTCGTCCAGGTAAACGAAGAGGAACGGCAGGTCACGCAGCACGCCGTCCATCAAGCGCTGGAACGCCTGAGCCGCGTTCTTGAGGCCAAACGGCATCCGCAGGAATTCGAACAAGCCGAACGGCGTGATGACGGCCGTTTTAGGGACGTCGGCCGCCCTGACAGGTACCTGGTGATATCCCCGTATGAGATCGATTTTTGAAAAAATGACCCGTCGTACCAGACGGGCGGAGAAGTCTTGGATGTGCGGGATCGGATACCTGTCGGGGGTGGTAGCGTCATTAAGGCGGCGGTAGTCGCCACATGGGCGCCAGCCGCCCCCTGGTTTTGGGACGATGTGTAGTGGCGAAGCCCACACGCTATCGGAGCGCCGCACGATGCCGAGGTGTTCCAAAGCGTCGAACTCGGCTTTGGCCACGGCGAGCTTGGCTGGGTCGAGGCGGCGGGCTCTGGCGTAGACCGGCGGGCCCGTGGTTGGTATGTGGTGCTCGATCCCATGTCGTACTGCGACGGCCGAAAACGTCGGCCGCGTGAGGGCCGGGAACTCCGTGAGCAGGCGAGCAAACCTGTTCGCCACCGGGAGGGCGCATGCCAGCTCGGTCGGAGCGGAGCTGCTCAATGTGCATACCAGGGAGCTGAAGGTCTCGGCGTTGATGAGGCGACGCCGTTGGACGTCCACCAGCAGTCCGTGTGCGCAGAGGAAGTCGGCGCCTAGCAGAGCCATGGACACGCTTGCGGTTACAAAAGTCCAATTAAAGCGTTGGCCGCCGAAGCAGAGGGTGACGTTGCGCGGGCCGAAGGTGCGGATGGCCGATCCGTTGGCCACAACCAAGGAGGGGCCGCAAACCGCGGACTGCCTGTCCTGATCGGAGGCGGGTATGACGCTCAGTTGGGCGCCGGTGTCGCACAGGATGCGCCGTCCGGACCCTTTGTCCGTGATGAAAAGTAAGTTGCCCGTGTGGCCGGCGCTCATGGCTGGTAATGAACGCCGGCCCGGCTGTTTCCTGGCCTGCCGAAGGTGCACGGGGGTCGGCATGTCCGGGCCTTCTGTCCGAACCTGGCATGATAGTAACACCACGCTTGGTCAGGTGGAGGCCCCGGTCGTCGTGCTGGAGGTGGTCGGCTCGGCGTAGCGGCCGCCATTTGCGTCGGCAGTTCGGTCGTCGACCGTGCCGGGTGCTCGGGCGCCATGGGCGTTGCGTCGGACGGCGGTGGGCCCCAGGTCGCTGCTGCAATGCGTTGGCCTGCTGCGGAGATCTTGTCGGCTTCCCTGGCGAGGGCGCGGGGATCCGTGATCGTCGTGCTCGCCAGGGCGAGGCGTACCGGGCTAGGCAGCTGATGGAGGAACAGCTCCCGGAACAGGAATGCCGGAGAGTGCTCGCCGAGCAGCGAAAGCATGTAGTCCATTCGCTCGGACGGGGGCGTGTCGCCGAGCTCGGGCAGGTCGAGCAGGCGCCGTGCGCGTTCCACCGATGAGAGGGCGAAAGCGTCGAGGAGGAGCTTTTTAATCGCGCCGTATTTGTCAGCGGCTGGCGGGCTCTCGAGGAGGCTCAGGGCGCGGGCCGCGGTGGCTGAGCCGAGCGCTGCTACCACATGGTGGAAGCGGGTGTCGTCGGCCGTGATGCCTCGCAGGGCGAACAGGGAGTCCGCCTGGGCGAACCAAACCGCCGCGTGAGCCTCCCAGAAGGTAGGCAGTTTGAGGGCAACTGCCGTGTCCATGTCGGTAGGTCACCAATGTAGGAGCTGTGCTCCCACGTAATCGGAAGAATGGACGCGACAAAAAGCTGGAATTCGTCCGAGTTTCTTTATTGAAACAAAACAACTCGGGTACTCTGAAAAGCCCGTTTATCGGGCAGCAATATATATACACATTATCCCGGAGCATTTGCCCGGGAAAGGCGAGAGGGGGCGTGGCCGGGCGTCCTGGACGCGGCCTGGCAAGTCGAGGGCGGGCATGCCTGGGCGTGCCCGGGCGTCCCAGACGAGGCCTGGCAAGTTGAAAGCGGGCCTGCCCGGGCGTCCTGGACGAGCCCGGCATGGTGATCGCTCCGCGTCCTTGGTAGGTGCAAGGCGATTGTGTAAACCCAGCGGTAGCCGCTACAACGTTAATAATGATGATATAGTAAATATAATCATACCTGGTGTTGGCCTCATGGTTAGGGTGGTGGGCTTGGGATCCTATGGTCCTGAGTTTGAGTCAGTTTTGACCAGGGAGCTGCATCATGAAGCAGCGGGTACGGAGCGTCTCCGCATCACATCTCTTGTTGCCATTAAGTCATGCAAAGAATAGTTCTCGCTTGCTTTGTCCATTTATCGACGTGAATAATGAAAATAGTTTTGTCAGTCTCATGTTTTTCTTGACTCTGCACTACCTGGGTCCTTGATTAATATGGTACCATTTTCAACTTTGTACGACCTGTGGTTTGGGAGGAGATACAAAAATGACACACAGACATCTTGTCATCGAGATAAAACACCGATGTCTGTGCTTGCCCAATGTTCTCGGACCCACATTCCCACCGACAATGATTTTAAGTTGATAAACTGTTCGATTGTATTAATGTAGTGCCGATGTCACACATTTGATGGGTCAAATTGGCCTCCTCCAGCATCCAAGTTCCTTGTGAATCTATTTAATACATAAGCTGTGATTAAACCCCCGGGAGCAAACGCTTCCGGATGTCAAAGGTCCCAATACCAGTGGACGGACACATATTGCATACTCATCCACAAGAAGCAGACGCTTACTTAACTTGACCATTTTTTAATATCGTATGAATAATGAAAATGTTTTTGTTGAAATGAATTTTTTTTGACCTGCATTACCCAGCTCTTTGGTGGTTAATATGGTACCTGCTTCAACTTTGTGCGACCAGTTGTTTTGGAGGAGATGCAAAACTGACACATTGGATCTTATTGCATAGATATACCATATACACATCAGTCTTTTGGGACCGTCACTGGTAACATGTGACCCAGCGCTACCTAAACAGACACCGCTCACAGGCGTTGCTGGTAGGGAGAGTGACTGTGACTCCCTGCCACGACGAAAAACAACACCTGGCAACGATCCTCCAGAGCCAGCAGGAAGGTGTGTGGAATTCGTGCCGGACATTAAAGGTCCATCTGGGAACAAGCTGTCCTGTTGGCCATCCAGTACGGGGATGGTGTGTCCTACAAAACAACTAATGGGGATAGGAAAATTTATTTTTCCGCCTGGCCTCAAATTTCCGGTACCCTCTCTTTCACAGTGATCCCATGAAGAGGTTTCCTTGTTTCAGGAGATGAAGGTTTTGGCAGTTTTCCTCTTCTTTTTATTTGTAGCCCTTTGCATTCAGTGGCCCTCAGCCTTGTTAAGGGTGAATTTCAATGATTTTTTAAAATATATGTATATATACCACAGTTGTGGCCAAAAATATTGGCACCCTTGCACTTTTTTCAAATAATGCACCATTTCTTGCAGAATATTGTCAAAATTAAAAAATATTTTGGTATCCACATATGTATTTCTTTGGTTTGCAGTGGAACAAAACAAAAAAGCTGATAAAATTACGAAATCTTAGCTTATTCCACACAAAAATCCTAAAATGGCCCGGACAATATTATTTGCACCTTTTCGAGGTTGTGAGAAATAATTAGATTTCAAGCAGGTGATTCTCCTTTACTTTTGAATTGAACTCACCTTTAGTGAGTTGCAGGTGTCTGATATAAAGATCACTCATTCAACCAGTTTGAATGGAGAAAAGGAGTCATTCTGCTGTTTTGTGTCACTGTGTGTACCACAATGAGCATGGAGAAAAGAAAGAAAACCAGAGAATTGTCTGAGGAGGTCAGACACAAGATTGCAGTCAAGCATGGACAATTTCCAGGCTACAAGTCAAGTCCATCTCCAGAGACCTTGATGTTCCTGTGTCCACCATACGCAATGTTATCAGGAAGTTTAAGGCTCATGGCACTGTAGCCAACCACCCTGGACATGGTCGCAAGAGAGAGCTTGATCGAAGATTGCAGCGAAGGATTGTTCGAATGGTGGAGAAAGCACCTCGATCAACTGCCAAACAGATTCAAGCTGACCTTCAGACACAAGGTACGACAGTTTCAACTCGCACTATCCGTCGCCAACTCAATGAAAGGGGGTTCCATGGTAGGAGACCCAGGAGGACCCCACTGCTGAGATAGAGGTAAGAAAGCCCGACTGCAGTTTGCCAAAACCCTTCTGGGAGAATGTCCTGTGGACAGATGAGACCAAATTAGAGCTTTTTGGTAATGCACATCTCTATTTTTGCAGAAAAACAAAATGAAGCCATCAAAGCAAAGAACAACTTCCCTACAGTCAAACATGGAGGAAGTTCAGTGATGTTTTGGGGTTGCTGTACTGCCTCTGGCACTGGGTGCCATGAATGTGTGCATGGCATCATGAAATCAGGAGATTACGAAGGCATTTTGGAGCACAATGTTCAACCCTGTGTCAGAAAGCGGGGTCTCCGTCGAAGGTCATGGGTGTTGCAGCTTGACAATGATCTCAAACACATTTCAAAAAGCACCCAGGAATTGTTCAAGACAAAATGCTGGACTGTTCTGAAGTGGCCAGCAATGAGTCCAGATCTAAATCCCATTGAACACCTGTGGGGAGATCTGAAAACAGCAGTTGGGAGAAGGCACCCTTCAAATTTGGAAGAACTGGAGCAGTTTGCACAAGAAGAGTGGGCCAAACTGCCAGTAGAGCGGCGTAGGAAGCTCATTCATGGCTATAGGAAGCGCTTGTCTGCAGTTATTTTGTCCAAAGGCTGTGCTCCCAAATATTAAGTCGAGGGTGTCAATAATTGTCAATGCCATTTCTTTTTATTTTCTGATTTAAAAGGATATATTAAGTTCTGAATCAAAAACAAAGGTTCTGTCATATCAACAGTGAAATAAAGAATTGTGGAGACAAAATACTTTTGTCAATTTCAACTTATTTGTCGAGAAAATTGTGAGTTATTTGAAAGAAGTGCAAGGGTGCCAATATTTTTGGCCAGGACTGTACATAATGAGATATATATATATATATATATATATATATATATATATATATATATATATATATATATACATATATATATATATATATATATATATATATATATATACATATATACATATACATATATATATATATACATATATACATATACATATTGTTGTGGATATGAGAATGTTTTTTTATTTTATTGTTGTGGTAAAATGTTGTTGTAAAAGGTTGTTGTAAAATATCACCCCTCCTCCCTCCGTTTGTGGTTGTATAAAGGTCAAAGGGCGTTCCCGTAGTTAGTCCATAAAACATACATGCAGGACACGATATATCTTTTTTGACAGTTATATCCTTATTATGTGTATTAGTGTAAGGCTGTGTCTTCCATTAATTGAAATACTCCATTGCACCAGTGAAAGAGATAGATTCCCTTCATTCCCACTCCCAACGCTTCCATTCCCCCCTTTCCGTCAATTGCAATTCGCATTGCCAACTGCATGTTGGGCGGTTTTCCCTTCATCCGCCATTGACCACGAGGCAGGGTTGGGGGAAGGAAGGCGGGTCCCCACCTCGTCAGAGAGGGGAGGAGTGATCCAGCCCAACTCGACCAACCATGAACAAGGGGTTTGGCTTGAGAGGGCGGGGAGAGAACGTTTGGGGGAGGTTCGAAAAGGTTGAGGGGCGGGGCCTATATAACCCACGGCGGGGGTGTTCCCAGAGGAGATGCACTTTGAGTTGGTCTGAGTCGGTTGTCAGAGGAGGGTCAGTGGTTGCGTTGGTTGCGGTGGTAAGAAGTCGGTGGTGAGAAGTGGTGGCGTCGAGTGAGCAGTGGTTGCGTTGGTTGCGTTGAGTTGTCAATGGTGAGGAGACACCAGGGCCAAGAGAGAGAAGGTGCCAAGGGCCATTGCCAGCAGTTGCGCCAGAGACGGCAGACGCGCCCTGAGCTGAGCCAGAGAGGCAGCGTTGACTCCACCAGGCAGCTTCAACCCGTTACCCCGCGGGGACCAAATAGCGGTGGCATCGGTGGCCGTCGAGGTCCAGCCGACGTCCCGTGCGGGATCAAGCCCGAACCATCTGCCCCAGCTGAACCTTCCCATTCCTCCTTCCAACATTCATTCCATTCCATCCTTCTTGTATACGTGAGTTTGTTTTGTTTGTTCTGTCCCTGGGTATTTAATTAAGTCTGTAGGTAAGCTAAAATTTGCACTGTGTCACCTGCGTCTTATGTGTTGTAAATAAAACTTGATTGCTCCTTTTTGCTTGTGTGTGTAAATAATAAACCCGATTACTAGTCTGTACGTCTTCTCGTTTTATTCCTTTTCCTCTTGCATTGCGTCGTTTTTGTCTTTTCCCTCATTGAGCAGCTACGGTGCGATACGGCCAAAGTTCTGGGTGAATCGGGTGAGTCAGGGATCCTGTAACGGTCGCAGCAATACCAAACCGCTCGGTAACTAACATCTTAAACCGCGATCTGTAACAATTGGTGTCTGGGAGTGGAATTCGGGGCCCGAACCAAATTTTTTAAAAAACATCTAGACAAAATTTGGTCAAAATTACGAGCTGCCGAAATTTGTTGTTTTTTTTAAAAGAAAAACCCGAATTTTGAAATCGCGCCATGGCTGGTCAAGGCGACGGGATGCCGGTGGGAGAGATAGACGGGGTAGAATCGACCCAGGACCTAGGGGAAATGTATGTGGATGAAAGAGAGGAGGAGAACATTGGCAATGAGGTTGAGGGAGTATCAGACGCACAAGATGGCGTCCTCGCGCACGTGGTTGTTGCGGCACCAAATTTAGCCGCGCCCATGGTCGCGGTAGTCGAACCCGAGATGCCAATGGATTTGAACCTGTTTATGAAACAGATGATGGCCTTTATGGTAAAAACAGACGATAATTTCAAAGGGATGGAAAACAGAATGGGAAACCAAATGGGGTAATGGGGAACCGGATGGATGCTCGGAGTGAGCAAATTGAAGCAACAATAAACGGAATGAGGGCCGATAGGAAGGAAAGGGAGCAGAGGGACAGAGACCGCAAGTTGGGCGAAAGGGTCCCAGGGGTGCAGGAGGAGGTAAAGCGGGTCGAAAAGCGCTGGTTGAGCGAAGCGGAGGAAAGCACGGGTACAATGACGGGGGTAGAAATCGCGACCCGGGGTTTGGAAAAGCCGGCGACCGATGAGGTAGAGGGAATTTTATTAAAGCCAAAGGTCGTCGAGGTGAACAAAGAAATTATGGGTATAGTTGAAATTGGAGAGACCGGGGACTTAAAGTTAAAAGAGCAACAATCGGAGGAAGGAATGGAAATTGCTCAAAGTCTAAATGCACATCCTGATGCTGTACTCGCTAATCCAAATGGAAGTTTGCAGGTTTTGGTGCAGGGAGGAAGAAGAACCCCGAGGTGAGACGTGCTGTATATTGTGCGGGTAGATTTTGTAAGAGGATGTTTAGCGACAAAAGAATTTTCGCGCGCTTGGGATCGAGGAAGCATCCGGGCGTTGGTGAAGGGTCCCGTGTGAGTGGAAATGGCACGCGTGGGAGGAAAAAGTGTGCGTCGGCGAGTGGGTGTGTTATAAAGTGTGGGAGTGAAACCGAGTGCGAGCGAGAATGCACGTCGGTGTGTACGAGGTGTGACACAGGGAGTGAGAGCAATACGGAGTGTACGTGCGAGGGTGAGTGTGACACGGAGAGTAAGGTGGTGGTGGAACGTGTGCGATAAAGCACACCTGAGTTGGTGGTGGAGCGGGTGCGAGAATGCACGCTTGGAATGGTAGAGGGTGTGCGAGGAAGCACACCTGGGTTGGTGGAAGCGCGTGTGCGAGGGAGCACAGGGAAGCGCGGTGTGGTAAGTGTTACGGAGGACGTAACGGAGGAAAGGTGTGGACCAAAGTGTGCGCAAGAGTGTGCGCGAGAGGTGTGGTGTGTAACAGAGAGAGCGTTGGTGGAATGTACGGACGGCGTTGGAACGCCAGGTTTTGTGAGGGTGAAAGGGGTAGCGTATGCTTGTAAGCATGCAAGTAAAGCATCGACGGTAACCGGGTTAGTGGTTAGAGCGACGGATAGCCGATGCGAGCACTCGGTGCGAGGAGCCCTTTGTTGGATGCAGGGCCCGGCGCGGATCGAAGCTGCGTCGCTTCTCTTCGAAGTGTCGTTGCCGATTCGGGCTTGGCCCCGCCCCGCACGGTCGAGTCCGGGCCTTGTCGGGCCAGGCGACCGGTCCGGTTCAAGGGCGAGTGGGAGGAAGCGGAAAGGTGCCCCCTCGTGGGGACGGGGTTCCGACCGGGGGAGATTGAGCCATCGGGCCCGGGACCGCAAGGTGCCGCGCCGAGATGGTGCGTGGAATCTCGGTCCAACCAAACCACCTCCCTTGAACCGAAAGCCGGACGGATTCAACCTGCAGGCAACCAAACCACCCGAATTCATTGCTCGGCTTTACGAACCGAGTTTAATGATGTCATGACGCACCGAGGCTAGGATATAGTGGACTGTGATGATGGTAATAGTGATAGTGATCGTGATTTGATACGAAATTTATAATAGTGGGTAGAATTGGCAGTAAATGGAAAATTTTTGAATTGGTTGGAATTTGGACGAGCAAAATTTATAGTGAGAGACCCCCGATGTGGTGGGATGGCAAATCCACCATCCCTCACGAGTGGGGCAAATGCGCTATAGTTTATGGGGTGTATGGCAGTGAAAACTAGCCCGGGTGGGTTAGGTTATATTGATAGGGATCTAGCGCAGATGACATTAGGTAACGTTAAGATTAGTTAGTGACTGATACCTGTAGTGGGGACGCAGGTAGTTTAGTGTGGATGATAATGACGTGGGAGCGCAATAGTTTAAAGGGACGACTGGGAAGCGCAAGTTTCAGAGGGGAGTAGTTAGCTGAGATGATGCCGTGTGTGTGTGAGGATTGAACAGGTGTGATTGCACAGGTGTGCAACTGAACAGGTGTGTGGAGCAGTGTATGAGTGAGTGATGATGATGGGTATTGTGATGACCAAATGGTCCAGGGAGAAAGGAGGGTGCAGGTGGCACCAGGTGATTGCATAGGTGTGCAACAAACAGGTGTATGTGGCTGTGTGGAATAAATGGAGTATTGGAATGGATGGTCGTGGAGTGAGTATGGTGGAAATTGTGGAGTGGAGTGGATGGTGCGAAGGTGTGAATGGGGGAAGAGTGGACCCCCATCACGGATACCCGGGGCGGGTAGTGTAAGTGTTAGGTAGAGGGTACAGGTAAATTGTGGTTGGATATTGGCATCTGTGGTGCGAGGTGAAAGAATGGTCTTTGGATGGGTGCATTAGTGTTGTGGAAATGGCTGGGCGTGTAGCCTGTTAGTGTGTGTAGTTGGTTGGGCGCTCCACCACTGTGAGGATGTCGGCCAGGTGAGGCCGCAGGTGGGCTCTGGGAGCCGGTAGTAGTTGTTGTGGATGGGGCCCGAGGATCCGGAGGACGGACCCGGGTAGCCCAGTGCCAGAGGGCACCGAGTGGGGTGACAGAGCCAGGAGGGGCCTGCCCCAGTTAGATAGGTTAGGGTGAGGAGCTAGGTAAGCTCGGGTGGCAACTACAGTGGTGGAGGTGTGCAGGTGGGTAGACCTGCTGGGAGAGCTACACGTCGCAGCCCAGAAATTGTGCGAGGGCACCGGGAGATAAATCGGGGGAGTGAGACCCCAAATTGAGAAGCACCACAGTTGGGTCAATGGGAATTGGTTTTTAGAACCCATAGCGTAAGTGGCCAATGGATTGGCAGGGAAAGACCCCGGGTAGTGTAAAGTGTGTTAATGTCATTTAGAAAGTAGTTAGGATGAAGTCTCCTCGCACCATCTGCATCCACTCACCTGAGGTGACAGGTACTCCACACCATGCCATGGTTTAATTATTTTTATGATGCAAATGTTTGGATTGTGAGACGCATCATGACGTGGGTATGACATTGTGCTTTGATGTTCCATCTCTGCCTCCTTATGAGGATTGATGATGAATTTGGTGATGGCAAATTTTGAAGTAGAGGGATTGTGGAGACGAATTTGGTATAGGGGAAATATGGGGAAGACGTGACAGTAGTGACGAATTTGTAAATGTGTAGATTTTTGTACATATGGGGTAAGGGCAAGGGTAGGGTAGGTGACAGGGGGGTGACGTACGATAGGGACGAGCTTTCTCACTTCGCCCTCCGTACGCATTTCGCCTTGCATTGCCTTATTGATGTGTACCCTTGTGACCTTACCCCTCGCTCAATTGTCTTTCCCCTTTTGTCTCCCACATGACCTGTGCGCCATTGGGTGCCGAGGGGAGCGTGCGTGGGTCGGCCATTGTGCGCCCGAAATTCCCAGAACCAGCTGTCTGCATCGATGCACCACATTATGGACCACATGTCTGTGGCCGAGCACCACTTATGGACCCCATGGGTTGGGGCATGGCCCCTCTGCTGGAACCGGCCATGAGGGCCCGAAATCTTGCTGGCGGACCTTGGCCACAGGGCACCGATGCCCCACAGGTGAACCACACTAGTTGGCCCTGTGGGCCATAAATAAAATCAAATAAAAAAGGGACACATGGGGCACACTTTATTGCAAATAGGCCGCCAGTAAGAAAAGCAAAGAAAATGACAACAACTGGAAGAGATAATAATAACCAGCAGAGGGAGCCAAAGAGCAAGAGATCACCTGCAGGGTTAGGGGTTGTTGATTTTATTTTTATGGAACACTGATGAACTATGGTGACTGCACCGATTGGTGCTTGGGTGTGTATTGGTGTGTTTTTGGGTGCTTTCATGGTGCGTCGATGCAGAGCAGACTGTCTCCCCCCCAGAAAGAACAATTACAGGTCCTGGGTTAGTCTTGTAAATAAAAGTAGCGTCAAGTGTAAATAATGCTTCCCACCGTCAGTGTGTAGTTTGAAGACCATTCCGCAATTCGGTTAACTGTGGGCGTAAGTCTGTTAGGCAGGGTGCAATGGAGCAGCGGGACACATTTATTTATGTTTTAAAACTGTCGCACTCAGGGTCAGGTTAAAAGTAGAGGGAACTACACCTACGTGCCACACTAAGGTAAAAGTTATAGGCCCGGGCAATGCCTAAGGGGAGGAGGGTGCAGTGTTGTGGATATGAGAATGTTTTTTTATTTTATTGTTGTGGTAAAATGTTGTTGTAAAAGGTTGTTGTAAAATATCACCCCTCCTCCCTCCGTTTGTGGTTGTATAAAGGTCAAAGGGCGTTCCCGTAGTTAGTCCATAAAACATACATGCAGGACACGATATATCTTTTTTGACAGTTATATCCTTATTATGTGTATTAGTGTAAGGCTGTGTCTTCCATTAATTGAAATACTCCATTGCACCAGTGAAAGAGATAGATTCCCTTCATTCCCACTCCCAACGCTTCCATTCCCCCCTTTCCGTCAATTGCAATTCGCATTGCCAACTGCATGTTGGGCGGTTTTCCCTTCATCCGCCATTGACCACGAGGCAGGGTTGGGGGAAGGAAGGCGGGTCCCCACCTCGTCAGAGAGGGGAGGAGTGATCCAGCCCCACTCGACCAACCATGAACAAGGGGTTTGGCTTGAGAGGGCGGGGAGAGAACGTTTGGGGGAGGTTCGAAAAGGTTGAGGGGCGGGGCCTATATAACCCACGGCGGGGGTGTTCCCAGAGGAGATGCACTTTGAGTTGGTCTGAGTCGGTTGCCAGAGGAGGGTCAGTGGTTGCGTTGGTTGCGGTGGTAAGAAGTCGGTGGTGAGAAGTGGTGGCGTCGAGTGAGCAGTGGTTGCGTTGGTTGCGTTGAGTTGTCAATGGTGAGGAGACACCAGGACCAAGAGAGAGAAGGTGCCAAGGGCCATTGCCAGCAGTTGCGCCAGAGACGGCAGACGCGCCCTGAGCTGAGCCAGAGAGGCAGCGTTGACTCCACCAGGCAGCTTCAACCCGTTACCCCGCGGGGACCAAATAGCGGTGGCATCGGTGGCCGTCGAGGTCCAGCCGACGTCCCGTGCGGGCTCAAGCCCGAACCATCTGCCCCAGCTGAACCTTCCCATTCCTCCTTCCAACATTCATTCCATTCCATCCTTCTTGTATACGTGAGTTTGTTTTGTTTGTTCTGTCCCTGGGTATTTAATTAAGTCTGTAGGTAAGCTAAAATTTGCACTGTGTCACCTGCGTCTTATGTGTTGTAAATAAAACTTGATTGCTCCTTTTTGCTTGTGTGTGTAAATAATAAACCCCATTACTAGTCTGTACGTCTTCTCGTTTTATTCCTTTTCCTCTTGCATTGCGTCGTTTTTGTCTTTTCCCTCATTGAGCAGCTACGGTGCGATACGGCCAAAGTTCTGGGTGAATCGGGTGAGTCAGGGATCCTGTAACGGTCGCGGCAATACCAAACCGCTCGGTAACTAACATCTTAAACCGCGATCTGTAACAATATACATATATATACACACAGACTTGGCATTTAATATGGAATATTTTTTTTGTGGGGGTGAACTTACTTTTCAAGATGACTTAGAACCAAAAGTTCATTGGAATTATGTTGAAATTATTCTAGATTTTGTTAATGTGACCTTTAAAAGAAACAAAAACCACATTTGACATTTCAAAGCAAATAAATTGATCCTTGAAAGTGATGGAAACTGAGATCGAACTCAATTCACGGACAGTACTGTGTTAAACTTCTGTACGTTTTCCAGAAGTAGCTCTTTATTTTACACATGCGCCAAAAAAAATTTCAACAAAAACAAAAGTTAAATCATGACTGGGATTACAGACAGTAAAATTACAGTTCAGTACTTCGTGTAACCCCCACGAGCATTCAGGAGAGCACGTACAGGTCGAGGCATGCTGTTCACGAGCTTTGCCAAGGTTTGGACAGGAATCGCTTGCCATGCTGTGACAATAGCCTGCTGCAATTCACACACAGTGGTGGGCTGCTGGACCAAGTTGTCGATTTGACGCGTTAATTCTGCCCACAAGTTATCTATCGGATTCATATCCGGGGACATGGCAGGCCACTCCATATGCTCGACACCACGGTCAACAAGAAAGTGTTGGATCATGCGAGCATGATGAGGCCGTACATTGTCATCTTGGAAGACAAAGTTTCCTCGAAAGGCTGCATGAGCAAATGGAAGCAATGTTTCTTCCAGAATGGCCCTGTACTTGAACTGGTTCAGGTTTGCATTCAGAACAACCAGGTCAGTTTTGCCCCCTGCATGAAAAGCAGCCCAAACGGCCACCCCACCACCTCCAGCTTGGACTCTTGGCACTATACAATCTTCGTTGTAGGCTTCATGCACTTGTCTGCATACTCGGACGTGGCCATCTTGACGATAGACCAGAAATCTAGACTCGTCACTGAAGGTCACGTGATTCCAGTGTCCTGGCTGCCATTGACGGTGCTCTCTGGCCCATTGCAATCAGCGCTGGCTGTGTTGTCTGGTCAGGCGTGGCTTTCTCAGGGGACGCCTGGCACGATAGCCTGTTTGAACCAGTCGTTGGTTGACTAGCCTTCTGGATACAGGCACATTTGTCAGTTGCTGCCACTCAGCCCTAAGCCGATTAGCTGACTTGGTACGGCCATTGAAGACTAACCGGTGCAGCTGGCGATCATCTCTCCTTGTGATTCTGCGGGGACGTCCTGGCCTCGGTATTGGAGTAGGGACACCCCTCTGAGCATTTCGTTTCAGGATCTTTGACACCTGACCTTGAGTGATGCCATACTGCCAAGCAATAGCACGCTGTTTCATGCCGGAATTTCGTAAAGCCACCACTTCATGACAAACAGCATTGTCAAGTTGACGGACCATCTCCAGAGGAAGCGGCAATAACTTTTGTAGACATGCAGCAGTTGTTTTCCACTAATACAGAACCAACAACCCTTATATACCCGATTGTGAAGCCAATCTTCAAATGTACCTGTCCTTACATTTTGTCACGCCACCTGTGATATTATCCTGTTTTTGCCTTCTTGCTGCGAAAGACAATCAGTGACATGGTTCTTTTGACAAAGAAATCACCGAAGCGTAAAAGAAACTCACCAGATTGATATACTGAGTTCAGAAAGTAAACCCAAGTCAAGAATAAAAAAAATTTCCATATTAAATGACAAGTCTGTATATACAGTCACGTGAAAAACCCCATGTAAAGTTTTGACTTTTTCAACATATTTCAACATACAGCTATTTGATCCTCATTTCAACAATATTGATAGATAACGGTGATATAATATAACAAATATCATGAAACATTTACATTTTGTAGTCCATTGTATAATTTAAATAAACATAAATGCAAATTTCGCATGTGGAAAAAGTAAGTACACCCTTGGCTCTAATAGCTGGTATTGACCCCTTTGGCAGAAACAACCTCAAGTAGGCATTTCTTAAAACTGTCTACCAGTCTCTGACATGGACTGGGAGAAAATTTTGCCCACTCCTCCATGCAGAATTCTTTCAGCTGTGCGATGTTTGAGGGGTTTCTTGCATGCAAAGCTCGTTTCAAATCCCTCCACAACTTCTCGATGGCATTTAGATCCGGGCTTTGACTTTGCCATTCCAGAACCGTCCATTTCTTTCTTTTCAGCCATTCCTTGGTGTATTTACTGGTATGTTTAGGGTCATTGTCATGTTGCAAGGTCCACCTTCGGTTGAGCTTCAACTTTCCGACAGATGGCCTCACATTATCCTCAAGCACCCTCTGGTACAATGATGAATTCATAGTGGATTCTATGATGGTGAGCTACCCAGGCCCTGATGCAGCAAAGCTGCCCCAAACCATAATATTTCCACCACCATGCTTTACAGTTGGTATCAGGTTCTTGTGTTCAAATGCTGTCTTTGGTTTTTGTCAAACATGTCTTCTGGTACTGTGGCCAAATATCTCTACCTTTGCCTCATCTGTCCAGAGCACATTGTTCCAGAAGTGCTGGTCTTTGCCTCGGTGTTCATTGGCAAACTTTAGTCTTGCCCTGATGTTCTTTCTGGTCAGCAAAGGATTCCTCCTGGCACACCTCCCATGTAGATCAAATTTGTGCAGCCTCTTTCTAATGGTATACTCGTGCACTTTGACATCAACAGTGGCAAGAGCTACCTGTCGGTCCCGTGATGACATTCTGGGGTTCTTAGAGACTTCTTTCAGCATCTTGCGGTCTGCTCTCGGGCTGAACATGCTGGGGCGGCCTGGCCTAAACAAGTTGGCAGTTGTTTGGAATCTTCTCCACTTGTAGATGATCTTCCGGACAGTCGAATGATTGATTTCAAATTGTTTGGAGATCTTTTTAAATCCCTTCCCAGACTCGTAGGCATCTCTAACCTTCTTTCTGAAGGCCTCAGAGAGCTCTTTTGATCTAGGCATGGTGATGCCGCACACTTCAACAACACAGAGCAAACCAAACTAAATGTCAGGTTTAAATAAGACAGGTTCCTCCAAGATCCTCTCTAACGATGTTCTAATCATTTGCCCCTGAGCTGGTGCACCTGATTCTAATTTTAGGTATTTGAAGTAGTGATAAATGTAGGGGTGCACTTACTTTTTCCACATGCGAAATTTGCATTTATGTTTACTTAAAGTATGCAATGGACTCCAAAATGTAAATGTTTCATGATATTTGTTATATTGTATCACCTTTATCTATCAATATTGTTGAAATGAAGATCAAATAGCTGTATGTTGAAATATGTTGAAAAAGTCAAAACTTTACAAGGGGTGTACTTACTTTTTCACGTGACTGTATATATGTACATATACACAGTGCATTCATAAAGTATTCAGACCCCTTCACTTTTTTCACATTTTTTTTATGTTGCAGCCTTATGCTGAAATCGTTTAAATTCATTTTTTCCCTCATCAATCTACACTCAATACACCATAATGACAAAGAGAAAACAAGATTTTAAAAAGGTTTGCAAATTTATTAAAAAGAAAAAAAACTGAAATATCAGATTGACATAAGTATTCATACCCGTTGCTATGACACTTGAAATTTAACTCAGGTGCCTCCCATTTCTCTTGATCATCTTTGAGATGTTTCTACACCTTGATTGGAGTCCACCTGTGGTAAATTCAATTGTTTGGACATGATTTGGAAAGGCACACACCTGTCTATATAAGGTCTCAAAGCTGACAATGCATTTCGGAACAAAAACCAAGCCATGATGTCGAAGGAACTGCCTGCAGAGCTCAGAGACAGGATTGTGTCGAGGCACAGATCTGGGGAAGCCTACAAAAAATCTCTGCTGCATTGAAGGTTCCCAAGAGCACAGTGGCCTCCATAATTCTTAAATGGAAGAAGTTTGGAACAACCAGGACTCAAACTAGAGCTGGCCGCCCGGCCAAATTGAGCAATCGGGGGAGAAGGGCCTTGGTAAGAGAGGTGACAAAGAACCCGATGGTCACTCTGGCTGAACTCCAGATATCCTGTGTGGAGATGGGAGAAACTTCCAGAGGGACAATAATCACTGCAACGCTCCACCGATCTGGGCTTTATGGCAGAGTGGCCAGACGGAAGCCTCTCCTCAGTGAAAGACACATGAAAGCCCGTTTGGAGTTTGCAAAAAATAAACCGATAGGACTCTCAGACTGTGAGAAACAAGATTCTGTGGTCAGATGAAACCAAGATTGAACTGTTTGGCTTCCGTCTGACCACTCTGCCATGAAGCCCAGATCGGTGGAGTGTTGCAGTGATGGTTGTCCTTCTGGAAGTTTCTCCCATATCCACACAGGATACGAGTCCTGTGTATCAAACCTCTTGTACCACTCTCTGATACGAGTCCGTAATCGCCGATTCCTTCCATACCTTGTACGAAAATTACACTGAACTTGCGTGTCGGATATCATCTGAACCATTCGACGCACCGAGCTTTCTCTTGTGAAGTCGCCATTTCTTTAAATTAAACTGCCATACCTGAAAATAAAGATACCTGAAAATAAAGAAAACTTTGAGTTTCTTTATCATATGAAACAAAAGGTATCGTATCATTTGTGGTACAGTACTAAATATATCAACAACCAAAGGTGCCCAGTTCTTTTTGGAACACCATCCATGTATATATATATATATATATATATATATATATATATAATACATGTGTATATATATATATATGTATATATATATATATATATATATATATATATATATATATATATATATATATAATACATGTGTATATATATATATATATATATATATATATATATATATATATATATATATATATATATATACAGTCACGTGAAAAAGTAAGTACACCCCATGTAAAGTTTTGACTTTTTCAACACATTTC
This sequence comes from Myxine glutinosa, assembly GCF_964187855.1. Taxonomy (NCBI): domain Eukaryota; kingdom Metazoa; phylum Chordata; class Myxini; order Myxiniformes; family Myxinidae; genus Myxine; species Myxine glutinosa. Next base: position 99,544,645 of record NC_136263.1, on the reverse strand, counting down.
AACATACAGCTATTTGATTTTCATTTCAACAATATTGACAGATAAAGGTGATATAATAAAACAAATATCATGAAACATTTACATTTTGTAGTCCATTGAATAATTTAAATAAACATAAATGCAAATTTTGCATGTGGAAAAAGTAAGTACACCCCTAAATTTATCACGACTTCAAATACCTAAAATTAGAATCAGGTGCACCAGCTCAGGTGCAAATGATTAGAACATCGTTGGAGAGGATCTTGGAGGAACCTGTCTTATTTAAACCTCAGAAATTTAGTTTGGTTTGCTCTTTGTTGTTGAAGTGTGTGGCGTCACCATGCCTAGATCAAAAGAGCTCGCTGAGGCCTTCAGAAAGACGGTTATAGATCCCTACGAGTCTGGGAAGGGATTTAAAAAGATCTCCAAACAATTTGAAATCGATCATTCGACAGTCCGGAAGATCATCTACAAGTGGAGACGATTCCAAACAACTGCCAACCTGTTCAGGCCAGGCCGCCCCAGCAAGTTCAGCCCGAGAGCAGACCGCAAGATGCTGAAAGAGGTCTCTAAGATCCCCAGAATGTCATCACGGGACCGACAGGTAGCTCTTGCCACTGTTGATGTCAAAGTGCACGAATCTACCATTAGAAAGAGGCTGCACAAATTTGATCTGCATGGGAGGTGTGCCAGGAGGAAACCTTTGCTGTCCAGAAAGAACATCAGGGTAAGACTGAAGTTTGCCAATGAACACCTCGGCAAAGACCAGCACTTCTGGAACAATGTGCTCTGGACAGATGAGTCAAAGGTAGAGGTATTTGGCCACAGTACCAGAAGACATGTTTGGTGAAAACCAAAGACAGCATTTGACCACAAGAACCTGATACCAACTGTAAAGCATGGTGGTGGAAACATTATGGTTTGGGGCAGCTTTGCTGCATCAGGGCCTGGGCAGCTCACCATCATAGAATCCACTATGAATTCTTCATTGTACCAGAGGGTGCTTGAGGATGTGAGGCCATCTGTCGGAAAGTTGAAGCTCAACCGAAGGTGGACCTTGCAACATGACAATGACCCTAAACATACCAGTAAATCCACCAAGGAATGGCTGAAAAGAAAGAAATGGAGGGTTCTGGAATGGCCAAGTCAAAGCCCGGATCTCAATCCCATCGAGATGTTGTGGGGGGATTTGAAACGAGCTGTGCATGCAAGAAACCCCTCAAACATCGCACAGCTGAAATAATTCTGCATGGAGGAGTGGGAAAAAATTTCTCCCAGTCGATGTCAGAGACTGGTAGACAGTTATAAGAAACGCCTACTTGAGGTTGTTTCTGCCAAAGGGGGCAATACCACCTTTTAGAGCCAAGGGTGTACTTACTTTTTCCACATGCGAAATTTGCATTTATGTTTATTTAAATTATACAATGGACTACAAAATGTAAATGTTTCATGATATTTGTTATATTATATCACCTTTATCTATCAATATCGTTGAAATGAAGATCAAATAGCTGTATGTTGAAAAAGTCAAAACTTTACATGGAGTGTACTTACCTTTTTACGTGACTGTTTTCGTGTATATATATGTATATATATATATATATATATGTGTACACACACACACACACACACACACACACACACACACACACACACACACACACACACACACACACACACACACACACACACACACACACACACACACACACACACACACACACACACACACACACACACACACATACACACACACGACGTGGCTGCAACTTACATACATATACAATATACATACAAATGTAAATAAACACATGGACAATCATTTCGATCAATTGTCATTTTGGTAATTCAACTGACAACTTTCAAGAGAATGGGGCATAGTTTCAATCCTCCCTCCCGGGAATATGTATATTTTTTTCCCCTTTCTAGGATTTTTTTTGTATACAAGATTGAGGCTCATTAAATAGCTAGAGCATAATGGAAGGGAACAAAATGGACAGGGGGAAACACAAAGAGCAGAGTCTAAGTGCGAGTGAGATCAAAGGGAGGGGGATAAGGATACATGCTGTGAACAAGCTGCACACAAGCTGAATGAAACGCAGCAAGAAGAGGAAGGGGAGTGCGAGGACGAAACCGAAAAGGAACAAACCAATTGGCCACTATCAAATGAAATGGGGGTACGGAGGGAGTGGGGGAAATCACAATGAGATGGAAAATGGAGTGCTTGGGAGTGGGGTCATTTGGGATAGAATAGGTAATGATTGAGGATGAGGTGGTGGTGAAAAGCTGTCTTGAAGGAAGAATGTGACTGAGCAGACTGGAGAAATTGGTTCCACAGGCAAGAGAAAAGAGGAACAAATGAGTGGAGGTGAGAAGTGAGCCTGTATTTTGGGAGTTTAACAAGAGGAGGCCTATTGCCCGACTGTGTACCCCATGCAGAAACCCGGGAGGGACAGAGCGAAGAGAGGGCTGAAGGGACAAGACCAAAAAGGAGGTGGCAGAATACAGAGAGGCCACCAACCAAAAGCAACAGCCAAGACACTCAGTTTCTTGCAGGATATCCCAATGACCGAGGGCCGAGCTTTCCACGGCATCAAGAAGGAAAGGTATGAGGCAGGGGCACCAGTCCAGAGGGGAAAACAGTACTCCATCAAGCTGCCAATGAAGGCCTTTATAGGTTGTCAAAACTTGACAGGTCTGTGGAATAATGCAGTGCTTCTCACGATTATTGAAAGCTCATAATTATGATGCTATATATACTTACCACATTGAAAACCAGAATGGCACTCTTTTACGTCAACCGATGCCTCTGCCCACATTATTACATCATTATACATACTTGTACCAATTTTAATTCAACTCCGTTCAGCTGTTCTCAATTATAATATTTTTACCTGACATGACCTCTGACCTTTCATGCCGAAATCTAATCAGTTCATCTTTGCATCACAATATATACTTATGCCAACTTTGGTCAAAATCCCATCATTGGTTCACAAGTTAACTCGGTAACAGAATATTTACCTAATGGGACATCTGACCTCTTGCCCCCATAATCTAATCATCTTTACATCATTATACATCCTTGTACTAAGTTTGACTTGAATCCATTCTTAAGTTATCATAGTAACGAAAACCTATCATGGATGCATGGACGGACGCAAGGGCAGTCGGACAGACAACCTGAAAACAATGCCTCTGGAGACTTCATCGGCGGATACATAAACAAATACCAAATTAAATAAAACACAGACAACTGAATATGAAATAACCACCTTTAGAGGCCATTTTTCCCCGCAAGCGGGGGTTGGCCTTTTTCGGGGACCGTGGTTGTTGTTGTTTTTTGGTCCCCTTTTTGAAGCAATGTTTTACGGCCGGATGCCCTTCCTGACGCCAACCCTTTTTGTCGCCTTTTTACGACAACCAGGGAATTACCAGTGAACTGGTACTCAATTTGCCGACCTCGGAAGGATGACAGGCTGAGTCAACCCCCTGACGTTAATTCAGCGATTGACCGGGATTCGAACCCAGGATCCTAGGATCCTAAGCCCTCACCCTAGCCGCTTGCCCAACACCAGGGCTCAACTGAATATGAAATGAAAGAGCAATATGAAAAAAACACAAATTGTATTTTATTCAGTGACCAACTGTTGTTACAGAATAATGTACCGAAGCTCAAACATCTGCAAACCAAGAGGGCAAAACAGATTGCTATCGTCGTCTCAATCCATTTGGTACATACATACAGTAGTACAACATTCACTGCAAAAATCTCTCGTCACTCAGCATCATCAGGATTTACAAACCCACTTGAATTTGCAGATTGGTGAAGCTCTGATGCCAGTGTCCAAGTACGGTTATGCTTCCTTGGGATGGAGTTTTTTTGGTAATTTCAACATTACTGTTAACCCTGTCCAAATAACAGTAATATATGCATCAATTATCTGGGTTATTGTGGGTTGCTCAGGCACCAGATGTAATCATTTTGATGGCCTTGCCTATTAAACATGCAAGACTTTGTGTTGCATTTACTCCATGCCTCCAAGATGCAGATACAGTACAACAGCAGTGCATTATAGACAGACAGGAAATCAGCAGTTTCTAGTAGAAAACAATCGCATAGGTAAGGTCCCATTCATATTAGCAAAATACTCCCCAATTCACATCAACATAGTACAAAGACATACTGCAATGTATAAATGAACATTTGAAATTGACTTATGCACAGGTTTAACTTTTTTTCTTTAAAGAAACAAAAAATAAAATAAACAAAAGGAGGAGGGGGAAGGAATATTTGCTATCAAAAAATGTACAAGCTTCAACAGCCAGGTTATCCACCATCCCCATCTCCACTATCTCTCTAAGTTACTAACCGCGCTTGTTCCTTCTGTCGTGTACTCCATCACCCTCTTACACTTTCCTCTCAAAAGAAATGCAAATGGACCATTTGCCGGGTCTTGAGAAAGACAGATGGTGTATGGCCAGAGGGCGGGCACCTTACGCAGGTAGACTCAGCTTTTTTCCTTTTAACACTGCATACAAACATACAGCATAGGGGCAAAAAGCGAACCACGTTAGTTGCACTGTTCTGTTTGCCCTGAATGATCAAATTGTCCATTGCAGTTTTTTAAGCACAAACAGAAGTTTGTTGAGCAAAGCAGGATGAAAAACGCTCAACAATGTTTGCCATCAAGAATCCCTTGCACAGTCGGGGCACATACTTCCAAAAATTACTGAACAGCAAATTTCCACTCTGCCATACTTTTGATTCGATTTGACGTACCGTACTCTTTAGAGCGTTGGTCCAGGCGAAGCAGTTTCTGGATATAAAATTAGAACAATAGAACGAGAACGACACTCTTCGACGTCACGATGTTGACCGATATGCCTCCGCCCACATTATTACAGCATTATACATACTTGTACAAAGTTTGATTTTAAAACATTTAGCTGTTCTCAAGTATCACATTTTTACCTGGCATGACCTCTGACCTTTGACCCCTTGATGCCATAATCCAACCAGTTCATCTTTGCATCATGTATACCTGTACCAAATTTGTTCAAAATCCCATCACTTGTTCACAAGTTGGCATGGCAACATAAATTTTACTTAACATGACCTCTGACCGTTGGCCTTTGACCTCGTGACCCCAAAATCGAATCAGTTCATCTTTACCTCATTATACATACGTGCACCAAGTTTGACTAAGATCCATTCAGCTGTTCTTAAGTTATCACAGTAACGAAATAATTGTAACTTAACAGAACCTGTGATCTTTGACCTCTTGACCCCAACATCAAATCAGTTTATCTTTGCATCATATTATATAATTATACCAAGTTTGGTGAAAATCCCATGACTACCTCATTATACATACCTGTACCAAGTTTGACCAAGATCCCTTCAGCCGTTCTCAAGTTTCTCAAGTTCTCAAGTTTTAAAACAGCTGTTCACCACCATCTCTTATCTTCCCCCATCCAAAACCTTGATCTTTTCTACCCCCGCTAATTCACCCCAGATCCACCTTGTTTGAAATTCCAACTTCTTTCCTGGAAGTCCTGGCAGTGTCCATATGTTTTATACCTCTCCCACTGCCCACTGCCCCCTTCCCACGCCCCCCCCCCCCCAAAGCCCTCGCCCTCTCTCAGATCTCTCGATGTCTCCATGTCTCTCGGTCCCTGCTCTCAAATGTTGTGTTTGTGTCCTTCCCCCTCTCTCCCCATCTTGTCTACCGCTCCCTATGTTATATGTTTTATGTGTCGGTTTGTCTTTCTGTGTAATTAATGTTCGCTCTTTCACGAGCCTCGATCTTGTATACAAAAAAAAAAAAAAAAAAAAAAAAAAAAAAAAAACTTATCAGGGTAACGAAAACCTATCAAGGACAGACGGACAGCCAGATGGACAACCTGAAAACATAATACCACCGGGTACTTCGTCGGCGGAGGCATAAAAATATTTTCTTCGACTTCAGTTGAACTTTGACCTGACCTGTGACCCAACAATACCTTCAACAAATGGGCAGACACGTATTGGTGTATCGTCAGCACCCAGTGACCTGGAAGTGATGCAAGTGATCGCTGAATTTTTTTTGGCCGTTTTGTAGACATCCATCGTTGGACTTAATAACAAATGCAGAACTCCAAGTTCTGGCAAATCAGGAATCATATAATTAGACTCAATGGCATAATGTTCAGAGCATCCTCTCCGAGTTTGGGAGGTCGTTGATTCAATTCCAACCCTGGCCAAGTCATACCAAAGACTTAAAAGATTGGTGCCGCCGCCTTGCTCGGCACTTGAAGGATGGAACACAGACAAACCCCCTGATTATTTGTTGCGATCACATCTTGTCAATCGTGAACTGGAAAACAGCAAAAATGCGGACCTACAAACTCAGCAATAGGGATTGCAATTATGCCACCGAGTACACAAACCAAGGCGAGCATTTGTGAGTTGCTGCTTTTAATGGATAATTACGATGCGTTTCATAAACATTTTAGAATTACTACAATGTTCTTCCAAAAGAATCCCTCTTGCAATGGTGTTGGCTATTACACCTGTGCACTTAAAATAAAGCACTGAAGGAAAGTAGTTTTTTTATATTTTGATTTGTGACCTTGAAGGTCATAAGTGCATTTGACATGTTTGATTTGTCCTGCCAATCAGCTGATCACGTCAGTGAATTCTGATAATAATCTTAAGAACTATCCACCGATTGGTACAAAATCGTACACGCCTCTCTAATTAATGTAAACCCCAAGAAGATTATTTGCCTAAATTATGATTAAGGTGTATTCTATCAGAGTGCATCAGTGACCTTTTGTTAAGGGTAGTCTCAGGTCACAGGTCAAAGTTCAGTTGAAGGCGAAGAAACTCGTTTTCTGTTTTTGATTTATCACACCAAGACGTGTACCAAAGACCAAAGAGGAACGACAGACGCGCTTTTTATTGTAAGGCAGTTGCAGGAGAGGTACATGGAGAAGAGGAAGAAGTTGTTTCTTGGGTTTGTTGATCTGGAGAAAGCATTCGATAGGGTTCCACATGAAGTAGTGACATGGGCATTGAGGAACTTAGGAGTGGAGGAATGGTTGATCAGAGTCGTGATGGCAATGTACGAGAGAGCGCGCACAGCTGTAAGGACGAAGGACGGGAACAGTGGTGAGTTTGAGGTGAAGGTGGGAGTGCATCAGGGGTCAGTACTAAGTCCACTACTATTTGTAGCTGTGATGGAGGTGCTGGCTCGGAATGTAAAGGAGGGTTTACCGTGGGAGTTGATGTATGCAGATGATCTGGTGTTGATTGCAGAAAGTATGGATGGACTGAAGGAGAAGATGAACAAGTGGAAGGAATGTATGGAGCCAAAAGGTCTGAAAGTGAATATCGGAAAAACTAAGGTGATGGCAAATGGTAAAGCATGTGGTGAGGTGGAAAGAACTGGGAAGTGGCCGTGTGCTGTGTGCAAGAAGGGTGGCGGAGTGAACTCCATTCAATGTACAATGTGCGCTGAGTGGGTTCATCAAAAATGTAGTGGTCTGAGAGGGTCATTAACCAGTGTGGCAGCTACATTCAAGTGTAAGGTGTGCACAGAGGGAGCTGCAGATGGAGGAAATGTTGAGTTTGATCTTGAAGACGGCATGAAGCTGGAAGGTGTGAATACATTTTGCTACCTAGGAGACATGTTGAATGGAGGTGGATCAGACTCGGCAACGGTTGTTAGAGTGAGATGTGCATGGAAGAAGTTTCGGAAACTGAGTGGCATGCTGACGAGGAGGGGAGTGTCGTTGAAGCTGAAGGGAAAGGCGTATGCTGCATGTGTGAGAAGTGTTGTGATTTATAGGAGCGAGACATGGGTAATGAACGTAGAGCAGCAACGAAGGCTGGAAAGGGTGGAAATGCAAATGGTTCGGTGGATGTGTGGAGTATCGTTGAGAGAGAGGAAGACAAATGATGAATTGCGAAAGATGATGGGAATAGAGCCTGTGATGGATGCTGTGAAGAGAAACAGGTTGAGATGGTTTGGTCATGTGTTGAGGAAGGATGAAAATGACTGGTTGAGAAGAACGATGGAAATGAATGTCGAAGAAAGTCGAGGACGGGTAAGACCGAGAAAGACTTGGCTAAAGGTGGTGGAAGAAGAAATGCGGTCAAGGGGGTTGACAAGGGGAGATGCAGAAAATGGGGCAAAATGGAGAAGATTGTCATGGGGCCCGCAAGGCTAACCCCCACTCTAGCAGGGAAAATGGCCTTAAAATGACTTTGTTGTTGTTGTTGTTGTTGTTGTTGTTGTTGTACACCAACAATGGTACCGTTGGATCTGGCTTGCAAAGAGTTTTAAAATGATATGTAGAACAGCTCTCTAGAGTGTAATCTGAGGAAGTCATGGTCAGTTCAGTGGATCCCATCCTGCCACACCTGTGGTGAAAATCTTGATCAAAGGTTTGACAACCTGTATCTTGAAGGCTTGGGGGAGCTGCAGTTCTGAAATTTTGAAATTGCTTATTTTATTGTTCAATGATATATACAGTCCTGTGAAAAAGTAAGTACACCCCATGTAAAGTTTTGACTTTTTCAACATATTTCAACAGACAGCTATTTGATCTTCATTTCAACAATATTGATAGATAAAGGTGATATAATATAACAAATATCATGAAACATTTACATTTTGTAGTACATTGTATAATTTAAATATACATAAATGAAAATTTTGCATGTGGAAAAAGTAAGTACACCCCTACATTTATTACTACTTCAAATACCTAAAATTAAAATCAGGTGCACCAGCTCAGGTGCAAATTATTAGAACATCGTTAGAGAGGATCTTGGAGGAACCTGTCTTATTTAAACCTCAGACATTTAGTTTGGTTTGCTCTTTGTTGTTGAAGTGTGCGGCGTCACCATGCCTAGATCAAAAGAGCTCTCTGAGGCCTTCAGAAAAAGGTTATAGATGCCTGCGAGTCTGGGAAGAGATTTAAAAAGATCTCCAAACAATTTGAAATCAATCATTCGACTGTCCGGAAGATCATCTACAAGTGGAGAAGATTCCAAACAACTGCCAACTTGTTCTGGCCAGACCGCCCCAGCAAGTTCAGCCCGGGGTGAGACCGCAAGATGCTGAAAGAAGTCTCTAAGACCCCCAGAATGTCATCACGGGACCTACAGGTAGCTGTTGCCACTGCTGATGTCAAAGTGCACGAGTCTACCATTAGAAAGAGGCTGCACAAATTTGATCTACATGGGAGGTGTGCCAGGAGGAAACCTTTGCTGTCCAGAAAGAACATCAGGGCAAGACTAAAGTTTGCCAATGAACACCGAGGCAAAGACCAGCACTTCTGGAACAATGTGCTCTGGAGAGATGAGTCAAAGGTAGAGCTATTTGGCCACAGTACCAGAAGACATGTTTGGCGAAAACCAAAGACAGCATTTGACCACAAGAACCTGATACCAACTTTAAAGCAAGGTGGTGGAAATATTATGGTTTGGGGCAGCTTTGCTGCATCAGGGCCTGGGTATCTCACCATCATAGAATCCACTATGAATTCTTCATTGTACCAGAGGGTGCTTGAGGATAATGTGAGGCCATCTGTCGGAAAGTTGAAGCTCAACCGAAGGTGGACCTTGCAACATGACAATGACCCTAAACATACCAGTAAATCCACCAAGGAAAGGCTGAAAATAAGAAATGGAGGGATCTGTAATGGCCAAGTCAAAGCCCGGATCGAAATCCCATCGAGATGTTGTGGGGGGATTTGAAATGAGCTGTGCATGCAAGAAACCCCTCAAACATCACACAGCTGAAAGAATTCTGCATGGAGGAGTGGGCAAAAATTTCTCCCAGTCGATGTCAGAGACTGGTATACAGTTATAAGAAACGCCTACTTGAGGTTATTTCTGCCAAAGGGGGCAATACCTCCTATTAGAGCCAAGGGTGTACTTACTTTTTCCACATGTGAAATTTGCATTTATGTTTATTTAAATTATACAATGGACTACAAAATGTAAATGTTTCATGATATTTGTTATATTATATCACCTTTATCTCTCAATATTGTTGAAATGAAGATCAAATAGCTGTATGTTGAAATATGTTGAAAAAGTCAAAACTTTACATGGGGTGTACTTACTTTTTCACGTGACTGTACATCTGTAGCAAATTTCATTGAAACATCAGGCGAAGTTTTATGGGTGTGTTGATTTCCTCCGCCACCAAAGGTGGACGGAGGTTATGCTTCACCCCTGACGGTCTGTGAAAAGGTTATCTCAAAAAGTTATGGATGATTTGAGCTAAATTTGGTTGACAAGTTGGGTGTGTGACAAGGACGAAATTATTAGATTTTGGTGAAGATCCGAGAATATTTGATTGATTCTTCACCATTGAGTGATCGGGCCAAAAACTATATATAGCACAATATTTCAAAATAGCCTGGTGTTGGCTTAGCGGTTAGGGTGCTGGCTTGGGATCCTAGAATCCTGGGTTTGAATCCGGGTCGATCGCTGAATTAACGCCAGGGGGGTTGACTCAGCCTGTCATCCTTCCGAGGTCGGCAAATTGAGTACCAGCTTGCTGGGGTGAATGATCCCGGTGTGTACCCCGGTTTAGAATAGGTACACCGTATCCCTGCGCATCGTAAGAGGCGACTAAGGGTTGGCGTCAGGAAGGGCATCCGGCCATAAAAACATTCCCTCAAACAGGGAACCATGATTGTCATGGGGCCCGCAAGGCCAACCCCCGCTCTAGCGGGGAAAATGGCCTTAAAACGATCATTCATTCATTTGAAAATGCTCTGAAAGGGCCCTGACAAAACTAGGTGTAGGAGCTGCTTGGTGATAAGAACAAGCCAATTTGAGTTTGGCTAAGGTCTGGATGCATATCTGGCCTGTTGGTGGGATACAAACCATAAACTGTTCAGCCTGGCAAGGGTATGCTCTCTACAGAGTGCCATTATAGTTTCACATGGAATGACCCCCAAGATGGACAACAAAAGGAGAGATAGAGACATGGATAGAGAGAGAGAGGGAGAGAGACAGATAATTAATTTGCAAGCATTTTTAGGAAAGCAATTGCATTAATCGTGCCAGCAATAGGGTTCAAAACAATTAGGTAATAGAGGAGAGTTGAGTCTCCTTAAGAAGAACAGTTTCAAGTAAATTTTGCCGAAATGATAGCAAAAGGAAAACTAGAACAGCACTCAGCAAAGCGCATACCTTCATCAGGCTCAACAGTTTACGTTTTGTATCCCACTGATAGGATGGATCTCTATCGGAATCTGAACCAAAATCTAATCGAGTTGCTCTCGTCACCTAACCAAATCATCCACCAAGTTTTGTCATTGCTGGTCCACAACTTTTGGATATATCCGGCTACATATTGTTTGTGGCCCTATCTCTCAATGGTGAAGAATCACTTTTAAAGATTATTGTATCCGGATCAGGATCTTCACCAAAATCTCATGAATTTGTCCTCGTCACTCACTCAACCTGTCCACCAAGTTTTGTCTGAATCCATCCATAACTTTGAGATATCCTGCTCACAGGCAGACAGATAAACAGTGCCATTCTAGTTGGAATTTGTATTCGCACAAGTAATGGCTCAACAAGACTGGGAATTTAACAATGGAGTGTTTTGTAGCGATATAGACTACAGTAGATCTGAGAATGAACTCTCTAAATTAAAGTAGATCTGCATGCAATCACACATTCACACAGATCGATTACAATAGCTTCAGAACATGCAAGGCTAATAAAATACTCTTGCACACTGTGCACAGGATTAAGGTGGCCCAGTATTTATATTGTGGTCGGTTGGTGATGGGTGATATGCCATTAGTATTTGATAACATGTTGAACCTTGTCAAATGTAAGCGATACAAAATTCCAGTTAAATACAAACTTATTTTGAGCATCGTACATTTGATTGTTCAGAGAATACAGCACCCCTTCAGGAAATTTGGTGGCCCAAAGGAAAGCGGTTCGATATGAAACAAAGTACATTTAATAATTATTACCTCTGCCACCGAAGGTGAATGAATGAATGAATGAATAATGGCAATCATTTCATTCATTCATTCCACCGAAGGTGGATGGAGGTTATGTTTTCACCCCTGTCTGGCTGTTTGTTTGTCTGTCTGTTTGTCTGTGAACAAGATATCTCAAAAAGTCGTGGACAGATTTGGATGAAATTTGGCAGAGATGTAGCGTATGTGACAAGGAATAATGGATTCAATTTTGGTGAAGATCCAGATCCGGATATGGATACGAACTTTATTTAATTTTTAAGTGATTCTTCATCATTGAGAGATCGGGCCAAAAGCGATATATAACACGATATTAAAAAAAAGTTGTGCACAAGTTATGACTAAACTTGGGGGATGAGTTGGTTAGGTGACGAGAACAAGCCGATTAGATTTTGATTCAGGTCCGAATGCAGATATGGCCTCTCAGTGGGATACAAAACATAAACTGCTCAGGCTGGCGGAGGTATGCGCTCTACAGAGTGCCGTTCTTGTAATCCAATGAAGCAAGTTATCAACGCTACTTTTTCTTCCTTTTTAAACGGCCACAATTATTCCCACGTTCTTGTGGGGTTGACCAGGGAAAGCTTGGCTGAAATATTTTACGAACCAGCTGGCCAGGTCTGACCTTCGACTAAGGTTAGGGCACGAATTTGGAATCTGTTCATGGTGCGGGCGATAGCTCGCCTACTCCGTGTGAAGGATAACCATGGGATCTTTAATGTCGACCAACTAATGCTGGCAGATAGGATGCCCAATCTCACGTCTATCCAAGGGAAGGCACACCCATTGATGAATCACCCTGCCTGTGAAACACCAGGGTGACAGTTTATATCTGGGCCGAGATGCGAACAAGCAAGTTATCGACACCAGTATCCAAAAATAAACAAATAATTCAGTAATTAAATAAACGGAAAAAATCCAGTTCACACAGTTTCCACATTAAGGGTGCATCTCACCTTTTGTGATGTACAAATAAAAGAAGTCACAGTACAGGATTGTCTGTACTAAGCCAGCAACGATGGCAATGAGGTCGAAGAAGCCTTCGGCAAAGAAACGCCATATCCAATTCATGAGATATAGTGCTCGGTAAAGACCCAGGGCGAAAAGGTAATGACTTGTGATAGTTTCAGCTTCACCAGTCTTGCTCACCATGAACAGCTGCGGCAGAATCGCCACGGACTCCAAGTAGATGGAAAAAGTCCACAAGATCTACAGACACACAGGAAGGGCAATCATAAGTGCCCAATAATAGAAGAGATCCAAACACCCACCAGTGTTTTCAGGAATAAATTTAACAAGTCACACCTGCAGAATCACACCTATAAAACAGGTTTAGCGTAACGGCTTAAATTATGCAAAACCCAAAGATAATGCATTTTCACGTGTCATAAAATACCTTAACAAAAAGAGTAAAAGTGCTTCTCACCTCTAAAGGAGCGAAATCGTGGTTAACAAGAAGTGACAAAGCTGCAATCGGGATGACAAGAAACTCCATGCGGAATGTGTCATGGTTGCTGTCATATGTTGCCTTGAATTTTGCGTAGATCATCCAAACTGTGGCATACGAACAGCCAATGTAGATCACCTGAGAGTAATGATAGACAAATGTCATTAAATAATTTTTAATTGAAGCAAACAATTCGACCACACACGTGGGTGTTCGTACGTTCCCCCCGATCATTTCACCTTCATTGTCGTGTTGTAAAACGAGATGAAGGTCGTTAGCAGGTCCAAGTAACGAGTTGTGAACACCAAAGCAAACAGAATTTGGCTTTTGCCAGATATTCCTGCAACAAATACACAGGAAGATCAATTACTACTTGGAGAACAAGTCCCCCCAACCCAGGCTAATACTGCCAATTATTCGGCACAGGCACTATACAAAGGTACAAGAGCATTCGGTTGCACGCATACCTCTGCCAGGCTGAACAGTTTACGTTTTGTATCCCACTGATAGGTCGGATCTGGATTCAGACCCGAACCAAAATCTAATCGGCTTGTTCTTGTCATCTAACCAACTCGTCCACCAAGTTTTGTCGTAACTCGTCCACAACTCTTAGAGATATCGTGCTATCGTTTTTGGCCCTGTCTCTCAATGGTTAAGAATCACTTTAAAATTATCTGATCTGGATCCGGATCTTCAACAAAATCCAATCAATTTGTCCTCGTCAGACACCAAACCTGCCCACCAAATTTCGTCCAAATTCGTCCACATCTTTCAGATATCCTGCATATATACAAACAAACAGGCAGGGGTGAAAACATAACCTTCGGTGGTGGAGGCAATACATTTATCTCAAACAAACGATGACAAAATAAAATGATGAAAAAAAGAAAACGACAAAAGTCAAAGAAAACACTCGTTTCGAAGTTGTCTAGCCTGGGTTCATTACCCGACCCAGCTATAAACTGTCATCCCGGTGTTTCACAGGCAGGTTGATTCATCAATGCGTGTGCCGTTCCATGGATAGACACACACATCTCATACAATCACGAACACACATCTCATACAATCACGAACACACACCTCATACAACCACTCACAACCTCATACAATCACACACAAATGCCTCATACAATCATACAATCACAAACACACACCTCGTACAACCACTCACAAACACCTCATACAATCACAAACACACAACTCATACAATCACACACACACTCATACCTCATACAATCACAGACACACTCACACCTCATACAATCACACACACCTCATACAATCACACCACACACCTCATACAATCACACCACACACCTCATACAATCACACCACACACCTCATACAATCACACCACACACCTCATACAATCACAGACACACTCATACCTCATACAATCACAGACACACACATACCTCGTACAATCACAGACACACACATACCTCATACAATCACAGACACACTCATACCTCATACAATCACAGACACACTCATACCTCATACAATCACAGACACACTCATACCTCATACAATCACAGACACTCATACCTCATACAATCACAGACACACACGTACCTCATACAATCACAGACACACTCATACCTCATACAATCACAGACACACTCATACCTCATACAATCACAGACACACTCATACCTCATACAATCAAAGACACACTCATACCTCATACAATCAAAGACACACACATACCTTATACAATCACAGACACACTCACACCTCATACAATCACACATACCTCAGACAATCACGCCACACACCTCATACAATCACACATACCTCATACAATCACACCACACACCTCATACAATCACACCACACACCTCATACAATCACACCACACCTCATACAATCACAGACACACCCATACCTCATACAATCACAGACACACTCATACCTCATACAATCACAGACACACACATACCTCATACAATCACAGACACACTCATACCTCATACAATCACAGACACACTCATACCTCATACAATCAAAGACACACTCATACCTCATACAATCAAAGACACACACATACCTTATACAATCACAGACACACTCACACCTCATACAATCACACATACCTCAGACAATCACGCCACACACCGCATACAATCACACATACCTCATACAATCACACCACACACCTCATACAATCACACCACACCTCATACAATCACAGACACACTCACACCTCATACAATCACACATACCTCATACAATCACACCACACACCTCATACAATCACACCACACCTCATACAATCACAGACACACTCACACCTCATACAATCACACACACCTCATACAATCACACCACACACCTCATACAATCACACCACACACCTCATACAATCACACCACACACCTCATACAATCACACCACACACCTCATACAATCACACCACACCTCATACAATCACAGACACACTCACACCTCATACAATCACACACACCTCATACAATCACACCACACATCTCATACAATCACAGACACACTCACACCTCATACAATCACACACACCTCATACAATCACACCACACACCTCATACAATCATGCCACACACCTCATATAATCACAGACCCACACATACCTCATACAATCACAGACACACTCATACCTCATACAATCACAGACACACTCATACCTCATACAATCACAGACACACTCATACCTCATACAATCACAGACACACTCATACCTCATACAATCACAGACACACTCATACCTCATACAATCACAGACCCACACATACCTCATACAATCACAGACCCACACATACCTCATACAATCACAGACACACTCATACCTCATACAATCACAGACACACTCATACCTCATACAAACAATCACAGACACACTCATACCTCATACAATCACGGACACACTCATACCTCATACAATCACGGACACACTCATACCTCATACAATCACAGACACACTCATACCTCATACAATCACGGTCACACTCATACCTCATACAATCACAGACACACTCATCCCTCATACAATCACAGACCCACACATACCTCATACAATCACAGACACAGTCATACCTCATACCTCATACAATCACAGACCCACTCATACCTCATACAACCACACAAACCCTCCATACAATCACAGTATCACACATATACATTCACAAACACACAAACACTTCTACCTCATACATTCACAAACACACACGTCATATATATATACATTATACATATGGTATATACATACATATATACGGATACACCCACACGTCACATACACATACGCCCTTGTAATTGTATATAATAAATATTATATTTATATCAAACCCGCCATTTTTCGCGGTGAAACAAAAATTCCAGTTCACAGTTGTAACATCATTCGATGTAAAAGCTCACCGGCGCATGACCGCGTCCGCCATATCTTTAGGAGCAGTATAATTATGGCCAACAAGTGCGAGACGTCCCCAGCGAGACGAAACAGGTTCATGACGCCCAATGACAATTTCACCCAGTCACAAAACACACACACACCACCCAAGATGGCGTCGGCGACGTGGCCGCGGACGTACGAAATGAGGGAAGAACCAGCTGTTCACGTCTTGGCACATTGGACCA
Source organism: Myxine glutinosa (assembly GCF_964187855.1). Taxonomy (NCBI): domain Eukaryota; kingdom Metazoa; phylum Chordata; class Myxini; order Myxiniformes; family Myxinidae; genus Myxine; species Myxine glutinosa. The sequence continues at coordinate 99,527,598 of NC_136263.1, read as the reverse complement.
ATCGACGCTGCAAACGGCAAATGACGTCACTGATTGTGCCGACCTCAATCTGAAGATCCTGTTTCACACATTCACTTTTCCTAATCGTCTTGCAGACGACACAGACTCCATTGATTGCATGTTTGAGTCTTCGTTGTCTACTGTTCATTTTTTTTTTTTACGGGGATAGGATCTCATTGATTTACCCTCAAACGGATATTTTAGCCGTCGTAATTAAATGTGAACAAATACGTGAAAACGAACAGGGGATTTGAATGAAGATAATGTGGTTTTATTTACATTTCACCTCCACCAACCGAGGATAGTGACCCTTAACACGTCACATGATGATGCCACCAACTGAGTACAGTGACCCTAAACACGTCACATGATGATGCCACCAACTGAGTACAGTGACCCTAAACACGTCACATGATGATGCCACCAACTGAGTACAGAGACCCTAAACACGTCACATGATGATGCCACCAACTGAGTACAGTGACCCAAAACACGTCACATGATGATGCCACCAACTGAGTAAAGTGACCCTAAACACGTCACATGATGATGCCACCAACTGAGTACAGTGACCCAAAACACGTCACATGATGATGCCACCAACTGAGTACAGTGACCCTAAACACGTCACATGATGATGCCACCAACTGAGTACAGAGACCCTAAACACGTCACATGATGATGCCACCAACTGAGTACAGAGACCCTAAACACGTCACATGATGATGTCACCAACTGAGTACAGTGACCTTTTAACACATCACATGATGATGTCACCAACTGAGTACAGTGACCTTTTAACACATCACAAGATGATGCCACCAACTGAGTACAGTGACCCTTTAACACATGATACAACAACAATATGCATTTTAAGGCCATTTTCCCTGCTAGAGCGGCGGTTAGCCACCCTTTAACACATGATGATGCCAGAAAGTGAGCACAGTGACCCTTCAACACATGATGATGCCACAAAGTGAGTACAGTGACCCTTTAACACATGATGATGCCACAAAGTGAGCACAGTGACCCTTTAACACATGATGATGCCACAAAGTGAGCACAGTGACCCTTTAACACATGATGATGCCACAAAGTGAGCACAGTGACCCTTCAACACATGATGATGCCACAAAGTGAATACAGTGACCCTTTAACACATGATGATGCCACAAAGTGAGCACAGTGACCCTTTAACACATGATGATGCCACAAAGTGAGCACAGTGACCCTTTAACACATGATGATGCCACAAAGTGAGCACAGTGACCCTTCAACACATGATGATGCCACAAAGTGAGCACAGTGACCCTTTAACACATGATGATGCCACAAAGTGAGCACAGTGACCCTTTAACACATGATGATGCCACAAAGTGAGCACAGTGACCCTTTAACACATGATGATGCCACAAAGTGAGCACAGTGACCCTTCAACACATGATGATGCCACAAAGTGAGTACAGTGACCCTTTAGCACATGATGATGCCACAAAGTGAGTGCAGCGACCTTTCAACATGTCACATGATGATGCCACCAACTATTAAGTACAGTGACCTTTAACACATCACATGATGATGCCACCAAGTGAGTGCAGTGACCCTTTAACACATAATGATGCCACCAAGTGAGTGCAGCGACCTTTCAACATGTGACATGATGCCACCAACTGAGTACAGTGACCTTTAACACATTACATGATAATGCCACCAACTGAGTACAGTGACCTTTTAACATGTCATATGATGATGCCACCAACTGAGTACAATGACCCTTAACACGTCACATGATAATGCAACCAACTGAGTACAGTGACCCTCAACAGGTCACATGATGATGCCACCAACTGAGTACAGTGACCCATAACTCGTCACATGATGATGCCAACAACTGAGTACAGCGACACTTTAACACGTCACATGATGATGCCACCAACTGAGTACAGTGACCCTTAACACGTCACATGATGATGCCACCAACTGAGTACAGCGACACTTTAACACGTCGCATGATGATGCCACGAACTGAGTACAGTGACCCATAACTCGTCACAATATGATGCCACCAACTGAGTACAGCGACACTTTAACACGTCACATTATGATGCCACCAACTGAGGACAGTGACCTTTAACACATCACATGATGATGCCACCAACTGAGTACAGTGACCCTTGACACGTCACATGATGATGCCAGCAACGGAAGACAGTGACCTTTAACACATCACATGATGATGCCACCAACTGAGTACGGTGACCTTTTAACACATCGCATGATGATGCTCCCAACTGAGTGCAGTGACCTTTAACACATCACATGATAATGCCACCAACTGAGTACAGTGACCTTTAACACATCACATGATAATGCCACCAACTGAGTACAGTGACCTTTTAACATGTCACATGATGATGCCACCAAGTGAGTACAGTGACCTTTTAACTTGTCACATGATGATGCCACCAAGTGAGTACAGTGACCCTTGAACACATGATGATGCCACCAACTGAGTACAGTGACCCTTGAACACATGATGATGCCACCAACTGAGTACAGTGACCCTTAACACGTCACATGATGATGCCACCAATTGGGTACAGTGACACTTTAACATGTCACATGATGATGCCACCAACTATGGACAGTGACCCTTAACACATCACATGATGATGCCACCAACTGAGTACGGTGACCTTTTAACATGTCACATGATGATGCCACCAACTGAGTACAGTGACCCTTAACACGTCACATGATGATGCCACCAACTGAGTACTGTGACCTTTTAACATGTCACATGATGATGCCACCAACTAAGGACAGTGGCCTTTTAACACATCGCATGATGATGCCACCAACTGAGTACTGTGACCTTTTAACATGTCACATGATGATGCCACCAACTAAGGACAGTGGCCTTTTAACACATCGCATGATGATGCCACCAACTGAGTACGGTGACCCTTAACACGTCACATGATGATGCCACCAACTGAGTACTGTGACCTTTTAACATGTCACATGATGATGCCACAAACTGAGTACAGTGACCCTTAACACGTCACATGATGATGCCACCAACTGAGTACTGTGACCTTTTAACATGTCACATGATGATGCCACCAACTGAGTACAGTGACCCTTAACACGTCACATGATGATGCCACCAACTGAGTACTGTGACCTTTTAACATGTCACATGATGATGCCACCAACTAAGGACAGTGGCCTTTTAACACATCGCATGATGATGCCACCAACTGAGTACGGTGACCTTTTAACATGTCACATGATGATGCCACCAACTAAGGACAGTGGCCTTTTAACACATCGCATGATGATGCCACCAACTGAGTACGGTGACCTTTTAACATGTCACATGATGATGCCACCAACTGCGTATGGTGAACTTTTAACACATCGCATGATGATACCACCAACTGAGTACGGTGACCTTTTAACATGTCACATGATGATGCCACCAACTGCGTATGGTGAACTTTTAACACATCGCATGATGATACCACCAACTGAGTACGGTGAACTTTTAACACATCGCATGATGATACCACCAACTGAGTACGGTGAACTTTTAACACATCGCATAATGATGCCACCAACTGCGTATGGTGAACTTTTAACACATCGCATGATGATACCACCAACTGAGTACGGTGAACTTTTAACACATCGCATGATGATACCACCAACTGAGTACGGTGAACTTTTAACACATCGCATGATGATACCACCAACTGAGTACGGTGAACTTTTAACACATCGCATGATGATACCACCAACTGAATACTGTACAGTGAAACCGAGGCTTTTAGAATCATTGGAATCTACAGCGATAAAGCTGATTCTGAGGGCCTTTCACTATCTCACCGCAGGCAGGTTGGTGATCTTTCTGTCTTCGACCGACTCCTCTCCGGCCTAGCACCCCCTGCTCTGTCTGTGCTCTGTCCCCCAAATTAATATTCTTGCAGGACACACAAGATCTGTCAGCAACCCTGTTTTGGTGAAACTTCCAAGATCAATACTTTCTGCTCACCTTTTTTTGTTTTTGTTTGTATACAAGATCGAGGCTCGTGAAAGACCTTCACCTTTTCTTTCCTCTTTTTCCCGCATCCCTTAACTAAAAGCAAGTATTCACACCCCTTAACTTTTTCACATTTTGTTGAGTTACAGCCTGAGTTTTAAATGGATTGAAGTTAATTTTTTTGTCACCAACCTACACAAAATACCCCTAATGAAAAAGTTAAAACATGTTTTTAGAGAATTTAAAAAAATTTATGGAAGATGAAATATAGAAATGTGTAATTCACATAAGTATTCAACCCCCTGAATGAATACTTTGTAGAAGTGCCTTTGGCAGCAATTACAGCTTCGAGTCTTCTTGCCTATGTCTGTATTAGCTTTGCTCATCTGGATTTGTGGTTCTCCCATTCTTCCTTGCAGATTTGTTTAAGCTCCGTCAAGTTGGATGGGGAACGTCGGTGAACAGCAATCTGCAAGTCTATCCACAGATTATCAATGAGATTCAAGTTTGAACTTTGGCTGGGCAACTCAAGGACTTTCATGTTCTGGTTCTGAAGCCATTCCAACGTTGCTTTGGCTGTATGCTTGGGGTCATTGTCCTGTTAGAATGCAAGTCTTCGCCGCAGTCTTTTACACTCTGAAGCAGGTTCTACTCAAGGATTTGCCTATATTTGGTTCAATTCATTTTTCCCTCTATCCTTACAAGTCTCCTAGTCCATGACACTGAAAAGCATCCCCATAGCATGATGCTGCCACCGCCATGTTTCATGGTAGGGATGGTGCTGGATCGGTGATGAACTGTGCTCGGTTTCTGCCAAGACATAACGCTTTACATTCAGGCCAAAGAGTTCAATTTTCGTCTCATCAAACCACATAATATTTTGCCTCATGCTCTCATTCTTTCACGTGCCTTTTTGCAAAGTCCAAGCGTGCTTCCATGTACCTTTTTCTCAGGAGTGGCTTCCGTCTGGCTACCCTCCCATAAAGCCTAGATTTGTGAAATGCTGCAGAGATTGTTGTCCTCCCGGCAGGTTCTCCCATCTCAGCCAAGGAACTCTGTAGTTTTGTCAGAGTAGTCATTGGGTTCTTGGTCACCTCCCTGACCAAGGTCCTTCTTGCCCTGTTGTTCAGTTTGGTCAGACGTTCAGCTTTGGGAAGAGTCTGGGTAGTTCCATATTCTTTCCATTTCCTAATGACGGAGCTCACTGCGCTCTTGGGAACTTTCAACACTTTAGAAATTGTTTTATACCCTTCCCCAGATCTATGCCTCTTATAAGGACAGTTGTACGGATAGTTCCTATGTCTTATAAGGACAGTTGTACGGATAGTTCCTATGTCTTATAAGGACAGTTGTACGGATAGTTCCTATGTCTTATAAGGACAGTTGTACGGATAGTTCCTATGTCTTATAAGGACAGTTGTACGGATAGTTACTATGTCTTATAAGGACAGTTGTACGGATAGTTCCTATGTCTTATAAGGACAGTTGTACGGATAGTTCCTATGTCTTATAAGGACAGTTGTACGGATAGTTCCTATGTCTTATAAGGACAGTTGTACGGATAGTTCCTATGTCTTATAAGGACAGTTGTACGGACAGTTCCTATGTCTTATAAGGACAGTTGTACGGATAGTTCCTATGTCTTATAAGGACAGTTGTACGGATAGTTCCTATGTCTTATAAGGACAGTTGTATGGACAGTTCCTATGTCTTATAAGGACAGTTGTATGGACAGTTCCTATGTCTTATAAGGACAGTTGTATGGACAGTTCCTTGGACTTCATGGTCGAGTTTCTTTGGTGTGCATCGCATTGTTTTCGTGAATTTTTACTGTAGTGTTATTGCAAGTATTTTAACAGGATCGATTAATTGTTTGGTTCGGCAACATCACTGCACACGACTTCAAGTTGTTGGAAACAGTTGTTCGTGCTGTGTAGAGGATCATTGGTGTTGACCTACGTGCACTCAAAGTTATCTACATGCCCAGATGTTTTGCCAAAGCCTCAAATATTGTTAAAGATTCCAGTCATCCTGTGTTTATCATGTTCAAACCACTACTTTCTGGCTGTCGGTACCGCAGTATTAAACTAGAACGGCACTCAGTGGAGATCATACCTCCGCCTGGTTGGCCTGATCACTCAATGGTGAAGATTCACTTTTAAAAAATTCTCATATCCGAATCCATACTCAGATCTTCACCAAAATCGAATCGGTTCTTCCTTGTCACACACACAACCTGTCTACCAAGTTTCGTCCTAATCCATCCATAACTTTTTGAGATATCCCACAATGTATAATTTTTGGCCGGTTTTCTCCCAATGGTGAAGATTTTTTTTTTTTTTTTTTTTTTTTTTGTATACTGAATCGAGGCTCGTGAAAAAGCTAACATTTACTTCACAAACAAATCAACCAGACAAACAAAATATATAAAAAGAGGGAGCGGAAGACAAGATGGGGAGACAAGGGGAAGCACACAAACACAACATTTGAGAGCAGGGAGATGTGTGGAAGGGAGAGGGCTTGGGGGAGGAGGCGTGGGAAGGGGGGGGGGGGGGAGGAGGGAGAAGTATAAAACACAAGGACACCAAGGACTTCCAGGACAGAAGTTGGTATTTCAGAAAAGTGGATTTGGGGTGAAATTAGCGGGGGTAGAAAAGATCAAGGTTTTGGATGGGGGAAGATAAGAGATGGTGGTGAACAGCTGTTTTAAAGACCTGGAGGGTGGAGTGGGATTGAAGAGAGTGAGGGAGTTTGTTCCAGAGGCGGGAGAAAAGAGGAATGAAGGAGTGAAGGTGAGCAGGGAGTCTTGATTTTGGCAGTTTAACCATAAGAGGGTTGCAGGCAGATCTTGTGCGACCTGTAGGAATATTTGCGGGACAGAGCCCAGAGAGAGCTGGGGGGGGGGGGGGCAAGGCCAGAGAGGAGTCGGTAGAAGACGGAAAGACCACCAACCTGCCTGCGGTGAGTGAGTGAAAGGCCCTTGGAGTTAGCTTCATCGTGGGAGATTCCAATGATTCTGAATGCTTTGGTTTCAACAGCGTGAAGACGAGCTAGGTGTGAGGCAGGAGCACCAGCCCAGAGGGGAGAGCAGTATTCCATTGAGCTGCGGATGAAAGCCTTGTATGTGGTGAGGAGCTCAGGTGTGCCAAGGAAGGACTTCGCACGACGGAGGATGCCCAGTCGGCGACTGGCTTTGGAGGCCAGATTTGAAATGTGGTTTTCCCAGGAAAGATCATGGCAGATAGTGAGACCCAAAAGCTTGAGTGACAGAACTTCTTGGAGAGGATTATTCAGAAAGTGGATGGGAGGGTTGTCCAGTCGGTCTTTTCGGAGAGACATCGTAAGAGTGTGAGATTTGTCAGGATTGAAAGACATGTTCCACTTGTTTGCCCAGTCTGTGATTTTGTCCACGTCTGCAGAGAGTGAGGAGGCTGCAGACTGCCGATCTGAGGGATGAAGAATGGAGCGACAGAGAGTAGAGTCGTCAGCAAAGAGATAGAGAGGATTTTCAAGAGAGTCAGAGAGATCATTGATGAAGACCAGAAAAAGCACAGGGCACAGAACACTGCGTTGGGGAACTCCAGCCTGAACAGGAAGAGGAGATGAGAGAAACCCATTCAGGGCCACACGTTGACTACGACTAGAGAGGAAGTCCGACTAGAGAGTGTCAGTAATGTCCACTTTACTTTAAAATTAAATAATTCTCATATCCGAATCCATGTTCAGATCTTCACCAAAATCAAATCTCTTTGTCCTTATCAGACACCCAAGAGGTCCACCAAGTTTCGTCCAAATCCGTCCACAACTTTTTGAGGTATCCTGCTATGTATCGTTTTTGGCCCGATCTCCCAATGGTGAAGAATCACTTTAAAAATTCTACTAGCCGGATCCGGATCCGGATCTTCACCAAAATGTAATCATTTCGTCCTTGTGACATATGCTACGTTTCTGCCAAATTTTGTCTGAATCCGTCCACAACCTTTTGAGATATTTTGTTCACAAACAGACAGACAAACAGACTAGAAATCGGTCAGAGACCGAGGACTTTCCGGAATGTACTTTTTTTTTCAGGGGTGTTGGTTAGAAGGGGATCGGATAATGTTTGGCAGAGTTATAAGTAAAAAAAAAATTTTGACCTTGAGTTTGACCCTTCAAGGTCAATCAGGGTCAAAGGTCATGGTGCCAAATGAAATGTCGTATGTGACTTCTGTTACGTGCTCGTCCCCAACCCCCGGTCACGGTGTACCTCCGAGCCCCAAGAGGAGTCACGGCAGAAAAATGTGTTATTCTGTATGTCAAAGATCAGTGGTGAAGCCACACCAATTGTTACAAACAAACAAATATTGTATTATAATCCACTGGCTGAGGGGGTCCCCGTGTGCATGAGATGTGCCCTAAGTTACTCTTCATAATATTGAAGTAGACCATGAGACATATCAAAAAAGTTTGGGTAGACTTTTGGTAACCCGGCAGTAACCGAGGAAATGACGTCATTAGCCACGCCCTTTGCCGCTCTATTGATACCAAAATTTAAGGGTAGGGGAAACATAAATCGCAATAACTTTGGAAGTATAAATCACAGAACTACAAAATACCCAGTAAAATGTTTGTATTTAAGTACTCTATTCGTTACAATAATCAATAATCATTATGCAAATTAATATGTTAATGAGGTCACCAGAGGTCAAAAGGTCACAAAACCCGGGTACAAGTGAAAATTTGACACTGCTCCAAAAAAATACCCACCAAGTTATGGATTTACTCACTTTTACATTTCTGATGCATGAAACTTTTAGAATAGATGCTACTGATTACTTTGATATGCATTTGGGGCCTTTTAATGCCTAAGTTTATTACATAATATCAATTGAAAAATGTCATAAATTTAAAAGGTGGAATTTTTTCAAGTCCTTGGGCATACAAAGTACGCTGTCATGCTGGGACCATTTGTTAGCAATATGAAGGTGCATATGAACAGTTTTTGTTATCGAGAATTCTCCTATGCTCTTTAGCTTTAACCCTTATAGGTCAAAGTAAGTAAGTCTGACGTTATAGGTCAAAGTAAGTAAGAGGCCCAAGGTCAAAGGTCAACTTTAATCGAATTCCGTTGCCAGCGCGTGTCAAGCGGCATGCATCCTTTGAGAAAGATCACATTGTTTAATGTTGAAGTTTTTGTTTTAATCAAGGCAAGTGACTTTCAGTTTATTTCCTCACCACAAGATGGCACCAGTGTGATATTCTGATAGGTGGCAGCACACAACTTCCTTTGTTTTACAAGACAAATAATGTTTTGCATTACAAGAGAAACGTCTTAAATTCCAATCCACCCCCATCCATATTTCCACTGTGTTTTGAAACGGAGTAATTGGTGATCAATACATGAGATTTTCTGAACTATGTCGCTGCAGTTGGTCAGGGGGATGAGAGGTTGGATTTGGTCTTTGATTCCTATGTCGAGGGGTCTTCCCTAACCCTAACCCTAACCCTAACCCTAACCCTAACCCTAAAGATTCCGAGAGAAGGCGCCGTTCAGTTAAAGCGGCAATTGAAATGAACATTATCAATTACGACACACCGTTACCTGTAGAAATGGACAGATTTTGGGCATCAAGCAGTAATAAATTTCAACTCCAGATGCTTCTTCACTCACAAGCCATGAAGCGTGGAAAAGAAAGACCTTCCACAGTCAACGTTGTGGCAAGTTCTTTTTCAGGTGTATCTGGTGCGGTTACATGCCAGTCCGTCAAAGATGGCTGTTCAACAGAAATGCCAGACCTCAGTCCCGATGTAGAAGAGGCAGATGCTCGTATCATTCCACATGCGAATGCATGCAGTCAAAAGTGGACCCGAACGTATTATCGTTTTGTCTGGTGATACAGATGTGTTTGTACTGCTTATGCACTCCTGGAATATTCTTCATTACAATGGCCTAAGCGAACTTTGGCTAAGGGCTGGTGTTGGAGATTCAACGAGATACATTCCAGTTCACACATTAGCACCAAAGGGTGGAGAAAACGAATCCATCTGAGTATCTGAAAGACTTTGATTCTGGAACAAGTTGTACCGACAGTTTCATGGCGTCCTGTGAGGCATACCTGGTACAAGTTATAAAAAAAGAACACCAAGTGCACAACAATGGATCAATTAAGAAGGTGTATCCTTGGAGCAACTTCCGCCAACTAGCCATGCAATACAGCAACACATCCATAGAGCGTTTTATGCAACCTATCAGATGGTGACTTTGTTACACCCTCATAAGCCCACATCACTGGATCCAACTGCCTTTGGCTTCAGGGAAGCAGATGAACTTTTGATGCCAACTAAAGGCATGAGACCAATTCCTGAAGAATACACGGTTTTGTGCAATTATTGCAAAAAATGCAGCAATGACAGATGTGCCTGTCGCAAAAATGGACTTCCCTGCATTCGTTTCTGCAAGTGTCAAAGTCTCCAGGGTGATGAGCAAATTGTGCAATGCAAAAACCCCTCTGGTTCAACTCAGTATTAGCATAAAGGAAATTCCTTTATGGTATTAGGTATGTAGCAGTAATTTACTCTGTATAAGCATCGCTGGGTCATCTGGATCCCTTTGACAAACATGCGAGTAAGCAACGGTAAATTACTAAACTTGTGGACAATAGAAACTATTGTGTTAAAACATGTACTTGTCTATCATTGCTTGAGATATGTCTCTTTCATTTGACTAGCAGATCAGGCATAGATAACATTTTATGGAACCATGGTCATCATTCCCATGGGTATTTTTAAAGGCTTCTTGGCTTCAAATAAGATTTCAATGAAATCTAACCTTATGATGTGTCCGCCTACTTGACAAAACACTGAGGGTTAATACAATGGACTGAAGAGCATAAGGGAACTCTTCACAAAACATAACTCAGAATACATTCTCAAATTGCTAAAGAAGGTACTAGTATGCAGAACATTCTATTATACTTATGGACTGCAAAAAAATCTGCCTTTTAAATTTACGGCAATTTTCAGTTGATGTTATGTAACACAATTAGGCATTAAAAGGCCCCAAATGCATATCAAAGTAATCAGTAGCATCTATTCTAAACGTTCCATGCATCATAAATGTAAAAGTGAGTAAATCCATAACTTGGTGGGTATTTTTTTGGAGCAGTGTGAAATTTTCACTTGTACTCGGGTTTTGTGACCTTTTGACCTCTGGTGACCTCATTAACATATTAATTTGCATAATGATTATTGTAATGAATAGAGTACTTAAATACAAACATTTTAATGGGTAGTTTGTAGTTCTGTTATTTATTCTTCCAAAGTTATTGCGATTTATGTTTCCCCTACCCCTAAATTTTGGTATCAATAGAGCGGCAAAGGGCGTGGCTAATGACGTCATTTCCTCTGTTACTGCCGGGTTACCAAAAGTCTACCCAAACTTTTTTGATATATCTCATGGTCTACTTCAATATTATGAAGAGTAACTTAGGGCACATCTCATGCACATGGGGACCCCCGCAGCCAATGGACTATTAAGATCACACAAGAATAACAGTACAACAATAAATAGTAATCAAAAGTACAATCAATATATATCCTATGATGGTACCATCAGTTTCGTAATATATAACTCACTGTGCTCCAAGTGAGTGTAACAAGAACATTCCCAATGTCTCTTTCCCGGCTTCAAACCAAAGTTGATTACGGCTTCAAGCCAAAGTCGATCCGCTCCAGCGATCGTCAGAACGATGTCTAATTGAGACCAGAATCCCGTTCGGATGACCGTCACAGTCACGCGGCCAAAGCTGCGCAGAGGCACCCTCAAGGCGACTGGGAAATCCAAAGGCGCCCTCCAGGCGACTGGGAAATCACACCCTCGGGTATGGACGTTTCACGGCTCCCAAACCGGCGAACCGTAGATTTTCCACTCAAAAGCCACGTCACACACACACACACCAGATCCACGTCTGAATGCGGTGACAATGATTAAAGCGAAGTGAAAAACCTTGAGCGATGCGCAACTCTGGCGTGAGGTAAAATGGCCGACGGCCCGTTCTCGAGGCGTAACGGCACTTCGATGATTCTCTTCGGAATCAATCGCAAAACCTGACGCGCAGGTTGATCTGTCACAGCGATAACAACTCTGTCGCAGGAATCCCTTTCCCGGGAAACCCGAAGTTCGCTAGTGACTTTCTTTCGCCAACGTTCGCTCCGGACCTCAAAGCAGCTCGGCTTTCTTGTCGAACTCACTCGCTCCGCCTTCTCTCTCTCCTCTTCCTCTTCTTCATCGTCCGGTTCCGGTTTCATTTGAGACGTTAACCTTTTTACCTTTTGAAAATAGCAATATCTATTTCCCTTAAACGACAACAATAATAGTACATGGAATCAAAAATGTTTACAGTGGATGAAAACCACAACAATGGAAGTGACGAATCCATAACACTTCCTATATGTCAGTAACAGTAAGTGTATGCATAATGCATATCTCTTGTACTTTTAGAGTTATAGTGGTTTGAAATATATTTTAAATGAAAACTCGACCCCCCTGATTTCACATTTTGGGTGACCTTGAGCTTGACCTTGGGCCTAGAGAGTTAAAAATTGACGGTTCAGCATTAAACACCCAGTATCGATTCTACATATTGAATGGCCATATGCAAATTTGATGACATCATAGAAAACTATAACGCCACTCAGTAGAGCGCATACTCCCACCATGGGTAGCCGCTGCTGAGCCATATCTTCCAATGGTAAAAAAATCTTTCAAAAAATTCCTGGATCCAGAATAATATCCTGAGCTTCACCAAAAACTAGTCAATTCTTCCTTATCCCAAGGGCAATCATCCCACCAACTTTCATCCAAATCCGTTCAGAACTTTTCCAGATATCTTGTTCACAAACACACGAACACACACACACACACACACACACACACACACACACACACACACACACACACACACACACACATACACGGACGGACACGATCGAATGCATTACTCCCTAGCGGGAGTAATTAATGTGCAACCAAATAATCAGGAACATTGGATTTTTGGAATATCGAATTCGAATTCCAGGGCAAGGCAAATATGTGTGTAAAGTTTGGCGATGCTATGTGCAACCATGTAGACGTAGTACTGCACACAAACAGACAGACAGACAGACAGACAGACAAACCAACCAGCCAATATACTTGCCGGAATTTTTCCGGCAAGTAACAAATAGACAGGGGTGAAAACATAACCTCCATTCACCTTTGGTGGCTGATGTAAACATCCACCAAACCGTTTCACCAACCTCTAGAATTCTAGATGGTGGGCCAGAATCTCAGAGGCTTTAAAATTATTTTCGATGCAAATTTTTTTATGCAAACTGGAAATAGCTTTTTATTCATAATTCGAGTATTCGAGTATTTGAATTCGATATTCCAAAATTCCAATGTTCCTGCTTATTGGGTGGCACATTAATTTTCTATGATGTCATCAAATTTGCATATGGCCATTCAATATGTAGAATCGATACTGGGTGTTTAATGCTGAATTTCGACATGGGAGGCATCGACCTTACATAATTAAAGTAGGAGGAATACGAGAATTCAATATTCCAATTGATTGTGATGCACATCATTAGGTATAACTTCATCAAATTTGGATATAAAAAAATTATCCACCAAAGTCAATGTTAAACATTTTGGAGTGAGGCGAACCAAGGGAATAACAAAAAATTATAATTAAAAAATGCAGAATACAGTAATTACGATGCATATTAATTACTTATGATGTAATCAGATTTGCATCAAATTTGTCATAATACAATATTTCTACATGAAATTGAACACTTATGGCGGCAAATACACAGACATAGCGTGTAATTATTGGAACATGGGAAATGTAAGGATACTATGCTGCGATTCAAATGTGGTGCGTACTAATTCTACATTTTCAACAGCCGGATCTCGAATAAGACACAAAAATGTATCACAAAGTTAATAATGTCAGGAAAATGAGTCAAATCAATCATAATTGCTGGACTCGTCTCCAAGATCATTGTCATCATCACTGGTCATGTGGTCTTGACTATTGCAGCAATCGCTGCACCCGCAAAGGTCAGTGCCAAGGACGCCAGCTCTAACGCAGGAACAGTTTGTCAGTTTGTTCATGCGGAATATCTCACCATTCATCATCTGCTCTTCAATGACTGTTTGACAGAAGCTGTCAAAGGCATCAGTATACAGCTTACTTTTTAAATCATCGCAGTGTAGCGGTTACCGCTGGATGTACATAATCGCCTTGCACCGGCCAGAACACGGCCAGACGCGCCTCTCCCGGGCATGCCCGGACTCACTGTTCCCGGGCACGCCCGAACCTCCCGGGCACGCCCGGTCTCGTCTTTCGCGGGCATGCCCGCTCTCGCCTTTCCAGGGCTCGCCCAGACCGTCCGGGCATGCCCGCTATCGCCTTTCCAGGGCACGCCCAGAGCGTCCGCGCATGCCCGCTATCGCCTTTCCAGGGCTCGCCCAGAGCGTCCGGGCATGCCCGCTATCGCCTTTCCAGTGCTCGCCCAGAGCGCCCGGGCACGCCCAGCCTCGACTTGCCAGGCCGCAGCCAAACACGCCCGGGCAGGTCCAGACTCGCCTTTCCAAGGCTCGCCCTTGATACCCGGGCATGCCCGGTATAGCTTTTGCCGGGCAAACTTCCCGACATAAATGTGTATATATATTGTTGCCCGAAAAACGGGCTTGTCAGAATACCTGAGCTGTTTTGTTTCAATAAAGCAACTCGGACGAATTCCGTCTTTGGTCGCGTCAATTCTTTCGACTCGCGTTGGAGCGCAGTTCCTTCATTGGTGACCTACCGACATGGATACGGCAGTGACGCTTAAACTGCCTACCTTCTGGGAGACTCACGCGGCTGTTTGGTTCGCCCAGGCGGACTCCCAGTTCGCCCTGCGAGGCATCACCGCGGACGACACCCGCTTCCACCATGTTGTGGCGGCGCTCGGTTCCACCACCGCGGCCCGCGCCTTGAGCCTCCTCCAGCACCCGCCGGCTGCTGACAAATACGACGCGCTGAAGACGCTCCTCCTCGGCGCTTTCGCCCTCTCACCGGCAGCACGCGCACGGCGCCTGCTTGACCTGCCCGAGCTCGGCGACACGCGCCCGTCCGAGCGCATGGACTATATGCTCTCGTTGCTCGGCGAGCACTCTCCGGCATTCCTGTTCCGGGAGCTGTTCCTCCGTCAGCTGCCTAACCCGGTACGCCTCGCCCTGGCTGGCACGTTGATCACGGATTCCCGCGCCCTCGCCAGGGAAGCCGATAAGATCTCCTCGGCGGGCCAGCACATCGGCGCGGAATACCTGGAGCGCGCCGCCGTCCGAGGCGACGCCCACGACGCCCGAGCGCCCTGCGCGGTTGGAGGCCGAACTGCCGGTGCAACTGGCGGCCGCCACGCCGCACCGCCCGCTTCCGACACGACGGCCGGGGCCTCCACCTGACCGGGCGTGGTGTTATTACCACGCCAGGTTCGGACACAAGGCTCGGACGTGCCGGCCCCCGTGCACTTTCGGCAGGTCGGGAAACGGCCGGGCCGGCGTTCATTCCCAGCCATGAGCGCCGGCCACTCGGGCAACTTGCTGTTTATTCGGGACAAAGCGTCTGGACGGCGTTTCCTGTGCGACACCGGCGCCCAACTGAGCGTCATACCTGCCTCCGAGCAGGACAGGCTGGACGCAGTTTGCGGCCCCTCTTTGGTCGCTGCTAATGGCTCGGCCATACGCACTTTCGGCCCACGCGTCGTCACCCTCTGCTTCGGCAGCCAGCGCTTTCAATGGACTTTTGTTACCGCCAGCGTCCCCGTGGCTTTGCTGGGCGCCGACTTCCTCTGCGCGCACGGGCTGCTGGTCGACGTCAAACGACGTCGCCTTGTCCACGCCGAGACCTTCAGCTCCCTGGCGTGCACAATGAGCAGCTCCGCGCCGACCGAACTGGCGTGCGCCCTCCCGGCAACGAACGAGTTCGCTCACCTGCTCGTGGAATTCCCGGCCCTCACGCGGCCGACGTTTTCGGCCGTCGCGGTGCGGCACGGGATCGAGCACCACATACCCACTATGGGCCCGCCGGTCTACGCCAGGGCCCGCCGCCTCGACCCAGCCAAGCTCGCCGTGGCAAAGGCCGAATTCGACGCATTGGAGCACCTCGGCATCGTGCGGCGCTCCGATAGCACGTGGGCCTCGCCACTGCACATCGTGCCAAAGCCGGGGGGTGGATGGCGCCCGTGTGGCGACTACCGCAGTCTCAATGACGCTACCACCCCCGACAGGTACCCGATCCCGCATATTCAGGACTTTTCCGCCCGTTTGGCGGGACGGGTCATCTTTTCGAAAATTGACCTGATACGGGGCTACCACCAGGTACCTGTCCGGGCGGCCGTCGTCCTGAAGACGGCCGTCATCACGCCGTTCGGCCTGTTCGAATTTTTGCGGATGCCGTTTGGCCTCAAGAACGCGGCCCAGGCGTTCCAGCGCTTGATGGACGGCGTGCTGCGCGACCTGCCGTTTCTTTTCGTCTATCTGGACGACATCCTCGTCGCCAGCACGTCCCGCGCCGAGCACCTCCTCCACCTCCGAACACTGTTCGGTCGCCTCAGCGAGCACGGCTTAATTGTCAACCCGGTCAAATGCCACTTCGGCGCGACGACCGTTGACTTTTTGGGCCACCGCATCACCAAGACCGGGGCCGTGCCGCTGCCGACCAAGGTCGAGGCCATCACCACGTTCCCGCGTCCCCGTTCCATCAAGGCCCTCCAAGAGTTCCTCGGCATGGTGAATTTTTATCACCGATTCGTGCCCCGCGCTGCTCAGCTCATGCGGCCCCTTTACGAGGCCCTCCGGGGCAAGCCGGCCAAGCATGACATTGTTTGGTCCGCGGCCATGGACGCGGCCTTCGCCAGTGCCAAACGGGCCCTCGCCGACGCAACACTGCTGGCTCACCCGGTGCTCAACGCGCCCATCGCCCTCACTACGAACGCCTCCAACTACGCGGTGGGCGCCGTCCATGAGCAATGGGTGGACGGGGTTTGGCAGCCACTCGCTTTTTTCAGCCGGCAACTCCGGCCGAACGAGTTAAACTACAGCACGTTCGACCGCGAGCTGCTCGGGCTATTCCTGGCCGTTCGCCATTTCCGACACCTCCTGGAGGGCCGCCCGTTCACGGCTTTCGTCAACCACAAGCCGTTGGTCTACGCAATGGCTAAGGTCACGGAGCCGTGGTCGGCCCGCCAGCAGCGCCACCTCTCCGCCGTGTCGGAGTTCACCACGGACATCCAGCACGTCGCCGGCAAAGACAACGCCGTGGCCGACTGCCTTTCGCGGGCCAGCGCGAACGCGGTCCACCTCGGCGTGGACTTCACGCTCATGGCGGCCGACCAGACCACCGACGCCTCGGTGCAGGCACTCCGCGTGGCGGACACGGGCCTCCGCCTGGCCGACATCCCCTTCGCGGGCACCGTCCTGCTCTGCGACGTCTCCCAGGGCCAGCCTCGCCCCATCGTGCCCGTTTCCTGGCAGCGCCGCATCTTCGCCTCCATCCACGGCCTTTCTCACCCGGGCCGGAAAGCTTCTCAGAAGCTGGTGTCGGCGCGTTTCGTCTGGCACGGCCTTCGACGAAACATCCGCGACTGGGCCAACGCCTGCACGGCCTGCCAGCGAGCCAAGGTCCACCGCCACACCCAGGCCCCGCTGGCACCTTTCGCCGTGCCTGAACGGCGTTTCGACCACGTCCACGTGGACCTGGTGGGTCCCCTGCCCCCCTCGCGGGGGTTCACCCACCTGCTCACCATGGTGGACAGGACCACCAGGTGGCCGGAGGCCGTGCCCCTCACCTCCACCACCACCGCCGACATGGCGCAGGCGTTCATCGCCACCTGGGTCGCGCGCTTCGGCGCACCAGCGGACATCTCGTCCGACCGCGGCCCACAGTTCACGTCTGAGCTTTGGGGCGCGGTCGCCCGTTCGTTGGGGGTCACGCTGCACCGCACCACGGCCTACCACCCCCAAGCCAATGGGTGTGCGAGCGGTTTCACCGCTCCATGAAGGCCGCACTCATGGCCGGCCTTCAGGACGACGGTTGGGCCGACCGGCTGCCGTGGGTCCTTTTGGGCCTTCGCACGGCCCCCAAGGAAGACCTCCAGGCGTCCGCTGCCGAGCTCGTCTATGGCCAGCCACTCCGCGTCCCGGGCGAATTCGTGCCTGACGCTACCAGTCCCTGGTCCGCCGCTCGCCAGCGCTCGGACCTCCAGGAGGCTGCCCGACGATTTGCCCCCGTGCCGACGTCCCGCCACGGTGGCCCCCAGTCCTACGTCCCCCCGGCGCTTCGCACAGCGGAGTACGTCTTTGTGCGTCATGACGCGCACCGGGGGCCACTCCGGCCGCCGTACGACGGGCCCTTCCGGGTCCTGCGACGGGGCGACAAGTCTTTCATCATCGACTTCGGCGGCCGGCCGGACCGGATTTCTGTGGACCGCCTCAAACCGGCGCACATGGACGTCGACCGACCACCACGGTTGGCCCTTCCTCCGCGGCGAGGCCGCCCCCCGTCCACAGTTCCCCCCGCTCGACCACCCACCACCACGTCAGACCCCTCCCCACGACCCTCCAGGGGTCGCTTCGGCCGGGTCATCCGGACCCCCCTTAAATTGACCCTGCCGGTGCAGGTCGATTCTGGAGGGGCGTGTGTAGCGGTTACCGCTGGATGTACATAATCGCCTTGCACCGGCCAGAACACGGCCAGACGCGCCTCTCCCGGGCATGCCCGGACTCGCCTTTCCAGGGCTCGCCCAGAGCGTCCGGGCATGCCCGCTATCGCCTTTCCAGGGCTCGCCCAGAGCGTCCGGGCATGCCCGCTATCGCCTTTCCAGGGCTCGCCCAGAGCGTCCGGGCATGCCCGCTATCGCCTTTCCAGTGCTCGCCCAGAGCGCCCGGGCACGCCCAGCCTCGACTTGCCAGGCCGCAGCCAAACACGCCCGGGCAGGTCCAGACTCGCCTTTCCAAGGCTCGCCCTTGATACCCGGGCATGCCCGGTATAGCTTTTGCCGGGCAAACTTCCCGACATAAATGTGTATATATATTGTTGCCCGAAAAACGGGCTTGTCAGAATACCTGAGCTGTTTTGTTTCAATAAAGCAACTCGGACGAATTCCGTCTTTGGTCGCGTCAATTCTTTCGACTCGCGTTGGAGCGCAGTTCCTTCAGCAGGATGAATTCAGCTTCATTACGAAATTGGTGTAGTCCTTGTAACATGATCGATGGTAACTTCCATTGCAACCATGTTTTTCCACCTTACTTCCAAGAGCAGCCTTTCATCTTGACGCAGCTTGGCTGCTTCCCATAGTAAGCCACCTGAAGTAAGCCACCAGTAAGCCACCTGAAGGGTCACTAATCAGTCAAAATCAACGAATGGCAGAGCACAAAGACATGATGAGTATAGTACACTGAGGAGTGTCCTCCAATGTTAGTGAGGAAAATCATGGATTTTAGTCATGGATATGAACTACTCACCAGACTCGTATTCACACGCTGAGAGTCTTTCCTTCAGTCGCTGTCTGTCATGCCGTTGAATGATATACATATCTTTTCTGCAGATGATGTACAGCACAGGAAGAACATGCTCATTTATTTGTGATGCTGATTTTGTTGATGGGATCTTCGCTTCTTCAGAGAAAGTTGTGGCTCGTCATCCAGGATTGATGTGGATGTGGTAACGGTCTTTGCCAAACGATTTTCAGCCTTCTCTATTTTGGTTTTATCAGTTAACCTGAAAGTGAACATTGAAGTCAATAAGATTATACATAAATACTTAGCATTATAATATTATCGTGCAAATTCACTATACTGCCTTATTCTAATTTGAACGCAAGATTAGATTTGTGTCCAACCTCAAAACTAGATTTCCAAATTCATGGAGGTAATCCTCTATTGTCAGGTGGCATATCCTGGTAATCCAGATATGAACCACCTTTAGAGGCCATTTTTCCCCACATAGCAGGGGTTGGCCTTTTTCAGGCACCATGGTTCCCCTTTTTGAAGCAATATTTTTTTATGGCCTGATGCCATTCATGCCGCCAACCCTGTTAGTCGCCTCTTGCAACACACAGGGAATTACCAGCGAACTGGTACTCAATTTGTCGACCTCAAAGGATGACAGACTGAGTCAACCCCCCTGGTGTTAATTACAGCGATCGACCGGGATTTACGAACCCAGGATCCGAGAACCCCAAGCTGGCACCCTAACCGCTAAGCCAACACCAGGTTCAATTATAGTAACCTCATATTATTGTATCGATCCTTATTTGGCATGGTATGCATGCCTGCATATGTACTTGTAGTAAAAAGAAAAGAAAAAAAAGTAGTATTTTAAAATTAATTTTATTTATTTGTAGATGTTGTTACAGTCATTGCAATTAATTTTTTTTCTTTATTTTAATTTTATATTGTAAATCATTCATAATTCAGCTTCTAGCTGTGATGATTTGATAGTAAAAGCATTACTTGAATTTAAATCATACATGCTAAACATAAATAATACACAGCCAGAGTACGAGATAGTGAGTCGGTGATATAATTTGCCTATATTACTTTGCATAACATTTCCGATGGTATCCAAGATCAGGTTTCCAATTGGAATCCTTGATCGTAGCAGTGAATTAAATGGCCATGTTTCGTTCCTCACCATCCATTTCGCTCCTTTTCGCTCCTCACCATCCCATCTTTTAACACATTGACAAATTTTTGGAAACTGATCTCAAAAATCGGTATAATAGTGTAGTGTGGTGCTGGGCACACACGTTAAATAAAGGTAGGCCACAACGCTTTGGGTTAGGTAGAGCTCTTTATTGCTTGCTCACTCGTCAGCACTGCCGTGCTCGGGGCTGCGAGCCCGCGTGTATATCTGGAGGCCACGCCTCACCTGGGGCGTGGCCGACACCCACTGGTGCTCGGAATTATGTCACTGCGCCAGCGAGTCATCGTGTCCGCCACACGCGCCCCCCCAGAATTCCCGCGCACCTGAAGGGTCAGTTTGCGGGGCAAACGGATGACCCGGCCGAAGCGCCCTCTGGCGGCTGGTGGCGTCTGGGATGCCGGGATACCATCTGGGATGCCTCTGGTGGCATCTGGGATGGGTGCAGGGCAGGGGGGTGGCGTGACGGCGGGGTTGGGCGGTGCCGGGAGTCCGCCCGCCGGGGGGCGGCCCCGACGCGGGGGCAGAGCCGCTGGCGGGGGGTGGTCCAAGTCGAGGTGGGCCGGCTTGAGGCGGTCCACGGAGACGCGGTTAGGAGTATTGCCGATGTCCAGGGTGAAATGCTTCGCCCCGGTCTCCAGCACACGGAAGGGCCCGTCGTACGGGGGCCGTAGCGGTGTTCGGTGGGCGTCGTGGCGGACGAACACGTACTCCGCCGTGCAAAGCTCCGGGGTGACGTGCGTTGGCGGGCTACCATGGTGCGCCGTCGGCACCGGGGCGAACCTCCGGGCGGTCTCCTGCAGGGCGGAGCGCTGCTGCGCCGCGGACCATGGTGCCGTGGAGTCGGGGAGGAACTCGCCCGGCACCCGCAGCGGTTGTCCGAAGACCAACTCCGCCGCGGATGCACGCAGGTCGTCCTTGGGCGCCGTCCTGAGGCCCAGCAGGACCCAGGGGAGCCTGTCGACCCAGCCGCCGTCGCGGAGGCTGGCCCGGAGCGTGGCCTTCATGGCGCGATGGAAGCGCTCGCACAGGCCGTTGGCCTGGGGGTGGTAGGCCGTGGTGCGGTGCAGCTGGATGCCAAGCCCGCGCGCTACCGCCCCCCAGAGCTCCGAGGTGAACTGGGGGCCGCGGTCAGACGAGATGTCCGAGGGGGCGCCGAACCGGGCAACCCAAGTGGCGATGAACGCCTGCGCGACGTCCGCCGCCGTCGTTGCTGCCAAAGGCACGGCCTCCGGCCACCGGGTGGTGTGGTCCACCATGGTGAGGACGTGGGTGAAACCTCGCGAGGGGGGCAGAGGTCCCACCAAGTCCACGTGAACGTGGTTGAACCGATGTTCGGGCACCGTAAACGGGGCCAGCGGGGCCTGGGTGTGGCGGTGAACCTTCGCGCGCTGGCACGCGAGGCACGTCCTGGCCCAATCGCGGACGGCCTTCCGGAGGCCATGCCAGACGAACTTGTCGGCGACCAGCTTTTGGGAGGCCTTCGTGCCCGGGTGGGACAGGCCGTGGATGGCGTCAAAAACCCGGCGCTGCCAGCCAGCGGGCACGATGGGGTGAGGCCGGGCGAGGGAAACGTCGCACAAGAGGGCCGCGCCCGCGCCATCGAACGGTACCTCGGTGACGCGGAGGCCCGTGACGGCGTTCCGAAAAGCCTGGACGGCGGGGTCGGCGGACTGGTCCACCGCCATCCGGGCATAGTCGATCCCGAGGTGGACCGCGTGGGCGACGGACCGGGAAAGGCAATCCGCCACTGGGTTGTCCTTCCCCGCGACGTGCCGGATGTCCGTCGTGTACTCGGACACGGCCGAGAGGTGACGCTGCTGCCGGGCCGACCACGGCTCGGTGACCTTGGCCATCGCGAAAACCAGGGGCTTGTGGTCGACGAAGGCCACGAACGGGCGGCCCTCGAGCAGATGGCGGAAGTGCCGGACCGCCAGCTGGAGCCCGAGCAGCTCGCGGTCGAAGGTACTGTACTGCCGTTCGTGCGGGCGGAGCTGCCGGCTAAAAAACGCCAGCGGCTGCCAAGCTCCCCTCACCCACTGCTTGTGCACCGCGCCCACCGCATAGTCCGACGCGTCGGTGGTGAGGGCGATCGGTGTATTGGGCGCCGGGTGCGCGAGCATGGTGGCGTTAGCCACGGTGAGCTTTGCGCCCGTGAACGCCGCGTCCATCGGCTCGGTCCAGGCAACGTCGCCTTTGCCCGGCTTCCCCCGGAGGGCCTCGTGCAGGGGGCGCAGGAGCTGGGCGATGCGGGGCAGGAAACGGTGATAAAAGTTCACCATGCCCAGGAACTCCTGGAGCCCCTTGATTGTGCAGGGGCGTGGAAAACCCCTGACTGCCTCCACCTTGGCCGGTAAGGGGATGGCCCCGTGCCTGGTGATGCGGTGCCCCAAAAAGTCGATTTTGGTGACGCCGAACCGGCACTTGGCGGGGTTGATTATCAGGCCATGTCAGCCCAGGCGTTCGAAGAGCGTGCGGAGATGGCGGAGGTGCTCCTCATGGGACGCGCTTGCAACGAGGATGTCGTCCAGGTAGACGTACATGAAGTCCAAGTCGCGCAAGACACTGTCCATAAGCCGCTGGAACGCCTGGGCCGCATTCTTCAACCCGAAGGGCATCCGCAGAAACTCGAAGAGGCCGAATGGTGTGATGACGGCCGTCTTCGATATGTCCTCCGGCCTGACGGGGACCTGGTGGTATCCGTGGATGAGGTCCACCTTGGAGAAGAGGGATATTTTCGCCAACCGGGCGGAAAAGTCTTGGATGTGAGGGACCGGGTAGTGGTCGGGGGTGGTAGCATCGTTGAGGTGGCGGTAGTCTCCACACAGCCACCACCCGCCGCCGGGGCTTGGGCACAATGTGCAGTGGCGATGCCCATGCGCTGTTGGAGCGCCGGACGATGCCCAGTCGCTCTAGCGTGGCGAACTCCTCCTGCGCCACGGCGAGCTTCGCCGGGTCGAGGCGGCGCGCCCGGGCGTAGACCGGTGGCCCGACGGTGGGGATGTGATGCTCCACCCCGTGCTTGACGGCCACCGCCGAGAAAGTGCGCCCCGTGAGGGCCGGGCAACTGGCGAGGAGGCGGGTGAACTCGCCCACTGCCGGAAGCGTGCAGACCAACCTCGCCGGGACCGAACCGCTCAGCAAGCCGCTTGGCGAGGCGCTCGATGAGCCGCCCAGGGAGCTGCTCAACAAACTGCTCAGCGCGCAAGCAAGCGAGCTGAAGGTTTCAGCTTGGACAAGGCGTCTGTGCCTCACGTCCACCAGCAGCCCATGCGCACAGAGGAAGTCCGCTCCGAGTAGGCCCATGGGGACACTAGCGGTAACGAACGACCACTGAAAGCGCTGCCCCCCGAACCGCAGCGAGAGACAACGCTTTCCGAACGTGCGGATGGGCGTGCCGTTGGCGGCAAGCAAAGCGGGGCCCCGGCCCTCAGCTTGCTTGTCGGACGCGGAGGCAGGGATGACGCTCACCTGCGCTCCCGTGTCGCACAGGAAGCGACGACACGAGGAGGTGTCTGTTATGAACAGAAGGCTGCCAGTATGGCCAACGCTCATGGCAGGAAGCGAGCGCCGGCCTGGCCGTTTCCCGACCTGCCAAAAGTACAAGGCGGGCGGCAGGACCTGGCCTTGTGGCCGAACCTGGTATGGAACTGGCACCAGGTCCGGCCCGGTGGTGGTTGTCGCGCCGGTCGTGACGACGGTGGTGGGCGGGGCATGGCGGCGGCCACGCGCGGATCCGCCAAACCTATGCCGTGTTCGGGAGGATCCGAACGGCATGCCACGTGGCGATCCGCCAAACCTACGCCGTATTCGGGAGGATCCGAACGCCATGCTACGTGGCGATCCGAACCACTCGTGCCGTGCGCAGCACCGGGATCCACGACGGCCGTGCTACATGCCGGCCGTGCGTCGTGGGCTGCGAAAAACTTGTCCGCCTCTCTGGCCAGGGCGCGCGGTTCCGTAATGGTCGAACCGGCCAGCGTGAGCCGCACCTGTACAGGTAGCTGGCGGAGGAAGAGTGCACGGAAGAGGAAATCCGCGTGGCCGTCGCCGAGCAGGGACAGCATGTAATCCATGCGGGCGGACGGTCGTGTGTCGCCGAGTACGGGAAGGTCCAAAAGACATTCAGCGCGGTCGGCCTCTGTGAGGCCAAACGTGTCGAGGAGAAGCCGCTTGAGCGCCGCGTACTTGCTCTCGTCCGGCGGGTGCCGGAGGAAGGACACGACTCGGGCGGCCGTGCCGGATTCAAGGGCAGCGACCACGTAAAGGTACCTCGTCTCGTCCGCCGTGACGCCCCGGAGCTGGAATTGGGCCTCGGCCTGTAGAAACCAGGTGTCGGCCTGCGCTTCCCAGAACTCCGGTAGCTTGATCGCGACAGCGTTGGTGGCCATAGCGCGTTCA
Source organism: Myxine glutinosa (assembly GCF_964187855.1). Classification (NCBI taxonomy): domain Eukaryota; kingdom Metazoa; phylum Chordata; class Myxini; order Myxiniformes; family Myxinidae; genus Myxine; species Myxine glutinosa. The sequence continues at coordinate 99,502,440 of NC_136263.1, read as the reverse complement.
GGGAACAGCAATGGCTGAACCAGTCGGAGGTCACCAGTGTAGTGTGGTGCTGGGCACACACGTTAAATAAAGGTAGGCCACAACACTTTGGGTTAGGTAGAGCTCTTTATTGCTTGCTCACTCGTCAGCACTGCCGTGCTCGGGGCTGCGAGCCCGCGTGTATATCTGGAGGCCACGCCTCACCTGGGGCGTGGCCGACACCCACTGGTGCTCGGAATTATGTCACTGCGCCAGCGAGTCATCATGTCCGCCACAATAGGACCATTTTCAACCAGCACAATGTGCAAACAACAACCCGTGCGGGCCGCCATATTGGATCGAGGTGTACATATGGCAATAAAACTATTTGTATCTGTATCTTGAGAAGATACATAATTACTCTTTTATAGAAGACGTTTTTTGAGTTTGTTTTATCCTCAAAAATAAACAGTAGTGAACACACATTCGTGTTAAAAGACTGGCCTGAAACACCAACCCTTATAAAGGGGGACAGACACACAAACCGACAATGTGTTTTATATGGTAGATATCTATGTTATAAAAGGAACCGTGTCTGTATGTTTGGTTGTCGTGTTATAACCTGAGAACGGATTAACGGATTTCAATAAATCCATTTATAGTGGATTCAGGGAACTCATGGGAAGGTTTGTGATGCAATTAAAAAAAAAAAAAAATGGGCACACGTGTCGAAATTGCAAACGCCAACTTGCGACGATGGTTATCCCTGCACGGAGGGCATGATCTCTCAGGAATCCTTTTTAGCTCACCTGGACTTTAGTCTGGTGAGCTTATGCGATCGAGCAGTGCCCGTATGTAAGTCAGTCAATGAGTGAGTGAGTGAGTCCATAAACACTTCAGTCATTATTGGTTGAATCAAACGCACGATTTTGATGAAACTTGGCCACAAACTTCATATCTGATGCCTAACAAAGGTGTATTTACCACATCAAAATCTGCGCTCATTGGGGGAGTCTACGGAGGGTGCGGGTGAGGGGTTTGACCCCCAAAATAGGTATTTGCTCTCTTCTCCGAAACTACACACACGATTTCGACGCAAGATGACTACAGTAATCGTGATCACCCGTGGTGTATCAAAGTGTGTTCACGGAATAATATACATCAGGGTATAAGGGGATCTGCGGGGGGTTTGAGTGACTGTTGATTCTGATCCAGGTGACCTTCAATACCTGCGGTCCTATTTTATTCTTGCTCCATAGATTCGCTGTCACTACTATGTCGAGGAAACGGAAAACCCCGTTTTTAGCACTTACGCAACGGCAGAAACGAGGACACCTCAGATGATTGTTTTTTGGCATGGCCTGTGCCTAATAGTAATATTAGTAGTAATTCACTAATAGTAATAGTTAGAGTCCCTGTATAAAGAGAGTTGCGCCATGCGCTGACCCGAGATTTCTGGTCACGTGATTTCGTGGCGCCATTTTGTGTCTAACTTCACCGTGCGTGAACGTCAGCTTGGTACGGGAATGTTGTTTATTGCCAAACAAAATGACTGGTTGTTCTGATTTTGGTTGTTCAAACCAACCTGGGAAATATAAGATGTATAGATTTCCAAGTGATAAAGTCAGAAGACAAATTTGGGACAAATACGACGTCTTATCTGTGCTTTTCCATATCTGTTCGACTAGACGAACCGTGCACACTGCAGGTATTTTTTAAAGTTTTTTCTCTGTTTAATTACGGCTTGGCGCAGTCGAAAATTAAGTGTTAATTAAGTCGCCAGCTATGAAACATATTAATCGATCAGGCAATATCCATCAGAGTTCTGGGCAAGGGTGTAGTAATAAATGAACGTTTCAATCTTACTAGATGCCGATGACGTTTTCCTTATGTCAGTGACAGAAGCTGACTTGCAGCTTGTTAAATCATTACAATGGAAATTGAATATAAATGTCGATAAAACTAAAGTTGTACACTATAGAAATATGGCAATACCACGTACAGAATTTGTTTTAAGTGTGTTAGACTATATGTCGGCTGGAAGTCCTACACCGGAATTGCTCTCGGCACCCTTTAAAAAATATTGGATATGCCCACACTCCTTTCTAAAAGTTATTAAAATTCAGAGAACGACAGCATTGGTTTGTCTTACTTATAATGTTAGCTCTTATATGCAGTGTTGGCTTGTAATATGCATTGCCATACCACTTTTAATATCACCACACAGCTCTTTTTCACGGCAATAGCTGAGTTTTTGACAAAACAAATATCACCTGTATGTAATAATAAGACTAAATATGTGTAGTAAATTTTTTTTTAGCAGGTTTAGAATATATCACCCCATATCGCGAATGTACATGTATATCTAATCCGACACACTTAGACACAAAATGGCGTCCAAATTTGAGTTGACACAACTCTCTATATACAGGGACTCTAGTAATAGTAATATTTGTAGTAATTCACAAATAGTAAAACTAATAGTAATAGTAATATTAGTAGTAATTCACTAATAGTAATAGTAATATTCGTAGTAATTCACAAATAGTAAAACTAATAGTAATATTAATATTAGTAGTAATTCACTAATAGTAATAGTAATATTAATATTAGTAGTAATTCACTAATAGTAATATTAATATTAGTAGTAATTCACTAATAGTAATAGTAATATTAATATTAGTAGTAATTCACTAATAGTAATAGTAATATTAGTAGTAATTCACTAATAGTAATAGTAATATTAATATTAGAAGTAATTCACAAATAGTAATAGTAATAGTAATATTAGTAGTAATTCACTAATAGCCATAGTAATATTAATATTAGTAATAATTCACTAATAGTAATAGTAATATTAATATTAGTAGTAATTCACTAATAGTAAAACTAATAGTAATATTAATATTAGTAGTAATTCACTAATAGTAATAGTAATAATAATATTAAGATTAGTAGTAATTCACTAACAGTAATATTATTAGTAATATTAATATTAGTAGTAATTCACTAATAGTAATAGTAATAATAATATTAAGATTAGTAGTAATTCACTAACAGTGATATTATTAGTAATTCACTAATCGTAAAACTAATAAATATTAATATTATTAGTAATTCACTAATAGTAAAACTAATTGTAATATTAATATTAGTAGTAATTCACTAATAGTAATAGTACTAGTAATAATAATATTAATATTAGTAGTAATTCAGTAATAGTAATATTAATATTAGTAGTTATTCACTAATAGTAATAGTAATATGAGTGGTAATTCAATAATAGTAATAGTAATAGTAATATTAATATTAGTAGTAATTCACTAATAGTAATAGTAATATTAATATTAGTAGTAATTCACTAATAGTAATAGTAATATTAATATTAGTTGTTATTGACTAATAGTAATAGTAATATTAGTGGTAATTCAATAATAGTAATAGTCATAGTAATAGTAATAGTAATAGTAATATGTACGGTACCCAGACAGTTTGATCAAAAGCAAGGAGAGGGAGGGTGTGAAATTATTATTTTTTATTTCGAACTCCCTCTTGATGTATTCTTGTATGTGCAGCATATAAAAAGGCAAATTTTATTATTTTTTATTAACGTAATTTTGACAAGGTAATTAATATTTTATTAACGACCTCGCGCCGTGAGTGTATCGATAAGCCGGTATCTATACACCGCCTAATTATATTTTTCCCCATGAATTTTTTTTTTTTTTTTGCAATTCCACAAATATTGATATTCCCGTAAGCTAAGCAACGGATCTTATATTCTGGTATATATTATTCCTGTGGTTAAAAAGTACGGGGGCACTAGTAGGCAGTGGGGCTCACTGAGATTTTTCCGCAAGGGGGCGATCGTACCCATAATGTCCATCCTCCACTTGCACTCTTTTGAACGGAACGATCACGTCACGCATCTCGAACCATCGAGGACGAACGAGGAGAGTTCGCGTGAAGGACGAGTATAGACATGTTCTAACCCCGAATTAATACCTGAGTAATCTTTACGAGTGTGAGAGGGGAAACGTCATTCTTCGAAAAGAGAAGAGCGAAAAAATCCCGCGCTTATAGTTATAGCGGCCGCTCGTGCGCTCGGAGGGGAGGGGTGTGGACTGTGGAGCGTCGGGTCCGTTTTTCGAGGGGAGCGCGGGTGGGATTGGTGCTTCATCATCATCATCATCATCATCCCCACCACCGCCATCGCCACCACCACCATCACCACCGCCCGGTCGGGCCACGCACGCTACGTGGATCATATTGCGGGAACAACAGAAGTCGTCGGACGTTCCGCTGGTTTATCCACTTGACGTGATTCTCTCTTCGTTCTTCTGTCGGTGAGTCTTGAATACCTTTCGTGTCTCGTGATGTTTAAGGCTTTGTTGATGAACACTTGGACGACCGTGTGTGCAAATTTTGTGAGGGAGGGAATCCCATGTTGGAGGGAAGTGTTATTTATTTAATTTCCGTTTTATTCCGTTGAATGGGTTCGAGGGGAAGATGTCGCCGCGATGCGGTGAGATGTTTTATATTGGGACCCGGCGGCACTCCCAAGCCTCTTTGTGCATCATGTTGGCGCTCTCTGGACGAGGTCTGCGCTCGTCTCGCTCGGCGTTGGTGCAGTAACATGGCGATGCCCCCCCTCACCTCGATTCACGGAAGGTGTCGGATGGAGCCGTTCGGCCAGGCAGGGCCGGGAGGGGGTTATGTTATACAGACGGGGTCGTTTCGGTATGGGTCGCTGCGAGGGTCCGAGGGTCCGAGCCCCTCGATGCGGTCTCGCCGTACGTTTCCGGTGCCCGTGCAGGTGTTCCGGATTTAGATTTTCCCTTTGGCCGAATTATTTATCCGCTGACGGTGCTCTGTCCGAGCCTCGAGTGCGGCGTCTGGAGCACGTGGTGCTGCCGGTGGTGACGCACCGCCCGCGTTGTTGATTCCCAACTGGTCACGCGATCCTGCTCTCGCAGACAGCATGGTCCCTCCCGGTGGTGCTTCAGGCGGTTCACCTTTCCTAGCCAGTGTTCTGATGTTTCTTCCCACCCCGTTATGTTACCAACTCCCTTTCCCCTCGACGGTCATGCCCTTCCCGCTCTGATTCACACTGCAGATGTCGTTCCCTTATTGCAAGCGAAAGACCTCGGTCCGAGCCCCCGTGTTATTTATCGTACTTGGCCGTGATAAAACGTAGCTCCATGGTTTTATTCTCATATATGTATATTGTATACGTCATAGAATATGATCTCAGGTGGCCTGGCTTTCACTTTCACGGTGGTGAATTTTGCCGCATGATGAATCCAGCTGCAGGGTAGAAATTGCATGGTGGGTCTTTTTTCTGCTCCTTGTGTTGGGGGTCGTACATAAAATACGTAACTATTTTGGCACTTTGACACCCCGCTCTCCCCTTTCCCCCCCTCCCCACCCATGACACTCTCGGTGATGCTTCACATGACCCCCTAAAACACTGACTCCAAACAAAATACCCTCCTCACACCCCCCTCACACCCCCTTCAGAATAAGAATAGCCTTCCCTCTCACAGTGACACAACACATCTCCGAAACTAGAACAGCACTCAGAGCACATACCTCCGCCAGGATGAAAAGTTTACGTTTTATATCCCACTGATAGGGTGGATCTGGATCCGGACCTGAAACCAAAATCGAATCGGCTTGTTCTTGTCACTTGAACAACTCCTCCATTTAGTTTTGTCAGACTCTGTACACAACTTTTTGAAATATATTGCTATATATAGTTTTTGGCCCCTTCTCTCAACGGTGAAGGATCACTGAAATTAAACAACAAAGAGCAATCAGAGATTGCAGACCCTCACCAGGATGTGTTTTTGGTGGTTCTTAAAGCTTTTGTGTTAAAACAAATATGGTGGCTGAACCACGTGACCGATGACGCAGTGATTTTCTTTTCTCCACCAATTTATCCCTAGATGACGCTCAAGAAATGTAATCTTGGTCGGATGAAGTTTTGTGCTTGCCTAATTATGACGTCGTAATGGAGGCACCTCTGACGTCATCATTAACATATGTTATTCCCCATGGAGAGTTCTTTACAATGAGCCATGTCGCAAATTTTTCTTTGCAGCGCTTTCGGAGATATAGAGGTGCAAAGCATTTTGGTTTTTCCAAGATGGCGCCTGTACCACATGACCTATGACGTCATAATTATCATATAATTATACAGGAGGAGATGCACTTATGGTGAAAATTTCCTGTCAATCGGACCAACGTTGGCCGAGACTGGTGTTGGTCTGGTGGTGGTTGGCCTGGTGTTGGCTTAGTGGTTAGGGTGCCGGCTTGGGATCCTAGGATCCTGAGTTCGAATCCTGGTCGATCGCTGAATTAACACCAGGGGGGGTTGACTCAGCCTGTCATCCTTCCGAGGTCGGAAAATTGAGCACCAGCTTGCTGGGATGAATGATCCCGGTGTGTACCCCGGTTTAAAATAGGTACACCGTATCCCTGCTCATCGTAAGAGGTGACTAAGGTTGGCGTCAGGAAGGGCATCCGGCCATAAAAACTGCCTCAAAAAGGGAACCATGAGGTCATGGGGCCCGCAAGGCTAACCCCCGCTTTAGCAGGGAAAAATGGCCTCAAAACAATCATTCATTCATTCAATCGGACCAACGTTGGCTGAGAAATTCATGTTTATTCTGTGCGGACAAACAGACCATCAAACAAACAAGAAATATGTCGTGCATAGCACGATACTTGCAAAATCCCTAAAATAAGTTGTTGGCCTATGGAGACCTCAAAAATAGTTGGGCGTTGAATTCAGTGACCAGATATGCAAATCCTCTTCAAATTTCAAGTCAATCAGATGAAAATTGAGAATTTTAGAAATCTGGCCTATTTTGACCCAAAAACGATAAGGCTTATGTTGATCTCAAAAATAGTTGGGAGTTGAATTCAGTGACAACATATGTAAATCATCTTCAAATTTCAAGTTAATCAGATGAAAATTGAGGATTTCAGAAATTTGGCCTATGTTGACCTTTTGGCCTATGTTGACCTCAAAAATACTTAGTGGTTGAATTCAGTGACCAGATATGCAAGTCCTTTTCAAATTTCAAGTTAATCAGATAAAAATGGATGATTTTAGAAATTTGGCCCATGTTGACCTTTTGGCCTACGTTGACCTCAAAAATAGTTGGGCGTTGAATTTAATGACCAGATATGCAAATCCTCTTCAAATTTCAAGTTAATCGGATGAAAATTGAGGATTTCAGAAATTTGGCCTATAGTGTAGCAGCATAGCAAACCTGTTGTGCATTTTGTGATACAAGCACCAAATTTGGTACACTAGTAGACTATCATATTGTTACAGACGCGGTGGTGGATGTTAGTTTACCGAGCGGTTTGGTATGACCACGTCTGCACAAGTTACCCGATTATACTCGAACGTTGCCGAGTCGCGCTACGCTAGGTCAATGAAGGAAAAGGATACAACGGCTGGGGTTCAAATGACACGACACCAAGGGTTCAGTTCTCAAGACCTCCGGAGGAGGTTATATTATGGCGGAAGGTTAGATTACAACTACAAGAGGGACATCATAGAAAGACAGGCACTTAGACACACTCTTATATTAACCCCAACAGACGACAGATAAACGGGACAAAAGGCTGACTCACACGGGGATTGATGGCAAGGAAAGGCAGAATCGATGGCTCCAGGTGCACCTGGGCTCAGGGCAGAATCGACCCGGTTCGGTCCGGTCCAAAGATGCGGGGAGGTATCGTCGCGCTGGGGGTGGCGGTGGCTTCCTCTGCTCTCCGTAGTTCAGGCGCATCTTACGTCACATCCGGTCAGTCGCTGCGTATATCCGGCGGGGAGTGACACGTCCTCGGCTCGTTAGCTCCGCCCCAGATGGAATCGGTCCGCCCTTCTTATTGGGTGCGGGGGGGGGTTACCAGGCTCCGCCCTTGACGAGGAGCTGACAGCCAGCCCCTTCGTGGTAACCCCGTGGAGCGCATGGTCATGGCGGCTAACCGAGCCGGAGTGAGGACGCACACTGCCCGCACGCCGCGCCCCTCTGTTGTTGTAGTTGTTGTTGTAATTGTTGTTGTAGTTGTAGTTGTTGTTGTTGTTTGGGGAAGAAGACGGGAGGAGGCATGGGAAGGTCCTAAACTCACTACTGGTGCCATATAATCACATTCTGGTGTAACGAAGAGTCAGAATTAATGGAAACGAGTCCTTAACTGACATAGACTAAGAATAACTAGCAAGATGTCCGAAAGTTGTCTACGTGAGATGCGGTGGACCTGGGCACGACATTTAATGGGGGAAAAAGGGGAAGGTCGGTTCTACAGAGTGTTGTTTACAGACAATGGGACTAGGGGATTGGGGATAGTTGGGGAGTATTGGGGAAATAAGGGAATATTTACAAGCGGATATGGAGGCCAAATTCCATATTCGCAACATTGCACCCTTCTCTACCCTCGGGGCGTCCCGACCCGATAAATTTTTACCTATTTTAGTGTGGCACTCAGATGTAGTTCCCTCTACTATTAACTCTACCCTGAGTGCGACAGTTTTACAGATATTCACAAATGAGTAAATATGTCCCCCTGCGACGTTGCACCCTTCTCCTCTCAGAAACACACCCACAGGATAACCGAATTGTGGAAAGAATTCGCAACTAAACATACAGCCGGTAGGGAGCATTATTTACAAGACTACGCTGATATTTACACTACGATCCAGGACCTGTTTTTGGAGGGACACATGCAGATGTTATGCATAGAGAGAGCACGCATGCCAGCATCGATACACCAACCCACGAGTGCTCTGTGGCCTACGGCCTTTAATAATGTGCAGAGCACCCCTTCCCAGCACCAAAAGCACCACCCCAGCACCAATCGGTGCAGTCACCATTGTTCAATGAATAAAAATAACTTCAACAACCCCTAACCCTGCAGGTGTCTCTTGCTCTTCGTGTGGTGCACTTGGCCTTCTGGTTTCTTTCCAAAAATAAAGAAAGGCGCCAACCGCGTCCATTTCTATATTGTGGCCTTCAGTGGTGTCAACTAAAAGTGGTTCACCTGTATGGCATAGGTGCCACGTTGACCCATAGGTCCATCCACGGGTGGTGCTTGGCCGCAAAAGAGCTGCGGTCCATTGTGGGTGGCCACAAACATTGCGGTCCATATCGTGTATCGATCCAAGCAGCAAGCAGCGAAAGTGCAGGCCCACAACTGCGGAGCCAGCACCTCTCTCTCCTCTCTCTCTGCCCCAAAGCCAGATCCTCGGAGGTGGGAGACAAAAGAAGCAGACAAGTGAGTAAGGTGGTAAGGGCGCAAAAGTGCACGCAATGTAAGGTAATGCACACTGGGGGCACATGGGAACCAGGTGAGACAGGTACGTTCCTACCGTACGCCCCCCCACCCCACCAGGTAACCTACATGGCCACTCCCTTACCCCTTACTGTATCCACAAAACACAACACTACCCATAAACATCTACTTTACAAATCAACAAACATCCCTACTGTCTTCCCCGTTCCTCCCATAAACCAAATTCGTCTTCTCTCCCTCCTAACCAATCAAATTTGCCATTTTCAACTTTCATCAAAATTTGCCATCTCCAACTGAACATCAAAATTTGCCATTACCAATGCATCATCAGTCCCTCCTAAGGGGGGAGAGATGGAATCACCCCAATGTCTCATCCACGTCGTGATGCGTCTCACAAATCCTCACAATCTCATTTCCTGCAACAAAACAAAGAAAACACAGGTGTGGAGTCATCATCATCACCACAGGTAAGTGGCTGCGTATGGTGCGACAGGTTCATCAATCCTAACTATTTCCTAAATGACTTTAACAACTTTACACTACCCGGGGTCTTTCTCCGGCCAAACCATTGGCCCTCTTACACTATGGGTTCTAAAAACCAATTCCCATTGGCCAAACTGTGGTGCTTTTCAATTTGGGGTCTCACTCCCCCGATTCATCTCCCGGTGCCCTCGCACAATTTCCGGGCTGTGGCGTGTACCTCTCCCAGCGGGTCTACCCACCTGCACACCTCCACCACTGCAGTTGCCTCCGAGCTTACCTGCTCCTTACCCTAACCTAACTACCTGGGGAAGGCCCTCTGGCGCTCTCCCCACTCGGTGCCCTCTCTGGCACTGGGCTACCCGGGTCCATCCTCCGGATCCTCGGGCCCCATCCACAACTCTACCGGCTCCCAGAGCCCACCTGCGGCCTCACCTGGCCGACATCCTCACAGTGGTGGAGTGCCCAACCAACTACACGCACTAACAGGCTACACGCCCAGCCATTTCCACAACACTAATGCACCCATCCACAACACCATTCTGCAACCGCACCACAAATGCCAATATCCAACCACAATTTACCTATACCCTCTACCTAACACTTACACTACCCGCCCCGGGTATCCGTGAAAGGGGTCCACTCTTCCCCCATCCACACCTTCGCACCAGGCACACCACTCCGTACCACTTACTCCAACTCTCTCCACACACCTGTACTTGCACACCTGTGCTCTCACACCTGGTGCCACCTGCACCCTTCTCTCCCCAAGCGCATTCGCGCTGATCCACACACTCTCTACTCATCCATTGCTCCACACACCCGTCCAGTTGCACACCTGTGATGTGCAATCACACCTGTTCCATCCTCACACACACGGCATCATCTCATCTAACTACTCCCTTCTGAAACTTGCGCTTCCCAGTCGTCCCTTTAAACTATTACGCTCCCTCGTCATTATCATCCATACTAATCTACCTGCGTCCCCACTACAGGTATCAGTCACTAACTAATCTTAACGTCACCTAATGTCATCTTCTTGGGCCCTATCAATATAACCTAACCCACCCGGGCTAGTTTTCACTGCCATACACCCCATAAGCTATTGCTCCTTTGCCCCCCATGGGAAGGGCGGCAGGGATGCCAGCCTTACCCACCGGGCCCATCGCTCACTACCAATTTTGCACATCAAATTTCAACAAATCAAAAATTTGGCCAATCACTGCCCATCTGCCAATCATTACTGCCAATCCCTTGCCAATCATCAAATTTTGTTTTTCTCTAATTTTGGGTCCAAAACACTAACCTCATCACCCAGTCTACTCACTAATGCCTCTCGGTGCGCCAATTCCTATCCAAAGCCCGGCTTCGTAAAGCCAAGCAATGGATGCTGGTTGTTTTGTGCCGGCGGCTGGATGCGTCCGGCATTCGGGGCAGGGACGGGGGCTTACCCGGGCCGAGATCCCACGCACCACCTCGGCGTGGAGCCATCCAATGTCCCGATCTCGACCTGCCGGCACGTCTCAACAAAACGTGGTCGCCATGACGACCCTTCCTATCCAGCTGCCCGCTCCACCTAGTGGAGCCTGGACGCGGCCGTTCCACGCGAGGCCCGGCACGCACCGAGGGCCCGATTCGGCTATAAGTCGTTCTAAACTCTACCCCGTCTAACGTCGATGCTTCACCTGCATGCTTACACCCCGCAGCCCGTTCCTTGCTCACACATCCAGCCGTGCCCATGCTCCTCGTACCTTTCCTTACACACCCAGGTACCCTCATTCCACTCACAGCCTTGGTCACACACCTGACCACCGAACACCTTGGCACACATTTGCCGCTCGCACACCTCACCAACACACCTCTTCGCGCCCCCTCCTCGGTCACCTCCTCTGTGACAATCACAGGTGTGCTCTCATTCGCACACCCAACCACGTGCCTCACCACCAACTCCAGCGTGCATTCCCACTCACGCTCTACCATTCCAGGTGTGCATCCTTCCATTCCAGGTGTCCATCCTCGCTCACCTGTCACAACCAACTCACTCTCCTGGTCACTCTCACTACTCTCACCTCCACTCTTGACAACGCACTCACCCTTACTCTCGACAGCGCACTCTTTCCCCATGCACCTGTCCATCACACACCTTTCTCGCACACCCTCTCCCGTTACATCCTCTGTAACACTCACCACAGGCGTGCATTCTCCCTTTACACCCTCCGTAACACTCCTCACTACTCGCTCCCATGTGCTCCCTCGCACATGCGCTACGACCGACTCACTCTCGCCAGCACCCTCACTCCTTGGCACGCACTTTTTCCTCACACACCCCAGAGTCGGACTTTCTCGCACACCTCCTCTTTCGCACACCAGACCTGTCGCACACTTCACCAACGGCCTCTCACGAACACCCGGGTCCATCTCGACCCCCAAGCTTCTTAAATCCCCTGGCGCATCATACGCACGACCATATTGGTCACCACTTACACCGGGTCCTCTTCCTCTTCGCTTCTCCTCCATCACCTGCGAATCCCTCATCCGGTTAATGAGCACATCATCACGATCCAAACACAGACTTTGGACCAATTCTTTTATCTCCTCTTTTATCGCTTTCTTATCCCCTCTCCGTCGCTTCTTAATTTCGCTCATCCCTTCTTCCACTTCTTCTAATTTCTGCTTCACCTCTTTTATTCCCCGGTACGTCTCCTCAAGCTCATCCTCTAAGGCTACCTTGACCGTTTCCATGTGCGTCCTCACCTGCCGGTCCTTCGTCTCCATGACCTCTATCACCTCGTCCAGCGTCGTTGTCAGTCCCTCACGTACCATCTGACATTCCCTCTTCGTCGCAACCAAGTCATCTTTTAGTTCTTTCTGTGTCGCTTTTAAACCTCCTAATACCGCAGTGTTCCTTTGAACCTGCTCCACTAACTCCGTCTGTCCCACCGTCAGCTGCTCCACCTCCTGCGTCAGGTCCTCTATGCCCCCTTGTAACTTTACAGTCCCCTTTCTCACCTCCTTCTCCATGTGCTCCTTACAGTGCCTCACCTCCTCGCGCACTCCTCCGACCTCCTCACTCACTCCTCTTCTGATCTCCTCTCCCATCACTTGCATCTCCTGCCCAGATGCCACCCTCATCTGCTCCATTTCCTCCCTGTGAGCATCCAGTTTGGTTTCTACCCCCATTCTGACCCCCTCTATCTGCTGCTCCATTTGTTTAACTTCCCTTTCCGCTTGGTCCCTCATGTCCCTCAATTTGCCTTCCATACTGTTTTCTAACCCTATTAACCCATTTCTCACCTCTTTTATCCCGTTGTCTAACCCCTCAAAATTATTGTTTAACTTCCCAAATTTCTTGTCTAACTCCTCAAAATTATTGTCTAACTTCCCAAATTTCTTGTCTAATCCCTTAAAATTATTGTCTAACCCCTCAAAATTATTGTCTAACTTCCCAAATTTCTTGTCTAATCCCTTAAAATTATTGTCTAACCCCTCACTGGTACCCCTCGCTTCGTCCCTCATTACCCCCATTTGGTTTCCCATTACCCCCATTTGGTTTCCCAACCGCTCACTATCAGCCCTCATTCCCACCATTTGTTCCATAAGGGCCCTCATTTGCAGGAGGAAAAGGTTCGAATCCACCAGGGGCGCTGCCACGGTCGCGGGCGCGGTGACCAGCGAGGCGCCATTTTGTGCGTCTGCTACCCTCGCTGCTTCGCTCTCCTCGCGTCCCTCAATTTGGTCCTGGACCGACCCTGCCTCACTCTCCACTACCGGACCCCAGCCGACTTGGTCTGCCATAGCGCGACTTTCAAAATTCGGGTTTTTATTTCCGTATAACAAAATCAAATTTCGCCGTTATAATTTCGTCGAGCGCAGTAAACGCGCTCCGGATCGATTCTACCTCCCAAAGTTTGGGCCTAACAAATTTAGTCCCGGATCCGAATTCCACTCCTCGACACCAATTGTTACAGACGCGGTGGTGGATGTTAGTTTACCGAGCGGTTTGGTATGACCACGTCTGCACAAGTTACCCGATTATACTCGAACGTTGCCGAGTCGCGCTACGCTAGGTCAATGAAGGAAAAGGATACAACGGCTGGGGTTCAAATGACATGACACCAAGGGTTCAGTTCTCAAGACCTCCGGAGGAGGTTATATTATGGCGGAAGGTTAGATTACAACTACAAGAGGGACATCATAGAAAGACAGGCACTTAGACACACTCTTATATTAACCCCAACAGACGACAGATAAACGGGACAAAAGGCTGACTCACACGGGGATTGATGGCAAGGAAAGGCAGAATCGATGGCTCCAGGTGCACCTGGGCTCAGGGCAGAATCGACCCGGTTCGGTCCGGTCCAAAGATGCGGGGAGGTATCGCCGCGCTGGGGGTGGCGGTGGCTTCCTCTGCTCTCCGTAGTTCAGGCGCATCTTACGTCACATCCGGTCAGTCGCTGCGTATATCCGGCGGGGAGTGACACGCCCTCGGCTCGTTAGCTCCGCCCCAGATGGAATCGGTCCGCCCTTCTTATTGGGTGCGGGGGGGGGGTTACCAGGCTCCGCCCTTGACGAGGAGCTGACAGCCAGCCCCTTCGTGGTAACCCCGTGGAGCGCATGGTCATGGCGGCTAACCGAGCCGGAGTGAGGACGCACACTCCCCGCACGCCGCGCCCCTCTGTTGTTGTAGTTGTTGTTGTAATTGTTGTTGTAGTTGTAGTTGTTGTTGTTGTTGTTGTTGTTGTTTGGGGAAGAAGACGGGAGGAGGCATGGGAAGGTCCTAAACTCACTACTGGTGCCATATAATCACATTCTGGTGCAACGAAGAGTCAGAATTAATGGAAACGAGTCCTTAACTGACATAGACTAAGAATAACTAGCAAGATGTCCGAAAGTTGTCTACGTGAGATGCGGTGGACCTGGGCACGACATTTAATGGGGGAAAAAGGGGAAGGTCGGTTCTACAGAGTGTTGTTTACAGACAATGGGACTAGGGAATGGGGGATTGGGGATAGTTGGGGAGTATTGGGGAAATAAGGGAATATTTACAAGCGGATATGGAGGCCAAATTCCATATTCGCAACAATATTATGAAAAGATCTGGATATTGGGCCATCTCAGATTCAGAGATTTGATTTTTGCAAGATTTCGATTCGATTGGGATCGAAGAGAACACCTTCTTCGTCTTCTGTACAGTGAAGTTGCCAGCCCTGAATTCTCTGGCTACATCTGGGTGCTTCATTGGGAGTGCAACCGTGTCCCTCAGGTGAACAGGGACCCACCTGGCATAGTGTGTGTGGTCTAAGGCATGGAACCATGGGACCAGTTCCGTCAGGGCATCAAGGTACGTCGTGAATGAAGCCTGCCGCAGAGAACGCACGTAGATCAGTACCAACATCTCTAGTTCCAGCACAGTTGCCCAGTACTGAAAGTTGGGAATGTCTTCTCCTCTCTGGTGACACCAGTCTTCGAACTCAGGCAGGTCTTCTGCATCATCAGCATATGTCATACAGTGGCGTTCATACGCACGGTGTTGCAGGATGTGCAGTGCCGCTGCAGTGATTTGATGAGCTCTTCTTGTGCGGGTGACGTGGGCAGCTCGTAGGAAGGAGTCGGCCGTCCCTGGCGTTGCAATCTCAGCTTGCAAAATCTGCAAATCTTGCAAAAATCAAATCTCTGAATCTGAGATGGCCCAATATCCAGATCTTTTCATAATATGATAGTCTACTAGTGTGCCAAATTTGGTGCTTGTATCACAAAATGCACAATTCTTTTGAATATTTGGGCTAAGCCGCCCCACTACTATGCAGACCTCAAAAATACTTGGTGGTTGAATTTAGTGACTAAATATGCAAATCCTCTTCAAATTTCAAGTTAATCGGATGAAAATTGAGGATTTCAGAAATTTGGCCTATGTTGACCTTTTGGCCTATGTTGACCTCAAAAATACTTTGGGGTTGAATTCAGTGTCTAGATATGCAAATTCTCTTCAAGTTAATTGAATGAAAATTGAGGATTTTAGAAATTTGGCCTATGTAGACCTCAAAAATACTAGGTGGTTGAATTAAGTGTCCTGACATGCAAATTCTCTTCAAATTTCAAGTTAATCGGATAAAAATTGAGGATTTCAGAAATTTGGCCAATGTTGACCTTTTGGCCTACGTTGACCTCAAAAATACTTTGGGGTTGAATTATTATTATTATTTTTTAAATACAGGATCGAGGCTCGTGAAAGAGCTAACATTTATCACACAAAAAATCAAACAGACACACAAAACATATAATAAGGGGAGCGGTAGACAAGGTGGGGAGGGAAGGGGAAGCACACAATCACAACATTTGAGAGCAGGGACATCGGGAGATCTGTGGGAGGGAGAGGGCTTTGGGGGAGGAGGCATGGGAAAGGGGGGGTGGGAGAGAAGTATAAAACACAAGGACACTGCAAGGACCTCCAGGAAAGAAGTTGGTATTTCAAAAAAATAGTGGATCTGGGGTGAAATTAGTGGGGGTAGAAAAGGTCAAGGTTTTGGATGGGGGAAGATAAGAGATGGTGGTGAACAGCTGTTTTAAAGACCTGGAGGGAGGAGTGGGATTGAAGAGAGTGAGGGAGTTTGTTCCAGAGGCGGAAGAAAAGAGGAATGAAGGAGTGAAGGTGTGCAGAGAGTCTTGATTTTGGCAGTTTAACCATAAGAGGGTTGCAGGCAGATCTTGTGTGACCTGTAGGAATATTTGGGGGACAGAGCCCAGAGAGAGCTGGGGGGGCAAGGACGGGGAGGAGTCGGTAGAAGACAGAAAGACCACCAAACCTGCCTGCGGTGAGTAAGTGAAAGGCCCTCGGAGTTAGCTTCATCGCGGGAGATTCTAATGATTCTGGAAGCTTTGGTTTCAACAGCGTGAAGCCGAGCTCGGTGTGAGGCAGGAGCACCCGCCCAGAGGGCAGAACAGTATTCCATTGAGCTGCGGATGAAAGCCTTGTATGTGGTGAGGAGCTCAGGTGTGCCAAGGAAGGACTTCGCACGACGGAGGATGCCCAGTCGGTGACTAGCTTTGGACTTTTACTGGCAACTGGCTTTCAGTGTCTCGATATGCAAATTCTCTTCAACTTTCAAGTTAATTGGATATCCCTGGTGTTGGGCTAGCGGCTAGGGTGCCGGCTTAGGATCCTAGGATCCTGGGTTCGAATCTCGGTCGATCGCCGAATTAATGCCAGGGGGGTTGACTCAGCCTGTCATCCTTCCGAGGTCGGCTAATTGAGTACCAGTTCACTGGTAATTCCCTGTTTGTCGTTGAAGGCGGCAAAAAGGGTTGGCGTCAGGAAGGGCATCCGGCCGTAAAACATTGCTTCAAAAAGGGGACCAAAAAACAACAACTACCACGGTCCCCGAAAAGGCCAACCCCCGCTTTGCGGGGAAAAATGGCCTCTAAACGGTGGTTTTTCAAGTTAATTGGATGAAAATTGAAGATTTTAGAAATTTGGCCTATGCTGACCTTTTGGCCTATGTTGACCTAAAATATAATTGGTGGTTGAATTCAGTCTCCAGATATGCAAAACCTCTTCAAATTTCAAGTCAATTGGATGAAAATTGAGGATTTTAGGAATTTGACGAAGTTGGTGACCTTTGGCCTATGTTGACCTATTTTTGACCTTTTGACCCCAAAACGATAAGCTTCTTGCTTTATAACCAACTTTACTGTTTGGTGAAGTTTTGTGAAGATAGGTTGAAAATTGTGACCTGTAGGTGACAGACATAGACATAGTCATACAGACATACAGACATGCAGACAGACAGACAGACAGACACAGAAAAACGCACAAGACGAACCAATATATTTGAAAAATCTCCGATTTTCGCAAGTAATAAACGGACTCGAATGCAATACCCTCTCCTGTGGCGAGGGTAACTAGAATGGCACTCGGTAGAGAGCATACCTCCACCAGACTGAAATGTTTACGTTTTGTATCCATTGATAGGGCGGTCTGAAACCAAAATCTACTCATCTTATTCTTGTCACCTAACCAACTCATCCATTTAGTTTTGTCATAATCCCTGCACAACTTTTTGAAATATCTTACTATATATCGTTTTTGGCCTCTTCTCTCAATGGTGAAGACTCACTTAAAAAGTTCTAATAGCAGGATCCGGATCCGGATCTTCACGAAAATCAAATCACTTCTTCCTTGTCAAACACCCATCATGTCCACCAAATTTCCTCCGAATTAGTCTATAATTGTTTAACATATCGTGCTCACAGAAAGACAAACACAATTTAAAGAAAAAACTTTTATCTGGATCTGGTTCTTCACCAAAATCGAATCGATTCATCCTTGGCAGACACCCAATCTATCCATTTAGTATCATCCAAATCCATCCACCACTCATAGACACCATTCTGCTCATAGACAAATTAACAGGGGTGAAAACGTAACTCTATCCTCCTCCGGTGGTGGAGGCAATGATTTATTCTTCACAACCATGATACAATGATACCAACCATGATATCTGGTGAGGTCCAAGACAATTGTGAAATGTTTACAATGCATAAAATTTTGAAGGAAAACCATTATTTCAATTACAAATATGGCGAACATTCGGGATAAAGTACCACTCAGTTCATACTCAGATATTATATTCTCCCCGAATGCTCCTCGATCTTTCAATGGGTGTTCCATATTGGACAATATTGCTTGATGACGTCTAGTGTCTCCCGCCCCCCCCCCCCCGACCCCCATGATGCTCCGGGAAACAACTGCCCACCCCGCAAAGCATCATGTATTTTGCGTACGACCCCTTATGTGACTTTTTGCCCATAATGCCATGATTCGGTTCTCACGTGTATTTAAAGCACACTTTTGGACCTCATCAAAATGTTTTTGGAACCTTTGGAGGTAAAAGTTTTTTATGGTGGTGGTGTGGGGATGTGGGAATGGTGTGAGTGAATGGGTGAGTGGGTGGCTATTCTTTGGTGGTAGTTGGGGATGTTTAAGCTTTAAATAATTTAGTGCAATTGTAAGGCTTGTGTGTTGTTTAAGGTTTGCTATGTATGTGAGACGTGTAAACCTCTTATTGTTGTTTTTAAAATTGCTCCTCACTAATTGGTCAATTGGCTCGATCCATCCTCCTGCAACATGACGTCGGTTCTTTTCAGCCTCCTTTTGCTGCTAAATGTCGTGATTGTGTTGCTTGTGCTGAAGCCAAAATCCCATTCAAATGGCTGAGGCTAGAGTAATGCTTGCGTCGGTCTCAACTATTCAAAGGCTGGGTTCGTTTTTCCCACCGTGTTTCTCTCGCTCGCTCTTTTGTGCTTTTGCTGAGTGTTTGTCTGTCTCGCCTGTTGCCCAGAAATGCTCTGTTGCTGTTTTCTTTTGCTTCGTTTAGGTGAACGCTGCAACATTTTTGGGTCCATTTTAAGCGGATCTGGTTTGTGCGTGCTTGTTTTATTTCTAAATTTGGGTTTGCTGATATATCCCAGTGGTGAAAAGTATGTTGTTCATACTAGTAGTTTTCTGCTGGGGAGTGTAGTGTTCTTGGCTCTGCTTGTGTTATCCAAGTTCTAAGGCAAACATCTGTTGCATGTTATTGTGTGCTAAAGACCTTTTAAAAATATTTTGTTCCTTAAACCCCATTTTATCGTTCATCATGGGCTTGTATTTACGTGGCGGAAAAGTTAACTGATTTGTTAACGTTTCAGTAATATAAAGTGTCAGCTATTAAACGATAGGGAACCTCGAGAGCAGCAAATGGTTGTGGAGGGGATGTGGTCTAATATTGGTGCTACAGATAGGCTGAGCTTTAACTAAACCTTCCTTTGCTTTTTGGCACAAATATTACCTTTCCTTATGTAATATATATATATATATAAGGAAAGGTAATATTTGTGCCAAAAAAGCAAAGGAAGGTTTAGTTAAAGCTCAGCCTATCTGTAGCACCAATATTAGACCACATCCTCCCCACTTTATATTACCTTTATAAATATTACCTTTCCTTGTTGAAGTATATTTTATTATTCCTGCGTATATGTTCTTCCTCCCTTTTGATGGTGTTTAACGTGAATATTTCAACTTTTGCGTGTTCCAATAGACTAACACGTCCAACATGGCACATCGGGGGGGAATCGGAGGTGGCAGTTATTCTGAAGACCCTGACAGATACCTGTATGTGGACAAAGGCCCAATGTACAACACTGCCACACAGGTGAGCTGCTGTCCTAAGCCATTAAATGTGCTTTGAGCATACATACATACATACATACATACATACATACATACATACATACATACGTATGTGGTATTTGAGTTGTTTTACATAGCACGTGGCAGTATCAGGACTTTAAACAAGGGCCATTTGACAAGTTTGTCAGCATTTTATTGTCATTGTCCTTTAGAAGTAAATGTTTTGAAATTTGATATCTTTGTAGTTGCGAAATGTGTGTCTGTGTGTGTGTTGGTTGTTATCTTCATGTGCGGGTTTCAGAAGGTGGAACGAAGCACTCCAAGGTCTCGATGTATCCAACTCTGTTTCCTTAACGGTTCATGATTCATGGACCAAGCTGTGAAGTGTTCTTCTTCTCAAAGTTTTGTTCCAAGGGCTTGTGCATGTGCATGTGTGGTCAGTCTTTAGGTAGGTTCCACAGTAAGCAACATGGCAGGGTTTTAGTTATTATTATTTTTTTATTTTCAAAGTACTGGTAAAAGTTGTGGCAAAGAAGGTACGATGCCTTAGATTAACCTTAGATTAACCTGGCACTTACATACGGGCTTCGATTAACCTCTGATGGCTGGGGAGGGGGAGGGGGGGGGTTGAAGGCTGCTTTTTTGATTCATAAAAGTGCAGTTTTACTTGGTCTCGCCACATAATGTATCTTATTAATGTGATGGAAAGTTATCCCCCTCAGCTAATTCCTGACAATCATACTTTTTCTAAAAATGTGATTGCTTGATCAAACCTAAATGATGATTAAAAAAAAATACAGAACAGTAGTTAAAAGTATACGCTGGCTTGTAAACTGACCCTCAAGGGCACTAAATTTTGCATTAACGTTTGTTAACAGCATAAAAAGTCAGGGTCTGAGGGTGTGTGTTTGGGGGGTTGACTTCCCCCCCCCCCCCCCCCCCCCCAAAATAGGTATTATGCTCTCTTCCCCCAAAACTACACACAAAATTTTGATGAAACTTCATTCCAACCTTCATCACCTGTGATGTACCAAAGTCTGTTCATGGCATTAGAAAAATGGGGGCCGAAGGAGGTATATGGGGGAGGGTAGGGAGGAGGTGGAAGGGGGAAGGGGGGGGGGGTGGCTGTCCCCCAAAATAGTTTTTTGTTTTTGTTTTTTTTGTTTAATGTCTTATGATTATGTTAGTATCATTCTTCATGCTGCCCTGTCTTCTAAAAGCTATTGAAATTGGTTTACAATACCTTTAGTCAGTGTGGGATACTGCTTTATTCTACCTGGTGTGTGCCAGGGATATTGTTCCTGTTTTTATCTTTCTTGCGAATGTTTTTTTTTTTTTTTTTTTGTATACAGGATCGAGGCTCGTGAAAGAGCGAACATTAATCACACAGAAAGACAAACAGACACATAAAACAAATAACATCGGGAGCGGTAGACAAGATGGGGAGAGAGGGGGAAGGACACAAACACAACATTTGAGAGCAGGGACCGAGAGACATGGAGACATCGAGTGATCTGTGGGAGGGAGAGGGCTTTGGGGGGAGGCATGTGAAGGGGGGTGGGGGGGGGGGTGGGAGAGGTATAAACATATGGACACTGCCAGGACTTCCAGGAAAGAAGTTGGAATTTCAAACAAGGTGGATCTGGGGTGAATTAGTGGGGGTAGAAAAGATCAAGGTTTTGGATGGGGGAAGATAAGAGATGGTGGTGAACAGCTGTTTTAAAGACCTGGAGGGAGGAGTGGGATTGAAGGGAGTGTGGGAGTTTGTTCCAGAGGCGGGAGAAAAGAGGAATGAAGGAGTGAAGGTGAGCAGAGAGCCGAGATTTCGGCAGTTTAACCATCAGAGGGTTGCTGGCAGATCTTGTGCGACCTGTAGGAATATTTGGGGGACAGAACACAGAGAGAGCTGGGGGAGCAAGGCCGGAGAGGAGTCGGTAGAAGACAGAAAGACCACCTACCTGCCTGCGGTGAGTGAGTGAAAGGCCCTCAGAGAATTTTTGTAATATTAATAACATTAATAATAACTAGGGCATTGCCCGTACGTGGGTGCCCGTTCCGTGGCCAAAAAAAAAAAAAAACGCTACCCGTACGCTCTACCCCGCCCGTACGCCCGTAAACAAAAAAAGCAACGCTCTTCGCTTCCGCCCTTCGCTCTGACTGAATTGGGAGAAATAATGCGCATAAGAAATCGAATTACGTACCGTAATGGCGGTCAGCTCGTAACGCGCTCAGCTCCGCTCGTCTCACATCGGCCACGCCTACGCAACAGAGCGTTCTGTGATTGGCTGCCGGAAGATAAGTCGTCACTGTCCGGAAGTTCGCAAATCGCAGTTAGGATGAATCGTTTTAATTTAATCGCAGTTTGAATTCGTTTTAAAACATAGTTTAACGGCAACATAGTTTTCCAACGTGAAATAAATGAATACGCTGTCAAATGTGCCGTCCGAGGCAGAGTCTGATCGCCACGTTCGGCACACGTGATAGCTCGCTGCTCTCTGATTGGTTGAAGCGTTTTTTGGACATATCTCGGTAAGTAATTGTCCGATTAATATGAAACCTTGAAAAGGCACATCCTCGGGTCCCCAGCAATATACCTGGCAAGTTTCAAGTATATCGGACCCGTGGTTGTCGAGAAACAGCGGTCACAGACAAACACACAGACACACAGACACACAGACACACAGACACACAGACAGACACACAGAGATTGCTGGAATTATAGATAGATGATGATAATAATCGTAGTAATATATTAAATATAATTGTAACACTGCAATCCCTTTGTCGTGACTGCAAAGTTTCTGGATTGAAGCGGTGTATGGTTGGTTCATTGTTGGCTCAAAACGTAGAATAAACCAGTGTCTCAATGCAATCTCTTCACTTCCATGGTGACAGACAGCTTAGAGACTTAGAGTACAGTACTTCAAAATAATTTAATACTTACATTCTTTGCTAACTGGTATCTCCACCCAGGTCATACTATCCTCTTCAACTAAAGGATCAAATAAGCCTGGCTACGCCGCTGTTAGACTATCGGTCTTGTTTTCTTGTATGAGCAGTGCCGCTGCAAAGCTCACAATGTGGAGTTCCTTTAATGGGGATTATTTTGATACCAATCTCTTGAGTGCTTTGTTGGTTCTCCCAACCAGCATTTCTGTCCGCCGGTTGTTTTTGTATCTTGTGTAGTTGTGGTCTTTCCCTGAAAGGTGTCACTCATCTCAACTATTTTTTTTTGCCAGCTCTTCTTCCAGTCTTCACTGGTCCTCATTATCACCATCCTCCTTCTCTCTTTTACCTCTCTTTTCCCCTCCGTCCTTTTGCCTGTTATAATACGCCATTCTTGTTTTCACTCGATCCACGACTTGAAGTCGGGTTTGTTCCCCTTCCCCATTCTGGTGGTTCTGAGTCTTCTCCCCCTCTGTCTCACCTCACCTTCGCTGCTGGGTCTTCTCTTCTTCTTCTCTGTGACTCTGGTTGCTGGGTCCCCAGTGGCGCGCCTCATTCCCAACCCTTGCTTCGTCGTACAGCCCCTCCCCGTCACCTCCCCCTGTACATCCCCCTGTACACCCCCTGGCGAGCACTCAGCTCCTATCCTCCTCGTATCTTTTTCTGCTTGTGTTCTAGCCTTCCCATTTATCTCTTTTTATTTTTATTTTGGAATTTATGTGCCTTTATGTGCCTTTAATGCAACTCCTTCAAATTTGTTGGATGTCGCACCGTCTCTGCTCTTGTGGTCAATCTGGTCTTCTTCAGCTGGGCCATTAATCTAGCTCCCCTGCCAATCATGCCCCACTGTTCATGTCTTGAATAGACTTTACAGTAACAATTGGTCTCTTCCTCTGTGCTCCAACATTCGTTTTTTAGTTTCTTGTTGTTTAGCTAGTGTGTGTGTGTGTGTGTGTGTGTGTGTGTGTGTGTGTGTGTGTGTGTGTGTGTGTGTGTGTGTGTGTGTGTGTGTGTGTGTGTGTGTGTGTGTGTGTGTGTGTGTGTGTGTCTTGGTTGTTATCTCCATTTGTGGGTTTCAGGAGGTGGAACGGAATCCTCCCAGGACCCAATGCATCCACCTCCGCTTTGGTAAGTGTTACGTGGTCCCCCCCTGTGACTACCTGGTCTCGGTGACCCCTGGACCTTGAGAGGAACCCCGCCAGAAAGATATATGATTGATACGCTTTCGTAACGCAATCAATACTAATTAAACCCTCCAGTGGACCAACGAAGGAAACAATCCCCAATCACTAATGAAACCACACCCAGGATCCGGATCAATCAACAATGTATTCACCCCTGGGTAGAATCATCCACAACACAATACTTCAACGCTCAGTATGAATATTCCAACAATATCTCGAAGATAATAATTAATAATAATTAATAATAATAATAATTCATTTATTTTGTATAGCGCTTTTCCAGAAGCCCAAAGGCGCTTTGACAGAGTGGAAAACATAATGCATAACAATACATGAAAACAACAATTGCAAAAAGACAAGAATCAAGAAAACAAACAGCAGCGATATACGGCATATATATAAGACAAGAATCAAAAAGACAAGACAAGAATCAATAGGGAAATATTTAAAGCAAAAGGAGGGAGAAGGAGAAGAGATAGTCAGGGGTTAAATGCTGTGGGTTGAATGTTGAATGCAGCGTTGAACAGGTGGGTCTTTAGTGATGTTTTGAATGTGGTGAGTGAGGAGGAGTCTCTGATGGTGTGAGGTAGTGAGTTCCAGAGGGTGGGAGCAGCGATGGAGAAGGCCCTGTCCCCCCAGGATCTGAATTTGGTCCGGATGGAGGGGGTCAGGAGGTTGGTACCAGCAGAGCGGAGGTTGCGGGTGGGAGTGTGTCTGGAGAGGAGGTCAGCCAGGTAGGATGGGGCCAGGTTATGGAGGGCTTTGTATGTCAAGAGGAGGATTTTGTACTGGATTCTCTGGGGGATGGGGAGCCAGTGAAGCTTGTAAAGGACGGGGGTGATGTGGTCACGGGTCCGGGAATGAGTGAGTAGACGGGCAGCGGAGTTCTGAATGTATTGGAGTTTATTGGTGATTTTTGAGGGTGAACCATAGAGGAGGCTATTGCAGTAGTCCAGACGGGAGGTGATGAAGGCGTGGATGAGGGTTTCTGCAGCCGTGGAGGAGAGGGATGAGCGGAGACGGGCAATGTTTTTCAGGTGAAAGAAGGCTGACTTTGTGATCTGTTTAGTGTATTTGTCGAAGGAAAGGGTTTGGTCAAAGATGACGCCAAGATTCCGGATGTGAGGGGAGGTGGATACTGGGATACCGTCGATGTTGAGGGCAAAGTTATGGGTGGATTTTGTGAGCGTTTTTGGGCCAATGATGATTATTTCAGATTTATCACAGTTAAGCTTGAGGAAGTTGATTTGAAGCCAGGATTTTATTTCAGTGATGCAGTTTGTCAGGATAGAGTGGGTGTCGGTGGAGACGGACTTGGTGGAGATGAAAAGCTGGATGTCATCAGCGAAGCAGTGGAATTGGAGACCATGACGGCGGATTAAGTGACCGAGCGGGGACAGGTAAAGGATGAAGAGGAGGGGGCCAAGAACTGAACCTTGGGGGACACCTTGGGGGAGGGGAGCAGTGGGGGATTTGCAGTTATTGATGGAGATGAACTGGCATCTGTCAGAGAGGTATGATTTAATCCAAGAGAGGGCAGTGCCGGTGACGTTAAAGGTGGATTCAAGTCGGGTGAGGAGGATAGTGTGATCGATGGTGTCAAAGGCAGCGCTGAGGTCG
Source organism: Myxine glutinosa (assembly GCF_964187855.1). Lineage (NCBI taxonomy): Eukaryota > Metazoa > Chordata > Myxini > Myxiniformes > Myxinidae > Myxine > Myxine glutinosa. The sequence continues at coordinate 99,476,772 of NC_136263.1, read as the reverse complement.
AGGAGGACGAGAATGTTGAGGTTGCCAGCGTCAGAGGAGAGGAGAAGGTCGTTGGTGATTTTGAGGAGAGCAGTTTCAGTACTGTGGTTGGAGCGGAATCCGGATTGGAATGTTTCATACAAGTTATTGGCAGAGAGATGATGTTTGAGTTGAGTGGCTACAGCGCGTTCCAAAACTTTTGACAGAAAGGGTAGGTTGGAGATGGGTCTGAAGTTGTTTAGGGTGTCAGGGTTTAGACCAGGTTTTTTTAGAATGGGGGTAACAGCAGCAATTTTGAGGGAAGGTGGGACGATGCCTGTAGACAGGGAGGAGTTTATTGTTGCAATGATAAGTGGAGAGAGAGCAGGGAGGGAGGCTTTGACAAAGCTGGAGGGGATGGGGTCAAGAGTGCAGGTGGCAGTTTTCATTCCTATGAGGAGTTCAGAGAGGTCAGTAGGAGAGATTGGGGAGAACCGAGACAGGGGATGGCAGGACAAGGGGGGGCAGGTGGTTGGAGGGGGAGCGGGTGCGGCGGTGGTCAAGCTGTTGTAGATGTTGTCAATTTTGCGTTGGAAGAAAGAGAGGAAGGAGATGCAGTTGTCTACTGTGAATGACTGGGTGGTGGTGTTCAGGGGGCGGAGGAGTTTGTTTATTGTCGAGAAGAGTGCTTTTGGGTTTCCGGAGCCAGAGTGGATAATTTGAGAGTAGTAGGCAGAGCGGGCGCGGGAGAGGGCATCTTTGTAGTGTTGTATGTGGTCCTTGTAGGCTTGGGAGTGAACTGTGAGACCCGTTTTATTGCGGAGTCTTTCAAGTTGGCGAGCACGAGTTTTCATCAGGTGGAGTTCAGGGGTAAACCAGGGAGCAGAATGGGTGAAAGAAACTGTTTTGGTTTTTACAGGCGCAAGCTGGTCAAGGCAGGAGGAGAGAGTGTGGTTGTAGTAGTCAGTGAGGTCGGAAGGGGTGTGGAGGTCAATGAAGGGAGAAGTGGACATTTTTTCAGAGAGGGTGGATGAGAATGAGGTAGGTGAAAGAGCGTTTAGCTTACGGAAGTTGATTGTGCGATAATGCCTTGGTGTTGGGGCGGGGATGTTGATGGTCAGAGTGATGGCTAAGTGGTCAGAGAGGGTGAGGTCGGAGCCATAGAGATGGTGCAAATTTAATCCAGTGGAGCAGACAAGGTCCAAAATGTGACCACGGATATGGGTAGGAAAGTCGACATGTTGAGTGAGGTTAAAGCAGGTGAGTAAATCAGTGAAGTCAGTGGTTATTGTGGAGTCAGTGGAGTCCATGTGGATATTGAAATCACCAAGGAGGAGGATTGAGGGGGAGAGGGAACATAGCTGGGTCAGAAAGTAGGAGAAGTCAGACAGGAATGATGGGTGTGGTTTGGGAGGGCGGTAGACGACAGCCATGACTGACTGCGTGTGACCAGAGAGTTTTAAAGCCAGGTGTTCAAATGATGGAGCAGATGAGATGGAGATGAGGTTGGTCTTGATGTCTTGACGGTGGATAACGGCAATTCCACCACCTCGGCCCTCCGAGCGTGGTTTATTGACGTAGGAATATCCACTGGGTGTGGTGAGGTTGAGTGTGTAGTAGTCCAGAGGTTGTTGCCAGGTTTCGGTGAGACAGATGGCCATCTTATATATTTCCCCCTTGAACCCCACTCACACCTCAATGGTCAATGTCTCTCCCAATGTCTCTGGGCCCCTCCCGACCCAGGTGAAGGTCGATTCGCGCCGGCGAATCGTGATCTCCAGTCAATGGCCGAACAAGGTCGACTAGGATGACGGTATTCGCGCCGACCCTGCGCCCCTGTAGTTCGATCTCCGCACGCGGGCTGTTGAACGGACACCTTCCTCACGTGCTTCAAACGTGCACGTCCCGTACCGGGAACAGCTGCTGCAGCGGACCCCTTCTCGGCAAGCCACCGAGGTCGGAACCCGTGATCGCGGCTTCTGGGCTGTGAACGGCTCGCAAAGCGCGCGAGGCCCAAGGCGCCTCCCGTACGCGTCCTTTTAGACGTTGAGGCGAACGGTGCCGGACGCTTGGTTCCTCCCAGGAACCCATGGCAACCTGACACGTAACAGGTAATTACCCCGCGCAGGTAACTCCTCTCGCCAGACGGGCTTTTCAAACTCAGCGTTCCAAAGCAGGTAAAGATCGACTCGGCTCACGTCCGAGTGGGGCAAAGAATAAGATGGCTGCTTTTTTCTCTCGACCTTGTCTTCCCTTTTTCTTCCGGTCACGATCCCGTTTCCGGTCTCGTTACCAGGAGCGCTTCTAACCATTTAACCACAACAACCTTTAATAGAATAAACATTAATAAGAAATGACCTGAATAGTAATTCACATAAATCCGGAATTCGTAACACTCCCCCCCTTCAAGAAAGAAAGTTTGAACACCGCAAAAACTTTCTTTGCAAGCCAACTTTGATAAACAAACAAGATAACTCACACCCCAAATCATCAGTTCCCCTGGGCACAATTATCACATCTCAAAAATAAAGCAACAAAATTTCACAAAACCCCCAGAGATTCCAAAGGTGTAATTCACTCTGGACCAAGTGTCAACAACTTCTAGTTTCTCTTGAATGCCGGTTAAGGGGTGGTGACCAAAACCCCAAAGTTAAACAACTCTATAGCACTTTTTCGGGAGGCCAAGCTGAGTATACACTACATGGACGCCTTTAAGAACGTGGAGTTCACGGTTAGTCCGTGCAGGAAAGTTCACTACCTGGACGCCTTTAAGAACGTGGCGTTCACGGTTAGTCCGTGTAGGAGCCCAGGCTCGGCGGCTCCGCCGTATATATAGTGCTTCAACTTCTCCGGACTCCTAACAGTTACGGTGGGACCACTTGTCCCAGTAGTCACCTGACTGGCGATCTCCGTCTCGGCCAGTGCTCTGACAATCATTCTTTCGGGAGATGCCGTAACTCTGGGAGCCTCCATAGTAATATCAGCTGCTGCCAACACCAAAACTACCGCCAAGTTGTCCTCTTCTGTAGACCTCTCGACGCCTACGAAATGCCTTCCCTACTGTTATGGTCCGACCCTCCAAATCCTTACCATTCCAATTCTTCTCTGCCTCTCTGGCGTCTTTTGTGCTTGCAAATGTGACAAAGCCGAACCCTCTTGACTGTTGCGTTTCCCTGTCTTTTACCAACCGCACTTCCACCAGCGGCCCATATCTGTTGAAGACAGAGGTCAGAACTTCTTCCTCTGTTTTGAAGTTCAGTCCCCCTACAAATAACTTGGTACTTTTGTCGCCCTCCTGAGCTGGTGTGGTGTTATTTTCCCTGCTGGGCTCTTTACCAACCCTCGGGTTACCATAAACTTGACCCCCGGCCAAATCATTCCCGATAACCACAGATACTCCCTCTACAGGAAGCGTGGCTTGTAAACCGACGGTGACCGGTCCTGACACCAAATCGGATTCCAAATGGATGACATGAAGTGGGGCACTAACACAGCCACCGATCCCTTGTAACCGAACACTATCACCAATTGCTGTACTCTTTGACAATGGCAAAATGCCTTCAAGCATTAAGGATTGATGGGCTCCTGTGTCCCTCAATACCCTAACAGGTCTTGGGTTAGTCAAGTCTCCCTCTAGTGAGACAAACCCCTCATAAATAAATGGTTGCTAACTCTTCTGTGGGCGATTTCTTACGTTTGCCATCGCATTCGGAGTTGTACTAGTCGGACTCCGCTCTGGGTTTTCCCTTTTCATGAGGTAGCAACTGGACATCAAGTGTCCAGGTTTCTTGCAAAAAGCGCAAGTAGGCCCGGAGGAAAAACTCGTGGTCTGCCTCGGGCCCCCCGGAAAATAAGTTTGTCTTGGGCCCGTAGCCCCCTGATTTCGAACAGTTGGGGTATCAGAGTTGTCCCCATAATCATCTCGAGGCTGCCGCCATGTATTGTCGTTCTCCGCACCGGGTGTTCCATAACTCCCCTGCTGAAGTCTAGGCGAGGAGTTAGGTTTGTGGACCCCTATCCGGTGTGTTTAGGCATAATCATCTGCCATGGTGGCTGCGTCCCACAACTTTGGTACTTTCTTTTCCTGCAGGTACACTTTGATGTCCTCGTGGACACACTGTTGAAATTCCTCCACCAGGATCAAGTCACGCAATGCTTCGAAGTCTTTCCCGACTCCTTTTGACTCACACCACCGATCAAACATGTTTTCTTTCACTCTGGCGAACTCCACATGGGTCTCACTCTCCCTCTTCCTGGCATTCCTGAATTTTTGCCGGTAAGCTTCAGGAACCAACTCATAGGCTTTGATAATGTGCTTCTTCAATACCTCATAATCTGCACATTGGTCCATTGGTAGCGCCGAATAAATATCTTGAGCTTTACCCACCAGCACACTTTGCACTAGTATGGTCCAGGCCTCCTCCGGCCAGTTTAACTGTCGAGCCACTTTCTCAAAGTGTGGAAAAAATTTAGCCACTTCCTTTTCACTGAAGGGTGGAACCAGCCTCACATGTCTGCCCACATCCCAGGTGTTCTGGCTAGGTGTCGACCCCGTCAGCAAGGGTGGTACCTCTCCCCGTTCTCTCATTAACTCCAGCTCCTTGAATTTAATTTCTTGCTGAAGCGCCATGTCACGTTCCTTTAATTCCCTTTCGGCTTTTCTCTCCTCTGCTTCGAGTTCCCTTGCAGCTCTCCTCTCCTCTGCTTTTCTCCCTTCTAACCTTTCCTGGAGTTCTCGTTCCACTCTCCTTTCCTCTGCTTGTTTCTCTTCTCTCCTCTCTTCTACTTTCCTTTCCTCTGTTTTCATCCTTTCTAACCTTGCCTGGAGTTCTCGTTCCACTCTCCTTTCTTCTGCTTGTTTCTCTTCTCTCCTCTCTTCTGCTTTCCTTTCCTCTTCTGATCTTTCCTTTTCTGCTTTCCTTTCTTCTTCTGCTTTCCTTTTCTGCTTTCCTTTCTTCTTCTGCTCTTTCCTTTCTGCTTTCCTTTCTTCTTCTGCTCTTTCCTTTTCTGCTTTCCTTTCTTATTCTTTGATCCGTTCCTGGCTCCGTAATTGCAACTCCAGTTTCCGGAGCTCAACGTCTTCTGGTTCTTCGGGTAGCCACTCCCAGGCTAACTCGTCCCATGTTCCTAATCCCACCATATATTGTATCACCGCGGTCTGCAACTCTGCCTTCCTCAAATTAGTTCGGACCTCCAAGTTAAAATGTTTGGCCAATTTCAAGAGGTCTGATTTTAGTAACACTCGGAACTGTGCCTCACTCGGGGTTACCGCAAAGTTCTGTGCCACAAACGCCATGGTGACTATCGTTAACACCTGTTAACCTTCACCCAAGACTTTACCACAATTTCCCAAAAATTTACCAATTAATAATTAATTAATTAATTTTAATTAATAAAAATATTATTTTATTATTTTATACAATTTTATATCCCGGAATTCAATTGGACGAGCCCCCAATTCTGTTACGTGGTCCCCCCTGTGACTACCTGGTCTCGGTGACCCCCGGACCTTGAGAGGAACCCCTCCAGAAAGATATATGATTGATACGCTTTCGTAACGCAATCAATACTAATTAAACCCTCCAGTGGACCAACGAAGGAAACAATCCCCAATCACTAATGAAACCACACCCAGGATCCGGATCGATCAACAATGTATTCACCCCTGGGTAGAATCATCCACAACACAATACTTCAACGCTCAGTATGAATATTCCAACAATATCTCTAAGATGGCCATCTTATATATTTCCCCCTTGAACCCCACTCACGGCACCCTCAATGGTCAATGTCTCTCCCAATGTCTCTGGGCCCCTCCCGACCCAGGTGAAAGTCGATTCGCGCCGGCGAATCGCGATCTCCAGTCAATGGCCGAACAAGGTCGACTAGGATGGCGGTATTCGCGCCGACCCTGCGCTCCCATCGTTCGATCTCCGCATGCGGGCGGTTGAACGGACACCTTCCTGACGTGCTTCAAACGTGCACGTCCCGTACCGGGAACAGCTGCTGCAGCGGACCCCTTCTCGGCAAGCCACCGAGGTCGGAACCCGTGATCGCGGCTTCTGGGCTGTGAACGGCTCGCAAAGCGCGCGAGGCCCAAGGCGCCTCCCGTACGCGTCATTTTAGACGTTGAGGCGAACGGTGCCGGACGCTTGGTTCCTCCCAGGAACCCACGGCAACCTGACACGTAACAGGTAATTACCCTGCGCAGGTAACTCCTCTCGCCAGACGGGCTTTTCAAACTCAGTGTTCCAAAGCAGGTAAAGATCGACTCGGCTCGCGTCCGAGCGGGGCGATGAATAAGATGGCCGCTTTTTTCTCTCGACCTCGTCTTCCCTTTTTCTTCCGGTTCACGATCCCGTTTCCGGTCTCGTTGTTACCAGTAGCGCTTCTAACCATTTAACCACAACAACCTTTAATAGAATAAACATTAATAAGAAATGACCTGAATAGTAATTCACATAAATCCGGAATTCGTAACAGTAAGGGATCACTGTTCATGGACCAAGCTGTTCAACTTTTTCAGTTTTGTTCCAAGGGCTCTTTTCAGGATCGTCACCGAATCGTGCGTGTGTCTGTGTCTGTGTACGTGTGTGCGCGTGTACGCACGTTGGTGCGCTCCATTACGAGCCTTAGACCATGTAAAAAAGGAAAAATTGTTTACCAATCGCACTGTTCATTTGAGAGTACTTTAAATTTGTTTCCCAATCGGCCTGTCACCGGATTTTGTCATAGGTTGTGACCAAAGTGCGGTTATTCTGTCCTTACAATGATTTGAGATGAACAACTAATTTGATTAACTGATAAATGCTCTTTTGAAAATGTTTTTTGTTTTATTTTTGATGGTTAATGACGTTTGTGTTGTAATTCTGTGCAAGGCCATAAATTATTTGATGTACAATTAACTCAAATCGTAGTAACTGAAATTAATGGCCACAATTTTTCAGTTCTTCCAGCTGGGTTTAAACCTCAGGCAATTAATATTTTGCAGTCTTTGGCAACATGCTTAACAACCTGTACTGAATAGACTGACGGTTTGTTGGCTACTTTTTACTTGAATTATGAGGATGATTCCTCTATTTATTTGCTTAATGGAATGATTAAACTCTATAGTTTGACTCTAAACTTTGACAATTAACTGACAATTGTACTCTATAGTTTTATTGATCTTAAATTGTACTTAAAACTAATTATAGTTTCTGAAATTGTTGGTGGACATTGAAGATCCCATGGTATCCTTCACGAAGAGCAGGCAGGCTATTGCCGGCACACTTAGCAAATTCCAAATTCCTGCCCTAACCTATAGGGGCATTGCATCGGCGGCACAACCGCATCCACGGCGAACGATAATACCTGCAGCCACGTGCTGCATATGAAACATGAAAAAGAGCAATCAGTGATTGCAAACCCTCGCCAGGATGTATTTTTAGTGGTTTTTAAGGCTTTTGTGTTAAAACAAATATGGCGGCCGAACCGCGTGACCGATGACGTCAGCATTATTTTTTTTCTAAACTAATTTATCCCTAGATTATGCTCAAGAAATTTCATCTTGATTGGATGAAGTTTTGTACTTGTCGAATTATGACGTCATAATGGAGGCACCTATGACATTATCATTAACATATTTTATTCCCCATGGAGAGTTCTTTACAATGAGCCATGTCTCAATTTTTTCTATTCAGCGCTTTCGGAGATATAGAGGTGCAAAGTTTTTCTATTTTTCCAAGACTGCGGCCGAACCACGTGACCTATGACGTCATAATTATCAAAAAAATTATACAGGTGGCGTTGCACCTATGGTGAAAATTTCCTGTCAATCGGACCAACGGTTGCAGAGAAAATCATATTTATTCTGTGCAGACAAACAAACAGACAAACAAACGGACTCATATGCAATACCCCCTCCTCTGGCGCGGGTAATAAGAACGCCTTCTGTTGTTCCCATAACCTTTATTTTACTATGAATGAAATAATTATTGCATAAGCAAACTACGTGTGGTCTATTGAGCAAATGCAAGACGAAAAACGTATTTTGGTGACTGATTCATTCATTTTCTCCATGACATTAACAGAATGCTTTTGTGCTGAGGGAGCATAGTTGTCATTATTTTTGTTTTTAATGGAACATACTTGGGAGGAAAATGGAACCCAGTGCTTAATATAGAGGGTGAGAGCCCAAATTGCAGATGACACCACTGAATAGCAATCGGATCATGCAAGTTTCCATTATGGTCAGCAGTTAGTTTGTGATCTTAAAATGTTGATCTCAATTGAGGTAAACATGTTTGGTGTTTGAATCTTTCCCTTGTGACATTATCTGAGCTTGAAATATCTCGAATTGTTTTAATTTGCTCAATGTTCCCTAATGTTTTGTAAATTTGCAACTACTAGTGAAACAACCTGTGCTGTTGGGTTGGGCCTTTTCATGGTGGGTCAGTGTCTTCAGATGAATAAACCAAGCAGAAAGAAGGCTGCATCCATCAGTTATACATTCATTTTGTGTGCAGCACCAAGGTGCAGGTTTCATCGTTACTGCAGCATGACTATGGCCTTTATCGGTTAAAGCAGGAATTTGGAATTTGGCGGAAGCTTCTCCTCAGTGAAAGACACATGAAAGCCCACTTGGAGTTTGCAAAAAAGCACCTAAAGGACTCTCACACTGAGAAACAAGATTCTGTGGTCTGATGAAACCAAGATTGAAATGTTTGGCTTCCGTCTGGCCACTCTGCCATAAAGCCCAGATCGGTGGAGTGTTGCAGTGATGGTTGTCCTTCTGGAAGTTTCTCCCATCTCCACAAAGGTTCTCTGGAGCTCAGCCAGAGTGGCCATCGGGTTCTTGGTCACCTCTCTTCCCAAGGCCCTTCTCCCCCGATTGATGTTTGGCCGGGCGGCCAGCTCTAGGAAGAGTCCTGGTTGTTCCAGACTTTTTCCATTTAAGAATTATGGAGGCCACTGTGCTCTTGGGAACCTTCAATGCAGCAGAAATTTTTTTGTAAGCTTCCCTAGATCTGTGCTTCAACACAATCCTGTCTCTGAGCTCTGCAGGCAGTTCCTTCATGGTTTGGTTTTAGCTCTGATATGCAGTCAGCTGTGAGACCTTGTATAGACAGGTGTGTGCCTTTCCAAATCATGTCCAATCAATTGAATTTACCACAGGTGGACTCTAATCAAGGTGCAGAAACATCTCAAGGATGATCAAGAGAAATGGGAGGCAACTGAGCTAAATTTCAAGTGTGATAGCAAAGGGTCTGAATACTTATGTAAATGTGATATTTCAGTTTTTTCTTTTTAATAAATTTGTAAAACTTTCTAAAATCCTGTTTTCTCTTTGTCATTATGGGGTATTGACTATTGAGTGTAGATTGATGAGGGGAAAAATGAATATAAACGATTTCAGCATAAGGCTGCAACATAACAAAATATGAAAAAAGTGAAGGGGTCTGAATACTTTCTGAATGCACTGTATGTCAAGGGAGACTGCTCTGATTTCCTGTTTGGCATTGAGGACCTCCATCCACTGTTGAGACAGCAGAAACAGCATGCCCAGAGTAGAGTGACTTGGTCTGAAACCAAATTGATGATCCAAGATAAAGCCATTGAAGAAGAGGAAGGATTTAATATCAGAAGCAATGATGGATTCCATGACCTTGCTGATGATTGGGAGCAGGCTGATTGGTCTGTAGTTGCAATGATCTGTTTTTGCACCTTTTTATGTAAAGTGGTGATGTTGGGTGATTTCCAAGCAGATGGTAGATGACCTTGAGCAAAAGAGGGTGAAGAGAACAGAGAGAGGGTGTGAAAGAGCTACAGAGCAGGGTTTTAGGACCTGTGGGCTGATGCCGTCAGGTCCACTTGCAGAATCAGAGTCGAGGTTTGACAAAAACAGACAGTTATTAGACAGACATGGGTACCTTTGATCCTTCCGTGGTGATGGGGTGAGACTGAGATATGCCAGGATCGAAAGGCATGTTCCATTTGTAACGCAAGCATTTAATCAACTTGGATCGATCGAGTGATGCAGCTGCTATATGCGTGTTGACTGTCTGCCTGTTGACATAATGCAGGACTGTATTGTACAATGTGGAGTCCTCTGCAAAAATGAAGAAAGGATTTTTCAGAGCATCAAAGACGTTTTTTAATCGTCATGTTGGAGATAAGACTTGGCCCAAGATATGCTGCCTTGGTGCACTCCTGCCTCCACTGGGAGGGGAAAGGCTATATGAAAGGAGAGGTTTCTACTTGTTGATAATGATGCATTTTCTGCTCAAGTTGAAGTCAAGGCTAGGGATGAAGACAGCATTTTTTCCCTTTTTGTCCCCCGTCGCACCGCGGAGCGAAAGGGGGACTATGGTTTGTCCTTCCGTCCGTCCGTGTGTGCGTGCGTGCGTACGTAAGCGAAGGACGGCATTCGAATTTGGTGTGTGGGTGCAACCCACGTCAAAATCCATGATGGCCGCCACCATGTATGTCTGACGCCATGTATGTCTGAACATTGTGAGAGGAATATCTTGAAAAATAAGCGAAGTACCAACTTCCAATCTGGTGTGTGGGTGTATCTAGGCATAAGGAAGAACCCTATTGAAAATTGGGTCGCCACGTCAAAATCCAAGATGGCCGCCGCCATGTATGTCTGAACCTTGTGAGCTGAATATCTTGAAAAATAAGCGAAGTACCAACTTCTAATCTGGTGTGTGGGTGTATCTAGGCATAAGGAAGAACGCTATTGAAAATTGGGTCGCCACGTCAAAATCAAAGATGGCCGCCACCATATATATGTCTGAACCTTGTGAGCGAAATATCTTGAAAAATAAACGAACTACTAACTTCTAATCTGGTGTGTGGGTGGATCCACGCATCAGGGAGAACGCTATTGAAAATTGGGTCGCCACGTCAAAATCCAAGATGGCCGCCTTGCGTCTTCCACTTTGTCAACTCGCATCACTTCACCGACGGGGGACTTAGGCGTAACGCTTGTTTAGTTTTATCAGTAGATGATGAGCATCGTAAGCAGGATTGAATGCCAGACTGTTGAATATCCGATTGTGTCCAGGGAGATGTCCAGCCTGACCTATTGTTTAAGCCTTAGGCCTTATAACCATTTACCATTGCTGATCGTGAAGCAGCAGCATGTCAAGAATTGTGATTGGGATGGGATCCAACCTGATGGTCAGGGATCAGGTTGCTGGAAAACAGGAAAGACTAAGTCAGCAGTGACTATTGATTACCTTCTTATTTGGTTGTAAGCTTTTATTGTCTGCTGATGATGGGATCTGTTTTTGCATCATCCTTGTAGGTGATATTTGCTTCAACAGTGATATTTGCTGACTTCCAGGCAAAAAAGAGGCAGCTATTACAACTATTAAATGAAGAGTATTTGGAAGAGGACATACAACCCAAGACTTTAATGAACCCAACCCCTGAAGACCCTTTAAGACCCTTACAACTTTGAAGGGTCTTGAAGTTTTTTTTTTTTTTTTTTTTTTTTTTTTTTGTTGTATACAATATCGAGGCTCGTGAAAGAGTTTTTCTGTGCTAGTGTTTGTCTGTGAACACCCCCGTGTTCAGGCCTCGAGTGAGTATGTTGCTCATACACTGCCTGGGTTTTCCCAGGAGTGATCAAGTAATATGTTTTGTGAAGAACTTATGTTGACGTTATAGTGATTTGTTGTCAACAACACATTTAATTATTCGAGTATTTTGCTGAATTTTCCCAGGCATCGCCGGGTACTTCAGCTAGTTAATGATGAAAGCAATGTCTGATGTTCGACTGAAAGTTTCTCAGGAATGTATAATTTATTGGTTCATGGTTTAGCATTCGCAATTTCCGCAATGTTTGCTTGCTGTCGGCCCCCCACTCGTGTGTAGCACAGGTACCTCGCTAGTAATACAATGTAACACAATGACATCCATTAAAAAGTGTATATTTATTTATCCATAAACGATGACATCCATTTAAAAAAATGTACTTACACTACTCACAATAAGTTAGGGATATTGTGGGAGTGAGTTGATTTTTTTTTTTTATAGTGGTGTGTGTTTCACTTCACTGATTTTTAGGATAGGCAGATCATTGTATGTGGGTTATGGAATCACCTTGTTTTGTGTTCTGTATGAAATGTGCTCACTGTACACTTTGTTTGTCCTATGGGGGTCAATACTCAAAAACTCAAATTCACAATCATGGTCAAAACAGCATACATTTGTCCATTTCTGGGGGTATAAAGGCAGGTATTGTTGAGGAATATTGCGCACTACACCATTCGACCAACAAATGCGTACACGACGTAGCTTAACAGACGAGGAGCGCCACCTCGCCATAGCCCGCCTGCGTGTCGGCAGTAGGCAGTCTGATGTCGCCGTCGAATTTGGCGTGTCACAGAGTGTCATCAGCAGGCTGGCTACGAAGAATACAGCCACTGGCAGCGTTCGGAATCGACCCAGGAATGGAGCTCCACATGTCACCGATCGTAACGACGACCAGTACTTGAGGACCTACGCTCTCCGGCACCGAGATGTGCGTGCTTCGCAGCTTCAATCACCTTTGCGAGAGGCCAGGGGTGCCAGGGTGTCCAGACAAACCATCCGCAACCGACTCAACCGCTTTGGGTTGAATGCTAGACGTCCGTTGCAGGTGACGCCACTGATGGCAAGACACCGTGTTAATCGTTTGCAGTGGGCACAAGACCACGTCACCTGGACCATGCAGCAGTGGTCATCCGTCCTGTTCACTGATGAATCCCGGATCACCCTGCACAGAAAAGATTTTCACCGACGTCACTGGAGATGGCGAGGTGAACGGTACGCCGAGGTCAACATGGTCCCGAGGCACCGCTTTGGAGGAGGTGGCGTAACAGTCTGGGCAGGTGTCGCCAGTCAGCGCAAAACGGACCTGGTGTTTGTAGATGGGACAGTTACTGGCCGTTCTTACCTGCGGGACATCATAGACCCCATCATCATCCCTCAGTACACTCAACGTACCCCAGATTTCATCTTCATGGAAGACAATGTGCCTCCTCACCAAGCCAGAATCGTCACAGCTCATCTTCAGGAAGTCGGGGTTCCTCACATGGAGTGGTCGGCCTTGTCACCCGACCTGAACCCAATCGAGCATGTCTGGGACCAACTGAAGCAGTGCCTGGATGCACATGCCGCGCCACCACGTGACCTAGCTGAACTCCGTGCGGCGCTGGTGGAGGAGTGGAACGCACTTCCGCAGATCAACATCATGATAGCTGGTGAGGAGTATGAGGAGTCGGTGTCGAGCGGTGATCGCTGCGAATGGTGGGAACACATGCTACTGAAATCCTGAATTTGTGGTTTTGGAGGTATCACCCATATGACGTGATTTGTTGTAACCAATAAATATTGAAATCAAGAATGCTGTGTTTTTTCACACTCATTAATAACCATAGAATTAGGACCAACAACTTTTTTCAACATAATTAATACACAAAATCAACCACACCGCAGAACCTGCCAATATCCCTAACTTATTGTGAGTAGTGTATTTATCCATTAATAACGACATCCATTGACTGGAAATATCAGTTATTCGGAACACCATTAGTCCCGACAATTCTGGATAAAAGGTTCTACTGTATTATTTTTGCATTTGATCAAATGATCCAATGAAGAATGGAGACTGATTTAATTAAGAAAAAGAGGTCAACATAAGTAATTGTAAATGCACAGGTAAAACTGATATACAGTATTTATTTTTGTCCGCACAGTCAATAAAAATGAAACTTTTTGTAACCAAAATACATGTTCCTTTTGAATAGGATCTCAGTTGGTATTGTGAAAAGTAGGAAACGGCCCTCTCACACCCTCCACCCATATTTTTGTCCCCCGTCGCTCAGCGGAGCGAAAGGGGGACTATGGCTTTCCCCTCCGTCCGTGTGTCTGTCCGTCCGTGCGTGCGTGCGTGCGTGCGTGCGTAAGCGAAGGACCGCATTCGAATTTGGTGTGTGGGTGCAACCCACGTCAAAATCCAAGATGGCCGCCGCCATGTATGTCTGATGCCATGTATGTCTGAACCTTGTAACCTGCATATCTTGAAAAATAAGCGAAGTACCAACTTCTAATCTGGTGTGTGGGTGTATCTAGGTATAAGGAAGAACGCTATTGAAAATTGGGTCGCCACGTCAAAATCCAAGATGGCCGCCGCCATGTATGTCTGAACCTTGTGAGATGAATATCTTGAAAAATAAGCAAAGTACCAACTTCTAATTTGGTGTGTGGGTATCTCGGCATAAGGAAGAACGCTATTGAAAATTGGGTCGCCACGTCAAAGTCCAAGATGGCCGCCACCATATATATGTCTGAAACTTGTGAGTGAAATATCTCGAAAAATAAGGGAAGTACCGACGTCTAATCTGGTGTGTGGGTGTATCTAGGCACAAGGAAGAACGCTGTTTAAAATCAGGTCGCCACGTCAAAAGCCAAGATGGCCGCCGCCATGTATGTCTGAAACTTGAGATGAATATCTTGAAAAATAAGCAAAGTACCAACTTCTAATTTGGTGTGTGGGTGTATCTCGGCATAAGGAAGAACGCTATTGAAAATTGGGTCGCCACGTCAAAATCCAAGATGGCCGCCACCATATATATGTCTGAACCTTGTGAGCGAAATATCTTGAAAAATAAGCGAAGTACCAACTTCTAATCTGGTGTGTGGGTGTATCTAGGCACAAGCAAGAACGCTGTTTAAAATTGGGTCGCCACATCAAAATCCAAGATGGCCGCCGCCATGTATGTCTGATGCCATGCGTGTCTGAACCGTGTAACCTGCATATCTTGGAAAAATAAGCGAAGTACCAACTTCTAATCTGGTGTGTGGGTGTATCTAGGCATAAGGAAGAACGCTATTGAAAATTGGGTCGCCACGTCAAAATCCAAGATGGCCACCGCCATGTATGTCTGAACCTTGTGAGATTAATATCTTGAAAAATAAGCGAAGTACCAACTTCTAATCTGGTGTGTGGGTGTATCTCGGCATAAGGACGAACGTTATTGAAAATTAGGTCGCCACATCAAAATCCAAGATGGCCGCCACCATATATATGTCTGAAACTTGTGAGCGAAATATCTCGAACAATAAGCGAAGTACCAACGTCTAATCTGGTGTGTGGGTGTATCTATTGGGTCTGCACGTCAAAATCCAAGATGGCCGCCACGATGTATGTCTGAACCTTGAGATGAATATCTTGAAAAATAAGCGAAGTACCAACTTCTAATTTGGTGTGTTGGTGTATCTCGCCATAAGAAAGAACGCTATTGAAAATTGGGTCGCCACTTCAAAATCCAAGATGGCCGCCGCGATGTATGTCTGAACCTTGTGAGATGAATATCTTGAAAAATAAGCGAAGTACCAACTTCTAATTTGGTGTGTGGGTGTATCTAGGCATAGGGAAGAACGCTGTTGAAAATTGGGTCGCCACGTCAAAATCCAAGATGGCCGCCGCCATGTATGTCTGATGCCATGTATGTCTGAACCTTGTAACCTGCATATCTTGAAAAATAAGCGAAGTACCAACTTCTAATCTGGTGTGTGGGTGTATCTAGGCATAGGGAAGAACGCTATTGAAAATTGAATCGCCACGTCAAAATCCAAGATGGCCGCCGCCATGTATGTCTGAACCTTGTGAGATGAATATCTTGAAAAATAAGCGAAGTACCAACTTCTAATTTGGTGTGTGGGTGTATCTCGCCATAAGGAAGAACGCTATTGAAAATTGGGTCGCCACGTCAAAATCCAAGATGGCCGCCACCATATATATGTCTGAACCTTGTGAGCGAAATATCTTGAAAAATAAGCGAAGTACCAACTTCTAATCTGGTGTGTGGGTGTATCTAGGCACACAGAAGAACGCTGTTTAAAATTGGGTCGCCACGTCAAAATCCAAGATGGCCACCGCCATGTATGTCTGAATCTTGTGAGAAGAATATCTTGAAAGATAAGCGAAGTACCAACTTCTAATTTGGTGTGTGGGTGTATCTCGGCATAAGGAAGACCGCTATTGTAAAGTGGGTCGCCACGTCAAAATCCAGGACGGCCGCCACCATATATATGTCTGAACCTTGTGAGCAAAATATCTTGAAAAATAAGCGAAGTACCTTCTGGTGTGTGGGTGTATCTAGGCATAAGGAAGAACGCTATTGAAAATTGGGTCGCCACGTCAAAATCCAAGATGGCCGCCTCCATGTATGTCTGACCCTTGTGAGCGAAATATCATATCATAGCATGTTTTCTGCGTGTTCCACTTTGTCAACTCACATCACTTCCCCCACGGGGGACCTAGGCGTAACGCTTGTCTTATTAATGCAAACATCCTCTTAATTTTCTATCGTTTATTTATATATATATGCTTTTTTCATGCTTCCACAATTACCGCAATTTATTTATTAATTTTCGACAAGCAGAAAGTGCTCTGGCTGGTAAAATGCCAAAAAGGAGTAGTAGCGATTTTTTTTTTCTTTGCTTCTTTGTTTGTGAATAACTACATAACTGAAAGCATGTGGTAAAGAGAACCAGGATTTGCATTCCTTTTCTTCAACTTTCTTCAACTACAACATTTGGATGTCACTGCGTTAAGGTATTATATATTCAGTGATCATTGTAAAATAAATTTCACTGATGTTGTATGGACTTTTTTTTCTATTTAAAATGCAGGTTAATGGTGTGAGGGCTTCTTGGTTAGAGGACATGCAATGCACTGACATTGGGACCACATATATGCAAGGCGTTTAACTACTGGGAGGATGAAGGAAGAAACTACGTGCAAGTAAATGGGTTTAATGAGGGAAAGCTAAGGGCGAGAAAAGATCACTGGTAGGGATGGAGAATGAACTGGTGTTGTTGGTTTACTACAACAACAACAACAACAACATGCATTTTAAGGCCATTTTCCCTGCAAGAGCGGGGGTTAGCCTTGCGGTCCCCATGACAATGTTCTCCATTTTGCCCTATTTTCTGCATCTCCCCTTGTTAACCCCCTTGCCCGCATTTCTTCTTCGACCATCTTTAGCCAAGTCTTTCTCGGTCTTCCCCGTCCTCTACTTCCTTCTACATTCATTTCCATCACTCTTCTCAACCAGTCACTTTCATACTTCCTCAACACACAACCAAACCATCTCAACCTGTTCCTCTTCACAGCATCAATCACAGGCTCTATTCCCATCATCTTTCACAATTCATCATTTGTCTTCCTCTCTCTCAACGATACTCCACACATCCACCGAATCATTCGCATTTCCACCCTTTCCAGCCTTCGTTGCTGCTCCATGTTCATTACCCATGTCTCACTCATAAATCATAACACTTCTCACACATGCAGCATACACCTTTCCCTTCAGCTTCAACGACACTCCCCTCCTCGTCAGCACGCCACTCAGTTCCCGAAACTTCTTCCATGCACATCTCACTCGAGCAACCGTTGCCGAGTCTGATCCACCTTCTCCATTCAGCATGTCTCCGAGGCAGCAAAATGTTTTCACACCTTCCAGCTTCACGCCATCTCCAAGATCCAACTCAACATTTCCTCCATCTGCAGCTCCCTCTGTGCACACCTTACACTTGAATGGAGCTGCCACACTGGTTAATGACCCTCTCAAACCACTACATTTTTGATGAACCCACTCAGCGCACATTGTACATTGAATGGAATTCACTCCGACACCCTTCCTGCACACAGCACATGGCCACTTCCCAGTTATTTCCACCTCACCACATGCTTTACCACTTGCCATCACCTTCGTTTTTCCGATATTCACCTTCAGACCTTTTGTCTCCATACATTCCTTCCACTTGTTCATCTTCTCCTTCAGTCCATCCATACTTTCTGCAATCAACACCAGATCATTTGCATACAAGAACTCCCACGTTTACTGCGAAATTGAAACCCTGGAGGGAAGCATGAGGTTGAACAGACTGAGGATGGAGGGTCCATTAGTGGGAGAAGAGGGGAACAAAGAAGTGGAAGTAAGCAGCAACCCTGGATTTGTGAGTTTCACAAGGGGGATGCTGTAGGAACACATATGGCATGGAGGGACGGAAGGATGAGAGGGCAAGACCAAAATAGAAGGCCACCAAACCTGCCTTTGATGAGAGGGCAGCAGGTCCTGTGCTGCTTCCTCTTTTTGGGACATGCCAATGATGTTGAGTATTTTGGATTCCACAGCATTCAGGTGAGGTGTTAAGTGGGGGCGCACCCACCCCATAAGGTATTTTTTTTTGAGTAGCTGACCTTTCTGGATTTTATTTTGTTGCTTTCCTTGATGCATGATAAAATAAAAAAATAATGCAAAACTGGATAAACCTATTTTATTAACTTTTGCTGTTTTGACACGGTCTAAATACCTGTATACATTTTCAAACATTATTTATTATCAATAATTACCTCCACCACGTAAGGTGGATGGAGGTTATGTTTTCACCCCTGTCTTTGCTATGGTCAGTCTGTCTCGTTTGTTTTTGTCTGTGAGTGTGATAACTCGGACTCAGACTCACAGAACGCTTTCAGCTGTCTTCGTCAAATTTTCCCAGAGGATTATGAAGGACAAAAGTGAGGCTGTCGAGGTTTTTGACTTTTTAGGTGAAAGGTCAAGGTCAAGGTTCTCTCGATTTTCATCATACCTATCAGGCTGCCGCCTGACTGTTTTATTGTTTGTTTGTTTGTGAACTGGATATCTCCCAAAAGTTGTGGATGGATTCAGACCAAATTTGGTGTAGTGGTGGTTGGGTATGTGACAAGGACGAAATGATTAGACTTTGGTGGACATCCAAATACGGATCCAAATGCGAAATTAAAATTATTCCTAACTTATTCTTCACCATTGAGTGATAGGGCCAAAACCGATATATAGCATACAGTCACGTGAAAAAGTAAGTACACCCCATGTAAAGTTTTTTTTTCCTTTTTCAACATATTTAAACATACAGCCATTTGATCTTCATTTAAACAATATTGATAGATAAAGGTGATATAATATAGCAAATATCATGAAACATTTACATTTTGTAGTCCATTGCATGATTTAAATGAACATAAATGCAAATTTCGCATGTGGAAAAAGTAAGTACACCCTTGGCTCCAATAGGTGGTATTGCCCCCTTTGGCAGAAACAACCTCAAGTAGGCGTTTCTTATAACTGTCTACCAGTCTCTGACATCGACTGGGAGAAATTTTTTCCCACTCCTCCATGCAGAATTCTTTCAGCTGTGCAATGTTTGAGGGGTTTCTTGCACGCACAGCTAGTTTCAAATCCCCCCACAACATCTCGATGGGATTTAGATCCGGGCTTTGACTTGGCCATTCCAGAACCCTCCATTTCTTTCTTTTCAGCCATTCCTTGGTGGGTTTACTAGTATGTTTAGGGTCATTGTCATGTTGCAAGGCCCACCTTTGGTTGAGCTTCAACTTTCCGACAGATGGCCTCACATTATCCTCAAGCACCCTCTGGTACGAGGAAGAATTCATAGTGGATTCTATGATGGTGAGCTGCCCAGGCCCTGATGCAGCAAAGCTGCCCCAAATCATAATATTTCCACCACCATGCTTCACAGTTGGTATCAGATTCTTGTGGTCAAATGCTGTCTTTGGATTTCGCCAAACATGTCTTCTGGTACTGTGGCCAAATAGCTCTACCTTTGACTCATCTGTCCAGAGCACATTGTTCCAGAAGTGCTGGTCTTTGCCTCGGTGTTCATTGGCAAACTTTAGTCTTGCCCTGATGTTCTTTCTGGACAGCAAAGGTTACCTCCTGGCACACCTCCCATGTAGATCAAATTTGTGCAGCCTCTTTCTAATGGTAGACTCGTGCACTTTGACATCAACAGTGGCAAGAGCTACCTGTAGGTCCCGTGATGACATTCTGGGGTTCTTAGAGACATCTTTCAGCATCTTGCGGTCTGCTCTCGGGCTGAACTTGCTGGGGCGGTCTGGCTTGAACAAGTTGGCAGTTGTTTGGAATCTTCTCCACTTGTAGATGATCTTCCGGACAGTCGAATGATTGATTTCAAATTGTTTGGAGATCTTTTTAAATCCCTTCCCAGACTCGTAGGCATCTATAACCTTCTTTCTGAAGGCCTCAGAGAGCTCTTTTGATCTAGGCATGGTGATGCCGCACACTTCAACAACAAAGAGCATACCAAATGAAATGTCTGAGGTTTAAATAAGACAGGTTCCTCCAAGATCCTCTCTAACGATGTTCTAATCATTTGCACCTGAGCTGGTGCACCTGATTCAAATTTTAGGTATTTGAAGTAGTGATAAATGTAGGGGTGTACTTACTTTTTCCACATGCGAAATTTGCATTTATGTTTATTTAAATTATACAATGGACTACAAAATGTAAATGTTTCATGATATTTGTTATATTATATCACCTTTATCTATCAATATTGTTGAAATGAAGATCAAATAGCTGTATGTTGAAAAAGTCAAAACTTTACATGGGGGGGTTGCCACTCCTCTCCGTCTCTCTGCTGGCCGTTGGGGAGTTTGCCCTTTTCCGCCCGTGCTGTTGGAGTCGACTGTGGACTCTCATCCACCAAATGTGCAGAGCCATCTGCCATTTAAACCGCATGGCTGCGGACCATTACCCTGGTAAGGGATGCTGACAGGTACTACACCTTGCCCACAGGTGACCTGGAGTTATGCAAGGCAGGGGCATCCATTTCTCTGAGGTATCAGAAGACACCCGCATACCCAACGCAAGTGGGATACAAAACATAAACTGTTCAGCCTGGCTGAGGTAGGCGCTCTACCGAGTGCTGTTGTAGTCTTCATCCAGTTTTATACTGACCTTTTACATTTCCTAGTTCAGAACAATCTGTACAAACCTTGAAGATTTTTGACTGTTTATGTTTTTGCTTTTGCAAGAATTTTGCACTTTTTAGCTGTTTAGCTTTAGCTTAACAAATGAACAACTTGGGTCCCACTCCTTTCTCCCCAAAATGTTCAGAACAGTGTATTCATGTGCATAATAACTATGGTGTAATGAAAGGTGACAATCTAATTGCATTTGATCATTTTGCAGTTATACAGTATTCATGTAACCCCAATATGGTTTCGGAAATGCATATTTAGTAACCTTTGCAAGTGTTTTTTTTGTGAAGGTGGGGGTTATTTAAAAGTTGAATCTATATTGAGATTGTACTTCATGGCATTTGGGTCTTTGTTCTTCCACCACTTTTTGACCAACAGGCTGATTGGACAGCCAAGAAACTTGTGTGGGTGCCTTCAGAGCGGCATGGCTTTGAGGTGGCGAGTGTTGTGGAGGAGCGTGACGAGGACGTAGTGGTGGAATTGACAGAGAATGGGAAGCGAGCTGTGGTCAACAAGGATGACATACAGCGTATGAATCCTCCAAGGTTCACTAAAGCTGAGGACATGGCCGAACTGACTTGCCTGAATGAAGCATCTGTCCTCCACAATCTGAAGGACCGCTACTACTCTGGCCTCATTTATGTGAGTGCCTGTTGCTGTCTATGCAAAGCATTTGTTTTGTTTCCTTAATTATTGCTCCTGTTCCAACCTCTTGCATTTCATTTACTGGCAATGAGTTGGATGCTTGTCTTGTTTTTCTTGTTCACCAATTAAAATGTATATTTGCTTTTATATCCAATTTTGATCTTTTGAAGTTTTTAGAATGGTGTTTATTGTGGATTTGAGCTCAAAATCGCAGCTCAAGCTGTTTGGTTTGTTATTGAGGCCAGATTTGTTATTTGGAGTTTTATTTATTATATTTAACCACTGTTTTATGTAATTGTTACCCCACGCATGTCACGCAAAGCAGTGGAAAGCAGTTGGGTCTTTCACTCTGTGTCTGTTAATCTTTCACTCTGTCTGTGTCTGTTAATCTTTCACTCTGTCTGTGTCTCTGTTAATCTTTCACTCTGTCTGTGTGTCTGTTCATCTTTCACTCTGTCCGTGTGTCTGTCAGTCTTTCATTCTGTCTTTTTGTCTGTCAGATTTTCATTCTGTCTGTGTCTGTTAATCTTTCACTCTGTGTGTCTGTCGGTCTTTCACTTTGTTTGTGTCTCTCGGTCAATGATTGAGGAACTACTTAAATTCTTTTAAATGGCAGATGGTATTTCATATTTTTAAAATTGTCGAACACGAATCGTCTTGTTTGTACTCCCATAAACCTGCAGTTTAGCAGTACTTTGATTCTCGAATTGGCAAAATTGTGCCATGTCTCAACCAGAGCGTACATGTGCAAAGCATGGTAAAGCAATTGCTTTCGTCTATTTGTCTGTCTGGCAATCACAAATAATTGAAAATAATTCCAAACTTAGTTTTTCAGGACGTCATAAAGAACACAAACAGGCACGAATAAACTAATTTAACTTGTTTATTAAGGTGTGCAAAGGACGCGATATCAACAGCGGTAATATTCCGAAAAAAAAAGTTTTTTTTCTACATCCTTTAAAACCGTGACTGTATTCTGTTTCAATTGAATTACCAAATCTCCTTTTTGGCACTTTCAAAATCCATCTGGTTAGCAGTACTTGGACAATATATTACGCAATTTTACATCATCTTGACCAATACAATTTGTCGCTTGCACTCTCAGCATTGGGGATTACTATCGAGATTCAAACAAAATCATAGCCGGATGGATATAATTATATATTGTGCTCAAACGCAAAGCAAGGGGTGACAAGACCCTTCCCTTGTCATTTTTCTCAAGACTGTGAGGTGCTATGTGTTCCATGAACTCTCTAGTTTTAGTTGTGCTTGTTGTAGTGCTCCATTTTGAGATTACAGGCCTTGGTCTTGGTGCATAAATTGCCTCTTAATATTGCAGAACAATCTTCAGAACCTTCTTTCCCTTGCTTTCAGATGTGGTGTCATTTTGTGAGGTTTATAATGAGCTTTAGGATTGTCCTAAATTGCATCAGTGGTCAATGGTCATGGTCATATCAATGCCAGCCTTGCTGTTGATGCCTAACTTTGCAAGCAAATGTACAAAATGGCTTTTTCCTTGACGTTTCTTTTTCAGACCTATTCTGGCTTGTTTTGTGTGGTTGTAAACCCATACAAGAATCTTCCAATCTACACTGAGCCCATCATTGATATGTACAGAGGCAAAAAGAGGCACGAGAAGCCGCCACACATCTATGCAATAACAGACACAGCCTACCGCAGCATGCTGCAAGGTAAGAGAAAAAGCAGAATGGTATTTCTGAAAATGGAGCCGTGGTTTCCACGCATTTGTACGTTATCATTTGTAATTTGCCAAGCGACAGCAGTAGCACATTTTGTCCTGTTTTCTTGATTTATTGTCCCATTTAAAATTTGTTTTCTTAACTAATGCATCTGCGAATGTGCCTTTTTAAACTTGTGTAAATATTGTCGGCAATCCCATTCCATCTTCCCTCTCACATTGCTGGCATCCTCTGTTTCCTGTGCAGAACACGAAGGGCTGAAAGTTCACTTTGAGCATGGTTACAGTCCTTGTGTATGAACAATGTATTTGCTATTGCTTGTCTACTTAATTCTGCTGCTAATGATCCCCTACTGCACCAGTATTGTTTTGTGCTTTGAAGCAAAGGGCAGTGATCGTTGATTGGATGGCAGCACGGGCTGTATTTGGATTGCCCATTGTATTTCAATCGGCTTTTTGTCTTGATGCTGTCCAATTCTGCCTTGGATGAAGCGTTCTCTCTTTAACTCTGATACTCCACCTGAAGGCAGATATGGTGCTGCCAAAGCAGTCTCATTTCAAGGAATAAATTGGTTGGTTTGCCATTGATTTACCAGTGGTAGTCAGGGTAGGAATTTGGCCACTGTGCTCGCGATAGCTCGCTTACTTTTTGTGAAGGACATCGTTGGACCTTTCACGTCCATCAACAACTAATGCCAGCAGACACGAGGCCCAGTTTAACCTCCATCGGCACACACATTGATAAAGATGCAAAGCTCCAGGATGACAGTTTATCGCTGGACCGAGATTCAAGCCCATGCTAGACAGCTCAGAGCCGAGTGTACATACCTCTATGCCATCCTGCCAGCCCTTCCCTTATGAAAACACTTTAACTTATAAAAGCAATTTGCCATTATGTCTTTTTAGCTGGTTTCCAGTCGGTGGAGAATTCCCATTTGTAATTTTGGGTCTGGGGTGGCTGTGTGAAAGTATTGTCAGGAGGATGTTGTCGGATCATGGCACTGAGCTCTTGATGATGTGCAACAGGATGTTGAATGTTTCCTGGAATTTCTTTTTTTTTGGTTAGGGATGGGGGAGGGGAGGTAGGGTGGTCTGGAGGAATGCCCAGACATCTTTTGTGTTTTTTAGCTTTGTGCTGCCTGTATTACATGGACTGCAACTTGCCCACATTCACAATCCTTGGCTGGCTTCATCATGCACTCCTTTGCAATCTCTTGGTAGCAAGGCTTTTGGGTAAACAGTTTTGCCCACTTTGGCACAATGCCGTCCGCTGCTGCTGAATGCTGAAGTCAAACAAACATTGCTTCGGTGAAAATGTGGCATAAGGGATGCAACATTTTGTGTAAAGGCTTTGTTCAGGTTCCCTTAGAAAGAGGTGGCCTGTGCTTATTGTCTTTATGATTCACGTTGAAAGAGGATAAAACATTCATTGTCCTCTGATCAGCCTTGTGCAAATTTTTATTTTTATTTTTGGCCGCGCTATTCAGACTAAACTGCATCGGTTGAAACTATTTGCTGTTTTTAGGTGGTTTATCGTTGGTTTGTTTTGAAAATTGCTTACCTAAGCACCTCGGTGATACATCGTATATCCTACTTAACCAGACTCGGTGACATAGCGGTTAGAACATCGGCTGAGTCTGGGTGGTCAGTGGTTCATACCCTGGCTGTCATACCAAAGGCTAAAAATGGTACGTGCTGCTTCCTTGCTTAAAGCTCGGCATTTAAAAGGCACGGGGATACAATGTTGGGAAGGCAAGGGCAAACAACCCAGTATAACCTTTGCCAAGAAACTGCTTCAACAGCACCAACGCTCTATGAAGCGTACGGTGCATCAAATGAAATATCTACTCATTCTGGCTTAATTGCTTTGTACGCAGCGCTGTCTTTTTTGTGTGATATTAATATAATTTTATTATTTATTAATTTATTTATTTAGATGTCTATCATTGTTTTGCATTGCTTGTACTCAACCTTTCAATATGAGCATTTTAGAACTTGAATTGTTGTCTATCTCATTATTTTGGGACCATGGTTCGACGTTGGACAGAGGTTATGTTTTCATCCCTGTCTGTTGGTCTGTCTGTTTGTGAGCAAGATGTCTCAAAAAGTAATGTACGGATTTGGATGAATCTTTGTGGACATGTTGGGGGTGGGACAAGGGTGAAGTTATTCGATTTTGGTGATGTTCTGGATTTGAGAAGTTATTAATTTTTCTAAGTGATTCTTCGCCATCGAGAGACTTTAGCCAAAAACGATATATAGCACGATATTTCAAGAAATTGTGGACGGATTATAACAAAACTTGATGGATGAGTTGGTTTGGTAACGAGAACAAGCCAATTAGGTTTTGGTTCATGTCCGAATCCAGATCTGGTCTACCAGTGGTATACAAAACGTTAACTGTTCAGGCGGCCAGAGGTATACACTCTACTGAGTGCTGTTCTAGTTTTGTATATAATAAAGTGGGGAGAGGGATGAAAGTTGAGATAAAAAAAAACATTACTTGAATGGTGCATGAAAAACAAAATTTAGCACAGGCTAAAGCAGTCCCCCCACCTCTCCCTCTCCTACCCCACTCGCATATTATAGTGCAATAATCACACAAACGCACACATACCTCATTGTCAGCAGGGCAATAAAATGGACATTTCCCACTCCCCATGGGATGCCAACTCATGGCGTTGGTCTGTATTCCATCCGCCAAATGCTGTCGAGTAAGGAAGGAGCACGTATAATTTTTAACGTCTTTAGACTCCGCGATCCGGCAACCTATCAGACATGGAGCAGACACGAAACGTGATGCCACTGCGACTGATTACATTTTTATTCACCGCTATTTTTACCACATTATTTACCACAAAATACTAACTTGTAAGTGTTAATTTACCCATTAGCATTCCATATTCCATCTACAATTTTAAGGCTTTTTAAAATCTATCGACATTTTAAATAATTGTCATTCCAGAAATATTATTGCCATCGACTTATTTGGGGAAATTTAGTTTAAATTCCTTTCTGCTTGAAAGGTGGTTGTTAATGGGCCTTTTCGTGCAGATTGAGCCGATAAATGACTGTGGGTTCGCAGCAGGCTTGTTTGCTTTTTCCTTGCATGAAGCTATGAGAAAATAAGTCCTTGGTTGAGCAAAAGTAGATCACTGACAATGGTGATAACTCTCAGACTTTGATTTCCACTAATTAGTCTGCGATTAACTATCATCATCATCACCATCACCATCATCACCATCACCATCATCACCATCACCATCATCACCATCATCATCACCATCATCAACATCATCATCATCACCATCCATCATCACCATCCATCATCACTATCCATCATCCACCATCATCATCCACCATCATCATCCACCATCATCATCCACCATCATCATCCACCATCATCATCCGTCATCATCATCCACCATCATCATCCACCATCATCATCCACCATCATCATCCACCATCATCATCCACCAACATCATCCACCATCATCATCCACCATCATCATCCACCATCATCCACCATCATCATCCACCATCATCACCCACCATCATCACCCACCATCATCACCCACCATCATCATCCACCATCATCACCCACCATCATCATCCACCATCATCATCCACCATCATCATCCACCATCATCACCCACCATCATCACCCACCATCATCACCCACCATCATCACCCACCATCATCACCCACCATCATCACCCACCATCATCACCCACCATCATCATCCACCATCATCATCCACCATCATCATCCACCATCATCATCTACCATCATCATCCACCATCATCATCTACCATCATCACCCACCATCATCACCCACCATCATCACCCACCATCATCACCCACCATCATCATCCACCATCATCATCCACCATCATCATCCACCATCATCATCTACCATCATCATCCACCATCATCATCCACCATCATCATCCATCATCCATCATCATTCCCCCCCTCCCTCAAGTCTGCAGTTTGACTGCATTTTGTCTTGGCCTTGTATTACAAATTCTTTGAATGACTGACAGGAGGTGCATGGTTAACTCTTGCCTACTTGTGATTCGATAAATAACACTAATTGTTCATTATACCTGATTCTAATGTTTGTTGAGGTGAGATGTTGAATGTAAAAGTTGAGTTGAGTATAAAAAGTGATGAAGCATTTTTTTTTTTGGTAGCATTTGAATCGGTGGAAAAGATCACGAGCATTCGGGGAAAATCTAGCTGCTTTTGGAACTGGCCTCATTTTACATCATCAAGCAATTTATGGCTTTAAAGAAAATGTATTTTTTATAGGATCTAAGGCTCGTAGCGGCGATGCTGCCACACACACATCTCACACACCTGGCCATACAGACGAATACGTGAGACGCAACATAACTGTCGCGTTTGATTTGCTGAATGTTTATTCCACAGCCATTGTGGATTGAAACCAAAACCAAAATCCAAACCAACCGCCAACCATTGTGGATCGATCGATCAAAGGATTGTCGCATTCTTGTGACACGCCTGCATAATAAAGGCTTCGGTACTTCAAACACCTCCAACTGCTTAAGCGTTTTTGACACACCAATATTTTTTTATGGACTATAATGTTTTTTTTTTTATAATTATTTTTGGTTATGATGTCTAGTTCACTGTTCCTTGTAAATATTTTGCCTTGCTGCAGTACCTGCTAGAGAATTTAATTTGTTCTACAAAATATAAATGACATGTTGATCTGTAAAGTTGTCAAACAAGCCATTAATGGAAACCCTTCCTGGTCCATTCACTGTTCTAGCTCTTCCACGAGCCTGGACTCTGCATACAAAAAACACAAACCCTCAATCATCCAAAATCTCAGTGCAGAGCTCAGAGGCCGCATTGCTGTCCATACTGGAGACATTACAGTGTAATCTGCACTTGTGTTGTGATCTCGTATCGCCATTTTTTGTGGGGCCCCTACTCGTATTGTACAAAAAGAGTCATTGTCAGGATTTGGATTCTACAGAGAAAGTGATTTCCTTACTTTTTGAGAACAAACAGTGGAGTCATTTAATAAATCTTATTCATAGATATGGCTGACTATGATGCCTAAAAACCCCTTTTTGTTTGTGACAGATGCTGGCCAGAAGCCAGTCCACACGATGCCAGCTGTGGTGTCATTCCCTTCCTGTTGAAGCCACGGCGTGGTATTTGTGCAAAGAATGATCGTTAAAGGATTTTCCATTCATATGATAATGCCAGAAGGATAAGGCGTTTTTGTTTTGTGCAGGAATGGTTGTGGTAAAGATGGCAATGATTTAGAACTCGGTGTCGCATCTGTTTCACTTTGTTTGAAAAGCTTTGCATGCGGACTTACGTTGGCATGCCTGACAACATTGCTGTGAATTGTGGCTCGGTGTGGATGGTCACATGTTACCACTTAGGTCTGGGTGTTTGGTACAAAATGGTTTCAAATTTACTTTGCCGGGACCGGAATTTCAGCTATGTCACCCAAACTAGGAACACATTGTCGAGGTGAAAGCTGGTTATCTGCACTACATCTCTGTTGCCGCTGTTAAAATAACAGAGCATTTTTTTTAACTGCGAGTCTGAGAATATAAGTATTGTTTGAACTTTTCTCATTTGTAAAGAATGCCGAACTTGTAACTATCCATATTTCAAAAAGCTTTCCTGAGTTAGAACTGTTAAAAATCTAGTTCTCAACATACTGGTACTGCATGGTTTAGCAACCTGGCACATGCTTTTGAAGGACCACTGTGCACTGTCAGGCCTTAATGAAATGTGGCACATAGCAAAATAATTGAAAGATTTGCTTGTCAGCAAAAATGATTGTGATGTAGAGGGAACACTTGAGGTAGGATGTTGAAATACCAAAGCTTGCTTACTTTGCTATCTTGCATGGTACCTTCTTTTTATGATCGGATGGACTTACAATATATATATATATATATATATATATATATATATATATATATATATATATATATATATATATATATATATATATATATATATATATATATATATATATATATATATATATATATATGTCTCCGTTGATTTTAACCCTTTCAGGGCCATCTGTCTTTCCAGAGGAAAGATTATCAGTTATGGTGTACAGCCAGGCAATGACCAATGGGTCTGTTTTATTTATTTATTTATTCCAAAATGAATTTTAAATTGGACAGATTTCTTGAGTCGGGTGAGATCCATCAGCATGATAATGACCTGCAACAAAGGAAGGAAGGAAGGGCGAGAGAAAAGAGGGCTAGGACAGAAAGAGTTTAATGACTACATGGTTATTGATTCTGTATTTCATGGTGAGGTGATAGAAAAAGAAAACGCACATTTATTGGTTCTACGTGTGTGAAGGATCACATGGCAAGGGTGGCTAGCTGAAGCCGAGTCAGTGGAGCGAGGATGCCTCGCGGGTGGGGGATGCGGGGTTTGCGGTCTTTCGCTCTGTTGAGCAACAGCCATGAGAGAGAATGAGCCAGAGAGAGAAAACGAACAACTCCACTGTATAATCCATGGACTGAATGCTGTCACTAAGCGAGTTGTCACCTACAAGGCTTAGTCTGCACCTGAGAACGCTGAGCATGGTCAGAGTTTATAGAGAGTCGGGACCTGAAACGAGGTAAAGAACAAGTCGTGTTTTCTGGGATGCCTTTGTGGCTGTCTTTTCAATATTTATCTTCCAAGAAAGATCTTGTATTTAAACTCCCAAAATGCTGATCGAACAAGTCTGTAAGAGATAAGTGAGACATATAAAGAGAGGAAACCATTAATGTTGTCTTTATTTGAGATGAGAAGGGATTGGGTCTTGGTGTGGTTACATTAAATGAGTTAAGCTTTGAATCCCCTTGCACAAGAGTCGAGATTGAGAGAAGGGAGTTGGCAGTTGAAATATGGTTTGCAGTAAGTGACCATGAGGTAGACCACTGGGATTAGTAGTTTATAGCAGAGAGTGGAGTTGTCAGCTATGAAGGAGATGGGGTTTTGATTGTACAAAGAAGGTCAACTTGTTGATGAAAAGAAAGACAGGAGGGATGAAATTAGAGCCTTTGGGGGCTTCAGAATTGATGGGGAACCTCTTGGTGGAAAAGGAGTGCCACCCAAATAGTTAGAAATATAGTTCTCTGTAAGATAGTTTTCCATGTCTATGACCAGTTTAGCAAGAAAACTGTTGTCAGACTTTATTGAAAGTCTTTGAGATGCCCAATTTGACTCTTCTGAAATTACCCGAGCACAAAATCATCCGTTGGTGACATAAGAGACCGGATCACTTGAACCGATCGGACTTGACTGAATCGATGGTGGTGTACGCTAAGTGGAGCAGACCTTTTGATGAAGGACAGGAGCTGTTTTATGATCACATTGTCACTACAGAACTTCATTTTACAGGAAAACAAACACGACATAATGACAATAACACCAAAGCTTTTCGTTCTGTACTCTTCAAGGCGATTCACAGCAAAGAGACCAGAAGAGATGAGAACTAGTGCATTCATAAGCATGTCTTAAGTAACCGAGACACCGATTGGTTCTTCAGTCTTGACGTCATTGGTGTTCTGAATGCCCATTGGTTGACTCAGTCACCACTGTCCCTGGTTCCGATTGGCTGGAGTGGTGGTGTCAGCGATGACAGTGGTCGGGGAAACGACTTTAATCTTTCCATGTTGAAAGAATGAGAGAATTTACAAATTCCTTTTTAGACACACTGTAGGGTCTGTGTAATGGATGATGGTTGCTTCTAACATCCGTAGATGTAACGTACTGCGACCTCGGCTCAATATCTTGAACATATCTGCATTGTACTGGTCTGCACAATCGGGGTTAGCAGCCAAGTGCCGTGTAATGGCAGAAGAAGAAGAAGAAGAAATGGTCGACGGTCCTTGAACGTTCTTGCATGCTCGGCCGGTTGAGTCCTCGCTCCCAATGAGTTTGTGCATTCTCTTATTCTCTTCCAATGCGGAAAGATTAAATGTGTTTCCCTTACAGCTGTCCAAGGTCATGATGCAAATGCTGCATCATCGCTAACAACTCCGCTCCAGCCAATCGGAGCCATGGACAATGGTGACTGAGTCAAACAATGGGCGTTTAGAGCGCTAATGACATCATGACTGAAGAACCAATCGGTGTCGTGGTTACTTAGACATGCTTATAAATGCACTAGTTATCAAAGATCAGTTATCAGCTGGTCTCTTTGCTGTGAATCGCCTTGAAGAGTGCAGGACGAAAAGCTTTGGTGTTATTGTCATTATGTCGTGTTTTTTTCCTGTATATTAAAAGTCACATTGTCATTAACCTTTAAATAATTAAAGATAAGGTATTCTGGCTGTCGTTCGATGGGTTGGATTGAACACCTTTATTTTTGCACAGGAAAAATGTGTACATGTTTCCAAGGCTAATGTGAGATTCCTGAAGAGGAGGATACACTGTAGTGGACAGTCACTAGCTTAGGGCTGTGGATGTTTCAAGATTATAGCACGGATGCCTTCAAGACCGTTTGCTTTGTTGGTATCTGGAAGCAGGGTTTGTCTGAATGTCCTCATTAAATACACAAGGGGCAGCATGTTACTCAATGGTTGCAAGGGGAATTTCCGTAGAATCATTGAGTGAAATTTGAGCCAAAAAGATTGGCAAAGGTATTACACTTGGATTTTGAGTTGTAAAAAATTGAATGATCATCAATTTGGAAAGATTGATTTCACCATGGACCAAAAAAGCATGGCTTCCAGAGGGTGCATAATGTGACTCCAACACACAAACTGCAGACAGTATATGAAGAGCTATTTGGCTTGATTGATGGCCAATGTGCATGAGATGCAAACTTTAATGTGGACCCCACAATTTTTTTATACAACGGTCTCCCCTGTGGCTACTTTCACAGCTCCATACTGACCCTTTCATTCCATATAATTGTAGATATCTCGTCAGTTTAATTTGACCCATCATTGGCATATAAATGGCCTATTCATAATAGTCACAGCACTTAATGCTCGTTGCTCATTCATGTGTTCACTGTGGATATGTGATGCGTGTGCACAGGATTCTTCCCAGATTAATGAAACGATGGCAGAGTTCACGAGGATTGGATAAAAAAAAAAAACAAGTCACCATGATTGAAAAATTATCAATGAGAAAATGCTTGCCTGTTAGTTCTGAAGGATTAGTTAAGAGCGCATATTTGTGTCTTGTTTTATTACTTCTGCCACCTTCGCCACCACAGGTGGATGGAGGTTATGCTTTCACCCCTGTCTGTTTGCCTGTCTGTCTGTGTGCAGGATATCTCAAAAGTTATGGATGGATTTGGACAAAATTTGGTGAACAGGACGGGTTTGTGCCAAGGATAAAATGATTACATTTTGGTGAAGATGTAGATACAAATACTACAATTTTTAAAGTGATTCTTCACCATTGAGAGATATGGCCAAAAACGATATACGATATCTCAAAGATTTGGGCGGATTCGGCCAAAATTTAGTGGCCTGTTTGGGTGTGTGATGGGACGACTTAATTTGATTTTGGTGAAGATCAGGATAGGATATATTTTTTCTTTTTTCTTAGTGATTCTTCACCATTGAGAGATGGGGCCAAAAACGATGCATTATATATAGCATGGTACACTACTCACAATAAGTTGGGGATATTGTGGGAGTGAGTTAATTTTTTTATAGGGGTTAGGGTTAGGGTATTGAAATCAAGAATGCTGTGTTTTTTCCACACTCATTAATAACCATAGAATTAGGACCAACAACTTTTTTCAACATAATTAATACACAAAATCAACCACACCGAAGAACCTGCCAATATCCCTAACTTATTGTGAGTAGTGTATTTCAAAAAGTTGTTGGACAGATTGTGGCAAAACTTGGATGAGTTGAATAAGTGACAAAAACACGCCAATCGGTTGGACACTATCGGTGGGATATCCATATCGATAGGATACAAAACGTAAACTGTTCAGCATGGTGGAGGTATTCTCTCTATGGAGTGCTGTTCTAGTTTACCTATTTATCTATTTCATTGTTTTCATTATTTTATTATTTGTTTGGCTGTCAAATGCATATCTTGACATTTGCCAATGACCTGGTGAATTCAAATATAAATATGCATGAAAATGGCACGATGAACAAGTGGCTGCCTGAAAACTATCGGCTTCAAAGTGGTAATCAAAGCAAAAGGGGTCATTGAACCACAAAGGGATTTACAAGGCTGGAGATTTTTGTGCCCTTTTTGAATTGATTCGAGTTCAAGTTGATGGACAATCAACAACAGCTTGGTGGAAAGAACTGCATCATAATCATTCAGCAAAATCTCCATGGAAGCATGGTGGAGGTGAAGTACACGTTCGCTGATACTTTCGTTTGCTGGTGTTGGTCATCTATACAAAGCTGATGGAACTTTAACTGCTGGCTGTTAGAGGGAGCTTTTGATCTCTCATTCTATACCTTTGTGAACACAACTCGTGAGGTGGGAATTCCTCTTCCAGCAAGACTGATCCCAACCATACTGCAAATGAGGGGAAGTGATATCGTGATGATTGTCACAAATTTTTAAAAAGTGACTCAGGCAGGCAGTGACACGATGAACTTAAACCTGATGCAAACCTTAACCTTAAACCTTAACTTAAACCTGACCTTAAACCTGATGAACTCTGGCCTTAGACAGTCTTACTTAAACCCACAGGACAATACAGACAGACTCACACGAATAGGGAATTGCAGGCAGGAATGGCTGGAGGGATGAGAAAGGCAGACGGTCCACGGAACGGGTGTCAGGGAGGTCCGGGGATCGCGGCACGACGTCGAGGTCCCACTTGAGCGGTCCGTGCTCTGGTTCAGTGGCGAAATCCCGGTCGTCAGTGCTAGTTGGTATCGCCCACGAGCGTGCCGACTCTCACTCGCCGCAGGATGTTCGCGCCAAGAAAATGACTGGTCGATCCTCTCTCAACTTCTTGGGTCGTGCTCCCTCACTCATCTGCCTCTTACCGACTCTTGTACCTCCTCACGCG
Organism: Myxine glutinosa; assembly: GCF_964187855.1. Taxonomy (NCBI): domain Eukaryota; kingdom Metazoa; phylum Chordata; class Myxini; order Myxiniformes; family Myxinidae; genus Myxine; species Myxine glutinosa. Next base: position 99,442,623 of record NC_136263.1, on the reverse strand, counting down.
TCTCTGGTGGGGGCCTCGTGCCAAGGGTTTTATTACCAAGTGTGTACCCCGGTCCCGGTACCAAGGGTCCCGGTGTGTACCCCGGTTTAGAATAGGTACACCGTATCCCTGCGCATCGTAAGAGGCGACTAAGGGTTGGCGTCAGGAAGGGCATCCGGCCAATAAAACATTGCCTCAAACAGGGAACCATGAATGTCATGGGGCCCGAAAGGCTAACCCCCGCTCTAGCGGGGAAAATGGCCTTAAAACGATCATTCATTTTCATTCAGGCAGTGTATTGTCTGCTTAGTGCAATGATTGACACCCATTTATTTGTAATTCGATTATGGAACGTTTGGAATTATATACAGTGCCTTCAGAAAGTATTGACACCCCTTGACCTTTTTCACATTTTGTTTTGTAGCAGCCTGAAATTACAATGGGTAAAATTGAGTTTTTTTTTTGTCACCTATCTACACATGAAACCCCATAATGTCAAAGTGGAATTATTATTTGGAAACTTTTACAAAGTAATTAAAAATGAAAGGCTGAAAATGAAAACCACGAACTCGATGACCACTCAGAACAACAGGAGTTCCTTGGCTGAGATAGGAGAACTTCCTGGAAGAACAAGTGTCTGCAGCATTTCACAAATCTAGTATTTATAGGACGGAAGCCACTCCTGAGAGAATGCCACATGACAATAAACCTGGGGTTTGCAAAAAGGCACGGGAAAGTCTGAGAGTTTGAGGAAAAAGATTCAGTGGTCTAATGAGACAAAAATGGAGAATTGAACAAACTATATGGCCTGAATGCAAAGCGCTATGTTTGGTGGAACCTGAGCACAGCTCACCACCAATAGAACAAAATTCCTACTGTGAATCATGGTGTTGGCAGAATCATGCTATGGGGATGATTGTCAGTGGCAGGGACCTGGAGAATTGCAATGATTGGTGGGAACAAGGATTGGAGCCAAATACATGCGAATCCATGAGGAGAACCTGCTTCAGAGTGCAAAAAGACCTTAGACTGTGGCAAAGATTTATGTTCCAACGGGACAATGACCCCAATCATACAGCCAAAGCAACACTGGAATGGCTTCAGAACAAGAATGTGAAAGTCCTTGAGTGGCCTAGCCAACGCCCAGACTTGAAACCCATTGAGAATCTGTGGAAAGACTTGAAGATTGTTGTTCACCCCCTCCCCCCCCCCCCCCAATCCAATTTGATAGAGCCTGAGCAAATCTGCAAGGAACTAGAACGGGCACTCGGTAGAGCGCATACCTTCGCCGCAGCTACTGTTCTGTACTTGGCATGGGAGTGTAGGGAACAGAACAGTGAACAGTTTGGTGCTGATTTCATGCAAATCGGATAAGAATTGACCGAGTTATGACAAACAAGATCGGGCATTGAATTCTGAACATTTTGGCATTAGTTGCATGCCAATTGGATAAAAATTGACCGCGCTATGGTAAAAATACGATTTTGACCTTTTCGTGACCTTGACCTTGACCTTTGACCCGATTGCTCCCAAAATCTAATCAAATGTGTCCCGTATAATAACCAATCATCCCACCAAATTTCATGCAATTCGGTTGAATACTTTTTGAGTTATGCGAATAACATACACACACACACACACACAGACATACAAATAAATACACAGCGATCAAAACATAACCTTCCGCTTTTGCGAAGGTAATAATGGGAGAAACTCTCCAAAATCCAGACGTGTGAACCTGCTAGACATACCCAAGAATACATAAAGCTGTAGTCGCTGCCAAGGCACTTTTACGAAGTATTTACTCAACAATGGGCTGAATACTTATGTAAACTAGAACGGGCACTCGGTAGAGCGCATACCTTCGCCGCAGCTACTGTTCTGTACTTGGCATGGGAGTGTAGGGAACAGAACAACAAAAATACGATTTTGACCTTTTCGTGACCTTGACCTTTGACCCGATTGCTCCCAAAATCTAATCAAATGTGTCCCGTATAATAACCAATCATCCCACCAAATTTCATGCAATTCGGTTGAATACTTTTTGAGTTATGCGAATAACATACACACACACACACAGACATACAAATAAATACACAGCGATCAAAACATAACCTTCCGCTTTTGCGAAGGTAATTAGATATTTCTGTATTTAATCTACTATATAAGAGAGATGTCTGTCTGTGTGTCGCCATTTTTCTCAGAGATGGCTGAACAGATCTTCGTGAAACTTTCAGAGGTTCGTGCCTGGGGGTGTTTGGGAATCAGTGCGTGCCTGGGAGTGTTTTAGGCCGGGGGGAAAAAAAATAGAAAAAAAAAATCGTTTTTTTGGAGTTCAAAAAAAATAAATCGCTCAATAGTGCCTAAGCCTTTTAAAATTAATGACAGTTATATACAAGTACACATTCACATAAATAAATACAAAACAATCACCAGACATTTTTTGAACACAAATAAATCAAACAATTCCGGAAGTATACAAAGTTGGTAGTCTGGCTTCTTCTTCTTCCTGTTCCGCATCACACTTATCGCAGAAACGGTATGAACGCCACATTCACCAGCATATATTCAATGAAAAGGTGATGAACCCCCTTCCTCCCCTTCCTCTCCTGCCTTCCCCCCTCCCTCTCCCCCTGCCCTCTCCCCCCTGCCCCTTCCTCCCCTCCTCCCCTGCCCCCCTCCCCCTTCTTCCCCTCCCCCTTCCTCCCCCATTCTTCCCCTTCCCTCTTCTCCCCCATCCCCCATTCCTCCCCCCCATTCCTCCCTCCCCCATTCCCCCTCCCCTCCCCCCCCATTCCCCCTGCCCTCCCTATCCCCCCCCTCACCCCTCCTATCTTTTCTTTAGTTTGTCACATGGCACATACGATATAAAGGAGCCTTTTCAATAGTTTGTTACATGACACACACCATATATAGGGGCCTTTTCTGTAGTTTGCCACATGGCACATCTATATATACTAGGGCATGCCCGTACTATATATAAGCTAGGACGTGCCCGTACGTGGGTGCCCGTTCCTTGCCAAAAAAAAAAAAAAAAAAAAATTTGTGTAGGGGTGTGTGTGTGTAAACATCCTAGGGCGTGCCCGTACGTGGGTGCAAAAAAACATGCGTGCAAACAACAACAAAAAAAAACTTTGAAACCACGTGGCAGTAACGACCACAGAACCCCCCCCCCCTCTATTTACATGAATGGTTTGGTCCATTCGCAACGACCACAGAACCCCCCCCTCTATTTACATGCAATGGTTTGGTCCATTCGCAACGCCAAAGCGAACGGCGAACGGCTAAATCGCCATAGCTCGGTAAGTACTTGTCCGATTAATTTCAAACCTTGAAAAGGCACATCCTCGGGTCCCCAGCAATATACCTGGCAAGTTTCAAGTATATCGGACCGGTAGTTGTCGAGAAATCGTTGTCGCATACATACACACACACATACACACAGAGATTAATGGAATTATAGATAGATAAAACACAGTTTGTGTGTGTGTGATGTTACCGATAGACTCCTAAACGGAGAGGCTCACGTACTTGATATTTGGCACAGACATGGCCATTGAGCCTGGGAAGGACATGGCCGACCTAAAAATATTTGACGTGATCCATATTTTTTATTCATATTTACCTCAGCGCATTTCAGTGAGGAATATTATACATGGAATCTGAGCGGTGGCAGAGCAGCGTGCTGATTCGCTCAGAGCGATCACGTGATGTTCCATCCCCGCCGCCAGACCATTGAACATAAAACACAGTTTGTGTGTGTGTAATGTTGTAATGTGTGTAATGTACGGGTCTCCCTTCCCCCGCCCGGCAACGCCGGTACTGGAGGGCGTCACAGGATCGGTGAGTCTCCAAAATCCGCTTCGTGCTGTTGCGAAGATCCCCCCCCCCCGCCCTCCCACCCCCCTCCCCCTCCCATTCCTCCCCCTGCCCCTCCCCCCCCCTCACCCTCCCCTCCCCTCTTCTCCCCTCCCCCCCCTCTTCTCCCCTCCCCCTCCTCTCCTCCCCTCCCCCCACCGTTCCCCTTCCCCTTCCCCTCCCCCGCCCGGCAATGCCGGGTACTTCTGCTAGTACCATATAAAGGAGCCTTTTCGATAGCTTGCCACATGGCACACACCATATATAGGGGCCTTTTCTATAGTTTGCCACATGGCACATACCATATAAAGGGGCCTTTTCTTTAGTTTGTCACATGGTACACACCATATAAAGGGGCCTTTTCTATAGTTTGCCACATGGCACATACCATATAAAGGAGCCTTTTTGATAGTTGTTACATGACACACACCATATGAAGGGGCTTTTTCGATAGTTTGTTACATGGCACACACCATATATAGGGTCCTTTTCTTTTGTTTGCCACATGGCACATCTACTATGTATGAGAGATGTCTGTCTGTCTGTGTCACCATTTTTCTCAGAGATGGCTGAACGGATCTTCGTCAAACTTTCAGAGGTTCATCAGTTAGTGCCTGGGAGTGTTTTAGGCAAAAAAATTGCACACACCATCTCCCCCCCCCCTCGACCCCCATTCCCCTCCCTCATCCCCCCTACCTCCCCCTCCCTCATCTCCCCTCCCTCTTCTCCCTCCCTCCCCCCTCCCCTCCTCTCCTCGTCCCCTCCCCTTCCCCCTCCCCTCCCTTCCCCTCCACCCCCGCCCGGCAACGCCGGGTACTTCTGCTGGTATATTATATTATTATTATTATTAATTAGGTTTACTCTCCATGAAATGGAGAGTAACCTATTATTACTGCTAGAGTTTTTCTTATTATTATTCTTCCGACCTATTTTGCACCTCTGAAAACTTCATAATTAATGTTCTCAGCAACTGCTGGTCGGATTGACAGGAAATTTTCATTAAATGATCGTCTCGGCTCCTATAATTTTTTAATGCTAATTAGGACGTCATAGGTCACGTGGTGTGGGCGCCATCTTGTAAAACAAATTCAACTTTTCCCCTCTGTATCTCCGAAAGGGCTCAATGGAAAAATTTGAGGAATGGCTCATTTTAAAGAACTCTTCAATGGGAACAAAAGACATGTGTATCGAGTATATTAAAAATGCTAACGTTAAGAGGTTAGAATTCGTCAAACAAAAAATTTTCTCCCCCGAAAATGGGATTTTTTCCCCAGATGTTTAGTTAAAAAAAAACTCAGAATGCAAAAATTTTCGAAGTCTTACGTCACATGGTTCGGCCGCCATCTTCTTTTTCGTGAAAAAACACAAAAAACCCTTTTTCTCCGCAACGGCTGAACGGATCGAGCCCAAACTTGGCATGCATATTCGCATACCCATGGCGAACAAAAAAGTCAGCGAGCACGACGTCATCCGACACATGGTTTCAGAGTTATGACGTTTTAAAGCTCAAACTAGAAATGGTATCCCCTCCATAATTTGTGGAGATATCGAGTGGAAACTTTACACAAATGTTCCTCATGGGGGTATGTTTCAACGTTACTTTAGACGTTTTGATAAATTACATGGTTTGGCCGCAATAAATAATGGAAATTAAATTTTAAAAAGCTTGTAACTCTTGAACCACTGCATGGATCGACTTGAATTTTTAATGCAATGTAGCTCTCATCGAGTGGAACAGGGGTGCAAAATTTCAAGATGATTGGATGTACGGTCTCGAAGCTATAAGTCTTTATTGTTGAAAGAAGAAGAAACGCACCATTTTGTCCTTCCAGGCCATGTCTCCCAGTGCTATTGCCATTTTAAGTTTTAATTTCCTTTAAAAAACATTTTCTCTGCAATAATAGGGCCGATTGAGATCAAATTTTCACCATAGGAGGGAATCGGTCTGTAGAATATTTTAATGGTAATTATGACGTCGCAGGTCACGTGGTTCGGCCGCCATATTGTTTTTCGTGAAAACACGAAAACCACCTTTTCTCTGCAACGGCTGAACAGATCGAGGCCAAACTTTGCAAGCAGAATCGCATACCCATGACAAACAAAAAAGTCAGTGAGCATGACGTCATGCGTCACATGGTTTCAGAGTTATGACGTTTTTAAGCATGAACCTTTAAAACCTAGCTCCTCCCTCATTTTTGATCCAATCGAGGAGAAACTTCACAGATCTGTTCAGCATGTCAGTCTACTAAAATGTCATTTTAGAATTTGCGATAGGTCACGTGGTTTGGCAGATATCGTTAATTAAACGAAAATAGATATATATTTTTAAAGGATATCTCTTGAATCGCTTTATTGATCGACGTGAAACTTCATACTCTAGTAGAAGTCATGAAGAGTAACAAGTGTGCAAAATTTCAAGATGATTGGATGTACGGTCTGGAAACTAGAAGTTGTTATTGCCTGAAGAAGAAGAACCGCAACACTTTTTTTTGACCAGGCCATGTGACATAACCACCTCACGAGTTAAGGGTAGCTCGAAATTAAATTGTCTTCGGATTTGGCAGTCGCTAGAGGGTGTTAACATTCGAATGCAACAAATCTGGGCAAATTGTGATGAATTTTCGTAAAACTACACGATATTGTCATTTACATTGGAAAATAACATTGTAAAACTCTCCGCCGCCTCGGCTTATTTCTCGCTCTGAAGTTCATCCTGTCTTCAATTTTAAGGAGAAAGAGAGTATCTGCAAGCAATGGTGACCTTTATTTGGTGGAAATCCGATTTAAAATGACGAAGTTATTCAAAATCTAACATTTTAAATGGATCGCATTTCCAAAGTGAATTCTTCCTCAGGTAAAATATCCATGCGTGCAGGCAGATCTTGCGGCGTCAATTTTGCTCCGATTTCAAATCGGATTTCGATTGTCGTATTGCCTCGGATGAGTTAAATAAATACCACAACAAATTTGGTGACAATCATGAAAAATTTGACCAAGTTCGATCGACGGGATACTTCGTTCTTCCGCTGACATACGGCACGGCCACGGATGACGTCATGCCACGGCATGACGTTCTTCCACGGGTGGCAGATATCGTTAATGAAACGAAAATATTTTTTTTAATGGATGTGGTGGGGGGATGTGTGTGTGTTTGTGTTGAGGGGTGTGCGTGTGGGGGGAGGGGTGTGTGTGTGTGTGTGTGTGTGTATGTCTGTGTGTGTGTGGGTGGGGGGGGGGGGGGGTGGGGTTATGTGTGTATGCATGTGGGGATGTGTTTGTGTGTGTGGGTATGTGCATGTGTGCGGATGTGGGGATGTGCATGTGTGTGGATGTGTTTGTGGGTGTGTGTGTGGGGGGGGGGGGGTGGATATGTGTGCATGTTGGGGTGGGGGGGGGGGGGGTTGGTGTGTGCGTGTTGAGGAGGGGGGGGTTGGATGTGTGTGTATGTGTGGGGGGAGGGGAGATGTGTGCATGTGTTTGTGTGTGTGTTATGGGTGGGGGGATACGTGTGTGTGTGTGTGTGTGTGTGTGTGTGTGTGTGTGTGTGTGTGTGTGTGTGTGTGGTGTGTGTGTGTGTGTGTGTGTGTGTGTGTGTGGTGTGTGGTGGGGGTGGGGGGATGTGTGCATGTGGGTGGGGGGTAGGGAGAATGTGTGTGTGTGTGGGGGGGTTGGTGGTGCGTGTGTGTTAGGGGTGGGGGTGGGGGGGTGGGGGTATGTGACTATGTGTGCGTGTGTTTGTGTGTATGTGTGGATGTGCATGTATGTGGATGTGTGTGTGGATGTGTGTGTGGGGTGTGCGTGTGTGTGGATGTGTGTGTCGATGTGTGTGTGGGTGTATGTGGTGGGGGGGGGGGGGGGTGGATATGTGTGTATGTTGGTGGGTGAGGGGGTTGGGGTGTGTGTGTGGAGGAGGGGGGGTTGGGTGTGTGTGTGTGTGTGTGTGTGTGTGTGTGTGTGTGTGTGTGTGTGTGTGTGTGTGTGTGTGTGTGTGTGTGTGTGTGTGTGTGTGTGTGTGTGTGTGTGTGTGTGTGTGTGTGTGTGTGTGTGTGTGTGTGAAAGAGAGGGATAGAATTATTGTGAGGAACAGAAATGAAAAAACGAGATTGTGTGTGTGTGTGTGTGTGTGTGTGTGTGTGTGTGTGTGTGTGTGTGTGTGTGTGTGTGTGTGTGTGTGTGTGTGTGTGTGTGTGTGTGTGTAAGAGAGGGATAGAATTGTGAGGAACAGAAATGAAAAAACGAGATTTGTGTGTGTGTGTGTGTGTGTGTTGGGGGTGGGGTGTGTGTGTGTGTGTTGGGTGTGGGGTGTGTGTGTTTGTGTGTGTGTGTCTGTGAATGAAAGAGAGGGATAGAAATGTGAGGAACAGAAATGAAAAAACGAGATTGTGTGTGTGTGTGTGGGGGTGGAGGGATGTGTGTGTGTGTGTGTGTGTGGGGGTGGAGGGATGTGTGTGTGTGTGTGTGTGTGTGTGTGTGTGTGTGTGTGTGTGTGTGTGTGTGTGTGTGTGTGTGTGTGTGTGTGTGTGTGTGTGTGTGTGTGTGTGTGTGTGTGTGTCGGGGTTGTATCCAAGGGGGTTGTGTCAAAGGCATGTCCAATGAAAGTGGGGTTGTATCAAAAGTGGGTGCGAGTAAACCAGTCATCACTGCCAGCAGTTTTAAGTGGCAGTTCTAGTTATTATATTATTATTTATTATTATTTATGTTATTATATTATATTATTATTATTATTTTTAAAATTATATTATTATTATTATTATATGAGTATATTTATATTATATTATTATATATATTATCTATATATATATTATATACGTAGTGTGTTCAAAAAGTATCCGACCTTTATTTTTCGTGCGAAAAAAAAAGAAGAAGCTAGGGAGGCGTTGATTGGTGCACGTATGTAGGCGATCCTAATGCACACGCGTGAATTTTTTCCCACCTGCAGAAGCTGTCATTCGACGGCAGACCGCCGATGAGTGAGGACATGTAAGTGAGCGCCGTCGGATTTTCGTTTTTGACAAAATGACGGAAAAACTTGAACAACGCTACTGCATCAAATTTTGTGTTTTTTGGCCTCGGGGATGTTGGATGCTTCCATTGTGATGACTGCAACTTGGTTTCTGGGTCGTACCCATAAACCCAGGACTCATCGCCAGTGATCACTGTGTTGAGGAAGCTGGGATCGCTGTTCACAGTTTCCAGCATGTCCTGTGCGATCTCCAAACGGAGTTGCTTCTGCTCAATCGTTAGCAGCTTTGGTACGAACTTCGCTGAGATTCTCCTGAAGCCCAAATCCTCCTTCATAATGGAATGAACGGTGTTGAATCTTGTGGATCGTTTCCACTTGGGAATCGCCAACCTTTACACAAAATTTGATGCAGTAGTGTTGTTCAAGTTTTTCCGTCATTTTGTCAAAAACGAAAATCCGACGGCGCTCACTTACATGTCCTCACTCATCGGCGGTCTGCCGTCGAATGACAGCTTCTGCAGGTGGGAAAAAATTCACGCGTGTGCATTAGGGTCGCCTACATACGTGCACCAATCAACGCCTCCCTAGCTTCTTTTTTTTTACGCACAAAAAATAAAGGTCGGATACTTTTTGAACACAGTAGTATATATATATAAAAGAAATTTTTTGTTTGTTTGTCTGCACGCGCTGTCGCGCTAATCTCCTGGACGGTGAAAGATAGGAGGAAACCTCTGAAACAAAAAATGTCGGGACGGGCCTCGGGAAGGTTAGAGGCTAGGTGTCGAGGCGGGTCGAGGCCCCCTCGGCCAGGCTGGGGCCATTTCGCAATTAAAAGCTGAGCTAAATTATACAGACTTGGCATTTAATATGGAATATTTTTTTTGTGGGGGTGAACTTACTTTTCAAGATGACTTAGAACCAAAAGTTCATTGGAATTATGTTGAAATTATTCTAGATTTTGTTAATGTGACCTTTAAAAGAAACAAAAACCACATTTGACATTTCGAAGCAAATAAATTGATCCTTGAAAGTGATGTAAACGGATATCGAACTCAATTCACGGAAGGTACTGTGTTAAACTTCTGTACGTTTTCCAGAAGTATCTCTTTATTTTGCACATTAGCCAAAAAAATTTTCAACAAAAACAAAAGCTAAATTGTGACTGGGATTACGGACAGTAAAATTACAGTTCAGTACTTCGTGTAACCCCCACGAGCATTCAGGAGAGCACCTACACGTCGAGGCATGCTGTTCCCGAGATTTGCCAAGGTTTGGACAGGAATCGCTTGCCATGCAGTGACAATAGCCTGCTGCAATTCACGCACAGAGCTAGGCTGCTGGTCCAAGTTGTCGATTTGACGCGTTAATTCTGCCCACAAGTTCTCTATCGGATTCATATCCGGGGACATGGCAGGCCACTCCATATGCTCTACACCATGGTCAGCAAGAAAGTGTTGGATCATGCGAGTACGATGAGGCCGTGCATTGTCATCTTGGAAGAAAAAGTTTCCTCGAAAGGCTGCACGAGCAAATGGAAGCAATGTTTCTTCCAGAATGACCCTGTACTTGAAGTGGTTCAGGTTTCCATTCAGAACAACCAGGTCAGTTTTTCCCCCTGCATGAAAAGCAGCCCAAACGGTCACCCCACCACCTCCAGCTTGGACTCTTGGCACTATACAATCTTCGTTGTGGGCTTCATGCACTTGTCTGCGCACTCGGACGCGGCTATCTTGACGATAGTCCAGAAATCTAGACTCGTCACTGAAGGTCACGTGATTCCAGTGTCCTGGCTGCCATTGACGGTGCTCTCTGGCCCACTGCAATCGGCGCTGGCTGTGTTGTCTGGTCAGGCGTGGCTTTCTCATGGGACGCCTGGCACGATAGCCTGCTTGAACCAGTCGTTGGTTGACTAGCCTTCTGGATACAGGCACATTTGTCAGTTGCTGCCACTCAGCCCTAAGCCGATTAGCTGACTTGGTACGGCCATTGCAGACTAACCGGTGCAGCTGGCGATCATCTCTCCTTGTGGTTCTGCGTGGACGTCCTGGCCTCGGTATTGGAGTAGGGACACCCCTCTGAGCATTTCGTTTCAGGATCTTTGACACCTGACCTTGAGTGATGCCATACTGCCAAGCAATAGCACGCTGTTTCATGCCGGAATTTCGTAAAGCCACCTCTTCATGACAAACAGCATTGTCAAGTTGATGGACCATCTCCAGAGGAAGCGGCAATAACTTTTGTGGATGTGCAGCAGTTGTTTTCCACTAATACAGAACCAACAACCCTTATATACCCGATTGTGAAGCCAATAGTTAAATGTACCTGTCCTTACATTTTGTCACGCCACCTATGATATTATCCTGTTATTGCCTTCTTGCTGCGAAAGACAATCAGTGACATGGTTCTTTTGACAAAGAAATCACCGAAGCGTAAAAGAAACTCACCAGATTGATATACTGAGTTCAGAAAGTAAACCCAAGTCAAGAAGAAAAAAAAATTCCATATTAAATGCCAAGTCTGTAGTAGTCAATCTTCTACAGCCGCGAGTAAAAGATGAATTATAGTAGTATCGATCACGATTTGAAACACGATGGAATAACATTTACCGATATGAACAGTGATGTGGCTTTTATTGAAATTCTAAATATACTGTTTAGATTTTGATGATTTGCATGTGATATGATTCAACGGATGTTTATAAGAATCGTTTAAAATAAAAAAAACCTTCAATTTCTGATATTTTGCCTTTTTATTTGGGCCTCCCAATTGAAGCCCCGCCCATAGGGTGGGTACCATTGCTCGTAGTAGTAAATTCATTCAAAAAGAACTAAAAATGTCGGGAAGGTTATCGGCTCGGTGGTGAGGCCGGTCGAGGCCGCTTCGGACGGGCTGGGCCCATTTCGCAATTAAAAGCTGAGCTGAATTATAGTAGTCAATCTTCTACGGCCGCGAGTAAAAACTGAATTATAGTAGTAAATTCATTCAAAAAGAACTAAAAATGTCGGGACGGGCCCCGGGAAGGTTATAGGCTAGGTTTCGAGGCCACCTCGGCCGGGCTGGGCCAATTTCGCAATTAAGAGCTGAGCTGAATTATAGTAGTCAATCTTCTACGGCCGCGAGTAAAAGCTGAATTATAGTAGTAAATTCATTCAAAAAGAACCCGGGCAAAGCCGGGTGCTTTCGGCTAGTTATTATATAACTTGCTATAATTCACCAAATGTCCGTCCATCTGTCAGTCCGTCTGTCTGTCCGTTCGAAGGTACCGCAAAAACAACTGAACCGATCGCAACGATATTTTGGGTGGGTAATCCTGGGATCTACAGGAGTAAAATAGGCTATTTAATTTTTCCAATTTCAGCTTTGGTCTCCAGCATTCTCAGGTTTGGACTCCCGCATAACATTCGCGTTCGCATAACGTTCATTGTGACGATGTTTTCGTTGTGACGATGTATATGTTCACAGTAGTGTTTGACGTGACGGACGGTGTGAACGTAATTTCGTAATGTTTTTCGTTTCGTAATCCTTTAATGAACGTTTAATGTTTAATGAACGTTTAATGCCCTTCGATGTCCCGGGCCGCACGTGCGCTACACTGGACGGGCCAGCGTGTACCTTGCCCTTCGCCGTCAGGCTCGGGTAAACCGCTGAGCCCCATCCGTGATGGGGACTGGGGCTTGAGACAGTGTCCCACGAACGAGGAATTCCCAGTAAGCGCGAGTCATCAGCTCGCGTTGATTAAGTCCCTGCCCTTTGTACACACCGCCCGTCGCTACTACCGATCGGACGGTTTGGTGAGATCCTCGGATCAGCCCCTGCACGGGCCGTTCTCGGCTCATGCCGGTGCGCCGAAAAGATGAGCGAACGTGACTCTCTAGAGGAAGTAAAAGTCGTAACAAGGTTTCCGTAGGTGAACCTGCGGAAGGATCATTATCGGGAGAACACAAGAGCGAGCGAGACGTACGTGGTACGTGATCCTCCATGTACTGTTTAGCCATGTACTGTTTAGATTTTGATGATTTGCGTGTGATATGATTCAACAGATATTTATATGAATCGTTTAAAATATAAAAGCCTTCAATTTCTGATATTTTACCTTTTCATTTGGGCTTCCCAATTGAAGCCCCGCCCGTAGGGCGGGTACTGTTGCTAGTATATATAAAAGAAAGTTTTTGTTTGTTTGTTTTTCTGCCAGCGCTAATCCCCTGAACGGTGAAAGATAGGAGGAAACCTCTGAAACAAAAAATGTCGGGACGGACCCCGGGAAGGTTATAGGTTATAGGTTATAGGTTCGGTGGTGAGGCCGGTCGAGGCCGCCTCGGCCGGGCTGTACCCATTTCGCAATTAAAATTTGAGCAGAATTATCGTGCATGCGTGCGTGCACATACTCGGCCTGGGCAATAATGGAAAAAGCTATATCATGATAATGGCCCTTATTATCATGGTTATCTGCTAATGAATGTAGAAGGAAGTAGAGGACGGGAAAGACGGAGAAAGACTTGGCTAAAGATGGTGGAAGAAGAAATGCGGGCAAGGGGGTTAACAAGGAGAGATGCAGAAAATAGGACAAAATGGAGAAGATGGTCATGGGGACCGCAAGGCTAACCCCCGCTCGAGCAAGGAAAATGGCCTTAAAATGCATGTTGTTGTTTGTTGTATTATCATGGTTATCGCGATAATATCATGGTAATATGAATAATGTAATTGGTGCTTTGGGAACCATGTAGCATACAATAACAATCCACATAAAAGCAAACTGAATTGCCCTAGAGTTAAGTGTTTGTACTCCTTATGTCATAATTCTGTTGCAATTTGTTTGAAGTGAAACCTAATTTTGCCTGGACGAAATTGCTTTGCTCCGTCCGAGCAACTCGACTTGCAGTTTGCAAAGTGGTTGATCGTGAACGTCTGGCTTGGCAAGCAATAACAAGCTGCTTACTAACGGAACACTCTAAACAAGCTGCTTGTTAACTAAACACAGTGAGCAAGCTGCTTGCTAACTGAACACACCGAGCAAGCTGCATGCTAATGGACCCCACCGAGCAACTTGCATGCTAATGGACCACGCCAAACAACCTGCATGCTAATGGACCACACTGAGCAACCTGCATGCTAATGGACCCCACCGAGCCAGCTGCTTGCTGATGGACCACACCGAGAAAGCTGCTTGCTGATGGACCACACCGAGAAAGCTGCTTGCTAATGGACCACACCGAACAAGCTGCTTGCCGATGGACCACACCGAGCAACCTGCTTGCTAATTGGGACATTTATGAAGAAAGTCATACATGACTCTCTTCAGGCATTAAAAAAAAAAAAAAAAAAAAAAAAAAGCCACTTTTAGAGGCCATTCCCCCCCCCCCCCCCCGCAAAGCGGGGGTTGGCCTTTTTCGGGCACCTTGGTTGTTGTTGTTTTTTGGTCCCCTTTTTGAAGCAATGTTTTTACGGTCGGATGCCCTTCCTGCCGCCAACCCTGTTTGTCGCCTTTGACGACAAACAGGGAATTACCAGTGAACTGGTACTCAATTAGCTGACCTCGGAAGGATGACAGGCTGAGTCAACCCCCCTGGCGTTAATTCAGCGATCGACCGGGATTCGAACCCAGGAACCCAGGATCCTAGGATCCTAAGCTGGCACCCTAGCCGCGAAGCCAACACCAGGGTTCTCTTCAGGCATTTACAATAACGTTATTTACTTATCGTATCTATCTACTCTCTACATATCTCCCCTATCCCTTCGAACAGATCTCCCGATGTCCCTGTTCTCCCCCAGCCCTCTCCCTTCAAACAAATCTCCCGATGTCCCTGTTCTCTACTGTTGTGCTTGTGTGCTTCCCTCTCTCTCCCCATCTTGTCTCCCCCTCCCTTTATTGTTTTATGTGTCCGTTTGTTTTTTGTGTTTTATGTGCAAATATGTGTTTAATGTGCTAGCTCTTAAACGAGCCTCGATCTTGCATACAAAAAAAAATAAAAACCATGTCTTTCATGTTGAACTTTGCAAATAATAAATGCCAAGCCTCATGTCATGACAAAAATGTAATAAACAAATAAATAAATGAAACACGTTACCCTGTTTCCCACTTCACTCGGTCCAACGAGAATTGTGAGAGGAGAGAAGAACGAGATGACTTGCTTGTCCTTGTCCTCGGTGCCAAAACTACGCACACTGAGTACGTTCACCTTCTCAAACTTTGACATGATGTTGCCTTGAGTGCTCAACTTTGCGCACAGACAAAGCGAACTTAAACGGATCGCCAATTTCAACACCGGAAGCACTTTTGGTGCCTTGAGTAGTTGCTTGTTTGTTTTGATGTTCATTGTTCAATGATATACCATTGAAATTACATCTTGGTGAACATACAGTCCATATTGTATCACCTGCTTTATTTTATAGATTATATCTTTTGAGAGAAACTAAACCCACCAAATGCTGAATGCAGCCAATACACCATCAATATCCGGGTTCAAGGTGCGATGTACCTACTGTGCATGTGCAGCAGTTACCGTGACAATCAATGTCCATTATCGTTGTCACGACAGCAAATCTAAAGCATGATTATCACCCCAGTGCGATTTATTGCCCAGCAAGAATACATACATACATACACATATATATGGTATATAAATATATATATATATATGCAGTCATGGGCAAAAATATTGGCACCCTTGCACTTTTTTCAAATAACTCACAATTTTCTCCAAAAATAAGTTGAAATTGACAAGTATTTAGTCTCCATAATTCTTTATTTCACTGTTGATATTACAGAACTTTTGTTTTTGATTCAGACCTTAATATATCCTTTTAAATCAGAAAATAAAAAGAAATAGCATTGCTGCTGCAAGACCCATGACATTCGACGTAGACCCAGCTTTCTGGCACTGGGTTGAACATTGCGCTCCAAAAATGCCTTGGTTATCTCCTGATTTCATGATGCCATGCACACATTCAAAGCACCCAGTGCCAGAGGCAGCACAGCCACCCCAAAACATCATGGAACCTCCTCCATGTTTGACTGTTGGGAAGGTGTTCTTTACTTTGATGGCTTCATTTTGTTTTCTGCAAACATAAAAATGATGTGCTTTATCAAAAAGCTCTAATTTGGTCTCGTCTGTCCACAGGACATTCTCCCAGAAGGATTTTGGCTTGTTCAGGTGTGTTTTGGAAAACTCCAGTCAGTTTTTCTCAGCAGTAGGGTCCTCCTGGGTCTCCTACCATAGAACCCTCTTTCATTGAGTTGTCGACGGATGGTGAAAGTAGAAATTGTCGTACCTTGTGTCTGAAGGTCAGCTTGAATCTGTTTCGCAGTTGATCGAGATGCTTTCTCCACCATTCGAACAATCCTTCGCTGCAATCTTCGATCAAGTTTTCTCTTGGGGCCACGTCCAGGGAGGTTGGCTACAGTGCCATGGGCCTTAAACTTCCTGATAACATTGCGTACGGTGGACACAGGAACATCAAGGTCTCTGGAGATGGACTTGTAGCCTTGAGATTGTCCATGCTTGGATACAATCTTGTGTCTGACCTCCTCAGACAATTCTCTGGTTTCTTTCTTTTCTCCATGCTCATTGAGGTACACACAGTGACACAAAAGAGTAGAATGACTCCTTTTCTCTATTCAAACTGGTTGAATGAGTGATTTTTATATTGCAGGCACCTGCAACTCACCACAGGTGAGTTCAATTCCAAAATAAAGGAGAATCACCTGCTTGAAATCTAATTATTTCTAACAACTTCTAAAATGTGCCAATACTATTGTCCGGGCCATTTTAGAATTTCTGTGTGGAATAAGCTAACATTTCGTAGTTTTCAGCTTTTTTTGTTTTGTTCCACTGCAAACCAAAGAAATACATATGTGGATACCAAAAGGTTTTTTAATTTAAGCAATTTTTTTGAAGAAATGGTGCATTATTTGAAAAATTGCAAGGGTGCGAATAATTTTGGCCCAGACTATATATATATATATCTATGTATATATATATATATATATATATGTATATATATATATATATATGTATATATATATATATGTATATATATATATATATATATATATATATATATATATATATATATATATATATATATATATATATACACACATATATATATATACAGTCATCCCTCGTTTATCGCGGGGGTTACGTTCCAGAACCCCCCGCGATAGGTGAAAATCCGCGAAGTAGAAACCATATATTAATTTTATTATTTTTATATATTTTAAGCCTTTAAAAACCCTCCCCATACTCTTATAAACCTTTCCCACGCTCTTATGAACCCTTTCTACACTCTTAAACACACTTTTGAGACCCATCCTTAGTCCTTACATATTAGAAAAATATTTGTACGTGTATATATAGCTGTACAGTACATTGATGCAAGTTCTTTTATGATTGCAATTCATTAACAAACAAACATACACATATGATCATGGAACTACACAAGTACAGTACAACAAAGTATTTACATTGATGCAAATTGTGTTTTTGAAAGCAAAAGGCAATAATTGACAAAAGTGCCTTTAATCAAACCTGAGGCCTAAGCATAAAGAAGTCTTCATGAGCTATTCAAAATAGAGATGATGATTAATTTTGAAAATTAATAAGAAATGCATTAGCTTCCTCTTGCATATGCAGCAGCTTCCTGATGGTTAATTTGTAGGAAGCAGTGGGGGGGTGGAGAGGAGGTGAGGGTGGTTATTCCTGATCTGATGCAGTGATGAAGCAGATATCTCATCTGTATCAAAAGGTAATGACCGAAAAATCCCATCCTCCACAACCTCGGTCATTCATGTTACTCAGCGACTTAATTTAATTGCAGCTTTAGACAACATCATCGAAATCGTCATCATGATCATGTGTCTCTAAGTTGTAAACATAAGTTATTGTAAATTAGAGGTTACCCAAAGTATGATGACTCTTAAAACCATATTGATCATTAAACTGCAGGACACAGTTTGGCATCAACCTTGCAAATTACTTAAAGTAGCGAAGAACCGTCCAAGAACCCTCCTTACGGATGGGTTAATTACCCCCAGAATCATGGACAAGTTTACCCCCAGAATACGGGACTTTCAAAATGCGCGATTCTTTGTCTACTCATTTATAATGCGTATTTTATTTCGATTTACTGTAATATTCTTTTAATATAGGTTTTAATTAATGTGTTATATTTTTATTTATATTATTATTAATTTTTTAGGCTAGAAAATGCTTATTTTACCGCAAAAATAATTTAAATAAAAAAATAAAAAAAATACCTATAGGCCGCAGAATCCCACGATATAATGAAAAATCCGATATATAATTTTACATATACTAGCGAGAAAAACCCGCGATGTACCGAAGCCGCGAAAAGTGAAGCGCGATATAGCGAGGGATTACTGTATATATATATATTCCTGCACACATATATGTACATGTACATATACACACATTCTGGATATTGAACCATTGTGCATTAATGAGCACTTTCTGGAGGCTCTGATTTGTAGACTTATCCTGTCCAGTAATTCCAGTACACCTATCCAGTAATTGAGTAATTTCTCAAGGGAGTTGCTTTAGTGAATGGTCTTCTGAGTATATAAAGGGAGTATGGAAAGAAGAGCGAGCCACTGTTTACTTTACACAGTACTGTTGTGTATTGCATTTGTTTCATTACATTGAAAAAACTCCTTTGGATTATGCCCTACTGCTTTTTGGACAATTTATCCATCAAAGAACCTTCGGATTTGTGACTATGATAATGCCGAAGGTACACTTTCAACTATAGCTCGGACTACACAACGTCGATTTGAAAATTATTGATGTTGTGTGGGCTTGTTGAGAAATTGATAACGTAAAGTGGAAACCAAGCAATGTTGCTGCATGGCGACATAATACTGGGCACTTGGAACACTATTCTGCAGTTTTACATTGTTTTGCAAAGAATTATAACCACTGTTTTGATGCTGCTATACGGTTTATCAAAAGGTTCATAAAATGTGTATTCTACAACTCCCGTATTTTTTTTCTCTTATCTTTTCCTGCATGGTACCATAGTAAATTCACCACATAACACGACAGAATATTTAATAATGTAGTGCCTTGCTTGAGCATGTTTCAGTAGATCTGAGTGTCAGTGCAGACTCTGACTGACTGGCACGTCACCGTTGCAATAGCTTTTTGTGTTCTTTTGGGAATGTGCAAGGCTAATAGGTCACCCAATAAATCGCCACATCCATATACACCAGCGGTAAAAAGTTTTAGAACACCTAAATTTTTCCAGTTTTTAATTGAAATTTACGCAGTTTAATGTCTCCATGTACTCTGAAATTAAGCATAGAACAAATAAACAATTGGAGATAAAAAAAGAAATCATAGAATCATTTTGTTTAACAAAATTTAATTAAACATTTTGACTCAGCAAAGTAGCCACCTTTTGCAGATATAACTGCCGAACTCACTCGTGGCATTCTTTCTACAATGGAAATCAAATATTGTTCGGGAAGTTCTTCCCAACACTGGCAGAAGTTCCCACAAATGTGTTGCACTTGTAGGTTGCTTTGCTTCCACCCTTCTGTCCAGTTCATCCCAAACCAGCTCGATGGGGTTGAAGTCTGGAGACTGTGTTGGCCTGGCCATCCATGATTTGAAGCCTACCGTTTTGTTCTTTTCCTCGAAGGTAGTTTTGACATTGCCTGGAGGTGTGTTTGGGGTCATTATCTTGCTGTTGGATGAACCCCTGACCATCTGGGCGTATACCAGAGGGTATTGTATGGCGCTGCAAAATGCTGTGGTAGCCCTTTTGGTTCAGGGTGCCAGTCACTCTGGGCAAGTCGCCGACTCTGGATCCAGCAAAAGAGCCCCAGACCATCACGCTTCCTCCTCAATGTTTAACAGTTGGTGTCACACACTGAGGAACCATCCTTTTGTCTACTCGACAGCATACAAAAACCCCACGTGATGAACCAAAGATTTCAAATTTTGATGATAAGAAGAGATAAGACCTTCTTCCAGTCTTCAGTAGTCCACTGGCAGTGCTCCATGGCCCAGGCAATTATTTTGCCATCTTAGCAATGGCTTTCTTACTGCCATTCGACCTGTCAAACCTGCAGCTCGAAGTCTTCTCTTCACAGTTGAAACTGAGACTTGCCTACTTCGACCAGTGTTAAGCTGTGCTTTGAAGCTGTTGTCCTGTGAGCCGCCTATCACGCAAGCTGTTGACTCCCAGAAACTTGTCTTCTGATTCTGTTGTGGCTTTGGGTCTGCCAGACCTCTTCCTGTGAGAGTTTCCTCCAGTTTCCAATATACTACTTCCTGCAGTGCATTGTTGTCCAAATAATGCTTCAGAGGGTGTCATCACAGTCTGTTCCAATATTGCTTTTATACAGACAGGGGGTTTGTCATCAAGTAATCAGCAGAGGTTGGGACACCTGTAGGAATTGTTTGCATCAACTTTCAAGGCTTAATTTACTTACATTGCTGCAGAACAGCTGTAAGTTGTTAACCCATTACTTGTTCCCTGAAGGCCTTTTTTTTTTTTTTTACAATATAACTGCAATTTACATTATTTTCCTGTTTTTGCTAACCTAAACCTTTTTTTTTTTTTTTAACCTTGAGTAGTTTACTGCTTACCTTTGTACCATTTCAGGTTGTTCACTGGACATTAAACTGCGTAAATTTCATTACAAACTGGAAAGATTGACGTGTTCTAAAACTTTTGCCCGGTTGTGTATATCATGAAAATATGATTAATGCTTCATATATGTCGTGAAGGTTTGTTTGTCTAATCACCGTTATTCATTATTTTATGTGAACTACAAGGACACCCATCAAAAACAGACAAACCTGTATTCATGAGGAGTCAAGATAAAAGTACAGCCCTTGACGGAACACATAGCGACAGGGTGAAGAGATTATGGGAATTATAAAACACTGGATTAAATGTCTCTACCTTAGACATAATTCACAGTGAAGATACAAAATCAATTTGTGGTCAAACTGCACATTAAAATGTTATGGATAAATTGGAGAACTTTGTTGAACTGTGCTAATGATTTGGTGGGCCTGCTGTTCGAGCCTGTAGGTTGTGCTGCATTAGTCGTGCTGCTTTACAGAACCAAATTGCTGGAGAATAGGAACAAGAAGTTGAGGCGAGTATTGGAAAGAGTCCATTTTAGCAATGATGATATCGACGAAAATTAAAAAATAAATAAAACAAAAACAAGATGGAACCGTAAAATGGTTAACAAGATCTCCACAGCATTTGACTACAACGAAGTCGATGACGGCCATCACAAATCCCGACGCTTCCCACATAAAGCAGAGTCAGTTGAAAGATGGAAAAACCAAAAGTTTCCACCAGGAATGACCCAATATTAAACTTTGTGCCAAAAAAATTTCCCCCTTGTTTTAACCCCTATAACACTAAGTCGCCACCCCTTTGGCCATGAACCAGGGGTCAAATCCAAAAAATCATTACATATTTCATGAGGTTCCCAATATTGATTTCAGCTACAAAGTTTTGCTTAAGAATATTCCTGTAATAACATTTTTGGGTATTTCACCCTGTGACCCTGCCCCAGGGGGTGGGGCCAAAAGTGATACTGCTCTTGCATGTTTTGTCATGTGGTGATCATAACTACCAAGTTTGGTGAATTTCTGCCCAACCGTTTTGAAGGAGATAGCATGACTTATGGACTGAGAGACTGAGCTGATTACAATATCCCCCATATTTTCAAAAAGCGTGGGGACAACGTCCAATACAAGTTACAACCATAGCTGCTCAACTGCGAAGCGAATATTTGCTGATTACTTGATATGACGAATTGATCAGAGGAAATTTAATCGTTCAAGCTGCTGTGCTGCTGTTGTTGTTTGGTTTCTATTAATCGCCTTCTTTCCTTTCTTCTGTTGCAGACCGTGAGGACCAGTCGATTCTTTGCACGTGAGTGTGAGATATTCCATACTAGCTGTGGTTGTTGTTTTTTGTTGTTGCTTGGCTTGCTTGTTTTTCACTTTTTAAAAGTACAGTCGTTGGTATAGCATCTTTATTGAGAAAATCTGAGCATTTTGTCTTTTCCCCTGCCATGTCTTTGTTTTACTCCACTCTTTTTAATTTGCTTTCTCCCCCCTACAATTCTTGATTATGAAATGTACACATGGTCTGTTGTTGAAATTGCACTTTTTTCAATTATTAAAGAATATTTTTTGGACGTGATCCATGCTATGCTGCAAAATAGTATAAAAACAGGGTTCTCTTACTCGGCATAAAGTTCTCTTCACTCTTTACAGTTGATGTCACACCAATGCAGGACTTGTGCTGAAAACGTTGTGATTTGAAGGTTCAACTACTGTTAAACAAAATCTAATATTCCTTCATGAAGTTTATAAAATTCCACTTAAAATCGTGCAAACAGCTTGGAAAGGTCATATCACTCACTTGGTTTGTTCATTTCAGTTTCATTGTCCGTTTGTCTTTGGTGAACCAATTTTTGGCAGTTTTGGCTTTGTGCCAAAATGGTGACCCACCTCGTGTTACATAAAACAAATTGGGGAAAGTGTAATTGTGAAAGCAATTGCATTTACCAGATGAATCTCCAGCAGAGCATTGCTGCTCTATTTTTCGGATGTATGCCAAGAATTCCACTGGATGTTTGCCATGATGTATGTGCTGACCTTGAGGATTTCTTATTAAGGTTTTGTGTTTGTCCCGTTCCATTGCTCTCTTTAGTTTCCTTACACAATTCCCGTCATTGGAAAGATTTGTCATTTATCTTTTTATTTTTGAGGGTGAAATAACATTTCCTCCAAGATGAGTTTTTCAATGAAGTTTGCTGCATTCCGACCAAGCAAGGCTCAGCTATAGCTTATGACTTGTCCCTTTGTTTGGATGAATGGCAGCAACTGTTGGAGCACCAGCCCCCCTCCTTTTACTCCAGTTTCTCATGATTTTGTAATGGGGATGAGTGTTCTGCCACCGTGCAAGTTTGGCAATGAGCCCTCATCACTTCAGTTAGTAAATTCATGTTGAATGCCCAGCGGCAGTCACTTATGTTGAGATCAAGCCAATTATTGATTCATTTCAGTTATGAGACTGTTAAGCTTCTGCAATTGCCAGCTAATCTTGGTCTCTCAATCATGGCAGTGTTTTGTTTGAGGTGGTGCTTGTATTTTAATGTGTTTTTTTTTGTCTTCGTGATTACATGCATGTGAAGGGATGTTTCAATGAAGGTAGTGATTTGCGATGGTGTCCTTGCATAAAATGAATCGTGAGATTTATGACCATTCGTTTAATTGCCTAGTTAAGCTATTAAAATAGGGGGAGGCTTATACCTGTTTCTAGGCTTTGTTTCTCCAACCAGTGCCCCCCTCACCTCCTCCCTCCCACCACCCCCCAGTTTTTCATGGTACTTTTTCTTGTTATACTTAGTTGAGGCTAGTATAATAGCTAACACATAGAACATATAATAAAGGGTGCGGGAGACAAGAGGGGGGGGGGGGGGGGAGAGGGGAGCACAACAACAGAAAGGAACAGGGACATCAGAAGATTTGTGGAAGAGAGAGGGCTGGGCCAGTGCACATGGCATAAACAAGATGGACACTGCAGGGTATTTCAGGAAAGAAAACAGGGAATTTGAAGGAGGTGGATTTGGGGTGGATAAACGGGGGTAGAAAAGATTATAGTTTTGGTTGGGGAATATATGAGATTGTGGTGAACAACTGCTTTGAAGACCTGGAGGGAGGAGTGGGGTTGAGGAGAATGTGGGAGTTTGTTCCAGAGGTGGGGAAAGGAGGAATGATAAACTGAAGGTGAGCAGAGGGTCTTGATTTTGGCAGTTTCACCAAAAGAGAGTTACTGGCAGACCTTGTGCATCCTGCATGAATATTTTGGGGACAGAGCACAGACAGAGCAGGGGGAGCTATGCCAGAGAGGAGTTGGTCAACAATAGAAGACAGCCAACCTGCCTGTAGTGAGAGAGTGAAAGGCCCTCAGAATCGGCTTCATCACAGGAGATACCAATGATCCTAAAAGCCTTGGTTTCTGCAGCATGACGCCGAGCTCGGTGTGAGGCAGGAGCAACAGCTCAGAGGGTAGAGCAGTGGTCGATCAAGCTGCGGATAAAAGCTTTGTAAGTGGTGAGCAACAGAGTAGTGCCAAGGAAGGTCTTCACACAATGTTGGATGCCCAGTCAGCAACTGGCTTTGGAGGCCAGCTTGGAAATGTGTTTTTCCCAGGAAAGATCATGGCAGATAGTGAGACCTAAAAGCTCGAGTGACAGAAGTTATTTGAGAGGATTGTTGAGAAAGTAGATGGGAGGGGTTTCCAGATGGTCTTTTCGGAGAGACAAAGTGAGAGTGAGAGATTTGTTAGGGTTGAATGACGTGTTCCACGTGTTTGACCAGCTTGGAATTTTATCCAAGTCTGCGGAGAGTGAATAGGCTGCTGCCTGTCAATCTGAGGAATGAGAGATGGAGCGGCAGAGGGTGGAGTCATCAGGAAAACGACAGAGAATTTTCCAGATTCAAAGAGATCATTTTGTTTTTTTGTATACATAATTGAGGCTCGTGAAACAACAACAACAACACAACATGCATTTTAACGCCATTTTCCCTGCCAGAGCGGGGGTTAGCCTTGCGGTCCCCATGACAATCTTCTCCATTTTGCCCTATTTTCTGCATCTCTCCTTGTTAACCCCCTTGCCCGCATTTCTTCTTCCACCATCTAGAGCCAAGTCTTTCTCGGTCTTCCCCATCCTCTTCTTCCTTCCACATTCATTTCCATCACTCTTCTCAACCAGTCACTTTCATCCTTCCTCAACACATGACCAAACCATCTGAAACTGTTTCTCTTCACAGCATCAATCACAGTCTCTATTCCCATCATCTTTCGCAATTCATCATTTGTCTTCCTCTCTCTCAACGATACTCCGCACATCCACCGAACCATTCGCATTTCCACCCTTTCCAGCCTTCATTGCTGCTCTACGTTCATTACCCATGTCTCACTCCCATAAATCATAACACTTCTCACACATGCAGCATACACCTTTCCCTTCAGCTTCAACGACACTCCCCTCCTCACCAGCATGCCACTCAGTTCCCGAAACTTCTTCCATGCACATCTCACTCTAGCAACCGTTGCCGAGTCTGATCCACCTTCTCCATTCAGCATGTCTCCGAGGTAGCAAAATGTTTTCACACCTTCCAGCTTCACGCCGTCTCCAAGATCCAACTCAACATTTCCTCCGTCTGCAGCTCCCTCTGTGCACACCTTACATTTGAATGTAGCTGCCACACTGGTCAATGACCCTCTCAGACCACTGCATTTTTGATGAACCCACTCAGCGCACATTGTACATTGAATGGAGTTCACTCCGACACCCTTCCTGCACACAGCACATGGCCACTCCCCAGTTCTTTCCATCTCACCACATGCTTTACCACTTGCCATCACCTTCGTCTCTCCGATATTCACCTTGAGACCTTTTGTCTCCATACATTCCTTCCACTTGTTCATCTTTTCCTTCAGTCCATCCATACTTTCCACAATCAACACCAGATCATCTGCATACAACAACTCCCACGGTAAACCCTCCTTTACGTTCTGAGCCAGCACCTCCATCACAGCTTCAAAGAGTAGTGGACTTAGTACCGACCCCTGATGCACTCCCACCTTCACCTCAAACTCACCACTGTTCCCGTCCTTCGTCCTTACAGCTGTGCGCGCTCTTTTGTACATTGCCATCACTACTCTGATCTACCATTCCTCCACTCCTAACTTCCTCAATGCCCATGTCAATACTTCGCATGGAACCCTATCGAATGCTTTCTCCAGATCAACAAACCCAAGAAACAACTTCTTCCTCTTCTCCATGTACTTCTCCTGCAACTGCCTCACAATAAAGAGCGCGTCTGTCGTTCCTCTTCCTGGCATAAATCCAAACTGCATTTCGTCGATCTTCACCTTCTTCCTTATCCTCCTCTCCAACACCCTTTCCAATACCTTCATTCCATGCTCCGATAACTTTATCGCTCGGTACGAGCCACACTCCAGAGGGTCACCTTTCCCCTTGTATAGAGGGACGAGGGTACTCAGTTCCCAAATCCACTGGAATGCGGCCTTCTTTCACCACCAGATTGCAGATCTCTGTCATTCTCTTCACACCCCAATTTCCCGTTGCCTTTAACATATCTCCCACAACTCCCGTCGGCCCTCCCGCTTTTCTACTCTTCATTGCTTTTATCGCTTCCTCATCTTCCTTCTCAGTTATCTTCTCTGCCGGTCCTAAAACTGGGTTACTCTCTATGTTGCCATCCCATGAGGCTCGTGAAAGAGCTAACATTTATCACACAAACATATCAAACAGACAAACAAACAAAGTACATAAAAAGGGGAGGGGTAGACAAGATGGGGAGAGAAGGGGAAGCACACAAACACAACATTTGAGAGCAGGGACATCGGGAATGTGTGGGAGGGAGAGGACTTGGGGGGAGGGGGGGGGGGGTGGGAGAAGTACAAACACAAGGACACCAAGGACTTTCAGGTAAGAAGTTAGTATTTCAAAAAAGTGGATTTGGGGTGAAATTAGCGGGGGTAGAAAAGATCAAGGTTTTGGATGGGGGAAGATAAGAGATAGTGGTGAACAGCTGTTTTAAAGACATGGAGGAAGGAGAGGGATTGAAGAGAGTGAAGGAGTTTGTTCCAGAGGCGGGAGAAAAGAGGAATGAAGGAGTGCAGGTGAGCAGAGTCTTGATTTTGGCAGTTTTATCCATAAGAGGGTTGCAGGCAGATCTTGTGCGACCTGTCGGAATATTTGGGGGACAGAGCCCAGAGAGAGCTGGAGGAGCAAGGCTGGAGAGGAGTAGGTAGAAGACAGAAAGACCACCAACCTGCTTGCGGTGAGTAAGTGAAAGGCCCTCGGAGGTAGCTTCATCGCGGGAGATTCCAATGATTCTGAACGCTTTGGTTTCAACAGCGTGAAGACGAGCTATGTGTGAGGCAGGAGCACCAGCCCAGAGGGGAGAGCAGTATTCCATTGAGCTGCGGATGAAAGCTTTATATGTGGTAAGGAGCTCAGGTGTGCCAAGGAAAAAATCTTCATCATTAATGAAGATTAGAAAAAGCACATGGCCCAAACCCTGCCTTGAGGAACTCCAGCCTGGACAGGAAGAGATGAGAGAATTCCATTTAGAGCCACATGTTGACTACGCCAGGAGAGGAAGTCCTCGAGCCATGCGTGGAGATTTCCATGGATACCATATGAGTGTTTGGTGAGCAGGGCAGGGTGCCAGACCATATTGAAGGCACGAGACATGTCAAGGGATACTGCTTTGATTTCCTGTTTGGCATTGAGGAAATCAATGCATTGTTGAGACAGCATGTCCAGAGTAGAGTGAACTGGTCTGAATCCAAATTGATGACTAGAGATCAAGCCATTGGAGAAGATGAAGGATTTAATGTCGCAAGCGATGATGGATTCCATGACATTACTGATTGTTGGGAGCAGGCTGATTGGTCTGTCTTGCAAGGATCTGTTTTTGCATCTTTTTTGTGTAAAGTGGTAATGTTGGCTGA
Source organism: Myxine glutinosa (assembly GCF_964187855.1). Classification (NCBI taxonomy): domain Eukaryota; kingdom Metazoa; phylum Chordata; class Myxini; order Myxiniformes; family Myxinidae; genus Myxine; species Myxine glutinosa. The sequence continues at coordinate 99,415,268 of NC_136263.1, read as the reverse complement.
TTTCCAAGCAGATGGCAGATGACCTTGAGCAAAAGTGAGTGTGAATAGTGCAGAGAGAGGTGTGATAGAGCGGCGGAGCAGGATTTTAGGGTCGTGGGCTGATGCTGTCTGGTCCAGTTGCAGGATGAGAGTCGAGGTTTAACAGCCGCTTCTCCACCTTGTCGGTGGAGAAGTAAACAGAGTCCAGAAGCAGCTGCGTTCGAATGGGTAAGGTGGGTACAGTGAGAGATGGGTTTGGGACACAAGATTTTGAAGCAAACACAGAGTTGAGGCATTCAGCCTTTTCACGGTCCGTGTCGGCTGTGTAGCCATTTGAGGTAAGGGAAGGGATGGAGGGGAAACAAACAGCAGAAACAGACTTTACCAGATGCTAGAAGGATTTGGAGGAGGGAGGCAGGTTTGAGAGTTCAGTCTTGAGATTAGACAGCTATTGTTTCCTGGCTCTCCTGAGGATAGACACTCCCTTGTTCCAAGCTTTGTGGAAGGAACTGAGATTGCCTTCAGTTGGATTTGCCTTCCATGAGGCGAAGACAAGTTGTTTCAGGGCAACTGCCTCACCACAACATTCAGTATACCATGGACGGGAGGAAGGATATGACAACTGAAGACGAGATGGCATGAATCTGTGCAGCAGAGAGAGAGCAATTTACTTTGGAAGAATTCCCAGGAAGAGTTAATGTCAGAGGCAGTAGAAATAGGAGACCAGTCTAGAGGTTTAATGCTTCTTGAAGACCAGGCCAGTCGGCCTGAGTGAAATGCCAGACTCGTCGGCGCTGACGTGGCTCTCCGAAAATGGCCAGAGAGATGTCCACTTTAACAAGGAAATGATCAGATGAAGTGATGGGAGCAGAAGAACAGCAGCAGACATTTGCAGGGAAGTTGGTCATAACCAAATCCAGAAGAGATGATTTACTGTTGACCGAGTTCCGGGTCGGGAAATTGACAGATTGATTGTGTCAACCCCATTGAGCCGCAGAAGTCCTTTGCTGAGGTGCCATAGCAGGTGCGAGAGGTACCCACACCCAGGCAGTTGGCATGATGACAATTCCAATCGCCATATATGAGGAAGTGAGAGTTGGGATGAGTGGATAGAAATTGGTCAGCAAGATGTAAGTGGAGTCATGACTGTTTGGTGGACTGTACAACACACATATAAACAAAAGGTGGGAGCGGGGGGGGGGAAGCCATAGCCAGAGGTACACCTGGGGTGTGGTGAGGGCAGTGCAGGGAAAATTTCCTCAATAGAGTTTTTTTGATAAAGAGAGCAACTCCGCCACCGGGACGAGGCTCTGGTCTATCATACCGGCGGTGGAGGGAGTAACCAGTGAGAGATATTTAGGAATCAGTGACATCCTGAAGGAGGAAAGTTTCTGTTTTTGAAAGGAGGAAAGCAGATTATGTCTGGTTTGTCGGAAGCAACCTGTATGGAGAGATCAATCAGGTTTGAGTGAAGGCCCCGGATGTTTGAGGTCCATATCGTTAAGGAAGAGGGAGGGGGTGTATTGGATACAAGAGAGAGGGGAGGGATAAGGTAAGAGGATGGAGAAGAGGTAGGGGTAGGGAGGGCTGTTGATAGTGTGTCAGAGAACAGACAGGGGAGGATTTGACAATGAAGATGTGTAAAAAGAACAATTAATGAAATACAACCATCCATTGCAAGCTGGGGTTTTTGAAATTTTCAAATCGGATATACGTACATTTGAAAACGCTAGAGGATGGGTGATATGAAGGTGAGTTTTGAGAATGTAGAAAAGAAGAGCTGCAAGTGTTAGTAGGAATTGAAGTATTTATTTGAAGAGTTTACCTCAGAGTTTCTTCCAAACCACCATTTATCTGATCTGCCATTGTCCGAGCTGTTTCTCAGAGCCGACTGGAACTTTCACAGTTAAATTTTCTTCTATAATGGGAATAATAAGTATGCGGACGTGATTGACATTTTTCTTTTTAACCTTGACCAAATTTAATGTCATGACCAAATTATTATTACTAGTGAGATACCCGTGCTACGCACTGGTTGGAGGCCAGAAGCAAACAGGCAATGCAGATACGGCGAATGCTAAAGCATGCAACCAATAAATTGCACATTCCTGTAGCACCTTCAGTCGCACGTCAGACATGGACAGAAAGTTCATGAAGGACTTCCATGAAAAACGTACCCGTTCACAAACAAACGGGTACGTTCACGTATCGAAACATCGATCGTGGGTCCGTGGCGAATCTGCATATGGCGATCCGCGAAGTTCACGTTCAGAAAGTAGAAACCATCATGGCATGTCATTCACTTGAACTCGATATCTCTTTTTTCATTCCAAACAACATAACTCCAATCACAAATTAATCCCAAAATAAACTTTTAACAACATTGTTGATGTGTCCTTCATTGTAAAAACTACCAAGTCAACAGTTAAAAGGATTTTGAGCCGATAGGTGTTACGGCCTTGGCAAGATCGATGGAGACAGCAATCTGTTAGCTTATAGACCGCCCAAATAGCTATGTGGAATTCTCTCGTGCAGAGATTAAATGTCGTTTGAACTTTGGCCGAGGTCATTATTTACTTTTAATGATGTTTATATACAAATCAAAAAGAAGATAATTGGGTTTGGGTCATCCTTCCCGCATATCTCGTGGGATTGTGAGTTGGCGAGACGACCGTGATGGCGGAGAGGGGTTTGGCATTCTCTCAAGCAGGGATTCAACCCATGTCCTTATAAAAGTTTTTTGTCCGAGGTCACCGAGTCCGATCGGTGCAGCGACCGGTGGAGCCGTTTGTGCGGCACCCGGGAAAATAACGGTATGCAGGAGTCCAAACCTGAAAATGCTGGAGGCCAATGCTGAAATTGGAAAAATAATATAGTCTATTTTCCTCTCGGTGATCCCAGGATTACCCACCCAACATATCTTTGCGATCGGTTCAGCAGTTTTTACGGTACCTTCGAACAGACAGACAGACAGACAGACAGACAGACGGACGGACATTTGGTGAATTATAGTTAGATTATAATACTTTTTTAAAAACCATAATTCGAGAAGGTTAGTCTGATAATGCAATTACCCTCTCGAGATAGCTTAGAGCCAGGCACATTTACGCTTCATTTACATCATACCCCTGAGATAAATGTTAAGGTCAAAAGGTGGTTCTGAAAAAATACACATTTTTTGTCATCGCTCATTTTTGCTAATGCAGAATCTCAAAGACCGCTTGGCATACTAAGACGTTATTGCATTATACCAGTGTACTTGCACTGAAGCTGTGCACCTTATATTTGATTTGTGTCCTTGACCTATTTTTCGGATTGTGACCTAATTACCAAAAAACACCTCTTTGATCAAGACTTGAATAATCTTCCTCTGATTTTCATGATTTACTGTTATGGATAGATTAGAGATGGGGACATATTTTCTTAATTTACACTCTCTCCCTAAATGTTGAAGATCAAGGTCATATGACAATCCGTAAAAAAACGCGACCATCATTGGTTCGCAGGCCAAGAGTAAGTCGCGGACGATCTCCAAGGGTAAGCCAGGGTAGGGTTACCCTTGGCGATCACTGTGTGATTGCAGATAACTAGTTTCATTGTCCACCCACGCAGTGGGATACGGGGTTGTGGCTGTGCGTGTCTGTCCGTGTCCATCCAAGGTATAACTTTTCTTTTCTTTTTTACCATTTGAGCTTTTGTCATCAAACTTTCAACAAACTCTATTGTGTGAATATGGAGAAGACTAATTAATGAATGGATCAAAGGGCAAAGTCACATAAAATAGAAAGAGGGCTAATTGAAACAGCCTGGTTTTGTAATCCCTTCCGTTTTCATTTTCTTTCCATTGAGCTTCATTGTATCTGTCCAGGCCATAACGTTTTTACCCTTAGAGCTTTTGTCATTAATTTTTCAGCAAACCTTTATCATGAGAATATGGAGAACACTCATTAATGGGTTTATAAATATATTTTTTTAAAGCTGTTTTCTTCAATATTAGTTATTTTATTAGACGTGGACGTGCATTTTTGAGATTCTTTCTAGTTTAATTTGTGTTTAACTTTCACCCCCCATCAACTCTGCTGCTTGGCAAAACAATATGAAGACATCACTGGAAACACTATATTGTTCATACAGTTAGCTTTAGATGCACATTTAATATGCACGCTATGTGTAGTGAACCTCAGTTGTTGATGAGGATTAGTGGGGGGGGGGGGGGGGGGGTTTAAGAAATCTTAAGCCACTTTGAAGTATATGGTTTGCAAAAGAGGATAAATATCATAATTTGGGATGGGATAAGTAACATGGAATTGAGATAATCAGCATTGTGAATTATACAGGTGACGTAGTTCCCATGGGACTGTTCGTTCCACTCTGCGACTGTTCGTTCGTCAGCTTGCATCCTCGGTTTTGCTCTCCCATAAGCCTCAAATGCTTTTAAGGAAAGTCACAACAAAAGTTTTGGAGTTCAGAATAAGGGACATATGTGATTTCAACATGAACTGGTGAGATCCTGCAGCAAATTGTTCTTCCTTTATATGCAAGGCTTTTGTTTCTATATGAAACTGGTTTGGCACAAAACTCATGATTGGACTGTACCAATAGAAATGCAAATCATAATTTGCACCTCCATTGGTGGGTAGTGGTTACACAATGAATCCCATGAGGTTCGCCTTGTATTTCCTTGTGCAAATAAAGTGTGCTCTCTGAAACCTTATTATGACACTGATGTCTTCTAGCCATTCTTAATGACCACATGTTGCGACTGTCTAAGTGTTATTCAAGAGGAAGATGAGGGGGACCTTTTTATCCTCTCACTACATTGTTGTTCACACTTGTTGCTTCAAAGGTTTAGTTAAATCGTAAACCATGTTGCCATGTTGAATGGCGGCAAAACTTAACACGGTCTTTATGTCTAAAACTTTTTGCCTCCAATGCAAGAATCTCTGGCATAAATTAAAACAAACCATAAAGACTTTTGCCGACTGGAAATTTACAACTTTTAATGGCATTGAAGTTACTTTGGTTATAATTTGTCACGCCAACTTTATCACACGTAAAAAAGTGACTGCTTAGAAGTTTTATTTATTTATTGCAACATAGATTTAGTGATTGATTTTATTGGCACTTGTCATTTGCAATACAAGGTGCTGCATTTGCACAGTAAAGTGTCAGTGAAGGATATGTATAATTGATGCATGCTCCGATGCTGTTAGGATGGCCGAGAGGTACATACACTCACCTTTAAACTGCGCAGCTTGGGTTCAAATCTCGTCCCAGCTATAAGCTATAATCTTGGTGCCTTGCAGTCAGGGTGGCTATCGATGTGTGTGCCATCCCTCGAATTGACGTGAAAGTGAGGTTTCCTTCTGCCTGCGTTAGTTGGTGGACGTTACACATCCCACGGTGTCCTTCGCGAAGATTAGGCAAGCTATCACCAACACCATGAAGAAATTCCAAATTCGTGCCCTAACCTACAGAGGGCATTGCATCAGTGATGCAGCTGCACTCAGCCAATGATGCTACCCCATAGCCTTGTGCTGCATACCAAAGAAGAAGAAGATACAGCTCCTGATTTGTCAGAGTATTTTCCTATTGAATGTTGTCATAAACAATGTATTCATTAATTAAAAAATTTTTTGTTATTGTATTCATTGTGAAAGGAAAACGACTGGAAATGGTGAATCTGATGTGAAAACTGGATTTCGCAGCAAATTCTTATGAGGTACGACGTCTCATTTTATATCAATGCCAGACGAAGGAAGAATTCATGCCGGTGTTGACCATGTACACATGCTTTAAAGTCCACCGTTCGCTTTGAACCTGTATTTGAGTCCGTATTTGGCCAAATATGGACTTGACTACAACAGACTGGCTAAAATTGCAGGAAAAATGTTGAAAGATAATCATCTTTCCTTTAGGTACCGGTACATGATCAGAGGATCTATTATCAACTCATTTTGTTTCATAAGGTACTGGACAAACTCTACAGCAATATTTTGTTGCCCTACCACTTGGAATTTACATCAAAGGACCTCTTATCAAAACATCTTCGACCACTTTATGTTAATCAGGAATCCAGGATGCATTCTCTAAAGTTGCAAAACTACCACAAATCCTCTCTTCATGCAAGTGCCTCCAATTTATCAATACAGAGTACCTGTGAAGACAAGCAAATACCTATCCTGTGCGACTGTTTGTTGAAACAAATGGTCACTGAAACCAAAGCAATAGTACAGCCTCCATTTGCTCAAATCTCCAAAGCCGCATACTTCTGTTGTCCTTTCATTGTAGAGAACATTGTTCTGTCATTCTGTCATTGTTCAATGTTCTGAGAACATTCTGTCATTTGCAAACGCTTATTGGTCGGGCTATCGTTTTTCTCGCCATGCTGTGGACGGATTTTTCCAGCCTTTAGCTAAACAACTATCTGTAAACTTACCTTGCATTTCTGCTTTTATTCGTATTTTGAACCCCATTTCAAAGCAATCTAAAAAGCAAAGATTGCAATGAGTTGTAGAGCAGGAGCATGCTACAATCCTTATTCCAGTCGGAAGAAGGTCTGGTTAATACATGCACACGGTATAACCAGGAGTTAATCCAATATAGTTCAAGAATCTGCATATTGTGATCATGGAAGAAATTGATATATCCAATGTGCTTTTAAAAATAACAAAAAGTAAAATATTCCCCTGAGATAAACTGCTTATATTGGATGGGGATGTGCGGGTCTGGACGCCATGTTTTTTTCATCAAATGAAAAAGTTAACTTACCACTATGACATATTGCTCTTGAGATTCATGTACAGTATATGACATGTATTCTGAGGTGTCCTGTCTTTCTCTGTCCTTCCAGTGTTGTGGAAATGATGTGCCTTCAAAACTTGGTCAGGAATTCCAGGTTTTTGAGCAATCGTCTAGTGACGGTTATACATCCAAGTCAGGATGTTATGTGATTATGAAATTGAACTTGTGGCATTGCCTGATTCAGTCCTTGTGATTCTTTATGGTACAGATAATGGGGATGGGGAGCAGGGAGTCTAAGTTATTATGGTGCATTCTGTCTTGTACATATTACAGGCACAGATGAGTGGTGTAACGAGGGGATGTTGATTAGAGATTGTGGTGATCCACTTAAGTCAGCAGCTCGATATTTTCAGGAGAGAGTTGAGCTTCCTGAATCTTGCTTTAGATCTTTCCATCTAGCCAATCTATGCCATTCCTATACCACCTAAGCCTTGTGGATGGGGGAAGCTGCCTGTCTATAAGTGTCAGGAGGTGAGCTTCTTGCCATAGTGGGCAGCCGCTGCCTTCTTGTCACCACTTTGTTGATGTGACTGGCTCGTTTGTGCTTCTGGTCAATAGTGGTCCTTAAGATATTGATAATGGACGATTGTGCCATTGCAAGTCAGGGGCATCTGGTTGGGATCGACAATATTGGAAATAGTCGTAAGTTGCCACGTATCAGGTGTGAATGGACTTGCCACTTCCCACTTGTCCTCCGAAGTTTGCATATCAACAGGAGCATATCGGGCAAACAACCTCGGGGCCCCCACCCCTACCCCCACCCTTTCTCTCTTTTATAACTTTTCAAGGAACTTTCTTTAATAAAAAACAAATTTTTTTAAAATAACAAATGATCACTTTTATTTAGCCGTATAACCGAAAATGAAGGAGATAGCGGGACATTTGGACCGATCGAGTCAATTCGCACCCTCGACTGTTGAACACTATTTCTCCCTAAGATTGGCAAAAAATACGTGAGAAGATGGTGAATAAAATTTGTTGGACAAAGAGGATACAAACCCATTTCTTTGTTTCGCAAATTTCTGGTTAATAACCGTTTTCTGCAACTTTAGCTTGAAACTGTACCATTAACAGCGGTAAATGTTGTTTCGTTTCCGGCAAGAAAGCCGGCAGGGAAAGCAAAATCGGCTTCGGGGTTTAAATGTAACGATGAGGAAATGAGGATGAGCCGATGAGGGGTTTCACTGTACGGTTTAAAAAAAATTACAGGAGAAGCTCTGGCCCCTCAACGGACCCCGGGCCCCGAGGCAGCCTCCCCCTCTCGACACCCCTACATATCATCCTCGTTCTTTCCACAAGCAGGCAAGTGCAGCTTCATTAACAGAGGTGCATGGAATGGGGCTAAACACTTTGATAGACTCACAATTGACATTGTGATTAAGGAAAGGTCATTGAAGGAATCGAAGATGGCTCGGCCAGAACACTACCCTGAGAAATATGTGTGCCTGTCTCATATTTGAGATTAAACCCTTTTTGCATCAATGTTGCAAAAAACGTTTGTCTTAGACAAACTTTTTGCAACTCATTGCTGCTTTGGCCATACTTATGCCTGCACATAAACTATAACTTACTGATGGAAAGATATGAGACGTTAATGCACTTTTTCTCCAATAACAGGGAACATCCTCCATGGGATATCGAAATTTCCAGACTCCGCAAAGCATGTAGCTGGACATTCTCAAGCAGAAGATGCCTTTTTTTATGCTGCTACATTTATACTACTGTCGAGTGCTTCTGTTTTGGCTGGCTTCCTTGGACATTGTGAGACGGTTGATTTAGAAAATAGCAACCAGAATAGTGAACGATTTGATAAATTTTCAAGTTGTTAACCTTTGGCGTTTTCAGTGAAAATAGTTCAAAATTTGCTTGTTTTCACAAATTTCTGTTATATGATGTGATGTAACCTTTAGTATAAAAAGTAGTAATCCTTATCATGGAATAAGCAACATTTCCCTATAACTGCTGCATTTGAAATGCATCTAAATTATACTTCCTTTGATTGATATTTGGACCACATTTCTTTGGAACAATTTTATTGAATTGCATTTTCGTGAAAAGTAAATTGTTACTGTCAATAAAAATCAATCAAATTGCCATACTATTATGGTTGCCTGCTGTCTGAATAACTCCAAACAGGCGGCGAGTCTTTAAAGACCACAATCACCTTTTGTACCTCGGACTGGCTTCCGGTTCCACAGTGTTACGAATGGGGAGTTGTGCCAGCAGTCAGGTAATAAATCTTAACTCATGAGCCGAACAAAACCAAGTTACGTGCTGCATTCTTATCTCTAGAGCCCAATCATTTCTTGATTAATCAATACAGGAGTAATTTGATCCGTAGTTTACGTCAGGGATGCGTTCCTGAAAAATGCAATGAATATCAATATGAAGAAAATCAAAACAATTTTTCTCATAAGAATTAATGGAAAATGGGGGGGGGGATGTGTTACTAACGTCACTACTTCAGGTATAATATTTCCCTTTTTACCCATGATATGCTCTCGATAATGTTTAATAATGATAATTGATAATTGTCGTGTCCAATCAAATGATAATTGTCGAGTCGAAATTGATAATCGTCGTCTCCAATCAAAAACCCTTTTTTGATTAAATGACAGTTATATTCAGGTACACATACTGTTACGGATTCGTAACTTCCGTTGTTGTGGTTTTCACCCACTTGACATATTTCTGATATTATGTACTATTATTATTCTCAAAAGGTTTATTATTCATGAACAGTTATCTAAAGTTTAAAAGGCTAACTTTAAATGATACCGGAAACCGAACCGGAAGACGACGGCAGAGAAGAGGGAGAGGCGTGGCGAGAAAAGTCGGAGAAAGGCGTGACGTCGAGGCTCTGTAGCGAGCGTGGTCTACCGAAAGTCGCGAGGGAATTTTGAGTTCCTTGAAAGGACATCCGGCGATAGGAATTATCGCTGGAATTGAGAAATCTGCGTAGTCAGGTTTGGGCGCTGAGATTTCGACGAATCCTCGCCTAGTCGCATCGACTCAAGTAAGAGCCGTCGGCCATTTTGAACCTCGCGCTTTGGACACATACAAAGGCTTTGCTGCGCGTCAGCTGTAGCCCAACATCCTACCGTCTGTCGGGGATGTGTGTGCGACCGCTTCGTCTCCAATTACGTTATGGTTTGCTGAGTGAGCGGTGAAGGTGCTCCTCTGGAGGACGCCTATGTACAGTTTCGGCGGGGCGATCGCCATTGCCAACTGTACGCGATTCGGGTCTCGACTGGAGAGCGAGATTCGGGCTTCGACTGGATATCATTCTAGCTACCGCTGGAGCGAATCACCTTCGCCTTGGAAAATGTTATAGAGACATTGAGGAGTGTCCTTTTCACTCGCTGGGAGTGCAGTGAGTTACCTGACTTTAGTGATGGTACCATCCTAAGCGATAAGGTATATAGAGTGCACTCTTAATTGCCAGTTGTTGTACCGTTATTCTTGTGTATGATTCTTAATACAATATCTGTTCATTTATAATCATTGGTGTGGCTTCACTATTGATTTCTAACACAGAATAACATATTTTTCTGCCGGGGCTCCTCTCGGGGTTCGGAGGTTTACCGAGACCAGGAGATCGTAGAGGAACCCATAACAATACGTATAAATAAATAAACCAAGTACAGAAACATTCAAAGTCCACTGCCCTCATGCAAAATAAATAAATATCCTCCAGCACTGCATTGCCGGAGCGCCTCCGGCGCCCAGCGATGCTGCAGTGCAGCTCATAGAGACTGTATTGGGAGGGAGAGGTGTACAATAACTGATTGATTAATTGCATAATTAAAGTCAATAAATAATGATCATAAAATATTTTCTTAATCAATTGGCTAATAGCATAACTACACCACCAGTGCTTCATCCGAAGCTGTAGCTTTTTGAAAAATAATTAAATAAGTCATTAACTGAAAAAATCAAATAATTAATTGATTAATCAATAAATATAATGAATCGATTAATTGATTAATTAATAAATCAAAAATATCCTTTATAGCCACATCACTTGGTCACTGTCATGTCCAAATATTAGCTTCCCAGCTCAAAAGGTGCGTGAGATATTGCCCTGACAAGAAAGAAAATAAATAAATGATTAATAATAAAATAAATAAATAAATAGTAATCATAAAAAATTAATCAATTGGCTAATGGAATACCGATTTAGAATAGGTACACCGTATCCCTGCGCATTGTAAGAGCATGACCAAGGGTTGGCGTCAGGAAGGGCATCCGGCCATAAAAACATTGCCTCAAACAGGGAACCATGATTGTCATGGGACCCGCAAGGCTAACCCCCGCTCTAGCGGGGAAAATGGCCTTAAAACGATCATTCATTCATTCATTCTAATGGAATACCTAAACCACAACGTTTCATCCGAATCTGTAACTTTAAAAAAAGTCAATAAATCAAAAATAGCCTTTACAGCCAAATCACTTGGTCATTGTCATGTCCAAATATCAGCTTCCGAGCTCAAAAGGTGCCCGAGGTATTTCCCAGATGATAAAGTAAATAAATAAGTACTAAATTAAGCGATAATAATTAAATAACTAATCAATTAATTGATTAATCAAAAAACCAAAAATACCGTTTTTATCAAAGCACTAGCTCACTATTGTGCCAAATCACGTGTTCACTATTTTGTCCAAATATCAGCTTCCTAGCTCAAAGGATGGCTGAGATATTGCCCGGACAAACAAACAAACAAACAAACAACCGGAGTGAAAACTGAGTACTCCCTTTCAGCGTGTGTCATTGCCAGGCCCCCTTCAGTGCCCGGCAATGACGTTATGCAGCGCCTGGAGATGCCATAGGAAAGGAGCGGTGTACAATTACCATACATATTTAAATAAAAACAAACCTTTTCTGTAAGCGGTAGAAGTTGGCGATATGTCTTCCTTTTCCTCCTTCAATAAATGTGGGCATATTTATAGATAGGATGCAAACTTAATAACCCGGCAACATGAACAGCACATTCATCAGCATCCATTTGGCGAATAGCATCTAATTTGACTTCTACGGTAATAGTTTTACAATGCCTCTTAGTCGATCTACAGTAGAGTATATATTGTTATGTCTGGGGGGTAAAGCAATATCTAGAGCCAGGTAGATCTGTATAGGTAGGTATTCGACTGTCGCGATAGGGAATCTACCTGTAATTTCTTCATGTTTAGGCGTTTTGTCGGTTAAGGTGTATAATTGTGGATCTACCAGGAGATTCGAGTGTTAAGTAGTTGGGGATTAAAGATAACGCCCCTGTGAGTCTCACCTAGTAATCAAACCTTTGTCCATTATGGCACTGCAGACCACATAGACACTTATACTTGTCACATTTGGCTCGGCGGCCGTAGGGTCTAAAAAATCTACGGCCACTAGCAATTATAGGGCGGCCGCAGTATTTCCACGGTCACACAATGTAGCAGTCACATATGTTTTTATTTTTCGGGTAGCCACACGGGGTATTTAGAAATTGTGGAGACCGAAAACGTGGGGGTGCCGTACGGTCTTTGATTTGATGTCGCACGGTGACCTTAGGGCGTCCCTGCGGCGGCCATATAATTTTCAAGGCAGACGCAAGGTAGCCTCAAGGTGCCCACAAGGCGACCGCAGGGGGGCCCTAAGGCGAACGTGCGACCAGACGGACGGTAACGAGTGGGTATATATACCAGTTATTTTTCATATGTATAACAGCACTTACAGTTGTCATGGCTACGGCTTGTCGAATTGCTACGGCCACCCTAGAAATGAAAAAAGTTATAACTCCGCGCTATAATTCCACGGCGACCCCTACGGCCTGTAAAAGATAGCCATACGCCCTAGGGCCACCCTGAGGCCACCTCAGAAACTCTGCGGCCACCGCACGTTTGTCAATTTAGGGGGGGTACGGCCGCCGTATCCTAGCCGTAGAGCAAATGTGACTGAGGAGTTAGTTAGGTCCCTAGTACAACACTAAATGACGCCCTACCCCCTGACATGACTTAGGAAGAAATCGAGCTGGAACACCGCCACAATTGGCCGCCACCATTGACACCTCCGAAAGGCCTACCCACCTCGCATAGCACGTGCTATTACCGAGGAGCAGGAGTGGGGAGAGCGGCAGTGGGCGTGCCCCTGGACGAGCCGGCGAATCGTGGGAGGCTCTGATTGGCAGAGCAGTGCGCCAATGTGACGTGATCGGCCAGGGATATGATCGAGGGTCAGACGCCAATTTTGAGAGAGTCGAGTTGAGGGTCGAGTTGAGTGCAGTTCGAAGGAGTTCACGGCTTGAGAGAGTCCCGGTGCGATCCCGAGTTTGGAGAGTCCTGTCCCTGGTCGAGTGGAGAGTTGCAGCTCGAGCAGCTTTAGTCCTGGCCGGCAGCCCGAGTGGAGTTCGCTTGCTTTGTGCAGCCCTGCGTTGGACCTTTGGAGCGAGGGAGCTCGTGGTGTGCCGTTGAACCGACGAGGCCTGGTGGTGCTCGGAGGCGGACGGAGAGGGCCGCGGGGCCGTGTTACACTGAAGACGACTGGAGCCAGATAAGCCCGAGCTCCGCGTTTACACTTTACATGACGAGACATTTTATTTCGTATTCATATTCCCTCATCTGTATCTGAAGTGTGTGTGGGGACGTCCCGATTAGGACATTTTATTACCGGCGCGTGCTTTTTCACTGTCTTTGCTTTTCATTAATAAATCCTTATATTATTTTTGTACATATATCTGAACGCAGTTTTCCTGGGTGTTTGATTTTGATAGATAAGGCTGCAGGGCTCTTGCTGTGTCTCGCCATTCCGCGCGTTTAAGTGCTTGATTTGGAATCTGCTATTGAGTTTTCGCCTCGGAAGTTAAAGCCTCGTAATCGGCCTCCGCAACTTTGATGTTACTCGCAGTTACGTGACAATATCTTTATATGTGAAGCAAATTACAGTAGTTCTTTCGTTGATTCTGCGATCTCCTGATTTGGTACTTTAGCGATGTATTTTGGCGTCTTTGTCAGTTGTACAAGTTCTGAAAATGCCCAAGAATAAAAGGTATGGTTTTTAAAACGACGTGAGTGTTGAGATGTTGTCTTAATAACGTGACGATGTATTTGTGAAACGAAATAATAAGAGGTGACATAGTGCCTTCAGGAATTATTCACACTCCTTGACTTTCCATATAAGGTCCCACAGTTGACAGTGCATGTCAGAGCAGATACTCTACCATGAATTCTAAGGAACTGTCTGTAGAACTCCGAGTTAGAATATTGTGAGAAGGCATATATCTGGGGTAGGATATAAATCAATTTCTAGAGTGTTGAAAGTTCCCAAGAGCACAGTGAGCTCCATTATTAGGAAATGGAAAGAATATGGAACTACCCAAACTCTTCCTAGAACAGGCCGGGGGATCAAACTGAGCAACGGGCAAGAAGAACCTTGATCAGGGAGGTGACCAAGAACCCAAGAGATTGCAATATCACGCATATAAAGTGCAGATCCTACAACCTTTAGAACCGAGAACTTCCCATGGTAGACGGATTGGGTGTGATGGGGGCAGTCCCCTGGCCTCCACATTCTCCTTATGTGATGCCCTTGGACTTCTACTTGTGGAGGGGTATGTCAAGGATTGTTTTCCAAACCTTTATTGCTGATATTGAACTACTTTGTGCAAGGATAACTAACCAATTGCATTATAAGTGTGACATAGGATATGTTGGCCAACACATGGAGTGAAGTGGATTATCACTTGCATGTGCTCCGTGTCACTAAATTTGCACATGTTGAGGTGTACTGAAGAATACAAGAACTTTTATGAATTCCGAGGAAAAGTACCCATCCCAAGTGATGGGAAAAGCTAACATAGGATCCTCCTCCCCTCTCTCTTTCCTCCCCCTCTCTCTTTCCTCCCCCTCTCTCTTTCCTCCCCCACTCTCTCCTCTACTCCCTCTCTCCTCCACTCCCTCTCTCCACTCCCTCTCTCCACTCCCTCTCTCCTCCACTCCCTCTTTCCCCCACTCCCCTCTCTTCCCTACTCCCGTCTCCCTCCCACAATCCCCTCTCCATCCCCCACTCCCCTCTTCCTCCCCCAATCCCCTCACCCTCCCCTGCCTCCCCTCTCTCCCCCCCTGTCTCCCCTCTCCCCCCTGTCTCCCCTCTCCCCCCCTGTCTCCCCTCTCCCCCCCTGTCTCCCCTCTCCCCCCCTGTCTCCCCTCTCCCTCCCCTGTCTCCCCTCCCCCTCCCCTGTCTCCCCTCTCCCTCCCCTGTCTCCCCTCTCCCTCCCCTGTCTCCCCTCTCCCTCCCCTGTCTTCCCTCTCCCTCCCCTGTCTCCCCTCTCCCTTCCCTGTCTCCCCTCACACTCCCCTGTCTTCCCTCTGTTCCCCACTCATCTTCACCACACGTGTTCAAATGGAATACACAGCCATTCAAACGATTGTTTAACGAAGTAAATTGATGATTACCTTTGCAACGGTAGATAACCAGGTGAAGGTACTGTGCAGGGGTTGGAGTTCAAAACCGTGAACAGATGCTTCTGGCTGTGAAATACGTTGACAGTGAAAGATGTTTTACTGTGTGGACATGCATAGAAACACTCCGCTTTTATGATTGAAACACTCTGATTGATACGCTGGTACGTATCAATAACAGTCGTTACATGGACGGCGATCTTATGCACTCGTGGCAATACTTTATTGTCCCCCGTCACACTGCGGAGCGAAAGGGGGACTATGGTTTTCCCCTCCGTCCGTGTGTGCGTCCATCCGTCCGTGTGTAAGCGAAGGACCGAATTCTAATTTGGTGTGTGGGTGCAACTAGGCATATGGAAGAACCCTATTGAAAATTAGGTCGCCACGTCAAAATCCAAGATGGCCACCGCCATGTATGTCTGAACCTTGTGAGCGGAATATCTTGAAAAATAAATGAACTACTAACTTCTAATCTGGTTGGTGTGTGGGTGTTTCTACGCATAAGGAAGAACGCTATTGAAAATTGGGTCGCCTCGTCAAAATCAAAGATGGCCACCTTGCGTCTTCCACTTTGTCAACTCACATCACTTCACCGACGGGGGACCTAGGCGTAACGCTCGTTAATAAACAATTAATATTAACAGAGATGCATAATAAGAATACTGTATTTTTTTATTTTTTTTTCATCAAGTCTCATCTCATGGAAGAGCAAGAACACAGAACAGACAATGACGTTCACGGCAGCAACAAATGTTGACACCAAAAGTAGAATCTGAATCCAAAAAGATTGCAAAAAGGTCCCTGGCCAGTAATAAAATAAAATCAAATAATCCAATATATCAGCTTTTAATAAACCTATACGATACAATCATGATGGGTGCACAAAACTCAACAAAACACTGGGAAACATACACACAAAGTTTTGGATTACGTCCAATGAATTATTTGCAATAAGGAAATGGGAAACGTGGACGGGTTGAAATGGGATTCTAAACCTGAACGGGTCAAATTGTTAGGTGGGATTTCTTTCTTCCTTTCTTCTTTTCTTCCTTCTGTGTGTAAGTGTTGCTTCATCAGGATGAACATTACCACGGGCAGTGCATTGGCACAATGCTGGCTTCATTGCTCGATGCCTCAAACAAATAACGGGTTATGTAATGAAGCCAAAACATTGCTATTAATTATGTGCATGTATAATACATCATGTTTATACAGCTTTGATTGATTCCAATTCTACTGAACCCTAAAGGAATTATCCAATGGACCGGTTGGCTTGAAGCTTAGGGCCTGTACAAACTGTGTGCCTCAGAACGCCTGTGATGCTGATGGGCCATAACCTTTCAACATTTGATGATGCTTTAATAGTCGCTGTTGGTGTTTTTCACACTGATGAGAAAAGTTATAGGGAACTCATGGCGATTGTGAATATAACACTTGTGTTTGAAGCAGTTTTACCTCACATCCCGCAGAGTTTATTTAATTATCTATCGGGTTTAAGAAAGTTTTTTTCATAATTATTTTCCAATTTCACTCTAGATTTTGACATAATTATTTCGGCCATGAGTTCCGATCATAAAAATATTGAATCCAATTTTGAATATCAGCTTTTAACCCTTTGAGTACGGGATTTTTTTTGGATAATCCTGGGATCCCCATTCCCCAGCAACGTAAACAAATTTTAAAAACATTTCTTGAACCTCGATAAATTTGATAAAACGGGATTCATTTGGCATTTTGGTACGGGAATGCAACCACGTACTGACGATCTATTTATGGGTATAGTCGATGATGTGTACTAACGTCATCCGTACACAAAACTTTTTTCGTGGGTTGCGGCACTGGACGTCATCCGTACTGAAAGGGTTAATAAGCATATATATACCATAATTTTGCCTGAAGCCAATCACAGTGCATCGAGTCTCACACAGCAATGCAAAAATGCCATCGGGAGTAATGCATTCACGTGTGTGTGTGTGTGCGTGCGTGCGCAAGATATCTGGAAAAGTTCTGAACGGATTTGGATGAAAGTTGGTGGGATGATTGCCCTTGGGATAAGGAAGAATTGATTAGTTTTTGGTGAAGCTCAGGATATTATTCCCGATCCAGGAATTTTTTGAAGGATTTTTTTATCATTGGAAGATAGGGCTCATTTTTTTAAAACATTATCTTCTATATATTCTATATTTAACATTGTGATATGAAAATAGTTTTCATATTTGTTGTAAATGTAGTTTAAACTCACGGTTATGCGTTAGAGCGGTGTATCTTTTTTTAGCAGCGTCGTCTTCAATGTTCATTTTTTTTTCCTCATAAAGACATATTCTGTCATTTTAAAACCACCAAAGTGTGTATTAGGTTTCCCCGTTTCATAAAAGGTATCGTTTGATACGTATAATGCTTTAAAACTGTTTTTTTGTTTTGTTTTGTTTTTACCTCAGAAGAGATATCAACATTTAGCTCAGCGAATGTCATTCACGGTCAGTATTTGATGAACTTATAAAGACTTCGTTCCAGATTTGTCAATGGCTGAGGTATATTAACAAACGAATAAAACATATTTGGCAAAATTCCAACTTTTTCTAAAAAGATCGCATATTCACCCAGGGTTGTGAGATGCTGAAGAAGAAGAAACCTCGCATGGGCTTCCCAGACCAAATAAATAATTCTGGTTCTGGCTCTGCTATTTTCAGGTTTATTACTCACGCCAGGGAGTAACGCATTTGATCGTGTGTGTGTGTGTGTGTGTGTGTGTGTGTGTGTGTGTGTATGTGTGTGTGTGTGTGTGTTCGTGTTCTCGTGTGTTCGTGAACAAGATATCTGGAAAAGTTCTGAATGGATTTGGATGAAAGTTGGTGGGATGATTGCCCTTGGGATAAGGAAGAATTGATTAGTTTTTGGTGAAGCTCAGGATATTATTCCGGATCCAGGAATTATTTTTGGAAATTTTTTTGGGAAAGATTTTTTCTGTTTTACTGCATTAAAGCTTTTCTTCTTATTCTTAAATGATGTTTTTCTCCTCTAATTCCGAGATATATCAAAATAAATTCTCTGACAGTTTGGGCTTACTTTCTTTTTCATTTATTGTTTTGGGGAGAGGGGATGTTAAACAAAACATATTATTCCAACAAAACCCACGGCGGGAGTATGCGCTCTACTGAGTGGCGTTCTTGTTGTATCTATTTTGGTTTGGTTTTAATAAAATGTAAAAAACCGGAACAAGAATTTGTGGGCAGCCAGTACCTCGTTCCCAAGCCTAAAATTATCTTAATATTAGGTGTACTGGAAAGTAATGTTTTGTTTTTTTTAAGCTGTGCACAGGTTACAAAACGACACTACTTTCCGATACACCTAATATTATCCATGGTAAGTTTACCCAATCAATTTTTTGAATAAATCAATAAGTTATTGAACTTATTTTGCTCTCTTTCTTTATTTGAGCACCAGGAGCATATAACAAACAACTCAAGACACTCCTTATTGAATCTCACATTTTTGATCTTTCAACCGGAGCAAGAATAAAGGCTTCCTTCATTTAAAAAACAAACATTTCCATCATGGTATTTTTTTACCATCCGCTTCTGCTAGTTATTTCTTAAACTTATTGTGAGCTGATGGAGGATGTTAGGGTATGTGTGAATTTTCACATACTTGGCATTCACTGCACCCTTGAATTCCAAATGACTTGCACCAGAAATGCAGCAACAGCCTATTTATATCTGAATATAAATCTCATTGGTACTGTTACGTGCTCCTCCCCAAACCCCCTGGTCACGGTGTACCTCCGAGCCCCGAGAGGAGTCTCGGCAGAAAAATGTGTTATTCTGTATGTGAAAGATCAATGGTGAAGCCACACCAATTGTTACCAACAAACAAATATTGTATTAAGATCACACAAGAATAACAGTACAACAACAATAGTAATCAATTGTACAACCAATATATATTTCCTATGATGGTACCATCAGGTTCGTACAATATAACTCACTGTGCTCCAAGTGAGCGAAAAGAAGAACATTCCCAATGTCTCTATTCCCGCATCAATCCAAAGTCGTATTCCGGCATCAAGCCAAAGTCGATCCGCTCCAGTGATCATCAGAACGATGTCCAATCGAGTCCAGAATCCCGTTGGGTTGACAGTCACAGTCACGCGGCCAAAGCTGCGCAAAGGCGCCCTCAAGGCGACCGGGAAATCACACCTTCGGGTATGGACGTTCAACGGCTCACAGTCGGCGAGCCGCAAATTAACCTTCAAAATCCACGTTACACACACACACACCAGATAAATGTCTGAATGCGGTGAAAATGGTCGAAGCGAGATGAAACCTTGAGCGAAGCGCAAGTTCTGCTCGATTTAAAATTGCCGACGGCCCGTTCTGGAGGCGTAACGGCACGACGATGATTCTCCTCGGAATCGACCGCCAAAACCTGACACGCAGGTTGATCTGTCACAGCGATAACAACTCTGTCGCAAGAATCCCTTTCCCGGGAAACCCGAAGCTCGCTAGTGACCTCCGTTCGTCAACGTTTGCTCCAGACCTCGAAGCAGCTCGGCTTCTTCCTCGACTCACTCGCTCCGCCTTCTCTCCTCCTCTTCCTCTTCATCGTCGCCCGGTTCCGGTTTCTTTTAAAACATTGACTTTTTTACCTTTTGAAAATAGTAACCTCTATCTCCCTTAAACGACAACAATAATAGTACATGGAATCAAAAATATTTACAGTGGATGAAAACCACAACAACGGAAGTGACGAATCCGTAACGAGTACCATGGTACTCCGATTGATATTATGTTGACCTTAACTCGACTTAACTTCCCCCATTTAAACTTAAATTTGTCCCAAACAATTACATGGCACCTCTATTGTATGCAGTTAGCAGATATACACGACATGACCAAAAGTATGTGGACACCCGAACATCACACATCTCATACCAAATTCATGCGCATTAATATGGAGTTGTTCCCCCCTCCCCCCCCCCCCCCCTTGCTGATATACAGCCTCCACTCTTCTGGGAAGGCTTTCCACTAGATGTTAGAACATTGCTGCGGGGATTTGCTTCCATTCAGCCACAAGAGCATTAGTGAGGTCGGGCACTGATGTTGGGTGATTAGGCCTGGCTCGCTGTCGGCATTCCAATTCATCCCAGAGGTGTTCGATGGGGTTGTGGTCAGGGCTCTGTGCAGACCAGTCAAGTTCTTCCATACCGATCTTGACAAACCATTTCTGTAAAGACCTCGCTTTGTGCACGGGGGCATTGTCATGCTGAAACAGGAAAGGACCTTCCCCAAACTGGTGCCACAAAGTTGGAAGCACACAATTGGCTAGAATGTCATTGTATGCTGTAGCGTTAAGATTTCCCTTCACTGGAACTAAGGGGCCAAGCCTGAACCATTAATAACAGCCCCAGACCATTATTCCTCCTCCACCAAACTTTACAGTTGGCACGATGCGTTCAGGCAATTGCGTTCTCCTGGCATCCACCAAACCCAGATTTGTCCGTCGGACTGCCAGATGGTGAAGCGTGATTCATCACTCCAGAGAACGCGTTTCCACTGCTCCAGAGTCCTATGGTGGCGAGCTTTACACCACTCCAGCCGACGCTTGGCATTGTGCATGGTGATCTTAGGCTTGTGTGCGACTGCTCAGCCATGGAACCCCATTTCATGAAGCTCCTGACGAACAGTTGTGCTGACGTTTCTTCCACAGGCAGTTCCACAGGCAGGAACTCGGTAGTGAGTGTTGCAACCGAGGATAGACTATTTTTATGCGCTCCATGCTTCAGCACTCGGCGGTCCCGTTCTGTGAGCTTGTGTGGCCTACCACTTCGTGGTTGAGCTGTTGTTGCTCCTAGACGTTTCCACTTCACAATAACAGCACTTACAGTTGACCGGGGCAGCTCCAGCAGGGCAGAAATTTGACGAACTCACTTGTTGTAAAGGTGGCATCCTATGACGGTGCCACGTTAAAAGTCACTGAGCTCTTCAGTACGGCCCATTCTACTGCCAATGTTTGTCTATGGAGATTGCATGGCTGTGTGCTTGATTATATATACCTGTCAGCAAGGGGTGTGGCTGAAATAGCCGAATCCACTAATTAGAAGGGGTGTCCGCATACTTTTGGTCATGTAGTGTACCTGCCAAGGAATTGACTGATTTGATGTGATGTGATTTATGATGTAATTTCATCTGATAATTTTGTTTTGATGGATAGAATGATATTTGATAGGATGGGAGATCCGTGGACCAGCAATAATGACAGCAATCCCTTGCTGAAAGGAACTAACGGAATAAATGGGATGGCAACAATGCAGTGACGGTTAGGCTTGAAGCACACACTGGAATGCTGTGAGGTCATCTGGCATGGCGAACCGTTTGACAAAAGTCTATTTATGACTGGATCGAACGGAATGAAAGTTGGAAGTAAATTTAACTGCCATAAGAAGAATTGCAAGACGTTAATTGTGCATTTACAAAGCTTGATGGGTGCACTTACTCGTGAAGCCACACTCTTGATGGGCACACTTACTCATGAAATTACTCGTGAAGCAGGGAGAGAGGGGTTATGAATCCAGGCAGACACCGTCATGTTGTTTAAATACATTGTTGGACATTTTGTTACAAGGCATGTTAATTTGACCATACTTCCTCTCCCCACCCCTCCCTCCCCCACTGCCCCATGTCAGCTACTTCCCTCCCTATATTTTCTCAACCTTCTTTCCATTTTTGCTACCCTCCTGCTATACTTACCTACCTTGTTATTTCTCCGACACCACTTGATTTCTTTTTTCCTTTTCTCAAATCCTGCTTTGCAAATGACCCTCTCCCCACTGTACATAATATGTAGACGCTCCCCATTTTAAAATATACATTTTTTCAGGCTTTAAGGCTCGTGGAGGAGCTGCAACACAAATCACGCACACATGTAGACAGGTACATGAGACGACACCATTCGTGACTCACAGAAACACAGCTGCTGAGATTGGGGTAAGTGACATCACTTACCAGAGCACAACGGGTACCAGTGACGACATCTTTATGACATCACTTTTCTCTCTGCACTAAGCCAGGCAATCGAGGAGGAATTTTCTCCTCCCCATGGATGCCAACCTACGGGTTCTTTCCATGCTCTATCCTTTAAATCCTGAGCATCAAGCAAGGAAGCTGCATGCACCATTTTTTAGTCTTTGGGTATGGCTCTGAAAGGGTTTGAACCACCAACCTCTCAACCGATCAGAGCGAATGCTCAAATCCGTTACACCACCTTAATGAATTTCCTGTCCTGACTAGTATATCTGAGGTTGCATGATTACCTTTGGAATAGCCAGTCTGAGTTTTATTCCCAACCCAACTTTAAACCATCATCCTGGTACTTTGCAGGTAGGATGTCTCCTCAGAGTGCACCATCCTTTGAAGTAGATGTTAAGCTGGGTGTCCCATATGCTGGAATTAAAATTAAAAGATCAAATGATGCCTTTGTGCGCTCTGGCCAAATTCGTACCATATTTTGGAGGGATCTGTACCTGCAGCTAAGCTGCACATCAGCAATGATGAATTTGTAATAAACACTCACCAGATAAGATTGATCCCATTCTTCTGTTTCAACCAAGGTTTCCTGGCCTATGTAGATTGATGTACTTTATTGGGAGCCGAAAAGAGCCATTATTCATGGAGAGGGTCTCCAGGGAGGACCAACCTTGTCAGTCATGCCTGGACTCGCACCTAAGCTTTTAGCTGAGTGGTTTCATTATTTTCCTTCCTGCATTCCCAATTTATTTTATCTTCCCCCACCATTAGCTTTTATGTTTGCTTTCTCCTCTCTTCCATTATTTACACTTATGTGAATCCCCTCTGCTTTGGGCTGGTGAGTAACCAATTTAAGATGAGACCCTTTGTTTTATTTTTAACAATTGATGTTTGTTGTGCTCCTGAGGGAAATGGGGGTCAGGCTGTCTATGTATTACGTCCATTATCTGTAATTGATTATTATTGCATTCAATTAATTGTTGGTAAAATCAGCTTGGAAAATTCCCCATGCTGCAATCCGAGCTTAAGCCACTTGGGTCATCGAGGCCTTGATCCTCGTATAGGGATTGCGGAGCTGGAATCGTTGAACCAATGTGTGCAGCATTTTAAAACCTTGTCCAGATTATGGAGTACCAGTACCCAAAATTTGGGGTCTCAGCCATGATAGAACAATGTGCAAACCCCCAATCAAATGCACAAGCAAACACAAGAAAATATTTATGTAGATTTGAGCTTCAGTGTTGTCTGTTCAGGCCACAACTTTTTTTTTTAACCATTTTCAGCTTCTGTCATCATATTTTTCAACAAACCTTTATTATGAGAATATTGTTACGTGGTCCTCCCGGTAACTACCTGGTCTTGGTGACCCCCGGACCGTGGGAGGAACCACGCCAGAAAGATATATGATTTATACGCTTTCGTAATGCAATCAATATGAAAGACACAAACAATTCAGGTCAATAAGCAACCCCACACCAAGGATCTGGATTAATTACTAATATATTCTCAATCCATCAACAACAATCAACAATCAATCAACAATATTACTAAGATGGCCATCTCATATATTTTCCCCCCTTGCCCCACTCACGACCCTCAATAGTCACTGTCCCTCACAATGTCTCTGGGCTCCTCCAGACCAAGGGGAAGGTCGACTTCTCCGCACACGGGCAGTTGAACGGACCCCTGGCTGGCGTACTCCAACCGTGCACGTCCCGTACCGGGAACGGCTGTTGTAGCGGACACCTCCTCGGCAGCCCACCGAGGTCGGTGCTCGTGATCGCGGCTTCGGGGCTCGCAAAGCGCGCGAGGCCCAAGGCGCCTCCCGTACGCGTCCTTGTAGACGTTGAGGCGAACTGTGCCGGACGCTTGGTTCCGTGCAGGAACCCACGGCAACTTGACGCGTAACCGGTAATTACCCCGCGCAGGTAACTCCTCTCGCCAGACGGGCTTTGTAAACACAGCGTTCCCAAAGCAGATCAATATCGACACCGCTCGCGTCGGAGCTGGGCGAGGAGCAGAAGATGGCCGCTTTCTCCCGGACCTCGTGTCTTTTTTCTTCTTCCGGTTCACGATCCCGTTTCTCGCTTCGTTTTTACCAGAAGGGTTCCTAACCCTTTTAACCACAACAACCTTTAATAGAATATACATTCATAAGAAATGACCTGAATCGTAATCCCCATAAACCCGGAATTCGTAACACTCCCCCCCTTCAAGAAAGAAAGTTTGAACCCAGCTAAAACTTTCTGTGCCGGCCAACTTTGATAAACAAACCCGATAACGCACACCCCAAATCATCAGTTCCCCCCGGGCACAATTATCGCATCTCAAAAATAAAGCAACAAACTTTCACCAAAACCCCCCAGAGATTCCAAAGGTAATTCCCTCTAGACCAAGCGTCAACAACTTCTAGTTGCTCTTGGATGGAGGCCCAGCTGAGTACTCACTACATGGATGCCTTAAGGAATGTGGGGTTCACGGTTAGTCCGTGCAGGAACGTTCCCTACCGGGACGCCTTTTAAGAACGTGGCGTTCACGGTTAGCCCGTGTAGGAGCCCAGGCTCGGCGGCTCCGCCGTATATAGAGTGCTTCAACTTCTCCGGACTCCTAACAGTTACGGTGGGACCCCTTGTCCCAGCAGTCACCTGACTGGCGGTCTCCTTCTTGGCCAGTCCTCTGCCAATCATTCTTTCGGGAGATGCCGTAACTCTGGGAGCCTCCATAGTAATATCGGCTGCTGCCAACACCAAAACTAACGCCAAGTGGTCCTCTTCTGTAGACCTCTCGACGCCTACGAAATGCCTTCCCTACTGTTATGGTCCGACCCTCCAAATCCTTACCATTCCAATTCTTCTCTGCCTCCCTGGCGTCTTTTGTGCTTGCAAACGTGACAAAGCCGAACCCTCTTGACCGTTGCGTTTCCCTGTCTTTTACCACCCGCACTTCCACCAGCGGCCCATATCTGTTGAAGACAGAGGTCAGAACTTCTTCCTCTGTGTTGAAGTTCAGTCCCCCTACAAATAACTTGGTACTTTTGTCGCCATCCCGGGCTGGGGTGGTGTTTTTTCCCCTGCGGTGCTCTTTACCCACCCTCGGGTTACCATAAATTTGCCCCCCGGCCAAATCATTCCCGATAATCACAGATACTCCCTCTACAGGAAGCGTGGCTTGTAAACCGACGGTGACCGGTCCTGACACCAAATCGGATTCCAAATGGATGACATGAAGTGGGGCACTAACACAGCCACCGATCCCTTGTAACCGAACACTATCACCAGTTGCGGTACTCTTTGACAATGGCAAAATGCCTTCAAGCATTAAGGATTGATGGGCTCCTGTGTCCCTCAATACCCTAACAGGTTTTGGGTTAGTCAAGGCTCCCTCGAGTGAGACAAACCCCTCATAAATAAATGGTTGGTAACTCTTCTGTGGGCGATTTCTTACGCTTGCCATCGCATTCGAAGTTGTAATAGTCGGATTCTGCTCTGGGTTTTCCCTT
Organism: Myxine glutinosa; assembly: GCF_964187855.1. Lineage (NCBI taxonomy): Eukaryota > Metazoa > Chordata > Myxini > Myxiniformes > Myxinidae > Myxine > Myxine glutinosa. Next base: position 99,389,528 of record NC_136263.1, on the reverse strand, counting down.
TTCATGAGGTAACAACTGGACATCAAGTGTCCAGGTTTCTTGCAAAAAGCGCAAGTAGGCCCGGAGGAAAAACTCGTGGTCTGCCTCGGGCCCCCCGGAAAATAAGTTTGTCTTGGGCCCGTCGCCCTCTGATTTCGAACAGTTCGGGTATCAGCGTTGTCCCCATAATCATCTCGAGGCCGTCGCCATGTATTGTCGTTCTCCGCACCTGCTGTTCCACAACTCCCCTGCGGAAATCTAGGCGAGGAGTTAGGTTCGTGGACCCCTATCCGGTGTGTTAAGGCATCATCATCTGCCATGGTGGCTGCGTCCCACAACTTCGGTACTTTCTTTTCCTGCAGGTACACTTTGATGTCCTTGTGGACACACTGTTGAAATTCCTCCACCAGGAACAAGTCACGCAATGCTTCGAAGTCTTTCCCGACTCCTTTTGACTCACACCACCGATCAAACATGTTTTCTTTCACTCTGGCAAACTCCACATGGGTCTCATTGGGGGCTCGTCCAGGATTTGAACGTCCGGGAAGCGTATAAATCATATATCATTCTGTTACGTGGTCCTCCCGGTAACTACCTGGTCTTGGTGACCCCCGGACCGTGGGAGGAACCACGCCAGAAAGATATATCATTTATACGCTTTCGTAATGCAATCAATAAGAAAGACACAAACAATTCAGGTCAATAAGCAACCCCACACCAAGGATCCAGATTAATTACTAATATATTCTCAATCCATCAACAACAATCAACAATCGATCAACAATATTACTAAGATGGCCATCTCATATATTTTCCCCCCTTGCCCCACTCACGACCCTCAATAGTCACTGTCCCTCACAATGTCTCTGGGCCCCTCCAGACCAAGGGGAAGGTCGACTTCTCCGCACACGGGCGGTTGAACGGACCCCTGGCTGGCGTACTCCAACCGTGCACGTCCCGTACCGGGAACGGCTGTTGTAGCGGACACCTCCTCGGCAGCCCACCGAGGTCGGTGCTCGTGATCGCGGCTTCGGGGCTCGCAAAGCGCGCGAGGCCCAAGGCGCCTCCCGTACGCGTCCTTGTAGACGTTGAGGCGAACTGTGCCGGACGCTTGGTTCCGTGCAGGAACCCACGGCAACTTGACGCGTAACCGGTAATTACCCCGCGCAGGTAACTCCTCTCGCCAGACGGGCTTTGTAAACACAGCGTTCCCAAAGCAGATCAATATCGACACCGCTCGCGTCGGAGCTGGGCGAGGAGCAGAAGATGGCCGCTTTCTCCCGGACCTCGTGTCTTTTTTCTTCTTCCGGTTCACGATCCCGTTTCTCGCTTCGTTTTTACCAGAAGGGTTCCTAACCCTTTTAACCACAACAACCTTTAATAGAATATACATTCATAAGAAATGACCTGAATCGTAATCCCCATAAACCCGGAATTCGTAACTATGTAGAATGCAAAGTAATAATATTACTTTTTTTCTTTTTTTTGTACTCAAATATTAATTTTTTTAAATCTTTTTTTCGTCAGGTTTATTTCACGTACAAAGTGGGCATGAATGGGCGTTGCATTTTGAGATCCTTTCTAGTTCCCTTTGGGTTTTATACTAACTATAAACTGTTAGATTTATATGTGGATTTCATTTCTTCTTCTCCTGCATGATGCACGCAAATTGTTTGCTTTGTTTGTGATTATTTATTTGGTGAATGATGTAACAATTTGATTACTGGCTGATGCAATAATAGGCTGCAGTATGGACAGCTTTCTAAGTGTGCCAATAATAGTGTTGCAAAACTCCCTTTAATTTTTTTATGCCGTATTTGAACTTTTTTATTATCCATTTTGACAACCCACATCGTGGAAGAAATTGTATCAACAACAGCTATATTCAAGGATTTAAAAGTGATACAGTTTCCATCACCCACTGCTATTTTATTGATAAAGCGATAATTATATTAAAATTTTACGATTGCTTCTCTTCCTTTGTTTTCAGCGGTGAGTCTGGTGCAGGGAAGACTGAAAATACGAAGAAAGTCATTCAATACTTGGCCCATGTGGCTTCGTCTCCCAAGGGCCGTAAAGATCACAACATTCCTGTGAGTACTTGAGTTGTGATCACAACTTTAGACCTGTGTTTAACATCGGTCCCTGTATTTTGGATTATTATGATTTGTTGCAATCCTGAATTTGATGATTGACTTTTCTCACTCAGGATTTAGAGTTAAAAATAGTTTATTTCTATCGGAATGAGGTGTACCGTTTCGCAGTAGCGGCTGAGATTTGTCCGTACTGGATGACTAGCTATGCAGACGCAACATGTACTTTGTGGCATTTGTGTTGACTTTATTTGGAATGTTGCTTCGAGTTTCTTGCGAAGGAAGATAATATGTGAATTAAATGAATTTTTTTGGTATCCCCTCTTTACCCTTCCTTCCCCCTCCTCTCCCCCTTCCCCTTGCATGTAAGTTAGTGTCTCTCATTTGTGAAAACTGGGCCTATTATTTTTGTAATCCTTGACAATTAAGATGCATTCTACTTTTCTGCCTGTTCTCTGTAATTTTGTTGATATTTCCATTGAGTAAGCGTTACACTGTGCAATATGTGTAAGAACTGCAGGGGATGTTAGACAGGTCATTCCAAAGCAACAGGTGGCAGATTGATGGTCTGAGCTGTTTCAGGCAAAGTTACCCACTGACCTACCTCTCCCCTCCCTCCAGCTCCTTTCATTGCTCTTAATGACCAACTTGGTAAAATGTACGTTTTTAAGGACCTTATTCAGCTATTTGTGTAATTTGACTAAGAAAGCTGTGTTTATGGTTATGTGAGAAACTGCTAATTTGTTTGGATGCTGGAATGATTTGAGGTGAGTGTGAGCACTTAGCAGCAAGTGACAAAGTCGGTTAATAATGCGAGTTTATACTCAGGTTCATTAGATAAGGATGTTGCATTTCATGCAGGAAGGAAAGAAAGTATGAGACTGAACTGATCAAGCAAAATGAAACGAGTAAAATTGATTGGGATTTGGTAATGGACCCAGGTCTCTTTGCATTTCAGTCTTCTACAATAAATAATCTTCCTCATTCTGGTAGTGTTCCAGGAGCTCTGTTGCCTCAGTCTTCTGCACCTTTGGGTTTTATTCTGGTTATAAATAAAAATCAAATCTTCAGTACATTTAGCATTTGAGTGTGTCGCAGTTGTTGGTGGCATTTGAGAGTGCTCAGATTCGTTCACCAGTTCCGAGGCATTTTTGAACTCGTTGTACCATTACAAATGTGAAACACAATGTGAAAGACATGTTTCGCCAAATTGCTGAGACAGTCTCCTGTGAATTTCAACCTGATTGATCTTCTCCCTCATAAGGAACTTGATAAAATGCACACTTACTCCATAACAGTTGTGACGTGGCCACCATTTTGGTTTTTCTGCAATAATTATTTGACAGCATTGATGCCATTGCTTGTTCAATTTACTTGAAAGTAGACTATTATTGCACAAAATTTCAGCCTTAACTATTTTCTACAGTATCGTTCAAAGCAGTCACTCTTGTAAAGGCCGTAACCGTTCGTCAATTTTTGAACTGCCCTGTACACAGGATATCTGGCTTGGAGCCAGATTGGAATGATTCCAAGTTAAGCAGAAGTGAGGTAGGACAAATGATAGATTGAGAAGATGTAGCAACTAAAGCAGCATGATAAAGAAATTAAGAATTCCTGAGATGACGAGAGGGTTGTTGGACCGATGGGATGTTCTCAAGACTAGAGATTTTGAAAAAAACAATTTAATTGACATTTTCGAAGGGAATGATGGGGAGCATACCAAATCCACAAATTATATTTCCTGATAGAAAATATGAATAATTGTATGACATGGTTAGTGTAGAGGAGTTTTGAAGGCATTAAAGATGAGGGTAGATAAACACGAGACAGCTGTATCCAATGGTACTGAATAAAGGAAAGAGGTTAATGCAATGTTCACAGATGTTTACCAGCTCAATTAAGATGAGTAATACCAGAGTAAGAAAGGGGAAAGTGATAACAGAACATTTTGGCTTGTCAAATTATTCTAAACCATAATCAGGGACTTGGAAAGGTAGGCATTGATAAAGCCTCACTCTTATATATCAGTGATAGTCAGTGTAAGTTTGAAAGGTTCTTACTGGTGCTTTGAGATAACTAGCTGGGTACTCATGGCAGTGTGGCAGGCTTGGTTTACTTAGATTTCCAGCTTTTGCTAACGTATTGTACATGACGTTAATGGTTTAGTTAATGGTGTGTGGTAAGTGGAAGGGAGTTCGGAGTGTGGGTGGAGAGGGGGTTGGTGCACGGCCTTTTATTTTGTATGCAAATTCGAGGCTCGTGTATAATAATGTGTTCACCAGTTCAATTAGCTCGTGTAAGAGCTAACACATAAAACACATCAAAACAGAAGCACACTTAGAACATATAATAATGGGGAGCGGGAGACAAGACTGGGAGAGAAAGGGAAGCACAACAACCATGGAGAACAGGGACATCGGGAGATCTGTGAAAGGGAGAGGGCTGGGGCAGGGTACCCGGTTCTGAGATGAGCAGAGGAGGTACACGGGACAAACACGATGGACACTACGGCAAGCTTTCAGGAAAGAAAACAGAATTTGAAGGAGGTGGATTTGGGGTGTATTTACAGGGGTAGAAAAGATCGAGGTTTTGGATGGGGAAAGATAAGAGATGGTGGCGAACAGCTGTTTTAAAGACCTGGAGGGAGGAGTGGGATTGAAGAGAGTGTGGGAATATTTGGGGGACAGAGCACAGACAGACAATATAAACAGAGAGTCTTGATTTTGGCAGTTTCACCAGAAGAGGGTTGCTGGCAGATCTTGTGCGTCCTGCAGGAATATTTGGGGGGCACAGGGCAGACAGAGCAGGGGGAGCAAGGCTGGAGAGGAGTCGGTAGAAGAGCTGTTTATATTGGAAATTGTTTAAAGAGCAGGAGATAGTCGTAGTAAATAAGTATATGTTAAGGTAGAATGCAGAGACCCAAATTCACTGCAAATCTAAGTACTTCCAAATCACACTCTTTTCCTAACCAATATGTTCAGTGGAATGTTTGTCGTCCAGTTTCCCTCTTCAATGTAGTTTATTTATAACTTTAGCTTTAACGATTCATTTATTTTAGCTTGTAAATGTATGTTGGCCTGATCAACCGCAACTGATTGTGCTAAAGACGTAGAAAATGCCCACTGAGTGTGTATATATATATATATATATATATATATATATATATATATATATATATATATATATATATATATATATATATATCTATATATATATATATATATATATATATATATATATACATATACATATACACACACACACACATATATACATATATATATATATATATATATATATATACTAGCTTGGCTCGGCTCGCTACGCTCGCCCCACCACACGTCTTTACAGAGGAACGGGCTTGTTTTAGCTGAAGATAATGAATGTACATCAGTTTCTGTTTTGTCCTGATTTACACCAACCATAATACAAACAATTATTTTACACAAATTTGTAGTGTTTGTGATATTACATTTCTATAAGCAATTTAGGTTGAAAAAATATATTAAAAAACAAAAACAAATCCTCAGCACATACATACAGGAGGGGTAGGAGCAGACTAGAAGTTTGGGACGATTACAACTCACCACCACGTAATTCAAAACACCTCACCACCACGTAATTCAAAACACCTCACCACCACGTAATTCAAAACACCTCACCACCACGTAATTCAAAACACCTCACCACCACGTAATTCAAAACACCTCACCACCACGTAATTCAAAACACCTCACCACCACGTAATTCAAAACACCTCACCACCACGTAATTCAAAACACCTCACCACCATGTAATTCAAAACACCTCACCACCACGTAATTCAAAACACCTCACCACCACGTAATTCAAAACACCTTACCATCACGTAATTCAAAACACCTCACCACCATGTAATTCAAAACACCTCACCAGGTAATTCAAAACACCTCACCGCCAGGTAATTCAAAACACCTCACCACCAGGTAATTCAAAACACCTCACCACCAGGTAATTCAAATCACCTCACCACCACGTAATTCAAAACACCTCGGCACCACATGATTCAAAACAACTCACCACCACGTTATTAAAAACACTTCACAACCATGGAAACAAAAGTTTGATGGAGTAAATAGTTCAGTGACAATACAGACATTGCCCAGATATGCAGATATTTTGATAAATGACTGTACCTGAGTTGCTGTATTGTCATGGTTTACACCAATCATAATACAAACAATTATTTTGCACAAATGTATTTGTAATATATGTGATATTACATTTTATAAACAATTGAAGCTCAAGGTTTAAATGGGAAAAAAAATTCATTAAAAAACTGTAAAAAAAAAAAAAATTCAAATTTTTCAAAAAACAATACCCTTCGGACATACACACGGGAGAGTTAGGTGCATACCAGCAGTTTGGTTGGATTTCACAAAAGTTTGACGGAGTAGTTCAGTGACAACACAGACACTGCACAGATATATATATATATATATATATATATATATATATATATATATATATACACATACACACACCATAGGAGCGTACGCTGGGGGGGGGGGGGGGGGGGGGGAGGGGAGAGGAGAGGTTGGGGTGGAATCGAGTGAAGAAAGTTTGAAGCTTTAATCAAAGAGACAAATCCATGGTGATCGCACAACCAAGTGTCTAGCTTTTGTGACATTATGTATCATACACAAACTCCTCCACTATCTTTGGATGCCTGGAATGGAAGTATTTGATTTTCAGATTTAAAACTAACTTCTGCTGTTCGAGTCGCAAAACACATTTATTGTTGAACAAGCTCTGAATGGAGCAATTTTTTTTTTGTATACAAGATTGAGGCTCGTGTGACAGCTAGCACATTAAACACAAAAAACTTAAACGGACACATAAAACGTACAATAAAGGGAGTGGGAGACAAGGTTGGGAGAGAGAGGGAAGCACACAGGGACATCGGTAGATCTGTGGAGGGGAAATGGCTGGAGGGGAGGTGGGGGGGGGGGGTGGGGAGGTGGGGGGGGGGGGGTGGAGAGGAGGGGGAACATACACGGTATTAAACGAATTGACACTACCAGGAATTTTATGAATGAACTTGGAGATTGAAAGAGGTGGATTTGGGGTGTATTAACATTGGGGAGCATTAGACTCCCTGCTTGCACGATATCTGAATTGGCAGGATGCAGCTACCATGCAAGCACAAGGCATGCTTGAGAGTTAATGCCTCTGTGAATCGGTGCATACTGTTGAGGCTGAACCACTGCTTGTTGACTTTCACTTTTTCTCGCATCCCTTCTTCAGCAGTCAGAGACACCAAGATCTGTGAAATGGCAGGCAAGTGTGCCTTTTCCTGCTTGCATATCTCTACCGTCTCAGTTTTAAGATGAACTTGTGGATGAATATGAATATGAATGATCGTTTTAAGGCCATTTTCCCCGCTAGAGCAGGGGTTAGCCTTGCGGGCCCCATGACAATCATGGTTCCCTGTTTGAGGCAATGTTTTTATGGCCGGATGCCCTTCCTGGCGCCAACCCTTGGTCGCCTCTTACGATGCGCAGGGATACGTTGTACCTATTCTAAACCGGGGTACACACCGGGATCATTCATCCCAGCAAGCTGGTACTCAATTTGCCGACCTCGGAAGGATGACAGGCTGAGTAAACCCTCCTGGCGTTAATTCAGCAATCGACCGGGATTCGAACCCAGGATCCTCGGATCCCAAGCCGGCACCCTAACCGCTAAGCCAACACCAGGCTGTGGATGTGGGGTTTAAAAGATGTTTGTACCTACTACACTTCATAACGTACTTGTTTGATGCTTGCAGAATTTACGTTTTGTCATCTGTTCCACACTGGTACTGATTATTCACCAATGGTTATGAAACCAATGCAGCAGTTAAAGGGTTGTGTAGCTTTGGGGTTGTGTTTATGCCACGTGTAATCCTTTTCTGGGCACCACGCGCGTCAGGTAGGAAATGGGCATCCTCCTTCTCCCTCCCCTTCCACCCTTCCCCCCCCCCCCCCCCCCCCAAGCAATTGGTCATCAGCGAAGTGACGGGTATGCTTAACTTGTGTATATGTATATATGTGTGTGTATTATATATATGGTAAAAGATTGGGGCAGTTATTGTCCTTGGTCCATTGGAAGGGACCAGAGTTGGAAAACAAGGATATTGCAAGAGGCTTGTATAGGTTTTGCCTGACTGGGGCTTTGACCATAGTCCCAAGATTTTGTGCTTGTTTGTGTTAAAAAGGAATGGTGTTCTTGCTGCTGGGTCGGTTAAATCGGCTGGCTTATTGTAGCTGTGGTGTTCGATGAGCCTTTGGGTGGAGTTTGAGGACTAGGTGGGACGTGTGTCTTGGGTTGAGTTGCGTGTCTATTTGTGACCTGGTGGTGTGAAATGCCTTTACCTTGTTGGAGCAAACCATCCATGGAGACGACTCCATGTGTATGGTTGCTCTCACAGGCTGCAGCAATGAGGTTGGGGTTTTTTATGTTTTGAAAGACGTAGTTGCCAAGACGTGAGATTGGCGTGATGATTGGCCTTGAGCCCAACCTATTCTCCACCTCCTGAATGTGCAAGCGACATTTGCATCTTTACTTTCCTTCATACTTGGGGACCTCCTTGTCATGATTTATTCATCCATTCTTCATAATAACTTGTTTGTTCTTCAGTTGTGAGTACTCGTGCTGCTACACATTATTTTGTGAGACTATCGACAACAGTTAGGGTGTGGCTGCTCGTTCTTTGCCCTGGTTGTTTCACCAGTATTCTGATAGCCTCCTGCCAAAGAGCTTCTCACCGTGGGCCAAAATGTATTGAGATAACCTGCCATTGATATAAGTACTGTGTACAAGGATATGATGAGGTTACAGTTAATTATACTAATTTCTATCATATTTTCAGTTACTTTTGAAAGTTTTGGCATTACAGTGCGAGTCTAGTTTCTCAAAACGTGGTGAAAGAACCAGGGCAAAGGACGGGAATTTTGATTGTTGAGTAATCTGGGCTGCTAAGTGGTGCTTTGACCAGACGCGTTGCATCAATGACCTCCTACCCAAACAACGAATGTATGTATGTTTTTGTATGAAGACTGCCCCCAAAAGCAGTTTCTTTTTTAGTAAGCCAAATGGTAAAGAACTGCAGCTTAAGTCAACATTGTAATTTGCTGAATATTGTGTGCAAATAGTGCATGTTGTTTCATCTTTTCCCATCCTTCTGTAAAGAAGCTGTTTTTGGAAACATCTTAAAATTATCCTTAAATTGCAAGGAATTGTTTTTTTATGGGAGTAGTTATTGTATAAACAAACCTAGGTTTGATGTGCAGGAACACCTGTGACATGCCAAGAGATAGTTTGGGTGAATGAGGTCAGAACAACCAATAGGGTAGCCAAACGATGTCATGTTCCTCCAGGGTGAGCTCGAGAGACAGCTGTTGCAGGCAAACCCCATCCTAGAGTCGTTTGGAAATGCCAAGACAGTGAAAAATGACAACTCTTCAAGATTTGTGAGTGATTATTGCCAAGCTCAAACGGTTATTGTAATATTTGCTTTTTGCAGTATACAGCGTTTCTCCTGTGGTACCATCTCAAGTTGTAAGTCAGTGATGCTGAGTTTTAAGTTCAAGATGAATAGGAATGTTTAAATGTTGTGTTTTTTTCCTTTAATTTCTTAAAGTTTTTCGGAGAATTGCATGTACAGTTTGTTAATACAAAGGTTCAAAACAACAGCATTATGGATTACATATCTAATAGATTGACATATTTTATATGCATGCATTAGTAATGGCCCTGCGCATCTTATCTTTTGGATAATAAGGGAATTTTATTACCTTTTTTATTTTTAAACCAAAATTATTTTGTGCTCTTTCTTCAATGATATCATAAAAATTATGAATCTCATTTGAAAAAAAAGAAGAAGTTTTTGATGTGGAATTTGTCATAATGTGCTTGCGGGGTGTTGAGCAATACTTGCAAGACTTGCATTTTTAGTGCAGTATTTGGAAGAAGCGGAGAAAGAGCAAAGACGAGACAAAACAAAGAAACAAACCTGAAAAGTCACCAATACAATCATTTGGTTTTACAGGGAAGAGAAAAGCATGGAGCATGTTGAGGCTTAGTCCTACGTTGCATTGAAATATAGTGTAGCCTGTTGAAATAAATTTTATTTCGAGAAACTTGATCCATAGCAAATTAATGGTAACACAATTTGTTCATTTGGGCCTCTAATGAGAAAGTTACCCTGCAATCTGTTGTTTTTTGGGGGTTTTTTTCACTTCATTTACAACTAGAACAGCACTCGGTAAGAGCATACCTCCTCCAGGTTGAACAGTTTACGTTTTGTATCCCACTCATCGTTTTGGAAAGCGTTTTGTAGCTAGGTATGTTGGGTCATACCTAGCTCGATGTGGATCTTAACCAAAATCTAATTGGCGTGTTCTTGTCACTTATCCAAATCATCCACCAAGTTTTGTCACATAAGTCATCCAAAACTTTTTGAAATATCATGTTATTTATCGTTTTTGGCCCTATCACTCAATGGTGAAGAATGACTTGGGAATTTTAAAAACTCTCTTTTCCGGATCCGGATTCGGATCTTCACCAAAATCGAAATGATTAATCCTTGTCACACACCCGACCTGTCCACCAAGCTTCATCCGAATCCGTCCATAACTTTTTGAGATATCGTGCTATACAGTGTGTATTTAAAGTCGACACCCCCTATCAAAAATTTCACCTGTTGTTGCCTTATATACTGGAATTAAATTACATTAAATCAGACTTCTTCCACTTTTATTTTCACATTGTAACCCACAACTTCCAAATGAAATTTTTTTTTTACAAACTTCAGAAAAAATTAATTAAAAATACAAAACTAGAATATCTTGGTTAATATATATATTGTCGTGTGGTTGCTCAGTTAACACCGAGCGTCACCACGGATGGAACTGAGCTTTAATGGAGGCGTTTATTCAATCCAATGGCGGCTGATGAGCGAGACGGAATGAACAGTGCCGACTTACCTTCACGGCCCGATGTCTTCAACCTTGAAATTAATAAATCCAACTAAATACGGAATTTATGTACAAAAAGAAAAACACGTTTATTTTACGGAACCCGAGAACAATGAAACGTGATGATAAAGACTAAACCCCCTATTGAGCGCTCTTTCACACAGACTTCGACTACGAAACAATGGGAGAGGATGAATACAATAAATGTCTCGTCGTGTTGTGGAACGTGGTGCGTCTTATCTGTCTGCTGTCGTCCAGGCCCCAAACTCACGTCCGGACGCGGCTCCGTGCTTGGTGGGAAGGAGGCCTCGGTCCGCTTCGTTCGCCGCGCTCCGCTGATCAGCGCACGCCGCCCAGCAGGCCCCGCTCGCACGATCGTCGCTCCACCGTCTTTCGTCCAGCAGGCAAATTCAGATCGTAAAGGAAGAAGTCCAACCGGGAATGAAAGGCGAACAGGGAAGAGGTCCAAACGGAGATGAAAATCACGGGCAGAAGGGAGGTCCGGGCAGGAAGAATCCAGGAACGAGAAGGCAAGGGAAGAGCTTAAAAATGCTGGCAAGCGAGCGGTGTTACTGGCGGTCTTCCTGGCATCAGCTCGCTTCCCCTCCAACCAGTGTGTCACTTACTTGTCGCCTTTCGCGCCCTTTTATGTCACTGGCGCTTGCCCTCCAACCAGTGCGTAGCTTGTTGGTCGTTCGTTCGCGCCTTCCGCACTGATTGGTTGTGGTCTCATCGGTTGGTGGCCAATCAGTGTGTCGCTCCTTTACCTTTCTCACCCCCAGTCACGGAGAAGCTTTCTGCCCTTCCCTTGACCAATCGCACGTCCTCTCCTACTCTGCCAATTGGTGTGGTGTTTGTTGCTCGCCCCTCCCCTGGCCAATCACTAGTTCTCCCGGGCGTGGCTCCCAGCCTGCCTGGTCAATGTGTGAAAGCCATGGTGACCACTGTGCGGCCGCTGCCTGCTTGTCTTTCCGGTTAATTCTTATGGTCAGTCATTGTAAGGGGGGGGGGGGGGGATTTAATCAATGTGGTGCGCTAATGGGCCTATCTAATGTCTAAAAGAGTGCGTTGCCATAAGGGACACAGGTATGGTCACCAGGTCTGACACACAGGGGAATTATCTTAGTCCCTAGAACTATTTATCAGGCCCCATTCCTCGTAATGGGGACGAAGACGCACCTTAATCCGACAAACCGCCTAAACACAGAACTTATTACAGATGAGATTCTCTAGCACGACAGACGAAGCATGATACCTATTCAGATCTACCTAAATCTATATATTCCCCTACTATACCCCAAAATTCATAACAATATATATATATATATATATATATATATATATATATATATATATATATATATATATATATATGTGTGTGTCACAGGTAAGAGAAGACAGAACATGCACTTCTGAGCAAACATGTGATGTCATCACTGTTCCTTTGAATGTTGGCTTTTTCATCTTTGAACAATGACAAATCGTGCAACCCTCCAGTCACATGAATTTTCTATATGTTGCTAGATTTGAATTTTCTTTTCTTCAAATGGCATCTTTCACTGCATTTGTTTGTTACCTGTGTCATGGATTTAAAAAAAATCTATTTCTTGACCTCCCCTTAGTTTGTCTTTTCTTTTTAGCCTTTAATTGGTTGAGCTACTATCACCTTTTTGTAATAGATTTTCGAAACCTTGGCTTATGTTGAAAAAAAGAAAAAAAAGAAAAAAATACCCATGCTTAAATACAGTCATGGCCAAAAATATTGGCACCCTTGCACATTTTTCAAATAATACACCATTTCTTCCAGAAAATTGTTGAAATTAAAATATATTTTGGTTTCCACGCATGTATTTCTTTGGTTTGCAGTGGAACAAAACAAAAAAGCTGAAAAAATTATGAAATCTTAACTTATTCCACACAAATCCAAAAATGGCCCAGACAATATTATTGGCACCTTGTAGAAGTTGTTGGAAAGAATTAGATTTCAGCAGGGGATTCACCTTTACTTTGGAATTGAACTCACCTGTGGTGAGTTGCAGGTGCCTGCAATATAAAAATCACTCATTCAACGAGTTTAAATAGAGAAAAGGAGTCATTCTGCTGTTGTGTGTTACTGTGTCCCGCAATGAATATGGCGAAAAGAAAGAAAACCAGAGAATTGTCTGAGGAGGTCAGACACAAGATTGTAGACAAGTATGGACAATCTTAAGGCTACAAGTCCATCTGCAGAGACCTTGATGTTCCTGTGTCCTTGACACTGTAGCCAACCTCCCTGAACGCGGTCGCAAGAGGAAACTTGATCGAAGATTGCATTAAAGGATTGTTTGAATGGTGGAGAAAGCACCTTGATCAACTGCCAAACAGATTCAAGCTGACCTTCGGACACAAGGTACGACAGTTTCAACTCGATGAAAGGGGTTTCTATGGTAGGAGACCCAGGTGGACCAAGAGAGAGAGAGAGACAGAGAGAGAGAGAGAGAGAGAGAGAAGGAGAGAAAAGGAGAGAGAAGGAGAGAGAAGGAAAAGACAGATAAGAGTTTGACAAAATCCTTCTTCGTTCGGCAGGTAAGCTAAATATAGCATAACAATTGTGCATTTTGTGAGGAAAGCACCCAATTTGGCACACTAGTAGACTATCATATTATGAAAAGATCTGGATATTGGGCCATCTCAGATTCAGAGATTTGATTTTTGCAAGATTTGCAGATTTGCAAGCTGAGATTGCAACGCCAGGGATGGCCGACTCCTTCCTGCGAGCTACCCACGTCACCCGCACAAGAAGAGCTCATCAAATCACTGCAGCGGCACTGCACATCCTGCAACACCGTGCGTATGAACGCCACTGTATGACATATGCTGATGATGCAGAAGACCTGCCTGAGTTCGAAGACTGGTGTCACCAGAGAGGAGAAGACATTCCCAACTTTCAGTACTGGGCAACTGTGCTGGAACTAGAGATGTTGGTACTGGTCTACGTGCGTTCTCTGCGGCAGGCTTCATTCACGATGTACCTTGATGCCCTGACGGAACTGGTCCCATGGTTCCATGCCTTAGACCACTAACACTATGCCAGGTGGGTCCCTGTTCACCTGAGGGACATGGTTGCACTCCCAATGAAGCACCCAGATGTAGCCAGAGAATTCAGGGCTGGCAACTTCACTGTACAGAAGACGAAGAAGGTGTTCTCTTCGATCCCAATCGAATCGAAATCTTGCAAAAATCTAATCTCCGAATCTGAGATGGCCCAATATCCAGATCTTTTCATAATATGATAGTCTACTAGTGTGCCAAATTTGGTGCTTTCCTCACAAAATGCACAATTGTTATGCTAAGTTGCCCCACTATCTGGGAGAATGTCCTGTGGACAGATGAGACCAAATTAGAGCTTTCTGATAAAGCACATCATCTCTGTTTACAGAAAACAAAATGAAACCTTCAAAGAAAAGAACACCTTCCCTACAGTCAAACATGGACTAGATTGAGTGATGTTTTGGGGTTGCTGTGCTGCCGCTGGCAGTGGGTGCCTTGAAAGACTTGCCTGAGCATGGCATCATTAAATCAGATTACCAAGGCATTTTGGAGCACAATGTACAACCCAGTGTCAGAAAGCTGGTTCTCCATCAAAGGTCATGGGTCTTGCAGCGGGACAATGACCCCCCCAACAAACTTCAAAAACCACCCAGGAATGGTTAAAGCAAAACGCTGGACTGTTCTGAAGTTGCCAGCAAGAGTCCAGATCTAAATCCCATTGAACACCTGTGGGGAGGTCTGAAAACAGCAGTTGGGACCCTTCAAATCACCCTTCAAAAGGCACCCTTCAAATCTGGGAGAACTGGAGCAGTTTGCACAAGAAGAGTGGGACATTCTGCCAGTAAAGAGTAGGAAGCTCATTCATGGCTATAGGAAGCGCTTGACTGCAGTTATTTTGTCCAAAGGCTGTGCTCCCAAATATTAAGTCTTGCGTGTCAATAATTTTGTCAATGCAATTTCTTTTTATCTTCTTATTTCAATGGATATATTAAGTTCTGAATCAAAAACAAAGGTTCTGTAATATTAACAGTGAAGAAAAGAATTGTGGAGACCAAATACTTTTGTCCATTTCAACTTATTTTGCAAGAAAATTGTGAGTTATTTGAAAACAGCGTAAGGGTGCCAATATTTTTGGCCACGACTGTACATGGGTGTTTTTTTTGTCGCTTTGCTCTCAAACTTGGTGCACATTACTGTTTGCAATTAGTTTAATCTCTCGCTTCAGGTGTGAGGATATCCTGTCTGCTTTCCCCGTGCCTGAAGTAGCAGGGGAGGGTGAGGAATGTGTAAAAGATTCAAAGGTTATGAGCCTCACTGAATGAATGCTATCTGCCCCAGGAAAGGTTATTCCAAATCACAGCTCTTAAGTTCCACTGTGCTGCTCTGTTGATAATTTATGTGATGCTTTTCCTTTCAGATTTGCAGATGTTAGGAATTTTTGTGCAAAGTTTGCTGTGTGGACAACTTCCACTTCCTCCCTCTCCACTCCCCCCACCCCCCTCGTTAGGGCAAGTTCATCAGGATCAACTTCGATGTTGCTGGTTTTATCGTTGGTGCAAACATTGAGACTTGTATCCTTCCTCTATGCTGACCTGATCGCTTAATAGTTCCTGCAGACTGGTTCTATATTAGCTTATTGATTATAAAATTGGAAAAACAAAAAAGATGATTTGCTCCTCACTTTCTCCTTTTGTCCGATTTGGTTTGGGGCTAACCATTTGTTGCATTTTCAAAACTGTGCGAATTTTATGTATTCCTCCTTTCCCTTTTCTCACAGCCATTCCCCTTCCCTCTCCTTTTCTCCAATTTAAAAAAATTCTGAATCTCGATCTCTCCTCCCTCTCCCTTTCCTTTATCTACATAATGGACCTTTTTATGCACTTCAACATCATTGCATTAATTATAGTATCAGCCATACATTCACGCCAGGTGCAAAACAAATGCCTCCACCTGTAGTCTTCCATTACAGGTGTGTACATTTTGTAAAGCAGAAAATCTAAGTTAACTGCTATACCCATTTTAAAACCAATATAGTCAACAAAACAATTTAAAAAAATTCACATTAGGCATTGAAATTGAAAGGGTGAACTTTGTATTTTCCTGCTTGAACATTGTGGTGCATGAACTACTGAAAATTGTAACTCCATAATTATGTTGACATAACTTGTATATTTTTGTAAATCAGGAAATAGCTGTGGCTAATGTTTCAGCAATTATTATTTTTATATTTTGCTGAACAGTGTGGAAAGCGAAATAAAAAAATGCCCAAAATTTTTTTTTTTTACAGCGTAGCACATAGGGTAATGCCTTCTGGAACAGCGTTTGACTGTCTGTCCAGCTTATGTATATATTTATGTATGTTTGTATGTCCCTCCACTGGCATGGCATTTTGTGGGTTTCTTCCTTTTAAAATTCGTTTTCTCTGCAACTGTTGGTCTGATTGACACAATTTTCACCATAGGAGCTTCCTGTAGAATGTTTTAATGACAATCATGATGTCATAAGGTCACGTGGTATGGGTACCATCTTGGAAAAACCCAAACAATTTGCACCTCCATATCTACGAACCGCTTCATGGAAAAAAATTTGAAAGGTGGCTCGTAAAGTACTCCCCATGGGGAATAACATGTTATCTTGATATAATTACTTGATCCGATCAGTATGAAATTTCTTGAGCATGATCTCGAGATGAATTGGGCGAGAAAAACAAATTGAAGACGTCATCGGCCACGCGGTTCGGCAGCCATATTTTTACGGCGTAGCCCATAGGGCAATGCTGTCTGGAACCGCGTTTGTCTGTCTGTCCGGGGTACGTATTATGTCCCTCACAAACATCCACCAATCAGAGCTGAAGAAGTGGAAGCATGATAGGGAGATAGCAGATCCAAGCACTGTTAGACTGTCGATGTTGTTTTAAAGATGCATTGTAGTAAAAATGGGGAACCTGCTCACATATCAAAGAATAGTTTGTAGTTTAGATAAATCGATAAATGCCAAAATAGTTTGAAGTAGTTGAACAGAAAATATGAGAGCATGACTGACTTGAGACTTTCTTAAAATGACAGTATCAAAATCTATTTAACTTTGGAGTGGTCGTCATCAGCGTGTGGGTGAGGACACATCAGAGACCAACAGATGTCCTGTGCGCTTAGATTTTAAATGCACTCTTCGGGAGAGGTGTGGCATAGCTTTGCTAGCCTGCAGTAAATCATGCAAATAGCCTGCAGAGCCTGAGCCTGTCTCAATTAAGATGGTTGATTGCAGGCTAAAGCCTCTGTGACCACCCCGCGCCCCTCCCCCCTCAAATAAATTTCAGACTCAAATAAATACACTTGATGTCAAAGTATGTTTTATGCTCACCCTTAAAGACCCTGAAGACCTTAATTACCCAAAAGACCCTAAATACCCAAAAGATCCAAAAGTTTCTGAAGACACAAAAGCCCCTGAACACCCAAAATACCCCGAAGACCCTAAAAGACCCAGACGACCCTTAAATACCCCAAATACCCAAAAGCCCCTGAAGACCATTCAAGACCCCAAATACCCTGAAGACCAAACATACCTAAAAGACCCCGAATTCCCAAAAGACCATGAACACCCAAAAGACCACAAAGACCCAAAATATCCCAAAGTCTCAAAAGATGCTGAAGACCCCCAAGACCCTTAATACCACTTTTACCCTTAAGACCCTTTCAATACTTGACATTCCTCAAGTCTCTTTCGACCCCTTAGACATTAACTCCATTTGGACCACTTACACCCTTCAGTCTGATTAGACAGCTTGGACCCTTGACCATTTAGAGCTTTACACCACTTGGACCTTTTTTGATTACAAATAAATTACAAATAAATATCACCAATATTACAATTAAATTTGTACAAAATAAATGTTTGTATTATAATTGGTGTAAATCATGACAACACAGCAACTCACGCACAGTCAGGTCATTATCCTTAAGTTAAAACAGGCCCGTGGCGACGTGTGGTGAGGCAAGCGTGTTGTGCCGATCCATGCTAGTCCATATATATCTATATATAAACGCCATTGTCTGTCTGTCTGTCTGTCTCTGGATAAAATAATAACCAGAGGAAGCCGGGGACATTGTGTGAGGGAAACGTTTCTAGCAGCAGGGGACGTGATGACTAATTGTTCCGTCATCAATGCATAATTTTGTGTATAAGATACTATTTCATATAAGATACATAATTTTGTTGTACACCACTCCTTTCCTATTCAATCTCCAGGCGCAACATGATGTCATCGCCAGGCGCCAAAGGAGTACTCAGTTTTTACTCTGCTTTCTTGTTTGTTTGTTTGTTTGTTTGTTTGTTTGTTTGTTTGTACGGGTGATAGCTCATCCATCCTTTGAGCTTGGAATCTGAAATTTGGCCACAATACTGAGCCCGTGCTTTGGCAAACCCGGTATTTTTGATTTTTTGATTCATCAATTCATTGATTAATTACTTAATTTTTATCGATTTATTTAGTCCTTATTTATTTTCTTTCTCGTCTGGGCAATATACTCGGGCACCTTTTGAGCTGGAAAGGTGATATTTGGACATGACAGTGACCAAGTGATTTGGCTGTAAATGCTATTTTTGATTTATTGATTAATCAATTTATCGATTAACTATTTAATTAATTAATTTTCAACAAGTAGCAGATTCAAATGAAACGGTGGTGGTTTAGGTATGTTATTAACGAATTGATTAAGAAATTAATAATTTCATGATTTATTTATTTATTTTCATTATTAGACACTTATTTATTTTCTTTCTCATCTGGGCAATATATCGGGCACCTTTTGAGCTTGGAAGCTGATATATGGACACGACAGTGACCAAGTGATTTGGCTATAAAGAGTATTTTTTTATTATTGATAAATCAATTGATTGATTTATTATTATTATTTTTTGATAAATTATTTTTCAAAATGTTACAGATTGGGATGAAGCATGGTGGTTTAGGGTGCCTTCACATACACGGATTATTCTTACGAGTCCTTACGGATCGCCAACTCGTAGTCAATCGCAAGCATCCGTAAATAACGGAAGATGATTTTTGACATGTCAAAAGTTGTTGCGAGTTGTGACGAGTTATCTACGGATACCAGCGAGTTATTTACGGATGCTTGTGATTGACTACGAGTTGGCGATCCGTAAGGACTCGTAAGAATAATCCGTGTATGTGAAGGTTGCATTAGGTATGTTATTAGCCAATTGATTGAGAAATTAATTATTTTACGATTGAAATTTATTTATTTTAATTACACAATCAATCAATTATTGTACACCTCTCCCTCCCGATACCATCTCCATGTGCTGCAAGGTGGCATCGCCAGGTGCTGAAGGCTCCCCGGCAATGTCGTGTGCTGGAGGATATGTTGTTTAATTATTTGGCATGGGGGTGGTGTACTTTGAATGTAGCTCTCCATGTTGTTTTTATTTTCTCTTCATTTTGGTCGATTTTTATTTAGAAGTGTTGAGTTTTTTTTTTTTCTTAAGCTGCATAACCTCTCACATGTTGATGAGACTTTGCTCCGTTAGGACAACATTCCTACTTTAAAGCGATCTCTGGAATGTTGAGAAATTCTGCTGAGATGAGGAGTCTTGTAGCTCGATTATACCCCAGGCAGCGTTCCTTTCCACCTTGTGTCACATACGTTTATTGTTCTAAGCTGTAACTCCAGGAAGGACAAACTGTAGGAATTCCAGCTTGGATGCATTGCCATTGTCTAGAGTAAACATTGGCCAGACTTTCGTGGCTCTGTGTCTGAACAATAGTGCGGATTGGGTTTTATTGCTTCTTGGGGAAATTTAAGTTGTTTGCATTTAAAAGATTAAAGACAGGAAGTTGAGGCTTGGCCTTGCATGAATCTGTTCCGTGTGGTATAGGCATCTGAAGCATCTTCAGAATGCAATATGAGACTAGAATGTTAAAGCACACAGGTATGAGTATTTAATTTATGTCCAATGTTGGAGTTAGATTTTTATTTCGTCTCATCACACAGGTATACCCAATACGTTTCACATTATGTCCCTTCTTCATTCTACGTCTTCTTTTGTTCCCCTTCTTAAAATAGGTTTCACATCATAGTCCAGTTGAAGTAAGGAAATTGCATTGGCTTGATCACTGTCCGTTTCATTGAAGTAGGCTTTCATGCTGTGGCCATTATCCTTCCTTGACCTCTTTGCTGTTCAGACTTGCTCGAGAAGTCTCGAGCCATCCGGCAAGCAAAAGATGAGCGCACATTTCATATCTTTTACCAGCTACTTTCAGGAGCCGGGGAGCAGCTGCGCTGTGAGTCGTTCCATCTGGTGCTTTAAGTCACTTGTTGCCCAGGGGTTGAATTTATACATGGCCATAAAAACTTTAAGCCTGTTCACATCTAAGGTTTATTGGAATTTTTTTGCCGTGTTTGGATATGTGATTATGAAATGCTCATCCTCATGCTGGAATCATAAAATACATAAAGTGAGCAATTGTGAATTTTGAGATGAAAGTTGATTTCACTTGAATTTTGAGAATTACCTTTAGTATTTTGTTTTCCTCTCATTTCTTCAATCACCTGACTGGATTTGTTTTTCGATTACAGTGGAACTACTGGTTGAGAATTTCAACAGTTACCGTTTCCTCTCAAACGGCTGCATCCCGATCCCAGGGCAGAAGGACAAAGACAATTTCCAGGAAACTATGGAATCTATGAGTATCATGGGGTTTTCTCAGGAGGAACAGATCTGTAAGTTAGTGGGTTTTTTTTTGTTTGTTTTGTTGTCTTTTTTTTTTTTTTCAATCATTTGGCTTCTCTTGTGCATGTTATCAGCACTTGTTCAACATTCTTGGCCTCAGTGTTTTTGAGAATATATATTTAATTATTCATGTTTGCAACACTTGCAAAGTGTCAACTGTCTAAATATTAAATGATGGTGTTACTTCCGCCAGCAAAGGTGGACGGAGGTTATGTTTTCACCCCGTTTGTCTGTCCATCTGTTTATTGTGGAAATTGAAAAATATTCAAGTGCAGTACTGTATATGGGTTGGTCATGTGCGTTATTCTGTCTGTTTGTATATCAACAGCCTGCAGGTCACATTTTTTTTACTCCAAACTTCACAAAACTTTACCACCTTGTAGAGTTGGTCATAAGAAAGAATCTTATTGTTTTTGAGTTCAAAAGGTCAACGTAGGCCAAAACTCCTAAAATTGTCAATTTTCATCCGGTTGACTCTAAATTTGAACAAGACCTTCATATCAGCTCACTGAATTCAACCATGAATTATTTTTGAGGTCAACATCGGCCTGATTTCTAAAATTGTAAATTTTCATCCAATTGACTTGAAATTTGAAGAAGATTTGCATATCATGTCACTGAATTCCAACCACCAATTATATTTGAGGTTTTAAATGTCAAAATCTCAACATAGGCCAGATTTCTAAAATAGTCAATATAATTATTTTTAGGGTCACATTTGTTTTAGGATGTTGCAAGTATCGTGCTGTGCAAGATAGATATCTTTCTTGTTTGTTTGTCTTTCAGCAGGTTATCCCAAAAGGTTATGGACGTATTTGGCTGAAACTTGGTGGACAGGTTGGGCGTGCGACAAAGACAAATAGATTCGATTTTGGTGAAGATCTGGATCTGGATACCAATAAAAAATAAAAATTACTTTATTTTTTGTTTTTTTAAGTGATTCTTTACCATTGAGAGATAGAGCCAAAAACGATATATAGCATGATATCTCTGAAAGTTATGGAAGGATTCGGATGAAACTAGGTGGATGAGTTGGGTTGGTGACAATAACAAGCCGATTCAATTTTGGTTCAAGTCCAGATCCAGATCCGGCCTTTCAATGGGACACAAAATGTAAACTGTTCAGCTTGTTGGAGGTATGCACTTTACCAAGTGCCATTCCAGTTGATTTTGTTTTGGCATGTTTTCCAAATTGAAAACATTGGAATCTATGTCTCTCCTGTCTTTGCTATCTTTTTTTGTTAATGTGATGAGGAAAGAAAATTACTTTTTTTTATGACTTGAGGCTTGGTAGAGCATATGGAGTACACACATTAGGAGACCAATACACTTTGACATGAATTACAAGGATGATGGACTCATCAACATAGTATGTGAGATGAAGTATGAAGTATTTTGAAACGCAAGCAATTTTTTTTGGTTTTGGAACTCAATTTTGACTTTTTTTGAGTTCTCTTCTAGCATACTTACCATTGATTAATCAAAACATTTTTCTAGTTTTTCCTGAAAGAAATATTTTGCAAAAATGTTGAATCTGAGACAAAATGGAAAAAAAAAAAAAAGCATTATCCACTTCACTAAGTGGCAGTCGTGGTCTGCAATTGGTATAAAGATTTAATACTGACCAGCTGAAGTGTGACGAAGTCTGCTTTGCCGTTCTGAACATTCTCCCCACCCTGCTGGTCCAATCCTCTCTTGCTGAGTTTCAATGTTGCAGCATCCCACAATCTTGCGTCATCTTACATCATCACCCAGTAACTTTTTGTACCCCCACGAACCCACACTGTTTATCTACAACTGACACGCCCCTTTTACACGCTCCTCTTATCTGCAGTCCATATTTGTTCACCATTTCTGCACTGCTCTGCTGTTTCTTCTTCCCTCTCACTCTTCCAAGAGAAGATGTTTATATACACTCTATATAAATTCCAATTTATATACACTCTATATAAATGTATATAAATCTGTGTATTTAAAATCTTTTTTTTTTAAAGGAAAAAAAAGCTATTCAGCAAAGGGTGACTTGAAAAACAAAATGTTGCCGCATTTTATGAAATCACAATATATAGTGCTCCACTAGATAAAAATGAGCACTCTTCATTGTAAACAAACCTTACTGACAGGTCGGTGGTCTCTCATGGTCCACCATCAACCCCCTCTTTGTTAAAATACCTCAATCCAGGATAAATGCTCACCTCCACTGATTTGTTCTTCTTTTTTTTCCCCACCTGTGGAATCAGCTTCCACATCCTTTAAATCATTAATGCCCACCAACGATCAGTGCTGGTAGACAATCAGTCAGACGGGTCCTCTGGCTTAGTCATTCTGGGCCATGCACACGTTGATGCATCGCTCTGCACGTTAAATACCAGGATGACAGTTTATAGCTGTCAAGATTCAAACCCAGTCTCCAGAGCTGAAAGACGAGTGCACATACCTCCAAGACTCTAAGCTATCCTGACGGCCAAGTAGGGGAGTGGCTTGCCATGATTGAGGGAGTGGTGCAGATTTTTAGTTTCGCAGGTCAAAGGGACAGGGTAGATAGAATAAAAAGTTGGGATCAGGGATCATTGGTCAGAATACAAATGAGGTGCAAGGAGAAGGGAGTTTTTTTCTTTTCTCATGCCCTTGAGCACACCTGTCAACATTTGTTTGACATTTTGTATGTATTTCTCCGCCAAGGCAGACCAACCCTTGCCTGCCAGCCCTTGCCATGTATTTCTCCGCAAAGCAGACTAAGACTAGCAGTCCATGGTGAAATAACGTGACTTCTTATTACAGCTTCACATGCTGCTGAAGAGAGCAATCAGTGTTGTGGTAACGGGTGGCTCTGTGAATGAAGGGACCTTGGCCTTTTCAAAAATGATATATCAGATTAAAAGAAAATCTCTTTGATGTGATGGCATCGTTAGTCGTTTGTTTTGTTGTTGTTGTTGTCGTCGTCCATTCTAATACTGCTGTCCCACCCCAGCCATGTTGCGTGTTGTTTCTTCGGTGCTACAATTTGGGAATGTCATCTTCAAGAAAGAGCGGAACACTGACCAGTCTTCCATGCCAGACAACACTGGTATGAAATTTAACATGGAATTTTATCTGCTGGTAAACTTGCAGACAAAGTATCTTTGTGATGCAGATGGACATGTATTCATGTAATTTGGTGCTGGAAATACCTTCTTTCCTTTTTTTTTTTTTAGATGTTTGATGTGTTGCTTTCTTTCCTATGGTGATTAAAATGTTTTTTGGCTCCAAGGTTTTTGGTACCGTGACATTCCTCCAGTTGATTTTCATAACGCATTCAATGAAAAGGCAAAAATAGGATTTTTATTCTGGAAGCTTTTTCTGGCCACAGACTCACCACGATATGAAGGTTGTGTAATTTCAAATATCGTGGCAGGTTGGCATGTACGGTAACGAATAGTTATTGTTTTGCAGCGGCTCAGAAGGTGTGTCACCTCCTTGGGATTCTGGTGACGGACTTTACACGTGCCATCCTCACACCTCGTATTAAGGTTGGACGTGACTATGTGCAGAAAGCACAGACCAAAGAACAGGTGAGCATTGTAATAAAGACAAACTGGTCTGGGTTGTATGTTTTACATGTTAAAAGTAGCCAATTATATTTGTAGTTTATTGTTGAGCTCGTTTTTTTGCTTCCTTGGTGGATTTATTACTCAGCATTTATGCAAAACTAATATTTTTACCCACAGAAATTGGTTGCTTCACATTATTTGGCCCTTCCTAGAGCTGTGTACACATTGCATTAGTAAGGAGGACAAATTTCTGACATTCGTTTCCGACCATACCACCTTCCTTTTTTTTTTTTTTCATTTTCCCCCACCCCTCCCTTTGTGCATTCCTCTTCCTTCACATTATTCCACTCTCCCCTCACCCCCAATGTCATTAGCTCCGCCACCAAAGGTGGATGGAGGTTATGTTTTCACCCCTGTCTACTTGTCCGTCTGTTTTTTGTTTGTCTGCCTGTGACCATAATATCTCAAAGTTGTGGGCGGATTCGGACGAAACTTGGTGGACAGGTTGGGTGTGTGACAGGGAAGAATTGATCCAATTTTGGTGAAGATTCAAATCCAGATCCAGATCCGATAATTTTTTAGTGATTCTTCACCATTAATTGACATGGCTAAACCGATATGTGTGTGTATTAATCTACACGCGCGCGCGCACACACACACACACACACACACACACACACACACACACACACACACACACACACACACACACACACACACACACACACACACACCTCAAGTTATGGACGGATTTGGATGAAACTTGGTGGACAGGTTGGGTGTGACACAAGGAAAAATCGATTAAAGTTTGTTGAAGATCTGAATCCGGACTGGATACGAGAATTTTTAATTTTTAAAAATGGATTCTTCATCATTAAGTGACGACTTATGACTAATCTAGGTGGATGAGTTGGGTAAGTGATAAGAACAAGCCGATTAGATTTTGGTTCAGGTCAGATCCAAATCTGACCTATCAGTGGGGTACAAAACGTAAACTGTTCAGCATGACGGAGGTGTGTTCTCGACCGAGTGCCGTTCTAGTTTGGTCAGCTTTTCTTTCCTCGGTCCAACTTGCCTTATGTAATTCAGAGAAAAACGCCCATTGTTTATCAAAATGCTGTTGTTATTTGGTACATGCTTTTGGTACTGAATGTTTATTCCATAAATAAATTGTTCCAATGTGTATAACCAAAAACAAAGCACCCATTCCGAAGTTGCATACTTACTTGTATTTATAATTGCAGCAAATAATAATTGTGACATTTCAAATATCCCATTTGTCATGTGAAATAATTACCTCCGCCACCCAAGATGGACGGACGGAAGTTATGTTTTCACCCCTGTCACTTTGTCTGTCTGTTTGTTTGGTTGTCTGCCTGTGCGCAGACAAACGGTCTGTGAGCTGTCTAACCCAATCTGCATCACGTGATATTTTTCCAGTTGATGAAAAGCTGTAAAGTTTTGCATTGCCTCGGTCTGTTGTTTTGTTTTCCGATTTAACTGTTTCGTCGCTAATTGTTGCATTATTTGGATAAATAATTATCTCACATGAGAATAATTATATATTTATTCTTGAGTTGAACGTGTTTTTCCTCCCTTTCTGTTAACGTTCATCTGCTTCCTTCTGGCAACCTCATGCCTCTCGTTGACATTTGTGGATCTTGTTCCTGGACAGACGGACTTTGCTGTTGAGGCGTTGGCAAAGGCAACATATGAACGGTTGTTTCGCTGGCTTGTGGCTCGCATAAACAAAGCTTTGGACCGCACAAAGCGTCAGGGAGCTTCTTTCATCGGCATTCTTGACATTGCTGGTTTTGAGATATTCGAGGTAAGATTAAATACTGTACCTGTGTTCATAACAAGCTATTTTTAATGTCAATTATCAAAATGACATTTTTTTGTAACCATTGTTTTCTGTGCAGTTGAACTCATTTGAGCAACTGTGCATCAACTACACAAATGAGAAGCTTCAGCAACTGTTCAACCATACCATGTTCATTCTGGAGCAAGAAGAGTACCAGCGTGAGGGCATAGAGTGGAACTTCATTGACTTTGGCCTTGATCTTCAGCCATGCATTGACCTCATAGAGCGGCCGGTGTGTTCTGAGCTTGCTGATGGCCATGCTTGTCCTGAGCCACTTCCTCTCACCTGTTTTAGCTCGTTCATTATTTATTTATACCCTTATTATTGTGTACACTGAGATAACTTAACAGTTTATACCACTACTAATTTGCCAAATTTAATGACCATTTTGGCATTTACAGTACTTTGTAAGGGGTGTGTGTGTGTGCGTGCATGTGTGCGTGCGTGCACACATGACAATAAAATGTATATAAACTTTAATATTACATAGCAGAGAGAGAGAGGGATGATGTTGCGTGTCAAAAATACCCAACTGATGGCGTTAGCAAAATACAACACCAATGTATAAAGGCGCATGCGCCGGAGTTTTTAGTCTCAATGTTTCCATCCCATCCCTTCCGTTCCTCAAAATTTCTTTTCTCACCATTTTGAAATATCACCAAATTATATAGCAGGATTTGTAAAGATACACATTTCACTCGTTTTTTCCACTTGTAAAAGAATGTCATTTTATGGTTTGGTGCTATTAACTAAGGCAGACAATTTTTCATTGCTTTCACTTAGGCGAATCCACCTGGTATCCTCGCCCTGTTGGATGAAGAATGCTGGTTCCCGAAGGCCACAGACAAGTCTTTTGTAGAAAAACTGGTACAGGAACAAGGCACTCACTCAAAGTTTCAGAAGCCCAAGCAACTCAAAGATAAAGCAGACTTCTGTGTCATCCACTATGCTGGCAAGGTAGTCTCATTATGCATCTCACTTTACCTCTTAATTTTAATGTTGGACGTTTACATCTTCGCCCTCATTGCACCATAGTGATGGGGCTTCTATGGTGTGTTGTATTGACCCTCCAGTACCCTTCCCCTGCCCCTTCCACTCTTCAGTCCCTTTTCTTCCAGCCCCCTCCTATCATCTTCAACTTCCACTCACCCTCCCCCTCTCCCACTCCCCGCCCCTTTCCCCTTTGGTAACCCTATCTTTCACACCCCACCCCTTTGAGTCCCCTTCCCACCTCTCCCCCAGCTTTCATTTCCCTTTCCATCCCACCCTTCCCCCCTTTCAGTCCTGTATCATTTCACCCCCTACCCCTTCCCCCCATTTTTGATCTATCGTTCCACAGCCCCCCCTCCCCCCCCCCTTCTCAGTCCCATTTTCTTCCACCCCCATTTTTGGTACCCTTTCCTTCTACCGCCCCCTTTTGGTCACATTTCCTTTCCCGCCTCCTTTTTGATCCCCTTTATTTTCATCCCCTCTTTCGGTCCTCTTTCCTTCCACTTTCCTTCTTTTCCCCCAACCTCCCACCCCTCGGTTCCCTCTCCTCTGAGTCCCCTTTCTTCGATCCCCATTCCCTCAATTTTACCCCAGTTTTCTTTCTTCTCTTAATTTTCCAATTCTGTAGGTGGATTACAAGGCTGACGAATGGCTCATGAAGAACATGGACCCTCTCAATGACAATGTCGCCACATTGCTGCACCAGTCATCAGATCGCTTTGTTGCTGAGCTGTGGAAAGATGGTGAGTGCATGCTCGGAAGCAATGGTGAAAGAAGGTCGATATCATAGCTTACCTTGTACCGTATAGTTATTTTTTATTTTGGTCACACAATGTTAATGATGTTGTTTTGGGTTATGTACATTTATCTTTCTAATCTCTTGTGTGTTTTTAAAGCTTGTCTTTCATCATTGCACTTTAATTAACTGTTTACTCAACACAAGTATATGTAGGAACTTGTATTATCATGGAAAAATGTAAATGTTTAAGCTTTCTTTTCCTGTCACAGTTTAAAATCTGCACAATTAATGTTTGTAATCAGTAAAACAACATTTTGAAAGTAAAGGTGTCATTGATTTTGCAATTTCATATTGGTTTTCGCAAACCCTCACTGCTTTGTGCATATCGGCAAGCAGTTTGTCTTGGATTGTCCTTGTAGTAAAAATTTCAACCAACGATATGTGTTATCAAAAGAACCATTTGGACTTCATACTTTAAGTACAGTCGGACCCCGACATTCACGGGGGATACACTCCTGGAAAATGCCATGAATGTCGGAACTGCGAATGTGGGGGCATTGTTTCAATGGGAAAAGGGAGGGTAGGTTCTCGGCGGTTCCTGATTCGCGGAAAATCTTGTGAATATCGAGGAAAATCCACAGATGTTGAGGAAAATCCGGCGATTGTCGGTGCAATGGTTCAATGGGAAAAAGGGGGCAGATAATTGCACTAATATATGCGGTGGTGTTTTCATCCTGTACAGTAATTTACGGAGGATATCCCGCGAAGCTATCTTTATTGTGTGAATGGTGGGATATTCAGTGAAGCAATGTTTATAGTGTGAATGGTGGGATATTCAGTGAAGCAATGTTCACAGTATGAATGGTGGAATATCCTGTGAAGCTATGTTTACAGTGTGAATGTTAGGATATCCCAAGAAGCTATGTGTACAGTGCGAATGTTGGTATATCTCGCGAAGCTATTCAGTATGAATGTCGGGATATCCCGCGAAGCAATGTTTACAGTGTGAATAGTGAGATATCCCCTGAAGCTTGCTTATAGTGTGGCTAAAATAATTTTATGGCTGTGAAAAGCTGTGAAAACATTAAGCACAGGCTGCATATGTATAAACAGGTCATGCTCGTGGCTTGTGTAAGATATGTTTGAGAACTGTCATGCTCGCAGCTCATGGAAATTATTTTTTGAAAAACCGGAAATGCACAGGACACAGGGCCACAAATGTAGAAGCAGGTTACAATTTATAAACCACTAATACGTGGAATCTGCCAATGTTGGAACCGCAAATGTCGGGGTCCGACTGTACTTAACAATGTCTTCGACTGGAATTTTTTTTTCTTTTTTCTTAACTGTTTGGGTACTGTTAGCCACGATCCGTGCTGTTGGCCATGGTTGTGGCTCATGTCATTGTTTGTTCCTACTTAAGTGTTTGTTCCTATGGTTGCCCTATAAACATTAGAATTTTTGTTGTTTGTCTGAAAAAAATACCATATTTTTGTATTGCACACTGGAAAAATTGAGCCCTCAAACAGTTAATAGCACCTGGTGTAAAATCATGCTGATTCATTCATATAAAAATATCTAGGTTTGTCAGTATCCTCCAATCAGCGTTCATTTTTATCCTTGCAGACGAGCTATCATCTTTATCTTGCACTCTGCAAGGCAAACGAGAGAGCTCATTACTCATGTCCTCACCACCAAATCCTATAATCTGTGGGTTTTTTTTCGCTAAGTAGACGACTCCTCGCTTGTCCTACTGTTTCACAAACCGGCACAGTTTCATTTAGTGTAGGGCATTAGATTGCCTGAACCATCTGCCTATCTTTGCAGATGTTGACTGTTGCATCAGGTCTTAGAAAGACCAGACATCATGGCGAAACACCAAATTATGATTTTAGTGTGGGGTGAGCTCTCCTCGCTTTGATGGAAGTCATTGTGGTCTGTAATAGTCGAGCCACTACCGCCTCGGTACAATTCTGTGGTTTTTGCTAATCCTCCATCAATTATTGCACCTTTGCAAGATTGTCATTGATGTTTTCTCTCTTGTGTTACAGTATGGTTGCTTCAAGCAAGAATGAATAGCTTAAGGTCCACTCGATATCCAGGCCAACTGGGTCTTGTTAATGAAAGAAATGACTTGCGATTAACAGATTATAGATAAGTGTTTTTAGCCGCGTCGCAGACGCTGCTCATAGAGTGCCCTCTGCTGTTGTTGTTGTTCTTCTTGTTCTTCTTCTTCTTCTTGCAGAGAAGACAAAACCTCAAAGCTCCACCCATTCTGGGAACCATAGATCCACCCATTCTGGGAGAGCCTTCATATAAACAAATATCCACCATTTTATTAACTCTCATAGCTTTGAGGCCTGTTTTGTAGGCCCGTGGTGTCTTCCTCTCTCACACAGTTTTATATCAAATCAAATTCGATATATCATTTCGTTTTTCAGTCGCTAACATCGTTTTAGACTCGGTTGAAAAAAAACGGGAAGAAAATCCGATGAAAGTTGCTCTTTATAGAACGAAATGAATTCTCAAAGGCCTGTAACTTCAAGTCCATTGAGATTTTTTTTTTTTAAATCGCGGCATGGTCAGTCATACACCGCCCGAAATAAGAGACGGGAAAATGCCGAGATATATATATATTTTGTTTAAATCGCGGCATGGTCAGTCATACTGGATACATACTGGATGGTGTACTGTATTTCGGTGGACGGTGGACAAGACGACGGACAGATACCACATTTCCCCACACGAGGTTTTGGACAACTGCTGGGCTCTTGGAAGCTGAAGGCCGCATTGGACTTGACGGTAGAGAATCGAAAGGAGGCCGTCTAATCTGCTCGCCTCACGCTTGTTGTGTTTTCGACGCGCGGCGTTCGACACCGCCATTTTGGACCACTTCCCGCATGAGTGGCTACCCCAGTTTCAACAGCCGCCAAGCTCCTGAAAGTACTCTTTGGGACGCCAAGCTAAGTGCCGGCTGAAGGGGTTTATTTTCATTTTATCTTTCCCTTGACGCCGAGGAGTTCTGGAAATCTCGCAAGATTGTGAAAGAAAACATCTGTCATTATTTACTTTTAACAATGCGTATAAAGCAAGTCGTATAAAGCATCGTGGCCTGGCGAAGCGTGCGGGTGGACGGAGGGCTTCCTCGCGCCGGAGCTTGGAGCCGCGTGTGGACGGTGGACAAGACGACGGACAGATACCACATTTCCCCACACGAGGTTTTGGACAACTGCTGGGCTCTTGGAAGCTGAAGGCCGCATTGGACTTGACGGTAGAGAATCGAAAGGAGGCCGTCTAATCTGCTCGCCTCACGCTTGTTGTGTTTTCGACGCGCGGCGTTCTACACCGCCATTTTGGACCACTTCCCGCATGAGTGGCTACCCCAGTTTCAACAGCCGCCAAGCTCCTGAAAGTACTCTTTGGGAAGCCAAGCTAAGTGCCGGCTGAAGGGGTTTATTTTCATTTTATCTTTCCCTTGACACCACCCCCCCCCCCTCCACCCCCCACTCCCCAGAATTTCCATGTTTTAAACGTTTCCCGGTGTGTACCCTGGATAAGAATAGGTACACCGTATCCCTGCGTGTCGTAAGAGACGACTAAGAGGGTTGGCGTCAGGAAGGGCATCCGGCCATAAAAACATTGCCTCAAAAAAAAAGGGAACCATGACAATTACAACTACATATGGGCAGGGTACAGCCCGAAGTGGAGATCGGTTTCTGAGGTTTGGGACATGGAATGTAGGGACAATGACAGGGAGATCAGGAGAAGTGGTGGAAGTATTGGTCAGAAGAAGAGTGGACATATGTTGTGTGCAAGAGACGAGATGGAAGGGAAGTGGTGTGAGAATGGTGAAGGGTAGGCAGGGACAGAAATACAAGTTTGTGTGGCAAGGCTGCCCGGAGGGCGTGAATGGTGTTGGTGTCCTGTTTTCTGAGGAGTTTGTAGACAGTGTGGTGAGTGTGACTAGAGTGAGTGATAGGTTGATGATGGTGAAAATGATGATTGGAAAGCTCTTGGTGAACGTCATCTCGGGATATGCTCCGCAGGTTGGTCGAAGCGATGAAGAAAAGGACACGTTCTGGTGTGCGATAGAGAAGCTGATGGAAAACGTGAAAGATGAGGAAGTTGTTGTGGTAGGAGGAGACCTAAATGGACATGTGGGAAGGAGTATGGATGGTTTTGACGGAGTTCATGGGGGTTACGGATATGGTGTGAGAAATGGAGAAGGTGAAAGGATTTTGGAGTTTGCTGATGGAGCTGATTTGTTGATGTGTAATACGCAGTTCCAGAAAGGGGATAATAAGCTTGTTACATACACGTCAGGTGGGTCGACGACAACCGTTAACTACCTGATGGTGCGTAGGCGAGATAGGGGGCACCTCCGGGACACAAAGGTGATCCCGGGGGAGGAGGCTGTTTCACAGCACCACTTGGTTGTCTGCGACGTAAGGGTGAAAGGTGCGAGGAGAGCTCGGCGGGTGAACTACCAACCGAGAATGAAGGTGTGGAGGTTGAAAGAGGTGACAGTAAGGGAGGCATTAAAAGAGAGGCTGAGTAGGGTCGAGGATGATGTGGTTGAGCTTGAAAGTGGTTGGATGTCAATGAAAGCTCGTCTGTTGGGAGCCGTTGGTGAGGTATGTGGATGGACAAAAGGACCACCGAGGCACTCGGAAACATGGTGGTGGGATGATGAAGTTGGAAAGAGGATTGACGTGAAGAGGAAGAAGTTCAAGGAGTGGCAGAAGGCGAAGGGTACGGGAGCAGAAACAGCAGAGCATGAAAGTTATAAGGCAGCCAGGAAGGCTGCAAAGAAAGAGGTAGCAAAGGCGCAGGAGGCATGTAGGAAAATGTTCGGAGAACGCTTGGATTCGGAAGAGGGTCAGAAAGCAGTATTCAGGATTGCAAAGCAGATAGCGAAAGAGAGGTGTGATGTGATGGGGGTGAGTTGCTTGAAGGATGAAGTGGGACAAATCGTTGTCGACCCAGATGGAATTAAAGGAAGATGGAAAAGATATATGGAAATGCTGTTGAATACAGAGAATGAATGGGATGGCAACATAGAGAGTAACCCTGTTTTAGGACCGGCAGAGAAGATAACTGAGAAGGAAGTTGAGGAAGCGATAAAAGCAATGAAGGGTAGAAAAGCGGGAGGGCCGACGGGAGTTGTGGGAGATATGTTGAAGGCAGCAGGAAGTTGGGGTGTGAAGAGAATGACAGAGATCTGTAATCTGGTGGTGAAAGAAGGCCGCATTCCAGTGGGAACTGAGTGGTGACAGTGGATTGGGAACTGAGTACCCTCGTCCCTCTATACAAGGGGAAAGGTGACCCTCTGGAGTGTGGCTCGTACCGAGCGATAAAGTTATTGGAGCATGGAATGAAGGTATTGGAAAGGGTGTTGGAGAGGAGGATAAGGAAGAAAGTGAAGATCGACGAAATGCAGTTTGGATTCATGCCAGGAAGAGGAACGACAGACGCGCTTTTCATTGTGAGGCAGTTGCAGGAGAAGTACATGGAGAAGAGGAAGAAGTTGTTTCTTGGGTTTGTTGATCTGGAGAAAGCATTCGATAGGGTACCACGCAAAGTATTGACATGGGCATTGAGGAAGTTAGGAGTGGAGGAATGGTTGATCAGAGTAGTGATGGCAATGTACAAAAGAGCGCGCACAGCTGTAAGGACGAAGGACGGGAACAGTGGTGAGTTTGAGGTGAAGGTGGGAGTGCATCAGGGGTCGGTACTAAGTCCATTACTATTTGTAGCTGTGATGGAGGTGCTGGCTCAGAACGTAAAGGAGGGTTTACCATGGGAGTTGTTGTATGCAGATGATCTGGTGTTGATTGCGGAAAGTATGGATGGACTGAAGGAAAAGATGACCACGTGGAAGGAATGTATGGAGACAAAAGGTCTGAAGGTGAATATCGGAAAGACGAAGGTGATGGCAAGTGGTAAAGCATGTGGTGAGGTGGAAAGAACTGGGAAGTGGCCCTGTGCTGTGTGTAGGAAGGGTGTCGGAGTGAACTCCATTCAATGTACAATGTGCGCTGAGTGGGTTCATCAAAAATGTAGTGGTCTGAGAGGGTCATTAACCAGTGTGGCAGCTACATTCAAATGTAAGGTGTGCACAGAGGGAGCTGCAGATGAAGGAAATGTTGAGTTGGATCTTGGAGATGGCGTGAAGCTGGAAGGTGTGAAAACATTTTGCTACCTCGGAGACATGCTGAATGGAGAAGGTGGATCAGACTCGGCAACGGTTGCTCGAGTGAGATGTGCATGGAAGAAGTTTCGGGAACTGGGTGGCGTGCTGATGATGAGGGGAGTGTCGTTGAAGCTGAAGGGAAAGGTGTATGCTGCATGTGTGAGAAGTGTTATGATTTATGGGAGCGAGACATGGGTAATAAACGTAGAGCAGCAACGAAGGTTGGAAAGGGTGGAAATGCGAATGGTTCGGTGGATGTGTGGAGTATCGTTGAGAGAGAGGAAGACAAATGATGAATTGCGAAAGATGATGGGAATAGAGCCTGTGATTGATGCTGTGAAGAGGAACAGGTTGAGATGGTTTGGTCATGTGTTGAGGAAGGATGAAAGTGACTGGTTGAGAAGAGTGATGGAAATGAATGTAGAAGGAAGCAGAGGACGGGGAAGACCGAAAAAGACTTGGCTAAAGATGGTGGAAGAAGAAATGCGGGCAAGGGGGTTAACAAGGAGAGATGCAGAAAATAGGGCAAAATGGAGAAGATTGTCATGGGGACCGCAAGGCTAACCCCCGCTCTAGCAGGGAAAATGGCCTTTAAAATGCATGTTGTTGTTGTTGTATGGTCAGTCATACACCGCCCGAAATAACAGACGGGAAAATGCCGAGATATATTAAAAATTCGTCCATTTGATGACAATCGTCACGATGAAATATTTAATTTATACGTCGTCACAATAATGTGGAGAGAGGAGCATAGCTTCGTTCACGTGTCGCCACACACGGGAAATTGCCGAGATATATATTTTTTAAATCGCGGCATGGTCAGTCATACACCGCCTGAAATAACAGACGGGAAAATGCCGAGATATATTAAAAATTCGTCGCCACACACGGGAAATTGCCGAGATATATTTTCACTTTGCACAAAAATAACATCAAGTAATCGAATCAATAGGAATGTCCTGTGCCTATAACATCGACGTTATAGGCACAGCTGCATCTAGGCATTGTGTAACATCGACGCGGCTTTTGTTTTAATTAAAACTTTTTGTACTTGTTTATTTTGTGTTGATGCAAGTTTCCACAGTTGGCGATGGGGAACCCATGTACATTTTCATTATGCAAATATAGTGAAATGTTTGAAGCTTTCCCTGTCCCATCCCAGTAAATGATTATTCCCTCACTTTATTTACTTTGATAACTCCTATCACCTCCCAATTTTATTCTGGTGTGCTGTCCCCTCATCCCACAAATCTCCACTTTTTCTTCCCTTCCCCACCAACGATCCATTCCTGTATTTCTGTATTTTTTGCTCAATCTTCATGCTCTCATCCTCTTTGCGTGTCCACTTTACCATCTGAACTTCGCAACAAAATTTAAGTTTGCTAACCCAATCTGTGTCTCGTGATCTTTTTCCAGTTGATGAAAAGCTGGAATGCTTTGCATTGCCTTTGTCTATTTTGTTTTCCTATTTAACTGTTTGGTCACGAATTATTTCCCGTGAGGATATTTATTTATTTTTCAGTTAAATGGTTTTTCCCTCCTTTATATCTGTTATCGTTCATCTGCTTCCTCCTGGCACCTCATGCCTTCTCTTGCAGACATTCAGGGCATTCAAAGAGCCTGTTTCTATGACAGTTTCTCTGTACTTCATGAGCAACAAGGTGACCAAAAGCTCCCTTTTTGTTGTGACTTCCAGCACCAGCTCAACCTTTTGCCTAGACCCACGACCACAAATGCTATGCATTTGGTTGGCGAGCGAAGGCCTTTACCATATGCTTTCCATTTTCCCCACTGCAGAATCCCTCACTTTCCTTGCAACCTTGTGGAACCATTTTCCAAAAAAGCCAATGGGAGGGTGAGATTTCCGAGTTTGCAGTTTGTGGACAATGAATGGCTATTATATTTTTGCACCTCAGCATTGATCAAACGTCTTTGTGTAGCTTTATTTTCTCTTACTTAAGGTTTTAATATTTTAAACATAATTGAAGCTCATGGAAAAGAAAGATACATGCTGAAGGGAGTCTCAATAGGCTACAAAGGAACATGGGTCGACACGTTTGACTGCTGTCATTTCTCACATGCTATGGTAAGGGGTTTGGGAAGGCTGGTTTAGTTTGGGTAGTAAAGGTCATTGGTGATGCTTGGGGACTGAGATGATGATGGGATGTTGCTTTAAAGCAACAGCGGCAAAGGGAAAGATTAAACAGATGGAAAACTCTACTTACACAAGTCTGAAAAAAGGGGGGAGGGGACAGATAAGAGGCGAGCAGACAAGTCTGACTCTGGGAAGTTAACCAGGACATGTTTGCCCAATGATTGTATGCAGCCCAGCACAACTGAGGGGAGTGCAGAAGAGGGGTGGGAGTAAAAGAGGACAGTAGGGAACACAAAGGGTGAAAGGCCAGCAGTGACACTGTAAAATATGGAGGGAGCACAAATATGTCTGCAATGGTGAAGGAATAGGAATAAGCCTCAAATCTTGGTTTCTTGGTGGCAGTACATTTTGATTAGTCTTCAAGTATGGGAATGATTCACAGTTAACTGGACTTTTGTTTATACTTCCAACTTAGGTTTATAATACAGAATGGCAAATATAAACTGGAGTATATAAATGGCTTCATGGGCTCTCTTCAGCTTTGGACACGGTGGAAGCTTTTCCGTGTGCCTTCATTGCATTTTTTAAAGGACGTGTCAGCAGCCAGTGCAGGACATCATTCTTAACCGCCTTGTTCGGAAAAATCTTTTTTTGTCCCCGAGATATTCTTTAATTTGAATGTCCTTGATTAGCTGTTATTGGTGATTACCAATTGACTGTCAATTTTAACAAATTTTAATTATTTTCATTTCTGCCGTCTTTATATCTCTTGCCTCCATCTAACATACATGCTTTAAAGCACTAAATGCATGATTATGGGTGTTCGTTATGAAAATTAGGCCAATTTACTCCAAAATTATTAATTGTTGTGCATTACCCTGCCTTTTATAAATAAAGGTCCAGGCAAAATTTAAAGCACTCTTGTACTTTTACACTTGGGTTTTCATTATACTATATTGGGGTGATATGAATTATATTTGTCGTGTGGCTGTGCTTTTCGTAATGTACAAGACCCTTTCTACAGCTTGCTGTGCTTTATTCCATATTCTATCAAATGCATTTTGTGAGCGCCGTGCACACTCATTCCAAATGTTCAGGCTGCATGACTTGCCCGAAGTTTCACCTGCTTTGTGAGAGAATCTGTGTTAAATTTCCTTAATGTGGTTTCAGTCTTGCCACTTTAAGTATTTCCTTCAGGTTATTCAAAGCATTGAGGAAGCTTTTTAGTAATGGGTTTGTCATTGTAGCAGGACTCTTGTGGTTAAATAGGTTGCCGAATGGCTTTTGCAAATATTGAAGTTGAGAAAAAATGTTTTATAAATTATTTTTTCTGTCGCCTTTTGATTAGGATTGTATGATAATTTACGTTTTATGTAAAGCCCCATTTGTGAGGAGTGGTGGGAGGAGGTCACATCATTGATGGGGAACTAAAGATTGCATGGCTGCCTCCTTGAAGCATTAAAAGAAAGTGAACCAGTACAGACTATTGTACAGGTGGTGCACAGGTAAGTGCTAAACAGGAAGATGGGCCACTGGATAAACGCATGCTCTGGTGGTTTGGTTGGAGAGATGTAAATAGTTGTAAATGGGCAGAAGATTAAATTCGGAACTGTAGAAGAGGTTGTCAATCTTTCTCTGGTGAGCAGCAAGGGTTGTACCTTTTTTACGGCGTAGCCCATCGGGCAGAGCCGTCTAGAACAGTGTTTGTCTGTATGTATGTATGTATGTATGTATGTATGTATGTATGTCCCCTCAAACGTATACCAATCAGAGCTGAGAATCTGGTCACTTGACAGGGTGATGTGATTACGTCTGATGTCATTACGGCGGTGCTGCAGCTGAGTCTCCACGCACCACCATTTTAATTCCAATTTCGTTCAAGCCGAACATATCGTCAAACCTGTCATATATCACAATCGCCATGCTCTACCTTCACGTTTTTCATTCAGTGTGAAACACAAACAAACCGATTGTTAAAAAGACCATCAAATATCGAAAACGTCGGCGTTATGTCTCGTCCAACAATACGGTACGTAGAGGCCTTACGCGTTATGACTCACCGTCCACTTCGGACAAATTAAACCCAGGTTTCTTAATACAGTGGTATCGTTTCAGTCGTATCGTTTTCGTAGTAATAATAACATTATAGTAAATATAACCATAGCACTTTCATCCCAATGTCGTGAATAGAAAGTTGATGGATTGAAGCGGTGTAAAAGCGGAAGTAAGGAATTCACCTCGGTTTTTTAATAATAATATAGTTTTCGTAATAATAACGTAACGTTATTATTCGTGTAAATCTAATCGTAACACTAAGCTCTTTGTTGTGACTGCAACGTTACTGGAGGTTAAATATATATCTTATATAGATTAAAGTAGCGGAGGTTTTGTGTCCAGCCGTCATGCTACATCATTACGTATATGATGTCATTACGGCGTAAACACCCGCTCACTTCGAGAGCGGCAGCAACGGTCATTCCTCTTTGGGGTATTTCGATTACAGTCTCTCTATGATCTGGTCTCAAGAACATTGGGTGTGTGTTCATTAACCAAGTTTCTTGTGGAGAGATTGCCAAGTGGTTGAAGCATTCGAGCAAGCACTCCATTCAAAACTCTGAAGGAATGGCTGGATTGGCAAGTGCGAGCTAGCTGCTTTGTAAATGAGCACACCTCCAACCCTTGTTGGGTATATAGATTACAGTCAATATATGGTTGGGTCTCAAGAACATTGGGTGTGTGTTCATTTACCAAGTTTCTTGTGGAGAGATTGCCAAGTGATTGAAGCATTCGAGCAAGCACTCCATTCAAAACCCTTAAGGAATGGCTGGATTGGCAAGCGCTAGCTAGCTGCTTGGTAAATGAGCACACCTCCAACCCTTGTGGGGTATATAGATTACAGTAGATCTTCGCTCAATTCTGTAAGTAAAACTTACCTCGTGGATGTCTGGATTCCTCCAAATTTCTTTGTTTAATGTTATAAACAGCATTAGTGACGGTTTGAAAAGCTAATCATGTGTGTTTGTGGTTTATATTTTACAAGCCCAGCTACGCCGCTGTTAGACTTTTGGTCTTGTTTTTATGACCGTGCATTCTTGATCTGTAACAGCTTTAGAGATTTATCATGTGTTACTGAATGGGCATTCAGCTGCTTTGGATTTTGTGAATACTAGTGAAGAACCCGGCAATGGATGGGTTAATTTCCTCAGAATTGGAAGATTTTAGTATGGCGGGAGTGGTGCTCCGGCATAGATATTTACATCGTACCATAATTAGTCTCAACCCAAAGTGGTTGAATGGCTATTGCCATGCCCGTGCGTGCGTACGTCCACGTCTATATATTTTTGCTTTAAATTTTTTTTCAATGAAACCTTGTCCGGTCAATACAAAACTTTAAGCATAAGAGGGATGAGAATATTTTGACAACTCTGACATCATAGATCACATGGTATGGCAGAAATATTGGATTAAAGGGAAAAATGTTGACATTTTCACTGAAACTGCTCAAAAAAAAAAAATTAAGCTTGGCATATGCATCAACTCCCCATGTGTTGTATAGGGTGATGATGTTGACCTCATCATTTAAGTGGTATACCAGCCACAATTGCTTGAATGAAAATCCTTATACGAAAAATCTTCACATGTATCTGACCTCCGACCTGATGTGAGTGAAGAATTAAATTTATGACGTCAGCGGTCACCTGGTATGGTGGCCATATTGGATTGAAAATAATAATGTAAAAATTCTTCTTCTCCAGAACCACTTAACAGATCGATGCAAAACTTCATACATATTATCGACTAGCTATGGGGAATATAGTTTGAAATTGTTCATATTCACCTTCATTGGTGTAATTTAGCCCTGATGCGCACAAATATGGTGGTTAAAAATCCTAATCTTACTATAATTCACCAAATGTCCGTCCGTCTGTCTGTCTGTTCGAAGGTACCGTAAAAACTGCTGAACTGATCGCAACGATATTTTGGGTGGATAATCCTGGAACCTCCAGGAGTAAAATAGGCTATATTGTTTTCCAATTTCAGCTTTAGTCTCCAGCATTCACAGGTTTGTACTCCGTACGTGCGTGTCTGCATTTTAAAAATTAATTTTCTCGGCAACCGTTGGTCCGATTGACATGAAATTTTACCGTAGGAGCGCCTCTGCCTGTAGATTTTTATGCTGATAATTATTATGATGTCATAGGTCACGTGGTATGGACGCCATCTTGGAAAAACGTTACACCTCTATATCTCCCAAACCGCTTAATTGAAAAAAATTTAACATGGCTCATTGTCAAGTACACCCCATGGGGAATAAGATATGTTAATGATGATGTCATAGGTGCCCATATTATGACGTCGTCATTCGCCAAGTACCACACTTATCCGATCATTGTGAATTTTTTTTCTCAGCCACTGTTGGCCTAATGGGCACAACATTTTCACCATAGGAGCACCTCCTGGAGAATATTTTAATGATAATCATGACGTCATAGGTCATGTGGTATAGGCGCCATCTTGGAAAAAGTGAAAAATGTTGCACCTGTATATCTCCAAAACCGCTGCATGGAAAAAATTGCAACATGGCTCATTGTAAAGAACTCCATATGGGGAATAGGTGTTGTTAACGATGACGTAATTTGTGCCATAATTATGACATCATTCAACAGGGACAACGCTTAGTCTGATCAGTTTGAAATTTCTTGAGTATGATCTATGCAACAATTATATTAGAGAATATAAATTTATGATGTCATCGCTCATGTGGTCTGGCAGCCATATTGGATCAAAGAAAAAAAAATGTTCAAAAACAGAAAATTGGCTCAAAAACAGAAGAGTTGGCTAATGGAGTGCATGGTTGATGCCGGTATGTGGGCCATAATGGGTAGCATGTTCAGTTAACGATGGTATTTTTGTTCAAAATGAGCGCCCGAGGTGAGACTATGTGCTATATATACCGAGTGCCATTCTAGTTTGAGAAGTGTTTGTTTGTGTGTTTATTTTGCTTCTATGCA
Source organism: Myxine glutinosa (assembly GCF_964187855.1). NCBI lineage: Eukaryota > Metazoa > Chordata > Myxini > Myxiniformes > Myxinidae > Myxine > Myxine glutinosa. The sequence goes on along the minus strand of NC_136263.1, from coordinate 99,348,254 downwards.
CTTCTGAACTTCTGGACGGAATGAGTTGAAAACTGGTACTCGGGGTTTGTACGGGAATGTTTTAAGCTGTAAAATTATTGTTTTTTGTGGTTGTAATTTTGCCGATTGTAATGTTGTTTTGATGAAAACATAAGAAAATTATTCCGTCCATAAGGACGGGTTATTCGCTATCTTACTATAATTCACCAAATGTCCGTCTGTCCGTCCGTTCAAAGGTACCGCAAAAACGGCTGAACCAATCGCAACGATATTTTGGGTGGGTAATCCTGGGATCTCCTGGAGTAAAATAGGCTATATTGTTTTTCCAATTTCGAGTTTGGCCTCCAGCATTTTCAGGTTTGGACTCCCGCATGATGTTATTTTCCCGGGTGCCGCAAAAACGGCTGCACCGATCGCTGCACGGCTTCACCGGACTCGGTGACCCAAGCCGAGATAATCGGACTCGGTGACCTCGGAAAAAGACCTTTTATAACGACATGGGTTGAATCCCTGCTTGAGAGAATGCCAACCCCCTCCCCGCCATCACGGCCGTCTCTCCAACTCACAATCCCACGAGATATTCGCAAAGGACGACCCAAAACCAATTATCTTCTTTTCAATTCGTATATAAACATCATTAAAAGTAAATAATGACCTCGGCCAAAGTTAAAACAACGTGGGTTTAATCTCTACATGAGAGAATTCCACGTAGCTATTTTTTTTTTTTTTTTTTTTTTTTTTTTGGTGTACAGAGTCGAGGCTCGTGAAAGCTAACATTTATCAAACAAACAAATCAAACAAACAAGCAAACAAAGTATATAAAAAGGGGAGCAGTCGACAAGATTGGGAGAGAAGGGGAGGAAGCACACAAACACAACATTTGAGAGCAGGGACATCGGGAGATGTTTTTGGAGGGAGAGGGCCTGGGGGGAGGCAGGATAGGTATAAAACGCAAGGACACCAAGGACTTCCAGGAAAGAAGTCAAAAGTCACCTCAAAAAAGTGGATTTGGGGTGAAATTAGCGGGGGTAGAAAAGATCAAGGGTTTGGATTGGGGAAGATAAGAGATGGTGGTGAATAGCCGTTTTAAAGACCTGGAGGGAGGAGTGGGATTGAAGAGAGTGAGGGAGTTTGTTCCAGAGGCGGGAGAAAAGAGGAATGAAGGAGTGAAGGTGAGCAGAGAGTCTTGATTTTGGCAGTTTAACCATAAGAGGGTTGCAGGCAGATCTTGTGCGACCTGCAGGAATATTTGGGGGACAGAGCCCAGAGAGAGCTGGGGGAGCAAGGCCGGAGAGGAGTAGGTAGAAGACGGAAAGACCACCAACCTGCCTGCAGTGATTAAGTGAAAGGCCCTCGGAGATAGCGTCATCGTGGGAGATTCCAATGATTCTGAACGCTTTGGTTTCAACAGCGTGAAGACGAGCTAGGTGTGAGGCAGGAGCACCAGCCCAGAGGGGAGAGCAGTACTCCATTGAGCTGCGGATGAAAGCCTTGTATGTGGTGAGGAGCTCAGGTGTGCCAAGGAAGGACTTCGCACGATGGAGGATGCCCAGTCGGCGACTGGCTTTGGAGGCCAGCTTGGAAATGTGGTTTTCCCAGGAAAGATCATGGCAGATAGTGAGACCCAAAAGCTTGAGTGACAGAACTTCTTGGAGAGGATTATTCAGAAAGTAGATGGGAGGGTTGTCCAGTCGGTCTTTTCGGAGAGACATCGTAAGAGTGTGAGATTTGTCAGGATTGAAAGACATGTTCCACTTGTTTTCCCAGTCTGTGATTTTGTCCAGGTCTGCAGAGAGTGAGGAGGCTGCAGACTGCCGATCTGAGGGATGAGGAATGGAGTGGCAGAGAGTGGAGTCATCAGCAAAGAGATTGAGAGGATTTTCAAGAGAGTCAGAGAGATCATTGATGAACACCAGAAAAAGCACAGGGCCCAGAACACTGCCTTGGGGAACTCCAGCCTGAACAGGAAGAGGAGATGAGAGAAACCCATTCAGGGCCACACGTTGACGACGACTAGAGAGGAAGTCCGCCAGCCATGCGTGGAGATTTCCATGGATACCAAAGGAGGAGAGTTTGGTGAGCAGAACCGGTGTATAACGTGCGGTGGCGTGCGGTATATTTGGGCGGTGTATAAGTCAATAGATCGCTGTCTCCATCGATCTTGCCGAGGCTGTAACACCTATCGGCTCAAAATCCTTTTAACTGTTGACTTCGTAGTTTTTACAATGAAGGAAACATTAACAATGTTGTTAAAAGTTTATTTTGTGATTAATTTGTGATTGGAATTATGTTGTTTGGAATGAAAGAAAATATATCGAGTTCAAGTGAATGACGACATGCCGTGATGGTTTCTAACTTCTAAACGTGAACTTCGCGGATCGCCATATGCAGATTCGCCACGGACCAACGATCGATGTTTCTATACGTGAGCGTTTGATTGCGAACGGGTACGTTTTTCATGGAAGTCCTTCACGAACTTGCTGTCCATGTCTGATGTGCGACTGAGGGTGCTATAAGAACGTGGAATTTATTGGTTTCATGCTTTAGCATTCGCCGTACCTACATTGCCTGTTTGCTGCTGGCCTCACACCCGTGCTATGCACGGGTATCTCACTAGTTGGATATAATTGGGGTTTTCGCCCAATCCTGAACTTCCAAGACTACGAATATGTTTTAACCCCAGAACCTCCCCGTACACACTTCAAGTCCATCAACCAGTTTTCAACTCATTCCGTCCAGTGGTTCAGGAGTGCAAAGAACCAGTCCTTACAGATGGATTGATTTCTCTATTTTGATGTGGAGAAATGTGGTGTATCCTATTTATTGTAATACCAGCTTTCACTACGATACACATTTATACAGAAAGAATTGTGACTGGGAGTATGAATTATATATTTTTTGGCAAGTCGATCTTCACAATGTTTTAACCACCTCAAGGTTTCCTGCACAACCACCAATCCTGTACACCCTGAGTACAACCACCAATTTTCAACTCATTCCATCCAGTGGTCCAGTGGTTCAGGAGTGCAGTTTGGTGAGTTCCATTAAAACCCCGGTGACGTTCTGGTGGGGAAGCCCTCTGCGAACTTTTGTGGGGAGACTGAAAAATATCTGCACAATGCTTGCCCAGTTAGATCCATCTCTCTTGTGATGTTATTGGGCACGCTTGTTGTTCGGTTGGTACGAGCATATCACTTGTTGATCCATTTGTGCATGGCTTGTGGTCCAGCTGGCTCAAGAGTTTCAGTTGTGAGACAAAAAGGGAAAATGTTGTGGTCGCCAGTCATCCGGTTGCCCAGTTTGAATCCGATGAGTCATCCTAAAGCTATCATGCCGGGCAATTGCTTCAGGGTCTTTCCCAAACCCAACCCCCCCCCCCCAGGTCCCCCTTTCAATCACGTGTTTATATAGCTACTAGCAGAAGTACCCGGCATTGCCGGGCGGGGGAGGGGAGGGGAACGGGGGGGAGGGGAGGGGAATGGGAGTGAGGGGAGAAGAGTGGGAGGGGGAGAGGGGAGAAGAGGGGGGGATGGGGAGGGTGAGGGATGGGAGGGGGTGGGAGGGGGGAGGGGTGGAGAGGCGAGGAGGGAGGGGGGAAGGGGGTGAGGGGAAAGAGGGAGGGAAGAGGGGGGATGGGGAGGGTGAGGGATGGGAGGGGGAGGGGGGAGGGGAGGGGAACGGGGGGGGACAGAGAAGAGGGGGGAGGGGAGAAGGGTGGGGGAGGGGAGAAGGGGAGGGTGGAGGGGGGAGGGGAGAAGGGGAGGGTGGAGGGGGAAGGGGGAGGGGGAAAAGGGAGGGTGGAGGGGGGAGGGGGAGGGCGAAAAGGGAGGGGGAGGGGGAAAAGGGAGGGGGGGGGGAAATGGAGGGGGAGGGGGAAGGGAAGGGGAGGGGGAAGGGGGAAGGGGGAGGGAAGGGGATGGCCAGTCAACAATGACGTTGCAGTTCTCATGGTCGGAGAGCAGCACAACAATCGGACATAGTCCTGCATATTCGCAACAGCACAAAGCGGATTTTGGAGACTCACGATCCTGTGACGTCCTCCAGTACCGGCGTTGCCGGGCGGGGGAAGGGAGACCCGTACATTCCCAACCCATACATTCGCCCTCTCGACTCAAGCTCACTCGGACAAAAGCCTCGCACAAATTACACCGTGAAGGCCCAATGGTCATGTCTATGCCACAAATCACGGGCGCACTGAATTGAAAATATATAGAACGCTCATGCTCCGTGAAAAGTGAAGCCGCCGTGTCGCCATCTTGGTCAGCACGACTCGACTAACTCGCTTCGCGGATCTCGTTTTGTGCGGCAAGAAACTGCTCCAATCGGTTACGGAAGGGTTGTGGAAAGACGTTTCACAGCTGTTTCAAAGACATTTAATTCATATCGCACAAAATCGATACAAAACACGATCGCATAAAAGGTGAAGTGACGTGTGACGGGATGGAACATCACGTGATCGCTCTGAGCGAATCAGCGAGCTGCTCTGGAACCGGCTGAGATTAGCGGGTACTTTGCTGAAATGCGCTGAGGTAAATATGAATAAAAAATATGGATCGTCAAATATTTTGAGTTCGGCCATGTTCGTCCCACGCTCAATGGCCATGTCTATGTCAAATATCAAGCACGTAAGCCTCTCCGTTTAGGAGTATCGGTAACATTACACACACACACACAAACTGTGTTTTATATATATAGATGATCACGTGTTTAAATAGCTCGGTGAGCTATGATCAGGAACCGGCTCTGTCTTAGCAGGCAGATCGGTTCCCTGGTCCCATGCGTCATGACTCCTAGGAAGAGGAGGAGAGGCCTGGCTGGCTGGGTGGTGGCCTGGTTGGGTGGGTGGGGGCATGGTTTCTGCAGAGAAGAGCAGTCTGTGGAGCAGCCTTCTCCGTTGTGCTCTCTGGGGAATCTCCGCCTTCCTGTTGCCCCCACCTTTATACCCTCAGGTCCATACGTCAGTGACACGCCATGCCTCTCCCCACTCACTCGCCATTGGACGCAGACCTCCCTATCTGGTGGCTGGAGCAACCTCTCTGTGACCCCCCACCTGCAGCTCTTGCTATGGCATGGCCACGTTGTGGTGTTTGCTTCCCAGAATTATGCCGCAAAGCCTAGCAAATGCTAAAAGAAGACATAAAATAATTAATTCCAAAGAGTAGAACATTAAAAATGTGGTAAAACAGATTGATAATTTTAGAAACATACATAGAGTTTGGGTAGATGTTATCGAACTAGATATATAAATGACGAATATCTGATATCACAATTAATTACTTTATGCTTATGCTAGATATTCACTCCAAGGAAATAACTGGTCTATTTTGCACATTATTAACCCCAAGGAGCCATTTCCACAGCAGTATTAATGAATGAGTAAAGAGCACATTTGAGAGTGAAAAATAGAAGGCGATGGAAGGGAAAGACATGGGGTTCTATTCAATGCATATTCCTGGCAACTCAAAAAATATATATACATCGTCCCAAAAGTTCAGGGTGGGAATTTAACCCCTGGAATCCATTTTCATTACGATATTATCATATAATAAATCCCTCCTAGCCTGGTGGCTTTGCGGTTAGGGTGCCGGCTTGGGATCCTAGGATCCTGGGTTCGAATCCCAGTCGATCGCTAAATTAACACCAGGGGGGTTGACTCAGCCTGTCATCCTTCCGAGGTCGGCAAATTGAGTACCAGCTTGCTGGGATGAATGATCCCGGTGTTTACCCCGGTTTAGAATAAGTACACCGTATCCCTGCGCATCGTAAGAGGCGGCTAAGGGTTGGCGCCACGAAGGGCATCCGGCCATAAAAACATTGCCTCAAACAGGGAACCATGATTGTCATGGGGCCCGCAAGGCTAACTCCTGCTCTAGCGGGGAAAATGGCCTTAAAACGATCATTCATTCATTCATTCATATAATAAATCCCTCCCGCTTCTGTTATTTTCATGCAAGAATTGAAATACTGGCTCCCACCAGGTTGGTGGTACACAATAAACATTTGCATAAGATAAAATTGTGGTCTTCCCCGAAACCATGATCCCACCCAGGGCTAGAAAATTGTCTGTTACCCCTTAAAACACTCCGGGTCACACCCCAAGTGCAACCACCAGTTTTCAACTCATTCCGTCCAGCGGTTCAGGAGTGCATACAAGTCAAACAAACAAACAGATGTCTTGAATTGTACATAGTAGGATTACATACTTGTACATGTTTCTCAACTTTATTCCGTACAGTATTGAATTCCTCTTCTGATTTATTTGAAGTAATTGGAGTACATCTCGACCTTCATCAGTATTATATTTCTGGTGGTTGCACAATTGTCACTACATGAGCTTACTTTATCAAGGACTTAGTACAGAAGTCTGCTCAAGTGTGTTGTTTTCTAGAGTTTAGGTTGGGATTTTTTATTATCTCGGCTTGGGTCTTGAGTTTATGGTCTCACCAGCCAGGTGGCTGTGTTTGTGCGGTTCAGCGACATAAAGCAAAATAAATGTAACACTGTCGAATTAATTGTTTTGCTTTTGAAATTCTCTTTATTCAAGGAGAAAGCAACAATGACAGCGCTGTTGTCAAAACCTGCGACTAAATCCGCAAACGGACCGATTGGGAAATGGGCATTTAAAGCACTCTTAAAAGATGACATCATAATTGGGAAGCCGCATTTAATGATCTTTTGAAAGATTAACTTGACCCCTCTCATCGATGTCACTCTCCCCACAGCTATATCGGAACGAAATGATTCGTCACACAGTCATACAGGTTGGTTAACCCCAATATCGGGCCGTTCAAAAATTACGTAACGCTATTTTCAAACTACACATTTTGATCATGGCAGTGTAGTTAGCAATAGTTTTTTTTTTTTTGGAGCAATTTGCATAACGTAATGCTTGTTTACGTAATGTAACGTTTGCTTTGGTCTTTGCTATCGTGGGTGAATTTGAGCTACAGATTTGGGTGTGGTCCAGTCGCTGGCCGACCAATAGGTGCACGTTTCAAAAATCGACGACCAACAAGAACCCCAAAGGTGTACTGATCTTGACGGATTAATTAAGGGCACTTATATTTGCCCAGGATGTGGAATAGCCTGGCTTGCTTCTGAAATATGCAAATGTAAGTTGCGTAAATTATTTTGTCCTTGATGGTGACGCAAGTTTCTGCTTTCTACTCCCGATCCCGATCCTTCTTCCCCAGTGGACCGCATTGTTGGTTTGGATCAAGTGTCAGGCATGAATGAAACCGCCTTTGGGGCTACGTACAAGACTCGTAAAGGCATGTTTCGCACAGTTGGACAGCTTTACAAAGAACAGCTTTCCAAACTTATGGCCACACTGAGGAACACCAATCCCAACTTCGTACGATGCATTATTCCCAATCATGAGAAGCGCGTAAGTGAGAAATTGATTTCCCTTTTGTTATACGCTGGATATATATATTATATGATATAAAATTAGGGCCTGAGGATTATACATTTAAGAAAAAGGCCCATCCAACACAAAAGGTAACTGGATGAGCCCTGCTAATCTGTATACCTAATAGCGATGCATGTTGCTCAATTGTGTCTGAACGGGGTAAACGTCATAACCACAGCACACATAATGCTCAATGATCCCTCATTTAAAAGCTTTTGGGTCCGGACAGTGTGTGGCGGTCTACAAATATCGATATTCCCGCACTTTTGAGTTGAGTGCATTTTTTGTGCACATGAGTGGTGTGTAAGTGGTGTATAAGCTATGTATATATAGATAAGTCACTGGTTCACACCATACCAGTAGTAAAAATAATATGACCACAAACTATGCAGTCAATTCCATCCAATGGATAATTATCTTTTTGTTGATCTACCTCACCAAGAAACATTAGCAGTCTTAACAGCTAGTGACTATTCTGTGGACTTGGGGAAGGATGGAAAGAGGAGAGGGTGAGGACTTGAAGAAGAAAGAGGGAGTGGAGGACAGAGTTGGAGGGGTGCAGCGATTGTATAGAGTTGAGAAAGGGGGAGAGGGGGTTGAGGCTTTTGGAGGGGAAAGGGTGTCGAGGACTTGGGTTTTGTGGAGTGGGGATGGTTGTGGACTTGAAGAAGAAAGGGGTAGGAGAGGATAGAGTTGGAGTGGTAGGGCAAAGAGGGGACAGAGCTGGGAGAGGGGATTTTATGATTTGGGGTGGGGAGGTGGCTTTTGAAGACTTAGCATCGAGGGCTTGGGGTTGGGAGGGAGAGATGGGGTGAGGTTTAGGATTTGAAGAAGAGAGGGGTTGAGGACCATAAGTCACATTGTACGCTCCGCGGAATTTCTGTGGGTCCCTGCCATTATGCTGTCAAAGGACATTCTTAGCAAACTCCCAAAATATTCCACACTCCATTGGGAAGAATTCCCTTACAACGGCCCAAACAAGCAACAGCAGAGCTTGTTTATGTCTTCTGTTCCATTCTTACTTGTTTATCTCCTCTTGCTGGCAGATCTGCTCTTGCTTGTTTATTACCAGATTAGCAGGGTATATCTAGTTACTTTTTTGGTGTGATGTGGCTTTTTGTTTTGAAACTATACATGTGTATATATGTATATGTCTATATACAGTGTGTGTGTGTGTGTGTGTGTGTGTGTGTGTGTGTGTGTGTGTGTGTGTGTGTGTGTGTGTGTGTGTGTGTGTGTGTGTGTGTGTGTGTGTGTGTGTGTGTGTGTGTGTTGTGTGTTTGTGTTTGTGTGTTTTTGTGGGTATCCCAAAGACTCGATAGCTCAGTGGGCTGTCACCGCGTAAGTGATGAGGTCCTTGGGTTCGATTGGGGATATTTTCTCAGTCAGTCAGTTTCAGTCAGTTTTTCATTCTGGTTGAGTCAGTATTTTTTCACACAAGCCCCACGCAGGAATTTATTCCTGATAGTTAAATTTCTCAATGAGTTTATCTCCAATGCACTCACACTTACACATTCACATACACACACTCAGATTTGTGGTCTGTTTAGCAGGCATGTAAGACATCGGCCATTATAAAGCTTATAGTATTGGTTTGAGGAATTTCTGAGGATATCCCGAAGACTCAATAGCTCAGTGGGCTGCCACCGCACACATCTATACAGTGTATGTATGTATGTATGTATGTATGTATGTATGTATGTATGTATGTATGTATGTATGTATGTTTGTTTGTATGTGGGTTTGGCAAATGTGTTTTTTCTGTTGCTTTTAAATGGTTCTCTTGCCTTTTTCCCATGAAATCTCACAACCTATAAAAGTGAAGACTTCCTTTCTGCATTTATTTTGAATGACCATTGCTAATCGATGCTGATGTGTTTTGTTAAGGCTGGAAAGTTGGATCCTCACCTGGTGTTGGATCAGCTTCGCTGCAATGGTGTTTTGGAAGGGATCAGAATTTGCCGCCAGGGTTTTCCCAATCGCATCGTTTTCCAAGAGTTCAGGCAACGGTGAGGCTTTGCCAGCCTGTTCCATGTACTAACTTGTGGTTTGTTTTGGCACCTGAGCCATTGCCAAGAGCCTTCTGTGCCATTTGGCTTGTCAGATACCCATTAGTATGCAATACAAACAACTATTTCTTTCGACATCGTTTTTTTTTGGGGGGGGTGGGGGGGGAGCTTTTTGCATGTTCTGCATATTCTTTTATCTTTTTTTATTTCTTATGCATTACTTTCGCTGATATTTCTCATCTTGTTAAATTTGTTGTTTGATTCTTAAACATCATTGTGTGGATTTTGTATTACATTCTACATCAGCATCCTAAAAATTGTCCCATTGTTTTTGTAAATTCAATTTTTTTAAAGATTTTTTTGCTTTTGAAATGGTTGTACATTTTTTCTGAAGTTTCCAAAAATGGAAAAAGACATTACTTGAATGTGTACATGGGTTCATATGTTTGATGTTCTCATCTGAACCCTTGCTCATCATGAGTCCACCCAGATTCAGATCCTTATGCTCTTTATACATTGTACCATACTTGTCTATTGTCTACCAATGTCCTTGTAGTTAATTGAAAAGTGCACTGATGTCTTGGTCATGCAGGCGATTTATGTACCTGCTCTCCTATGTTTAAAGAATCCTTATGAGTCATAACTATATCCATCAAAAACTATCGAAAATGGTATAATACTAGTAAAACTGTTGGTCCTCTGATAGTTTTATATTTTATAAGTGGAAGACATTAAAAGTAGGAGACTTTAAATATACAAGTATGATGGAACAATGTAATTAATGTCATGGAACACACCTTATTATGTGCACAAGTTGGCCGTTTTGTTTGTTTGTTTGGTTATTTTGACTGACTTTAATAAATTATGTTTGGTTGGTTTGTGAAGGAGAAGATTGTCATGGGGACCGCAAGGCTAACCCCCGCTCTTGCAGGGAAAATGGCCTTAAAATGCCTGTTGTTGTTTTTGGTTTGTGAAGTAGAATAAAGTTTTTCATATCTTTTTTGTTCATCTCAGGTATGAAATTCTCACTCCGAATGCGATTCCCAAAGGCTTTATGGATGGAAAGCGAGCTTGTGAGCTTATGGTAAGAAAATATTTTCGTGTTTTTTGTAACATTGCTACTGTATGACTTCTACTACGTCCTAAATTAATTAGTGATTCGTAAAAAATATGTTCTGTGTGAATAGTTGAACACTGTGTCCAAACAGCTCAATTTTCCTTCAAATAACATTTACCTTGCAGTGTTTGCATTCATTGTAGCTCATAATGCTGATTTCATGCTAATATATTTTACCACCATCCCATTTTACCACTGCTTAATGCAGAGCCTCCAGGAATAGTTATTTTTTCACTTGTATTGAAAACGATAACATTATGATTACATAAATCGATCAATTTAAAATATTTCATGGCCTTAAAAAAGGTTAATTGTGTTGCACTCCAAAAAATCCAGCCTTTTCAATTTGATACCAATTGGTCATCCTGTTTGCCAAAACCAACTATATTGGTCACTCTGGCCTCAATTTACGGCGTCTGAGGCCGTAGCCAAATAGCCCATCTTACTTCCCGCAAAAGTTGTATCTGTAACCCGAGTATGGTGTTTGTAGCTTTAATTATGTGGCTGAGAGAGAGAGAGACAGACAGAGAGAGACAGAGACAGACATTTGTGCTTTGATATATGTATATATAGATTATGAAAAGTAAAACAGGTTTGGCACTGAAACACTGATGTGTGTTGTCTTATCGCTTGAGACTTTTTTTTCCATTTCCCCGCACTTGTTCTGAAGTGCCCCCTGGTGGTCATTATACAGTGAAGTGCAGTCGTCCATCTTTTAGGATACCTGATATGTATGAATGAATCGAAGCAAAAATGTCCCGAGAGGGCAGGTGTCCTTTCATCATTGGGAAGGGATTGTTTTTGCTTTTTTAACACTGAGTTCTAACGTTTTTATTTCCTCAAAACCTTAATTGCTTTTATAAGTAAACAAAAAATAATAAATCCATGTAAATAAAAAGGGCTTTTAATTTTTTCACTGTTTATTTGCCCTTATAAGGAAAACTGCCTTAGAAACATTTGACATGGTTGTGAGAAAGATACTGATATGTATGATTGACAATAACTGCCTTAGAAGCAAATATATGACTGACAAGATGGTTCAGATCTAAGCTTACATGCACAATCTTACTCTTTTTCTCATACTTGAGGTCAGTTCAGCTTCTTCAGTACATGTGCATGTTGTTCTTGGCTGAGAATAATCCTTCTTCCATTGGGGTTTGCAGAACTAGTCATGGCTATTAAAAACAAGCATTCTGAGTATTGCGCTGCAATGCATGTCCCCTACTGGCAGTCTGTCGTCCAGAAAACTGTTGGGGAAATTACCAAAGTTCAAATTGCCATAACTTTGTCAAAAATGATCGAAACGTCATGAAGTTCGAACTTGATCTGTAACTTATCATGAGGAAACCATGTACCAAGTTTGAAATCATTAGCATGAAGAGTTTAGAAAAAAAGTCTGGAAAACTGTTCTTTGACTGACATACTGACAGACGGAAGGACGGAGTGCAAACCTATAGTCCCCTCCGGTGTACACCGGTAGGGGACTAATAAAACATGTAATGATGTTTAAAAAAAAATCCAAATAAACTGAGGACGAGAGCACGATTTGGCTGGTCGGAAGTAGAGTATCCACACTTAGCTCCTCACTATTGGGGTATGTACAGCCACGCGAAAAAGTAAGTACACCCCATGTAAAGTTTTGCCTTTTTCAACATATTTCAACATACAGCTATTTGATCTTCATTTCAACAATATTGATAGATAAAGGTGATATAATATAACAAATGTCATGAAACATTTACATTTTGTAGTCCCTTGTATAATTTAAATAAACATAAATGCAAATTTTGCATGTGGAAAAAGTAAGTGCACAACAACAACAACAGCAGGCATTTTAAGGCCATTTTCCCTGCTAGAGCGGGGGTAAGCCTTGCAGTCCCCATGACTATCTTCTCCATTTTGCCATATTTTCTGCATCTCCCCTTGTTAACCCCTTTGCCCGCATTTCTTCTTTGACCATCTTTAGCCAAGTCTTTCTCTGTCTTCCCCGTCCTCTACTTCCTTCTACATTCATTTCCATCACTCTTCTCAACCAGTCACTTTCATCCTTCCTCAACACATGACCAAACCATCTCAACCTGTTTCTCTTCACAGCATCCATCACAGGCTCTATTCTATTCCCAAATCCATACACCCTTGGCTCTAATAGGTGGTATTTCCCCTTTTGGCAGAAACAACCTCAAGTAGGCGTTTCTTACAACTGTCTACCAGTCTCTGAGATCGACTGGGAGAAATTTTTGCCCACTCCTCCATGCAGAATTCTTTCAGCTGTGTGATGTTTGAAGGGTTTTTTGCATGCACAGCTTGTTTCAAATCCCTCCACCTCCACAACATCTCGATGGGATTTAGATCCGGGCTTTGACTTGGCCATTCCAGAGCCCTCCATTTCTTTCTTTTCAGCCATTCCTTGATGGATTTATTGGGATGTTTAGCGTCATTGTCATGTTGCAAGGTCCACCTTCAGTTGAGCTTCAACTTTCCAACAGATGGCCTTACATTATCCTCAAGCACCCTCTGGTACAATGAAGAATTCATAGTGGATTCTATGATGGTGAGCTGCCCAGGCCCTGATGCAGCAAAGCTGCCCCAAACCATAATATTTCCACCACCATGCTTTACAGTTGGTATCAGGTTCTTGTGGTCAAATGCTGTCTTTGGTTTTTGCCAAACCTGTCTTCTGGTACTGTGGCCAAATAGCTCCACCTTTGACTCATCTGTCCAGAGCACATTGTTCCAGAAGTGCTTGTCTTTGCCTAGGTGTTCATTGGCAAACTTTAGGCTTGCCCTGATGTTCTTTCTGGACAGCAAAGGTTTCCTCCTGGCACACCTCCCATGTAGATCAAATTTGTGCAGCCTCTTTCTGATGGTAGACTCGTGCACTTTGACATCAACAGTGGCAAAAGCTACCTGTAGGTCCCGTGATGACATTCTGGGCTTATTAGAGACTTATTTCAGCATCTTGCGGTCTGCTCTCGGGCTGAACTTGCTGGGGCGGCCAGGCCAGAACAAGTTGGCAGTTGTTTGGAATCTTCTCCACTTGTAGATGATCTTCCGGACAGTCAAATGATTGATTTCAACTTGTTTGGAGATCTTTTAAAATCCCTCCCCAGACTCGTAGGCATCTATAACCTTCTTTCTGAAGGCCTCAGAGAGCTCTTTTGATCTAGGCATGGTGACGCCGCACACTTCAACAACAAAGAGCAAACCAGACTAAATGTCTGAGGTTTAAATAAGACAGGTTCCTCTAAGATGCTCTCTAACGATGTTCTAATCATTTGCACCTGAGCTGGTGCACCTGATTCTAATTTGATATATTTGAAGTAGTGATAAATGTCGGGGTGTACTTACTTTTTCCACATGCGAAATTTGCATTGATGTTTATTAACCCAACTGGACTACCATCCAGTTGAGTTCATCACGTACTGAACCCTCCGGCGTCCGTCGTCTGTCGTCGTCGTCGTCTGTCGTCCGTTAAATTTTCGACGTTAACACTCCAGCGTCCACAAATATCAACCGATTTTGATCAAACTTGACATGCAGCATCCTTACCCCAAGGACCAGGTTGGTATTACATTTCAGCCCGATCCGTTGAAAAATGGTGGACTTAGGTGACCATTTTGTTTTTGGTCATGAAAACGACGTTAACACTCTAGCGTCCACAAATATCAACCGATTCTGATCAAACTTGACATGCAGCATCCTTACCCCAAGGACCAGGTTGGTATTACATTTCAGCCCGATCCGTTGAAAAATGGTGGACTTAGGTGACCATTTTTTTTTTGGTCATGAAAACGACGTTAACACTCTAGCGTCCACAAATATTAACAGATTTTGATCAAACTTAGAATATTTAACCCTTACCACACAAGGTAGGTTGCTATTGCATTCCAACACGATCCGTCACAAAATGGCCGCCATAGGCCGCCATATTGTTTTCAACTCCGAAACGACGTTAAGACTTTAACGTCCACAAATATTTATGGATTTTGATCAAACTTGGTGTGTGTGACTCTTACCACACAAGGTAGTCAGTTCATTTGAGTTCTGCTTCCCTGGAAGCTCTAGTATTATATCACCTTTATCTATCAATATTGTTGAAATGAAGATCAAATAGCTATGTTGAAATATGTTGAAAAAGTCAAAACTTTACATGGGGTGTACTTACTTTTTCACGTGACTATACATGTAATACAAGCGGACGAAGTACAACCCTGCAGTGTCACTTTTGCTGTTGGAGTGAACATTGTTCGCTTTATAGCCTGACAAAAAATGCTCCAAAATATTTGTCCGTGACTATGTTGAACAGGTTGAATAAAAATTAAAAAGCGATTGGTACATTCTTTAATTGTCCTGACAAAGCAGTTGGCTGCCATTGTCAGTGTCGAAATAAGATGAACTATTATATTATCATTCCTGTAAAAATGAATACCCTAATTTTCAAGAGAGTCAGAGAGATCATTGATGAAGACCAGAAAAAGCACAGGGCCCAGAACACTGCCTTGGGGAACTCCAGCCTGAACAGGAAGAGGAGATGAGAGAACCCCATTCAGGGCCACACGTTGACTTCGACTAGAGAGGAAGTCCGCCAGCCATGCGTGGAGATTTCCATGGATACCAAAAGAGGAGAGTTTGGTGAGCAGAGCGGGGTGCCAGACCGTATCGAAGGCACGTGATATGTCAAGGGAGACGGCTCTAATTTCCTGTTTGGCATTGGGGACCTCCATCCATTGTTGAGAAAGCAGAAGCAGCATGTCCAGAGTAGAGTGACCAGGTCTGAAACCAAATTGATGATCAGAGATCAAGCCATTGGAGAAGAGGAAAGATTTCATATCTGAAGCAATGATGGATTCCATGACTTTGCTCATAATTGGGAGAAGGCTGATTGGTCTGTAGTTGCTGGGATCTGTTTTTGCACCTTTTTTGTGCAAAGTGGTGATGTTGGCAGATTTCCAAGCAGATGGCCGATGACCTTGAGCAAAAGAGAGGGTGAAGAGAACAGAGAGAGGGAGTGAAAGAGCGGAAGAACAGGATTTTAGGACCAGTGGGCTGATGCCGTCAGGTCCAGTTGCAGAATCAGAGTCGAGTGTTGACAGAAACTTTTCCACCTTGTCATACTTGTTGAATTATGATGTCATAACGAAGGCATCGATGACACCACCATTAACATATCTTATTCCCCATGAGGAGTACTTGACAATGAGCCATGTTTCAATTTTTTCCATGAATGGTTTCAGAGATATTGTAGTGCAAAGTTTTTCCAAGATGGCGCCTCTACCACGTTACCTATGACATCATAATTATTAAAATATTCTACAGGAGGAGGCGCTCCTATGGTGAAACTTTAATGTCAATCAGACAAAGAATCGCAGAGAAAAAAGAATTCATACTGATCGAATCAAGCATTGTAGTTGTCGAATTATGACGTCATAATTAAGTTGCCAATTACATCATCATCAACATATCGTGTTCCCCATGGGGAGTACTTGACAATGAGCCTTGTTTCAACTTTTTCCATTGAGCGGTTTGGGAGATAGAGGTGCAACGTTTTTCCAAAATGGCGTCCGTACCACGTGACCTATGACATTATAATTATGAATAAAAAAATTATACAGGCAGAGGCGCTCCTCTGGTAAAATTCCGTGTCAATCGGACCAACGGTTGCCGAGAAATGAATTTTTAAAATGCAAACACGCATGTACGCCATACGTACGCAACTGAATGCCGAACCCTGCTTTTCGCTTCATGAGTGCAGGGTAAAATTTCTAAAAATAAACATAGGGGCAATACCCCTGGCGCTCACCTGGTAGAATAAACAGTATACTGCACTGACTAAGGGTATTTTTAAACAATTGCTCGAAGACAGGGCAGCATGGAGAATCATACCAACATAATCATAAGACTTCAAACAAACAAATAAAAAAATAACTATTTTGGGGGGAACTCCCACCCGCCCAACCCCCCTCCCATGTCGTGTTGCTCCTCAGATCCCAATTTTTCCAATGCCTTGAACAAACATTGGTACATCATGGATGATGAAGGTTGTGATGAAGTTTCATCAAAATTATGTGTGTAGGTGCTGAGAAAAAAGCAAATACCTATTTCCCCCATGACCATTTTAGACACCAATTTTTTAAATGCCAGGAACAAAGTTTGGTACAACACGGGAGATTAAAGTTGTGGTCAAGTTTCATCAGAATTGCATGTGTAGTTTCTGAGAAGAAAGGAAATACCTATTTTGGGGGGCAACCCCCCCCCCCCCCCCCCCCCGTAGATCCCCAAAGGGGCAGATTTTTTTTTAATGGCGTGAACAAACTTTGGTTCATCACGGGTGATGAAGGTTGTGGTAAAGTTTCATTGAAATAGTTTATGTAGTTTCAGAGGAAAAAGCAAATCCCTATTTTGGCGGATTAAACCTGTATCCACTTTGACCCCCGGTGGACCCTCTGAGACCCTGATTTTTTTAATTTATTTTTTATTAATATTATTTTTAATACCGTGAACAAACTTTAGTCACAACACAACAAATATCATTTGTGCCAAATTTGGTCACAATCCCATCAGCGGTTTCAGAGAAGAAGTTTAAAGTGTTTACAGACTGACGGACGGATGACGCGCTGTCGCATAAGCTCCACTGAACTTCGTTCCAGGTGAGCTAAGTAGATGGTATTCGTAGAATACTTACCCTGCGCAGTCAACTTGGTGTGAGCCAACTCTTCTGTTTTTGAAGGTTTTTTTGATCCAATATGGCTGCCATACCACATAAGCAATTAAATCATAATTTTATATTCTCTAATATAATTGTTGCCTCGTGGTTACGTATTACCTCCCCAAACCCCGGTTATGGTGCACCTCAGAGTCTGGAGAGGGAACACTGCAGAAAGATTTAGTATTTTGCGTTTTCTAATAAACCATGGTAAAACCACACCGAGGCAATTGCAGAACAAAACAAGTGATTGTATTAACAACTCTCACATACACAATAATAACACTATTAGAGAAAGTACAATGAAAATGTCACTTGCATCAAATGAACAATGCATATGATGGTACGTACCATCATTCCCCAATGCTCTGAAGGCAATGAACTCATGATACGCCAACTGTGAGTGGAATGTAACATTTCCCAAAGTCCATGCACGAATCTCCTCGCAGGTTGAAGGTCGAGGTCGTGCAGAACGGCAAATCAATAGGCAGGTATTGGCGCGACTGTGGATGAGGAGTTACGAGGTGAGAGGTCGATATGGTAATTGAGCCGATAGGTAAACCAACGGCAATCAACACGATGAGGTCGATACAGAAATCCCAACGGCAAAACAAGATGCACCAAGCGGACAGCCTCTTCTTCTTCGAGGACCAAATGGCATATTGGCCCGTAATGGAGGCGCTTGATTTCTCCAACGATGACTCACACTTGGTGATAAAACCTGAGACGCAGGTTTAATTGCACTCACAATATATGACGATGTCGCAAACAATCCCTTTCACCGGAAACCTCAACTCATTCGCGACCAATATATAAAAACAAGTCCGCTCGCAGCCTCGACGTGAATCACAGCTCTCTCCTCTCTCTTTAAATAAAAGCTTTCGAAGTGAGGTGACCACCTTATTTACTTGACCAAGAGCAGAACGAGTGAAAGACTTCTGTGGAGGCTACACGTTTTCCAGTTGATTAAGGATTGTGATTTTTTAACTTTCGTCTGATGGCATTGTTAATCAGCATTCATTTTGAGAGAATATCTTGATTCTCAAAAGTTTTAGAGCAAACACAACTCTTGGGCTAAAATTGTTGTATTTCTGGAGTTAGCTACAAGGCATGTTTGACTATTCTTTTATGAGAAAAGTTAAAATAGGCATGAGATGATGGAGTCTGTTTTGCACATCCATGGAAGGTAGCCATTGCTATAAAAATAAGTCATTTTGCACTGATTTGCTCACAAATAAATACGTTGGGTATGGGGGGGGGGGTGGGGGGAGGAGGAGAAAAAGGAGGAGGGATGATGCATTCCCCACTCCACTCCCTGTTTCCCACATCGAAGGAGTTTACTGTATTTCAGAATCCAATGTATAATTTAAATTGCTCAGGAAAAGACTTTCGTCCCATGCCATTTATACTGGTATGCACCACCTTTGATCTATCTCCTATTTACACTGCCACATGCTTTTATTGACCCAGGTGACAGTACAGTACTTCATAATTTGTGGGAACTCTAATATAGACATTTTGGTGTTTCTGGCGTTTTATATGTTAATCAAACGGTTTTCTTCTACAGATCAGGGACTTGGAATTGGACCCAAATGTGACTCGAATTGGGCAGAGCAAGATCTTTTTTAGGGCAGGTGTGCTGGCTCATCTTGAGGAAGAGCGAGACCTCAAGATAACAGACATTGTGGTCTTTTTCCAGGCAGCTTGCCGTGGTTTTCTGGCCAGGAAGTAAGTGCTCTTCCACATATTCTTTTCTGATCACCTCCTAATTTATTTATTTTCTTCTCTACACCAGACAAGGTTTATGGGTGGACCACTGGTGAATTTGGAATAATAACATCCTGTAAAAAAAAAACTTTGGAATAGCATTAATTCCTGAGGGGAGAAAATGAGGAATAAAGGAATAAAGCGCAGTCGTAAGTCGTAAGATGAATGCTTGCAACCTGGCATGGAAAACTGAAAAACAAAAGATAACAAGAAAGAGCAATTAGATTGCAAACCCTCGCCAGGATGTATTTTCAGTGGTTTTTAAGGCTTTTGTGTTAAAACAAACATGGCGGCCGAACCACGTGACCGATGACGTCATTTTTTTTTCTAAGCTAATTTATTCCTAGATTATGCTCAAGAAATTTCATCTTGATCGGATGAAGTTTTGTATTTGTCGAATTATGACGTCATAATGGAAGCACCTATGACGTCATCATTAACATATTTTATTCCCCATGGAGAGTTCTTTACAATGAGCCATGTCTCAATTTTTTCTATTCAGCGCTTTCTGAGATATAGAGGTACAAAGTTTTTTGGTTTTTCCAAGATGGCGACCGAACCACGTGACCGATGACGTCATCATTTTTTTTTTCTCCACCGGTTTATGCCAACATGGCGCTCAAGAAATTTCACCTTGATTGGATGAAGTTTTGTACTTGTCGAATTATGACGTCATAATTGAGGCACCTATGACATCATCATTAACATATTTTATTCCCCATGGAGAGTTCTTTACAATGAGCCATGTCTCAATTTTTTCTATTCAGTGCTTTCGGAGATATAGAGGTGCAAAGTTTTTCGGTTTTTCCAAGATAGCGGCCGAATCACGTGACCGATGACGTCACCATCAAAAAATTCTACAGGTGGAGTTGCACCTATGGCGAAAATTTCTGTGCGGACAAACAAACAAACAAACAGACAAACAAACAAACAGACTCAAATGCAATACCCTCTCCTCTGGCGACGGTAACAAGTACAGATACATTCAAAGTATACCGCCCCAATGCCAAATAAATAAATAATATCCTCTAGCTCATCGAGACTGTATTGGGAGGGAGAAACCACCGTTTAGAGGCCATTTTTCCCCGCAAAGCGGGGGTTGGCCTTTTCGGGGACCGTGGTAGTTGTTGTTTTTTGGTCCCCTTTTTGAAGCAATGTTTTACGGCCGGATGCCCTTCCTGACGCCAACCCTTTTTGCCGCCTTCAACGACAAACAGGGAATTACCAGTGAACTGGTACTCAATTAGCCGACCTCAGAAGGATGACAGGCTGAGTCAACCCTGTTGGGAGGGAGAGGTGCACAATAATTGATTGATTAATTACATAATTAAAATCAATAAATAATAATCATACAATATTTTCTTAATCAATTGGCAAATAGCATACCGAAACCACCAATGCTTTATCTGATGCTGTAACATTTTGAGAATTAATTAAATGTCATTAATCCGAAAAATATACATAAATTCAGGCATTAATAGAATAATTAAATAATTAATCACTTAATTTATTAATCAATAAATCAAAAATATCCTTTACAGCCACATCACTTTTTTTTTTGTTTTTTTGTATACAAGATCGAGGCTCGTGAAAGAGCTAACATTAATCACACAAAAGGTGAAACCGACACATAAAACAAAAAACAAGGGGAGCGGTAGACAAGATGGGGAGAGAGGGGGAAGGACACAAACACAACATTTGAGAGCAGGGACATCGGGAGAAATGTGGGAGGGGGAGGGCTTGGGGGGAGGTGGGAGAGATATAAAACATATGAACACTGCAAGGACTTCCAGGAAAGAAGTTGGAATTTCAAACAGAAAAAAACAAAAAAAGTGTATCTGGGGTGAATTAGCGGGGGTAGAAAAGATCAAGGTTTTGGATGGGGGAAGATAAGAGATGGTGGTGAACAGCTATTTTAAAGACCTGGAGGGAGGAGTGGGATTGAAGGGAGTGGGGGAGTTTGTTCCAGAGGTGGGAGAAAAGGGGAATGAAAGAGTGAAGGTGAGCAGAGAGCCGAGATTTTGGCAGTTTTAACCATAAGAGGGTTGCAGGCAGATCTTGTGCGACCTGAAGGAATATTGGGGGGACAAAGCACAGAGAGAGCTGGGTGAGCAAGGCCAGAGAGGAGCCGGTAGAAGACAGAAAGACCACCAACCTGCCTGCGGTGAGTGAGTGAAAGGCCCTCGGAGTTAACTTCATCGCAGGAGATTCCAATGATTCTGAAAGCTTTGGTTTCAACAGCGTGAAGCCGAGCTAGGTGTGAGGCAGGAGCACCAGCCCAGAGGGGAATCAGTATTCCATTGAGCTGCGGATGAAAGCCTTGTATGTGGTGAGGAGCTCAGGTGTGCCAAGGAAGGACTTCGCACGACGGAGGATGCCCAGTCGGCGACTGGCTTTGGAGGCCAGCTTGGAAATGTGGTTTTCCCAAGAAAGATCATGGCAGACAGTGAGACCCAAAAGCTTGAGCGACAGAACTTCTTGGAGAGGATTGTTGAGAAAGTAGATGGGAGGGTTATCCAGTCGGTCCTTTCGGAGAGACATTGTAAGAGTGTGAGATTTGTCAGGATTGAAAGACATGTTCCACTTGTTTGACCAGTCTGTGATTTTGTCCAGGTCTGCAGAGAGTGAGGAGGCTGCAGACTCCCGATCTGAGGGATGAGGAATGGAGCGGCAGATAGTGGAGTCATCAGCAAAGAGATAGAGAGGATTTTCCAGAGAGTCGAAGAGATCATTGATGAAGACCAGAAGTAGCACAGGGCCCAGGGCACTTTCCCCAGGCCAAGTGTAACCGTGTGTGTGTGTGTGTGTGTGTGTGTGTGTGTGTGTGTGTGTGTGTGTGTGTGTGTGTGTGTGTGTGTGTGTGTGTGTGTGTGTGTGTGTGTGTGTGTGTGTGTGTGTGTGTGTGTGTGTGTGTGTGTGTGTGTGTGTGCGCGCGCGCGCGCTCCATTACGAGCCTTAGATCTTGTAAAAAAAAAAAAAAAAAAAAAAAACTACCTTGGGGAACTCCAGCCAGAACAGGAAGGGGAGATGAGAGAAATCCATTCAAGGCCACACGTTGCCGACGACCAGAGAGGAAGTCCGCAAGCCATGAGTGGAGATTTCCATGGATACCATAGGAGGAGAGTTTGGTGAGCAGAGCTGGGTGCCAGACCGTATCGAAGGCACGTGATATGTCAAGTGAGACAGCTCTGATTTCCTGTTTGGCATTGACAACCTCCATCCATTGTTGAGACAGCAGAAGCAACATGTCCAGAGTAGAATGACCTGGTCTGAATCCAAATTGATGATCAGAGATCAAGCCATTGGAGAAGAGGAAGGATTTGATATCCGAAGCAATGATGGATTCCACGACTTTGCTGATAATTGGAAGCAGGCTGGTTGGTCTGTAGTTTCAAGGATCTGTTTTTGCACCTTTTTTGTGTAAAGCGGTAATGTTTGCTGATTTCCAAGATGCTGGCAGATGACCTTGAGCAAAAGAGAGGGTGAAAAGAACAGAGAGAGGGTTAAATAGAGCGGCAGAGCAGGATTTTAGGACCCGTTTGCTGATGCCATTTGGTCCAGTTGCAGAATCAGAGTCGAGGTTTGACAAAAACTTCTCCACCTTGCCAGGAGAGAAGGACACAGAGTCCAGGAGCAGTTGGGTTTGACTGGGAAAGGTGGGAACAGAGAGAGATGGGTTTGGGACACAAGATTTTGAGGCAAACACAGAGTTGAGGCATTCGGCTTTGTCACGTGCGGTGTCAACTGTGTAGCCATTTGAGTTAAGGGAGGGGATGGAGGGGGAACAAACACCAGAAACGGATTTGACCAGACGCCACCAGGATTTGGAGGAAGGAGACGGGTTTGAGAGTTCAATCTTGAGTGTGGAGAGATAGTGCTTCCTGGCACTCCTGAGGGTAGACACACACTACTTGGTTATTGGTTATTCTCTTGTCCAAATATCAGCTTCGTAGCTCAAAAGGTGCCTGAGATATTGCCCAGAAGAGAAAGGAAATAAATAAGTACTTAATTAATCGATAATAATTAACTAATCAATTAAATGATTAATCAAAAAACAAAAATCTTGTTCACAAAACACCTTCACAAAACACCTTCACAACAAAAATCAACTTTGGTTTTTGCCAAAGCACTTGTTCACTATTGTGCCGAAATTTCAGCTTCCTCGCTCAAAGGATGGCTGAGATATCACCCGGACAAACAAACAAGAAAATTAGAAAGAAACCGGAGCGAGAACTGAGTACTGCCTTTCAGCGCACGTCATTGCCGGCCCCCTACGGTGACCGGCAATGTCGTCATGCATGCAGTTCCTGGAGATGGCTCAGGAAAGGAGCGGTGTTCAAAAAGCAGATAAGGGGTAATTAAAAGAATGACAGACTCCGAACCTTCCTTATGCATTTCGAGGCCATATAACCATGGCTGCCTATGAGAGATAAAAGTATGATCCTTTACTGGTTTTAAATGTCATGTTGCAAATACGAGGTCATTATTTGGTCTCTGACAGTTGGAATAGTTGTTGAATTGTTTGACATGATGGGAAATTTGAAAGAGTTCTCAAGTGTATTGTATGCCAATGCCATGCTGTCAGACTCCAGCTTTCCATCAATCAAGAATGATATTCTGCTTTACTGCTTGGAAGAAGTCTTTGAGCCAGTTTAAGAGGGAGCCCCGAATGCCACAGGTGAAGAGCTGCAACTGGACTGGATGACAGACTGATATGCCTCTGAGCTTCTGGAATTCCACCAATTACCCTGCAAAGTAGTGTTTCCACGACTGATTTATCATAATGTTATACAGTCACGTGAAAAAGTAAGTACTCCCCATGTAAAGTTTTGACTTTTTCAACATATTTCAACATACAGCTATTTGATCTTCATTTCAACAATATTGCTAGATAAAGGTGATATAATATAACAAATATCATGAAACATTTACATTTTGTAGTCCATTGTATAATTTAAATAAACATAAATGCAAATTTCGCATGTGGAAAAAGTAAGTACAACCCTACATTTATCACTACGTCAAATACCTAAAATTAGAATCAGGTTCACCAGCTCAGGTGCAAATGATTAGAACATCGTTAGAGAGGATCTTGGAGGACCCTGTCTTATTTAAGCCTCAGACATTTGGTTTGGTTTGCTCTTTGTTGTTGAAGTGTGCGGCGTCACCCTGCCATGATCAAAAGAGCTCTCTGAGGCCTTCAGAAAGAAGGTTATAGATGCCTACGAGTCTGGGAAGGGATTTAAAAAGATCTCCAAACAATTTGAAATCAATCATTCGACTGTCCGGAAGATCATCTACAAGTGGAGAAGATTCCAAACAACTGCCAACTTGTTCAGGCCAGGCCGCCCCAGCAATTTCAGCCCGAGAGCAGACCGCAAGAAGCTGAAATAAGTCTCTAAGATCCCCAGAATGTCATCACGGGACCTACAGGTAGCTCTTGCCACTGCACGAGTCTACCATTAGAAAGAGGCTGCACAAATTTGATCTACATGGGAGGTGTGCCAGGAGGAAACCTTTGCTGTCCAGAAAGAACAGCAGGGCAAGACTAAAGTTTGCCAATGAACACCTCGGCAAAGACCAGCACTTCTGGAACAATGTGCTTTGGACAGATGAGTCAAAGGTGGAGCTATTTGGCCACAGTACCAGAAGACAGGTTTGGTGAAAACCAAAGACAGCATTTGACCACAAGAACCTGATATCAACTGTAAAGCATGGTGTTGGAAATATTATGGTTTGGGGCAGCTTTGCTGCATCAGGGCCTGGGCAGCTCACCATCATAGAATCCACTATGAATTCTTCATTGTCCCAGAGGGTGCTTGAGGATAATGTGAGGCCATCTGTCGGAAGGTTGAAGCTCAACCGAAGGTGGACCTTGCAACATGACAATGACCCTAAACATACCAGTAAATCCACCAAGGAATGGCTGAAAAGAAAGAAATGGAGGGTTCTGGAATGGCCAAGTCAAAGCCCGGATCTAAATCCCATCGAGATGTTGTGGTGGGATTTGAAACGAGCTGTGCATGCAAGAAACCCCTCAAACATCGCACAGCTGAAAGAATTCTGCATGGAGGAGTGGGCAAAAATTTCTCCCAGTCGATGTCAGAGACTGGGAGACAGTTATAAGAAATGCCTACTTGAGGTTGTCTCTGTCAAAGGGGGAAATACCACCTATTAGAGCCAAGGGTGTACTTACTTTTTCCACAGAAGGGAATGGCATCTCTGTTAATTTTTTGTTGAATACATTATTGCAAAGTCAATTTGTCATTGTTTTTTGTTCAATTAGATCACCTTCATCTATAGATACTGTTTAAATGAAGATCAAATATTGATATGTCCACATATGTTAAGAAGATTTTTTTTTAAAACATTTCATGGGGTTTACTTCCTTTTTCCACATGCAAAATTTGCATTTATGTTTATTTAAATTATACAATGGACTACAAAATGTAAATGTTTCATGATATTTGTTATATTATATCACTTTTATCTATCAATATTGTTGAAATGAAGATAAAATAGCTGTATTTTGAAATATGTTGAAAAAGTCAAAACTTTACATGGGGTGTACTTACTTTTTCACGTGACTGTATTAAAAAGGATGAGTGTAGGCTATTTTTACCCAACACACACGGACCAAAACGAGGTTAAGCAATAGGTTCACTCATGTTTGTCCGTCCGTCCATCTACAAACGTCAGTTTATGATCGAGGAACAATTTGATTTCAATTGAATGTTATATTTTGAACACTAATCGGAAAATGAACCTGTAGCTCAGCAGTACTTTGGCTCTGAATTTGTCCCGATCGTGCATGTGCAGAGTGGTGTGATGCTTTTTTTTTTTTACTCTGTCTGCCTACCTGGCTGTCAAATATAACTGAATATCATTTCAAACTAACTAGAAACTTACTGATTTTAAGGACGTCATAAAAGACACAGGCAAGAAGAACAATTGTAACGTGTAAATAAGTAAGGTGGTGTAATATATTGTGTCAACTGCGGTAAACTTCTCGAATTATTTTTTTTTATAGATACAACCTTTAAAATCTTTATTTTATTTCAATTGAATTATACACTCAAACACTGCATGGTGTAAGGTGTTCTATGAACTCTCTAGTTTCTGGATTATATCAACTTTTTTTTTTTTTTTTTTTTTTTTTTTTTTGTATACTGAATCGAGGCTCGTCAAAGAGCTAACATTTATTTCACAAACAAATCAACCAGACAAACAAAATATATAAAAAGAGGGAGCGGAAGACAAGATGGGGAGAGAAGGGGAAGCACACAAACACAACATTTGAGAGCAGGGAGAAGTGTGGGAGGGAGAGGGCTTGGGGGGAGGAGGTGTGGGAAGGGCGGGGGTACAACAAGGGGGGGGGGTACAATTTGAGTGTACAATCAACCAGACAAGTTTGCCAGTTCCCTGGATTTGTCTTTGCACCATTCTAATATTTTTATTTCCTCATTGCATCATGATTTGGGTGTAGCTCGGCCACTTATACACTTACCATAGAAATGTGCATACTTTAAATGGCATTGGTCCAAAGGCCTAATCTTTAATTGCAGTTATGTGTACATTGGAAAGATGACCGTTTTATCCTTGAGTGATAGTGATATATTTGATATTTGCTTACTGAATAAATGCAAACAATCCGAATGGCTCAAACGTCACTAAAAATAATAATTGGGGAAGTGAAGAAAATATTTTGAGTACGTGAATAGCATTGTGAGCTTACATCACTGGGCTCAAAAAAGCCAATGACATAAAAAAAATAATTATATACTTGCACAAATGTTTATTTGTGTTGGTGTTTTATTCCCATTTTTGCTTTGTATTGATAAAGTATAATGTGCATTTCCTTGCAGAGCATTTGGCCGTAAGCAGCAGCAGATGAGTGCACTCAAAGTGATCCAGAGGAACTGTGCAGCTTATCTGAAGCTTCGGAACTGGCAATGGTGGAGAATGTTCACCAAGGTGGGAATGTTCAATATTTCACCAAAAGGGGACTCTGGCAACTTTACTTACATGACAGTGGCTTCCTTCTGTTGAGGACTTATTGTTGAGTTGTATTTTAATGTGGCCCTTTGGCCTATTCACTTTTATTATGCCCTGATTTTCTTCAGGTTTGGAGCTTAGTCTAAAGTAAATAGAGACTTCTCTCCCACTCCCCCCTACCCACTCCCTTGCATTTGGTTGTCCCTCTTAAGGCATATTTATGTCATACTCATTGCCAACAGTTCCTTCCCAATAGGCCGCTCATGATTGTTTGTGTGCTTTAAACCCTCGTGAGCAGCCAACCCGGAATGATGCAATGTCCGCAAGGCCTAGGCCAAGGAGCGGCTGAGCAAAACATGGGGGGCTGGCGTCGTCACATGTGCACACTTAACATTAAGCTTAGCTTTGGACAAGAAAGGCAATATGGTGAGCACTAGTGTGCGTTGCCTTCACTACGCAAGTGCCAATCAAACTCGCCTGGCTGGTCTCATTATCTTGCTTGGCCTGGTTCTGCTCAGCTGATTTAAGAAATACAACATCCCTTTAGTGTATTATTCCTTGTATGATAAAGACTACTCATTTTCCTCGATATCTCTTGGTTTTTTTTTTTCTTTCTTTATGTGGCTTTCTGTAAACCTTTTGGGCCTTTTTCAAACTTGCTTTTTCATCTGTGTCAATTAATTTCTGAGCACTATTATTTTTTTCTCCATTCTTGTGCCTTTTAACTGAGCAGCATTTGCTATAATCACCATGCAATTTCATCTTTGACTTTGCTTGTGCTATATGTGAACGGGTAGGTCAAGCCGTTACTGCAAGTCACACGCCAGGAGGAAGAGCTACAGTCCAAAGAGGAGGAGCTTCAGAAAGTGAAGGAACGGCATGTGAAGGCAGAAATGGACTTTGCAGACTTGGAATGTAAACATACACAGGTGAGAATCATGTGATATCTTGCTACATTGCATTTTCGCACGCCTTGAACTTTACACCACACTGTTGTGTTAAACAATATGTGACTTTCAAAATGACAATCTTCTGGCGCACATGTGCAGAACCTCCCAGAAATGGCGGTGTTTGTGGTGCCATAAAGTATATATTGTGTGTGCGAGATATGGATTGCTAACTAAAGTGATTCAAAAAGCTTCTAAAAGAAGCTGAAAATAATTGGAACAGTACCTGAGAGAAAGCTTTGTCTCTGTACAATGAAAAATCTGGGGAACTTTTTTATCGCGCTGAACGGGCAGCTGCCTGTACTGTAAACTATCAACCATGTGGGTCGGTGCAAGGTCCGGGTGGACAGGCGTATGCTACACAAATCCCAAATGGATCACTATCAGTGAATGGATTTTGAAGCTTGTGGGAATGTTTCCTGCGAACATGGCAGACCTGGTGATTTGTTTCATGGATGTCTATAAGTGGAAAGATGATGCTGTGTGCCATTACCAAGTAACGGTAACCAACTCTTCAGCAAAGGACATCTTCGCGATGTGAAAACACACGAAGCTTGTATATCTGGATTGGTGCTTCTGAACACCATTTGGAAGGAATCAAATCTGTTTGGTCAAATCTGTTTCTGGTGTTTGTTCCCCCTCCACCCCCTCCCTTACCTCAAACGACTACACAGCTGACACTGCCCGTGAAAAAGATGAATGCCTCAACTCTGTGTTTGCTTCAAAGTCTTGTGTCCCAAACCCATCTCTTACTGTACCCACCTTACCCAGTCGAAACCAGCTGCTCCTGGACTCTGTGTCCTTCTCCCCTGACAAGGTGGAGAAGTTTATGTCAAACCTTGACTGACTCTGCAACTGGACCAGATGGGCACCCCGCCCTCCTGCCTTCAATACATTCTGATACCTTGCCCTGCTCACCAAACTCTCTTATGGTATCCATGGAAACCTTCCCGCATGGCTCGCAGACTTCCTCTCCTGTCGTAGTCAACCTGTGGCTCCAAATGGAATTCTCTCATATCCTCTTCCTTGCTGTTCAGGCTGGAATTCCTCAAGGCAGTGTTCTGGACCCTGTGCTTTTTCTGGTCTTCATCAATGATCTCCCCGACTCTCTGGAAAATCCTCTCTATCCTTTTTCTGATGACTCCACCCCCTGCCGCTCCATATCTCAACCCTCAGATTGCCAGGCAGCAGCCTCTTCATTATCTGCAGACCTGGATAAAATCACAAATTGGTCAAAGAAGTGGAATATGTCTTTCAATCCTGACAAATCTCACACTCACTGTCTCTCCGGAAAGACCGTCTGGAAAACCCTCCCATCTACGTTCCCAACAATCTTCTCGAAGAAGTTCTCTCACTCATACTTTTGGGTCTCACAATCTGCCATGATCTTTCCTGGAAATACCACATTTCCAAAGCCCGTCGTCGTCTGGGCATCCTCCGTCGTGTGAAGTCGTTTCTGGGCACTTCTGAGCTCCTCACCACATACATAGCTTTCATCCACAGCTCATTGGAATACTACTCTCCCCTCTGGGCTGGTGCTCCTGCCTCACACCTAGCTCGGCTTCTCGCTGTAGAAAGCAAAGCTTTTAGAATCATTGGTATCTCCCATGATGAAATTGAGTGCTTTTCACTCTCACCACAGGCAGGTTGGCGATCTTTCTGTCTTATACCGACTCTTCCGGCCTTGCACTCCCTGCTCTGTCTGTGCTCTGTCCCCCAAATATTCCTGCAGGATGCACAAGATCTGTCACAACCCCCTTCTGATGAAACTTCCAAAATCAAGACTCTCTGCTCACCTTCACTGTGTCATTTCTCTTTTTCCCACCTCTGGAACAAACTCCCACACTCTCTTCAATCCCACTCCTCCCTCCAGGTCTTCAAAACAGCTGTTCACCACCATCTCTTGTCTTCCCCCATCCAAAACCTTGATCTTTTCTTCCCCTGTTAACCCACCCCAAATCCACCTCATTCAAATTCCGTTTTCTTTCCTGAAAGCCCCTGTAGTGTCCATCATCTTGTTTATCCTGTGTACCCTGCCCCAGCCCTTTCCCTTCCACAGATCTCCCAATGTACCTGTCCTCTACTGTTGTAGTGCTGCCCTCTCCCTCCTCTTGTCTCCCTTTATTAATTGTTATATGTGCTCACCCTTACACGAGACTCGATTTAGTATACCAAAAAAAAAGAAGTAAAAAACATCTGGAGCTTGTGAATGTACAGGGTAAGTTTAAAATAAACGTTTATAATTATGATATATACTATTAGTCATGGGGGGGGGGGGGGGGAGTGGGGTGGTGGAGGGAATTGGAGCTGTGAGGACTTATAAATATTTTGGTTTTTTTTGTTCCGTGGTCATAAGATATATAATCCTAGATTTTTGCATCTAATGCTAAAAGGAGAAGTGTGCGTTGCATGCTTTCTTGCTAAAAGGAGTGTGTGTGTGTGTGTGTGTGTGTGTGTGTGTGTGTGTGTGTGTGTGTGTGTGTGTGTGTGTGTGTGTGTTGGTGTGTTGGTTGGTGTGTGTGCGCGTATGCGTATGCGTGCATGCATGCATGCACAATTTTTTTCCACTTTTTTTTTCTTCTTTTTTTTTTCTTTTTTTTTTGTATACTGAATCGAGGCTCGTGAAAGAGCTAACATTAACTTCACAAACAAATCGACCAGACAAACAAAATACACAAAAAGAGGGAGCGGAAGACAAGATGGGGAGAAAAGGGGAAGCACACACACACACAACATCCGAGAGCAGGGAGATGTGTGGAAGGGAGAGGGCCCGGGGGGAGGAGGCGTGGGAAGGGGGGGGGGGGGTGGGGAGGGAGAAGTATAAAGCACAAGGACACCAAGGACTTCCAGGACAAAAGTTGGTATTTCAAAAAGTGGAATTGGGGTGAAATTAGCGGGGGTAGAAAAGATCAAGGTTTTGGATGGGGGAAGATAAGAGATGGTGGTGAACAGCTGTTTTAAAGACTTGGAGGGTGGAGTGGGATTGAAGAGAGTGAGGGAGTTTGTTCCAGAGGCGGGAGAAAAGAGGAATGAAGGAGTGAAGGTGAGCAGAGAGTCTTGATTTTGGCAGTTTAACCAAAAGAGGGTTGCAGGCAGATCTTGTGCGACCTGTAGGAATATTTGCGGGACAGAGCCCAGAGAGAGCTGGGGGGGCAAGGCCAGAGAGGAGTTGGTAGAAGACGGAAAGACCACCAACCTGCCTGCGGTGAGTGAGTGAGAGGCCCTTGGAGTTAGCTTCATCGCGGGAGATTCCAATGATTCTGAATGCTTTGGTTTCAACAGCGTGAAGGCGAGCTAGGTGTGAGACAGGAGCACCAGCCCAGAGGGGAGAGCAGTATTCCATTGAGCTGCGGATGAAAGCCTTGTATGTGGTGAGGAGCTCAGGTGTGCCAAGGAAGGACTTCGCACGACGGAGGATGCCCAGTCGGCGACTGGCTTTGGAGGCCAGATTTGAAATGTGGTTTTTCCAGGAATGATCATGGCAGATAGTGAGACCCAAAAGCTTGAGTGACAGAACTTCTTGGAGAGGATTATTCAGAAAGTGGATGGAGGGTTGTCCAGTCGGTCTTTTCGGAGAGACATCGTAAGAGTGTGAGATTTGTCAGGATTGAAAGACATGTTCCACTTGTTTGCCCAGTCTGTGATTTTGTCAAGGTCTGCAGAGAGTGAGGAGGCTGCAGACTGCCGATCTGAGGGATGAAGAATGGAGCGACAGAGAGTAGAGTCGTCAGCAAAGAGATAGAGAGGATTTTCAAGAGAGTCAGAGAGATCATTGATGAAGACCAGAAAAAGCACAGGGCCCAGAACACTGCCTTGGGGAACTCCAGCCTGAACAGGAAGAGGAGATGAGAGAAACCCATTCAGGGCCACACGTTGACTACGACTCGAGAGGAAGTCCGCCAGCCATGCGTGGAGATTTCCATGGATACCAAAAGAGGAGAGTTTGTTGAGCAGAGCGGGGTGCCAGACCGTATCGAAGGCACGTGGTATGTCAAGGGAGACTGCTCTAATTTCCTGTTTGGCATTGAGGACCTCCATCCATTGTTGAGAGAGCAGAAGCAGCATGTCCAGAGTGGTGTGTCCAGGTCTGAAACCAAATTGATGATCAGAGATCAAGCCATTGGAGAAGAGGAAAGATTTCATATCTGAAGCAATGATGGATTCCATGACTTTGCTGATAATTGGGAGAAGGCTGATTGGTCTGTAGTTGCTGGGATCTGTTTTTGCACCTTTTTTGTGCAAAGCGGTGATGTTGGCAGATTTCCAAGCAGATGGAAGATGACCTTGAGCAAAAGAGAGGGTGAAGAGAACAGAGAGGGGGAGTGAAAGAGCGGAAGAACATGATTTTAGGACCTGTGGGCTGATGCCGTCAGGTCCAGTTGCAGAATCAGAGTCGAGGGTTGACAGAAACTTTTCCACCTTGTCAGGAGGAAAGGACACAGAGTCCAGGAGCAGCTGGGTACGACTGGGTACGGTGGGTACAGAGAGAGATGGGTTTCGGACACAAGATTTAGAGGCAAACACAGAGTTGAGGCATTCAGCTTTTTCACGTGCGGAGTCAGCCGTGTGGCCATTTAAGGTGAGGGAGGGGATGGAGGGGGAACAAACACCAGAAACAGATTTCACCAGACGCCACCAGGATTTGGAAGAGGGAGACAGATAAGAGAGTTCGGTCCTGAGGACGGAGAGATATTGTTTCCTGGCTCTCCTGCCTGGATATTGTTTCCTGGATATTGTTTCCTGGCTCACTTAAATCTGCCCACTTGTATTAATAGGAACTCGACACCTCTTGGTCTCATCCACTGATGTTTATTGTATTTCCCCAAATCTGATTTGCATTGAAGAACAACAATTATGGTAACCATTTTGAAATTACCACTCTTTCGTTTATTTGCTGAAAATTATCTTCGAAAGACAATTTCACTTGCAGATCTTGCACTGGCAACGGCATGTTAACAAGCGTTATGCCTAGGTCCCCTGTCGGTGAAGTGATGTGAGTTGACAAAGTGGAAGACGCAAGGCGGCCATTTTGGATTTTGACGTGGCAACCCAATTTTCAATAGCTTTCTCCCTTATGCGTAGATACACCCACACACCAGATTAGAAGTTAGTAGTTCGTTTATTTTTCAAGATATGTCGCTCACAAGGTTCAGACATATATATGGTGGCGGCCATTTTGGATTTTGACGTGGCGACCCAAAATGCCTAGCGAGCAGAAACAGGTCACCTAAAGCAGACACACAGTGCATGCTTGAAAAGCCTCATTAGCATTCATACGTCATTTCGAAGGTCAGGTATGTGAACACTACAAATTTTAGAAATCTATTTTGTATCCTTTTTGGTTAATTTAACATCATATGGTAAAAATTACTTTTTGTATGTTTCTTAATCATACTGTACTTCATTTGTGTGCCATAGTTAGTTGATGAGAAACAGATGCTGGCAGAGCAGCTGCAAGCTGAGACTGAGCTCTGCGCTGAGGCAGAGGAGATGCGTTCACGCCTTGCTGCCAAGAAACAGGAGCTGGAGGAAATGATGCATGAGTTGGAGGCACGTGTTGAAGAAGAGGAAGAGCGTGCTGCTGAGCTTCTTCAGGAGAAGAAGCGAATGCAACAGAATGTACAGGTTCGCCTGATTGTGTCATGGAAATTATTTTTTGATTAATGTAAAATGTATTAATTGTATGTTTCAAACTGAGTTTCTCTAATATAAGAATTTTGTTGTTAATCTTCAAAGTAAACTCTAACAGTAAGAAGTATATAACTCTGGATGTTCTGAGCTTTCACTGTATCAGCTTGTGCTATCTTTTCACTGTTCATTAAAAGGCACTAACAACATATTGACGTCTTTTCCTGTCTCTTCCCTTCCTCATCATATGCAATTGGTAGATGCACCTTAAAATCTGCAGACAATATTGATGGAACCCTGTCCCCTTTCCTTTCCCAGTGGAAACTGGATTGCCCCAAAGCAACATCTTGGTCCCAGTCTTATTCCTCTGCATAAACTCAGTTGGATGTTTTCCATAAATAACCTCTATACTGGAAAGCCCTCTCCACATTGTGACAGACAGCAACTAGCCCACTGACAGTCAGGCAGAAGCTGCATCACTCTCTGCTGATCTGGAATTGATGAGATGCTGGTCTCCTTGGTGGAAAGTCTTTCAATCCAGGCAATTCTTTCTCACTCTAATGCTCTGGAAGGATTGTCAAACACATGTATTTCCATGGTCAGTATAGCTTTGTAGCTGAATGGAGTACTGCTATCCCCTATGAGCTGGGCACCCAGCATCCTATCTGTCTCTCTTGGATTCTGTAGAAGCTAAAGCTCTCAACATTATTGACATTTCTCACGATGAGGTGTGTTGCTCTCATATTGCAGACAGGTTGGTGACCCATTTGTACCCTATCTAGCTCTATTTGCTTTCACAGCCCCACGCTGAGCCCTCTGCAGTTCTCCAGGACGCACCCATTGTTGTAGTAACACCCATCTAATTTAACTCCCCAACTCCAGACTTTCCACCAACCTCTGCTCTTTCGTTCCTCCTTTCTCCTTTTTGTGGACTTTTCTTCTAGAAGCGAGTCAATCACAATCTTCTCTGAAGGGCTTCAAGCATAAGGTGCACTGCCATCTTATGTCATCTTGCATCTTTACCCATGATCGTTTTACCCCCATTAACCTGACCTGACCTAACCAAACCCTATTTTTCAGGTTTGTCTTTTTCCCCTTCTATCTCTGTCTCTATCTGTCTTCCTCCTATTTTCCTGTTCCTTCATTTCCTTTGTGTCTAAGTGGGACCACACTGTCCCTCTGCCAATATGTTGTCTTTTTACACTCTGTTACCTCGCTTTTCCATGAGCCTAGATTTTGTATGCACAAAGAGGTGTTAAGTGTTTGTGCCTGTCTATGTTTGCATTTTTCAGGATTTGGAGGAGCAGTTGGAAGAGGAGGAGGCAGCACGGCAGAAGTTGCAGTTGGAGAAGGTGACAACAGAGGCCAAGCTGAAGAAAATAGAAGAAGATGTTATAATGCTGGAAGACCAAAACATGAAACTCAGCAAGGTGGGGTGTGCCAAACCATTATAATTTATTTGGTTGTATGAAAGGTGTACAATTTGGGTTTGGGAAATAGTTTGGGATTCATGCAATAATTTTGTTTCTTTAAGTGCTGCTCACAAAAGTGGTCCACAAGTGGATCTAGATATTTCTGAAGACTATCTTTTTCGTAGAAAGTCAAAGTAGGCTTGCAAGAGGAAATAATCATTAGAATAACTTATGGAAGGGAAGGCAGGGAGAGCTCAGAAGGCAGAGGGGTAAGACGGAGCACTTTTTCCTGGCCTTGGATTTCGAAAGGTTGTCAGCAATGGGAAAAGCAAAAGGAGGCATCTGATCCCAGAGTTGAAAGAAAGATGTACAGAGTGGCCACAAAGCCCTGTGCATAATAGTGTGTCCTCTGTTACTTATTTGTTTTATTTGCTTCAGCATGACAGACACCAGTGAGTACACGATAGAAGAGAGACTGATTACTTGTGTTTGGGTTCACGACTGTGCGCGAGAAGCAGCTAGTTTTGAAGACATAGACAAGATTTTTGTACAACTTTCGATAAGCCAGCTCCTATGCGTGACACGATGCAGGCATGGGAGAAGAAGGCTTTTTCAACAGGGAGTGTCCTTGATTTAAAGCGTTCTGGTCATCCAGCATCACGTCTATGCCATGTGGACATTATTGAAGTGTCCTGCTCAAGATCACCACTGAAATCATCTCATAAAAAATCTTCTGAGTTAGGCATTCCATGCTCAACAGTTCAAAACATAATGAAAATGGATCTGGGATTGAAGCCATATAAGCCTGGATTTGTTAATGAGCTTTCCGATAGAGACTTGGCCACTCGTGAGGTCGCTTGCAAGGCTCTTCTGCAGCGATTTCTCACCATTAAATTAAGAGGAAGCATTTTTTTTTTTTGGTTGAGTGTGCTATTTACCTCAGCAATCGATCCAGGAATGTGTATTTTTGGTGCAAAGAAAATCCTCATTTTTATGAGTAAATTGAACAGCATCCTCCTCATGTCATGATGTGGGCAGCAATTTCAGAAGATCACTTGATAGGGCCATATTTTTTGGATACAAGTGTCAATCACACTGCTTATTTGAACATACTTCAGACGTGGTTTGTTCCACAACTGCGTGAGAGAGTTCTCGAAGCAACAGCTATCCTGCAACAAGATGGTGCACCAGCACATTATGCTCTCACAGTTAGAGAATATCTCGACGACAAAATCAGTGGACGATGGATTGGACGTTATGGATTGGTTGGAGGGATTGGTTGGAGGATTGGTTGGAGTTGGAGGGACTGGTTGTTGGATTGGTTGGATTGGTTGGAGGGACAATGACAGGGAGATCAGGAGAAGTGGTGGAAGTAATGGTCAGAAGAAGAGTGGACATATGTTGTGTGCAAGAGACGAGATGGAAGGGAAGTGGTGTGAGAATGGTGAAGGGTAGGCAGGGACAGAAATACAAGTTTGTGTGGCAAGGGTGCCTGGAGGGCGTGAATGGTGTTGGTGTCCTGTTTTCTGAGGAGTTTGTAGACAGTGTGGTGAGTGTGACTAGAGTGAGTGACAGGTTGATGATGGTGAAAATGATGATTGGAAAGCTCTTGGTGAACGTCATCTCGGGGTATGCTCCGCAGGTTGGTCGAAGCGATGAAGAGAAGGACAAGCTCTGGTGTGCGATAGAGAAGCTGATGGAAAACGTGAAAGATGAGGAAGTTGTTGTGGTAGGAGGAGACCTAAATGGACATGTGGGAAGGAGTATGGATGGTTTTGACGGAGTTCATGGGGGTTACGGATATGGTGTGAGAAATGGAGAAGGTGAAAGGATTTTGGAGTTTGCTGATGGAGCTGATTTGTTGATTTGTAATACTCAGTTCCAGAAAGAGGATAATAAGCTTGTTACATACACGTCAGGTGGGTCGACGACAACCGTTGACTACCTGATGGTGCGTAGGCGAGATAGGGGGCACCTCCGGGACACAAAGGTGATCCCGGGGGAGGAGGCTGTTTCACAGCACCACTTGGTTGTCTGCGACATAAGGGTGAAAGGTGCGAGGAGAGCTCGGCGGGTGAAGTACCAACCGAGAATGAAGGTGTGGAGGTTGAAAGAGGTGACAGTAAGGGAGGCATTAAAAGAGAGGCTGAGTAGGGTCGAGGATGATGTGGTTGAGCTTGAAAGTGGTTGGATGTCAATGAAAGCTAGTCTGTTGGGAGCCGTTGGTGAGGTATGTGGATGGACAAATGGACCACCTAGGCACTCGGAAACATGGTGGTGGGATGATGAAGTTGGAAAGAGGATTGACGAGAAGAGGAAGAAGTTCAAGGAGTGGCAGAAGGCGAAGGGTACGGGAGCAGAAACAGCAGAGCATGAAAGTTATAAGGCAGCCAGGAAGGATGCAAAGAAAGAGGTAGCAAAGGCGCAGGAGGCATGTAGGAAAATGTTCGGAGAACGCTTGGATTCGGAAGAGGGTCAGAAAGTAGTATTCAGGATTGCAAAGCAGATAGCGAAAGAGAGGTGTGATGTGATGGGGGTGAGTTGCTTGAAGGATGAAGTGGGACAAATCGTTGTCGACCCAGATGGAATTAAAGGAAGATGGAAAAGATATATGGAAATGCTGTTGAATACAGAGAATGAATGAAATGGCAACATAGAGAGTAACCCAGTTTTAGGACCGGCAGAGAAGATAACTGAGAAGGAAGTTGAGGAAACGATAAAAGCAATGAAGGGTAGAAAAGCGGGAGGGCCGACGGGAGTTGTGGGAGATATGTTGAAGGCAGCAGGAAGTTGGGGTGTGAAGAGAATGACAGAGATCTGTAATCTGGTGGTGAAAGAAGGCCGCATTCCAGTGGATTGGGAACTGAGTACCCTCGTCTCTCGATACAAGGGGAAAGGTGACCCTCTGGAGTGTGGCTCGTACCGAGCGATAAAGTTATTGGAGCATGGAATGAAGGTATTGGAAAGGGTGTTGGAGAGAAGGATAAGGAAGAAAGTGAAGATCGACGAAATGCAGTTTGGATTCATGCCAGGAAGAGGAACGACAGACGCGCTTTTCATTGTGAGGCAGTTGCAGGAGAAGTACATGGAGAAGAGGAAGAAGTTGTTTCTTGGGTTTGTTGATCTGGAGAAAGCATTCGATCGGGTTCCACGCAAAGTATTGACATGGGCATTGAGGAAGTTAGGAGTGGAGGAATGGTTGATCAGAGTAGTGATGGCAATGTACAAAAGAGCACGCACAGCTGTAAGGACGAAGGACGGGAACAGTGGTGAGTTTGAGGTGAAGGTGGGAGTGCATCAGGGGTCGGTACTAAGTCCACTACTATTTGTAGCTGTGATGGAGGTGCTGGCTCAGAACGTAAAGGAGGGTTTACCGTGGGAGTTGTTGTATGCAGATGATCTGGTGTTGATTGCGGAAAGTATGGATGGACTGAAGGAAAAGATGAACACGTGGAAGGAATGTATGGAGACAAAAGGTCTGAAGGTGAATATCGGAAAGACGAAGGTGATGGCAAGTGGTAAAGCATGTGGCGAGGTGGAAAGAACTGGGAAGTGGCCCTGTGCTGTGTGTCGGAAGGGTGTCGGAGTGAACTCCATTCAGTGCACAATGTGCGCTGAGTGGGTTCATCAAAAATGTAGTGGTCTGAGAGGGTCATTAACCAGTGTGGCAGCTACATTCAAATGTAAGGTGTGCACAGAGGGAGCTGCAGATGGAGGAAATGTTGAGTTGGATCTTGGAGACGGCGTGAAGCTGGAAGGTGTGAAAACATTTTGCTACCTCGGAGACATGATGAATGGAGAAGGTGGATCAGACTCGGCAACGGTTGCTCGAGTGAGATGTGCATGGAAGAAGTTTCGGGAATTGAGTGGCGTGCTGATGATGAGGGGCGTGTCGTTGAAGCTGAAGGGAAAGGTGTATGCTGCATGTGTGAGAAGTGCTATGATTTATGGGAGCGAGACATGGGTAATGAACGTAGAGCAGCAACGAAGGTTGGAAAGGGTGGAAATGCGAATGGTTCGACGGATGTGCGGAGTATCGTTGAGAGAGCGGAAGACAAATGATGAATTGCGAAAGATGATGGGAATAGAGCCTGTGATTGATGCTGTGAAGAGGAACAGGTTGAGATGGTTTGGTCATGTGTTGAGGAAGGATGAAAGTGACTGGTTGAGAAGAGTGATGGAAATGAATGTAGAAGGAAGTAGAAGACGGGGAAGACCGAGAAAGACTTGGCTAAAGATGGTGGAAGAAGAAATGCGGGCAAGGGGGTTAACAAGGAGAGATGCAGAAAATAGGGCAAAATGGAGAAGATTGTCATGGGGACCGCAAGGCTAACCCCTGCTCTAGCAGGGAAAATGGCCTTTAAAATGCATGTTGTTGTGTTGTTGTTGATGGATTGGACGTGGATCTGAGATAGTCTGGCCTCCTCGAAGTCCAGACTTAACAACGTGTGACAACTCGCTTTAGGGCATTGTGAAAGAGGAAATTTCTCATCTCCGCCTTAACAGTTGAAGACCTCAAAACAGCTGTCATGGGGCTGCTTTTATGACCTCCAACTCTCAACATGGAAGAAGATGTCCAAAAGAACATGGAAAAAAATTCAAATTTGTGCGGAGAATGGAGGGGAGCATGCAGATATATTCTAACAATTCTAACTGTGTGCATAGGGTCTTTGTGGCCACTCTGTATATTTATTCATTCGTTTGGTCTGTCTGAAGGGACACAGTGGATGACTCGCTGAAGCAAAATGAGTTGAGTAAGGATACGTTTTGGGAAAGGGGGTGGGTAATTGTGAAGGAAGTCCAACAACCATTTATCTGTTCGTTGTAGTTTCCTGAAGCAAATTGCTGTGTTCGGTTATGAAATACAGACTTGGCATTTAATATGGAATATTTTTTTTTTCTTGAGTTGGGTTTACTTTCTTAACTCAGTATATCAATCTGGTGAGTTTCTTTTACACTTTGGTGATTTATTTGTTAAAAGAACCATGTCACTGATTGTCTGTCGCAGCAAGAAGTCAACAACAGGATTATATCACAGGTGGCGTGGCAAAATGTACGGACAGGTGCATTTGATGATTGGCTTCACAGTCGGGTATACAAGGGTTGTTGCATTCTGTATTAGTGTAAAACAACTGCTGCTCGTCTCCAAAAGTTATTGCCGCTTCCTCTGGAGATGGTCCGTCAACTCGACAATGCTGTTTGTCATGGAGTGGTGGCTTTACGAAATTACGGCATGAAACAGCGTGCTATTGCTCGGCAGTATGGCATCACTCAAGGTCAGGTGTCAAAGATCCTGAAACGAAATGCTCAGAGGGGTGTCCCTACTCCAATACCGAGGCCAGGAAGTCCCTGCAGAACCACAAGGAGGGATGATCGCCAGCTGCACCGCTTAGTCCGCAATGGCCGTACCAAGTCAGCTAATCGGCTTAGGGCTGAGTGGCAGCAACTGACAAATGTGCCTGTATCCAGAAGGCTAGTCAACCAACGACTGGTTCAAGCAGGCTATCGTGCCAGGCGTCCCCTGAGAAAGCCACGCCTGACCAGACAACACCGCCAGCGCCGATTGCAGTGGGCCAGAGAGCACCGTCAATGGCAGCCAGGACACTGGAATCACGTGATCTTCAGTGACAATTCTAGATTTCTGGTCTATCGTCAAGATGGCCACGTCCGAGTGCGCAGACAAGTGCATGAAGCCTACAACAAAGATTGTATAGTGCCACGAGTCCAAGCTGGAGGTGGTGGGGTGACCGTTTGGGTTGCTTTTCATGCAGGGGGCAAAACTGACCTGGTTGTTCTGAATGGAAACCTGAACCAGTTCAAGTACAGGGCCATTCTGGAAGAAACATTGCTTCCATTTGCTCGTGCAGCCTTTCGAGGAAACTTTGTCTTCCAAGATGACAATGCGCGGCCTCATCATGCTCGCACGATCCAACACTTTCTTGCTGACCATGGTGTAGAGCATATGGAGTGGCCTGCCATGTCCCCGGATATGAATCCGATAGAGAACTTGTGGGCAGAATTAACGTGTCAAATCGACCACTTGGACCAGCAGCCAACCTCTGTGCGTGAATTGCAGCAGGCCATTGTCACTGCATGGCAAGCGATTCCTGTCCAAACCTTGGCAAATCTCGTGAACAGCATGCCTCAACGTGTACGTGCTCTCCTGAATGCTTGTGGGGGTTACACGAAGTACTGAACTGTAATTTTACTGTCCGTAATCCCAGTCGTAATTTAACTTTTGTTTTTGTTAAAAAACAAGTACAAAAAGTTTTAATTAAAACAAAAGCCGCGTCGATGTTACACAATGCCTAGATGCAGCTGTGCCTATAACGTTAATGTTATAGGCACAGGACATTCCTATTGATTCGATTACTTGATGTTATTTTTGTGCAAAGTGAAAATATATCTCGGCAATTTCCCGTGTGTGGCGACGAATTTTTAATATATCTCGGCATTTCCCGTCTGTTATTTCAGGCGGTGTATGACTGACCATGCCGCGATTTAAAAAATATATATCTCGGCAATTTCCCGTGTGTGGCGATACGTGAACGAAGCTATGCTCCTCTCTCCACATTATTGTGACGACGTATAAATTAAATATTTCATCGTGACGATTGTCATCAAATGGACGAATTTTTAATATATCTCGGCATTTTCCCGTCTGTTATTTCGGGCGGTGTATGACTGACCATGCCGCGATTTAAACAAAATATATATATATCTCGGCATTTTCCCGTCTCTTATTTCGGGCGGTGTATGACTGACCATGCCGCGATTTAAAAAAAAAAAATCTCAATGGACTTGAAGTTACAGGCCTTTGAGAATTCATTTCGTTCTATAAAGGGCAACTTTCATCGGATTTTCTTCCAGTTTTTCTTCAACCGAGTCTAAAACTATGTTAGCGACTGTGAAAAATGAAATGATATATCGAATTTGATTTCAAATAAAACTGTGTGAGAGAGGAAGACACCACGGGCCTACAAAACAGGCCTCAAAGCTATGTGAGTTAATAAAATGGTGGATATTTGTTTATATGAAGGCTCTCCCAGAATGGGTGGTGCTATGGTTCCCAGAATGGGTGGAGCTATGGTTCCCAGAATGGGTGGAGCTATGGTTCCCAGAATGGGTGGAGCTATGGTTCCCAGAATGGGTGGAGCTGTGGTTCCCAGAATGGGTGGAGCTTTGAGGTTTTGTCTTCTCTGCAAGAACAAGAAGAACAAGAAGAAAAAGAACAACAACAACAACAGCAGAGGGCACTCTATGAGCAGCGTCTGCGACGCGGCTAAAAATTTGGCTAATGCGCAAAATAAAGAGATACTTCTGGAAAACGTACAGAAGTTTAACACTACTGTCCATGAATTGAGTTCGATATCAGTTTACATCACTTTCAAGGATCAATTTATTTGTTTCGAAATGTCAAATGTGGTTTTTGTTTCTTTTAAAGGTCACATTAACAAAATCTAGAATAATTTCAACATAATTCCAATGAACTTTTGGTTGTAAGACATCTTGAAAAGTAAGTTCACCCCCACAAAAAAAATATTCCATATTAAATGCCAAGTCTGTAGAAATGCCATTCTGCCACTAATTGGCAGATTGTTGTCCCTTGTTTCCAAACTTGTATTGCAATTGTGCAGGCTATTTTCTTTCTAACAAACCATGACTCATGTCAAAGAAGCTTTCAGTTTTCAGTTTGCTTTTCATTTCACTTGTCAATTTATAAAATGCTAAAGCAAAGCTAATTTTATTTGCAATATTATTGAATTATTCCTTTTCTATAAATTCCCCACTGGCATGTCATAAACACTCTTTGAAAACAATTATTCTATGCAAGACATAGCATTTATATGCTTCTGCCGACGAAGTTGCTGGAGGCATTATGGTTTTGAGTTGTACGTCTGTCCATCCATCCATCTGTGATAAAACTTGGTTCGCACAAGTATATCTTATGATGCAAAGTTGAACTGATTCGATTTTGGCATCAAGAGCTCAAAGGTGGTGGGTGGGTCGTGTGCAGCCACCCTGCTGCTGGTTGCATCACTTTCAGTGGGCGTGTCTGCCGCTGATGCAATGCCTCTCTATAACCAGTTATCTGGTACTCATTTAGCCGACCTCGGAAGGATGACAGACAGGCTGAGTCAACCTCACCTGGCGTTAATTCATCAGGATTCGAACTCAGGACCTTAGGATCCCAAGCCCGCCGCCCAAACCATTAGGCTAACACCAGGTTTAGAGGTCAAAGGTCAGAGTCTGTAATGGGTTTTCGTTTCTCCCATAACTTAAGAAGGGCTGAAGGAAACTAAGTCAAACTTGGTACATGTATAATGATGCAAAAATAAACATATTAGATTATGGGGGTCAAAGGTCAGAGGTCCTGTTGGGTAAAAATTCTGTTACTGCGCTAACTTGTGAACAAGTGATGGGATTTTGACCAAACTTGGTGTAAGTGTATATTATGATGCAAATATGAACTGATTAGTTATCATCGTCAAAGGTCAGAGGTCATGAGGTAAAAATGTAAGCCTTGAAAACAGCTAAAGGGATTGAAATCAAACTTTGTGCATGTAAAATTATGTAATAATGTGGGCAGAGCCATATCAGTCGATGTCGCGGCGTTGAATACGTTTTCAACATGCTTTCCACCTAGTTGTGTTTTGAATTCAAATACATACTCATATTTACTTTGGATCATTTCCACATCCACAACAAGAAATATATTTAGGATTGGAAGGGGGGAGGAGGGATGCATCGATAAACATATTAAGCAAGCACATCCTGTTATTTCATCCAGATTTGTGGTGTGCCATGTAAGATTATAAATAGTAATGCTCATGGCAATGAGTTAACACGTGGTGGCACTATCGCATGCAGGAGAAGAAGCTACTTGATGAGCGCATTGTCGAGTATTCATCTCACCTTTCAGAAGAGGAAGAACGGGCTAAGAGCTTGATGAAGACCAAAAACAAGCACGAAGCTGTGATTGCTGACCTTGAGGGTGCGCTTTGTCATGAGTATGGAAGTTGCTTGGGAGAGCAGAATTTAAAAACATTTTATTTATTTGATGTTTTATTTGAAGGAGGAAATTGATGCTTTGCTTCCATGATTTAATGACAGCAACACCAATTTTAAACGTCTCCGCATGGACTTCAAATCAGGAGAAGAGACTTTAAAAAATACCTGTACTGCTCAAAGGATTGCAGAGGACATGAGATCACCTTGTTGTTTCCAAAGCCTTGGTTGATTTATCATTTTTGGTCCTGCTTGGATTGAGGGAGATAACATTGTCGTGTGTGTCGGTGTGTGTGTCGGTTGTTGTCTCCAAACACGGTTTTCAGAAGGTGGAAAAGAGTCCTCCCAGGTCTCGATGTATCCACGTGTGTGTGTGTGTGTGTGTGTGTGTGTGTGTGTGTGTGTGTGTGTGTGTGTGTGTGTGTGTGTGTGTGTGTGTGTGTGTGTGTTTGCGTGCTGCATATATTATCTCAGTTTTTAGGCTTACAAACCCTCATGTTGTTGGTGAAATCAAAGGAACAAACTATTTTGTCTGATTGTCCTTGATTCTGACCACGCACGTCAACCAGATTGTTTATGGAATGAAGATACAAAAAAAAATTGTATACATATAGTCGAGGCTCATGGAAGAGCTAGCACACTGAATGGAACTGACAAAAAACAGGATGCGAAACATGCATGCATGGAGAAGAAAACTCCAAGGAGGAAAAACTCAAAAATTAGGAGGGATTTGGGTGGGTGTTAATGAGGTTAAAAAGATCATAGTTTTGGATTGGGGACAACATGAGATGGTGGAGAACAGCTGTCTTGAAGAGCTTATGGGAAGAATGAGATTGACGAGAATATGGAAGTTTATTCCATAGCTGGGAAAAAGACGAACAA
The DNA here is from genome assembly GCF_964187855.1 of Myxine glutinosa. Lineage (NCBI taxonomy): Eukaryota > Metazoa > Chordata > Myxini > Myxiniformes > Myxinidae > Myxine > Myxine glutinosa. The sequence continues at coordinate 99,303,395 of NC_136263.1, read as the reverse complement.
ATGAGTGGAGGTGAGCAGTGATCCTGAATTTAGGTAGTTTTACCAGATTAGGGTTTATGGTGGACTATGTGAGCCCTGCAGAAATCTTGGGGGAACAACGCAGGGAAAGAGCAGAGGGTGCAAGACCAGAAAGGAGGTGGTAGAAGACAGAAACCACCAACCTGTCTGCGATGGTGAAGTGATAAGCTCATAGACTCAACTTCAGCATGGGAGATTCCAATGATCTCTAAAGGCCTTGATTTCCACAGCGTCAAACTGAGCAAGATGTAAGGCAGGGGAGCAGCCCAGAGGGGAAAGCAGTACTCCATCAACCTGTGGATCAAGGCCTTGTCGGTGGATAGGAGTTCATGAGTGCAAAAGAAGGACTTTCTACGACGGAGGATGAGAAGTCGGTAGCTGTCTTTGGAGGCCTACAATTGGCAGTGTGCAATACTTATTTTGCCTGCTTCGCCTTGTCTAACTGTCGCTCACCCTTCATATTGTGCCGGATGTTGAAAGGAGGGGCATTCATAAATTTCTCAGACTGAGATGTCTAGTTTTTGTGTATCAATACAGTGCCCCATGACTTACTTGCATTTGTTTCATTAGCCCTTCATTTTCTATGCCAATATAATGCAAGTTTTCTGATTGTTCCTTCAAACACATATTGGTTGCTTTAATCATTTCCTTCTTATTGGTCAGCAATCACTCAGTTGGGATTTTGAATGTCAAAGAATAAATAGCTACATGGGGGTGATATCACTAATTCTTAATGGCGGTCTGTATAATATGGGTCTTTGCCCAGGTGCAATGGTGTGAAAGAGCAGCACACATATGGTTAACATTCTAAGGCAGTTTAACTTAATGATGTGCCAATTTTTGCATGAGGCTGGTGTAACATTTCCCTGTTGTTGTGGTTTTGCATCAGTCTGGTGTGATATTCTCAAAACAATTGAACTGATGACCTTGTGGGGTTAGGGTTGGGTCTGACATTTATTTTGGATTATTGCCATCCTTTGTGCTTCACAATGTAGTTTGGAAATACCTGCAGTAGTGAAGCCACATTTTCTTACAAGATACAAGATGACTCATAAAGTTAGGTGTATCTGTACTGGACAGTTCAGGAAGCTCACAACATAATGCCGTAGCCATTGCTGTTAATCGTGAGTGCTAAGGCTTTGGAGGACCCGTCATGCTGAGACTTTCGATATGTCCAAGTATTTAGGGATGATTGAACAACCGTTGCCTTGAGAAATGCCAAGTTGTGTGGATATCTCCGTGCCCTTTATACGGCCATCTTCTATGTTTAATGCCTCAAGCTGGGCCACAGTTTGTATGTTCATCGCATCTGCTGGCCATCATGACCTGGGAACATCTTCAAGAGGAATCATATCCATGCTTAAAGTTGGTGACTGAGGGCACCTTCGCCATGTATGACCACCATGTATTCAGTGATTTATTTGGAACTGGAAACACGTTTGCATACACGATTATGACATCTCATTGCTCATTTTTTTTTTCTTCTTTTTTTGTGTTATAAGCCTGGTGTTGGCTTAGTGGTTAGGGTGCCGGCTTGGGATCCTAGGATCCTGGGTTCGAATCCCAGTCGATCGCTGAATTAACGCCAGGGGGGTTGACTCAGCCTGTCATCCTTCCGAGGTCGGCAAATTGAGTACCAGTTCACTGGTAATTCCCTGTGTGTCGCAAGAGTCGACTAACAGGGTTGGTGGCAGGAAGGGCATCCGGCCGTAAAACATTGCTTCAAAAAGGGGACCATGGTGCCCGAAAAAGGCCAACCCCTGCTCTGCAGGGAAAAATGGCCTCTAAAGGTGGTTCTATTGCTCATTTTTTGTCAAATCAGCAATTGTGACGCAGAAAACATCTGTGTTACCTTCTGAAAAACAACAGTCATACAAACTAAGCTAATGACATGTGATGAACATACATAAAGTTTATAATGAGCTAAAAACTGGTGACCTTGGCTGCCAAAGAATATACCCCAGTTCAAGAACTTCTTTGAATGGCTGTTGTAGTTGTGCTTTCCATCTCTGAAAATGCATCCATTTGTCTGTCCATTTCATCTATTCATTAACTTGGCTGAAGCAGTGTATTTGAGCACAACGTTGAGAAACTTGCCGTACATGTGTGTGCATTTTCCTGTGCTGTTTGCACATTACCTCTTTCTTTGAGTGAAACTTCCTCGTGGTTTTGCAGAGAGACTTAAGAAAGAAGAAAAAACTCGACAAGAACTGGAGAAATCCAAACGTAAGCTTGACGGTGAAAGTTCTGATCTGCAAGACCAGATTGCTGAGCTGCAACAGCAGATAGAAGATCTTAAAATGCTGCTGAGCAGGAAAGAAGAAGAGCTGCAAGCAGCCCTAGCCAGGTGTGATGATGATTGAAGTCGAGTTCAATGATATATAATCTTTCCTGAAAGCTTCATAATAAAATTAATTCCTCTTATGTCAAATATTAAAATCTGGTTTGTCAAAATTGATTTTATAACAAGCTCATGATAATTAATTCCAAAAGAAGCTGAAGACATGCCCATTAAAGTTTTGGTATTTTTGTGGTACAATTGCTATTAAAATGTGAATATTTTAACACTCTCTCCTTGCTTCTTTGCTTGAAAACTACCACTATGTTGCCATTGTTTTAAATATACAATATAAACATTTATTATTGTTTTGTATTTCATAAAATAATTTGAGGCTCTTGCATGTTTATTGTAGGGTGGACGAGGAAACGGCTTTAAAAAACAATGCACTGAAGTTGGTGAGGGAACTGCAGGCACAGCTGGCAGAACTTCAGGAAGACATAGAGTCTGAGAAAGGTGCAAGAAACAAGGCGGATAAGCAGAAGCGAGACCTAAGTGAGGAGCTCGAAGCCCTGAAGACTGAGCTGGAGGACACATTGGACACCACTGCTGCCCAGCAGGAGCTCAGGTTGTCAAACTTGTCAAAAACTAATTGAGTACATAATTAAGTGTTTGCTGGTGGTTTGGTCCAGTAACAACGTTTGCAACCACTTTTCTTTGTGGCTGACATTGTATGGTATTTCATTTGTAATTAGCCCGTGCAGCGGGAGACGACGTTTTGCAATCGCTTATATCTGTATGTGTCTGCATGTCTGTCTGTATTTCTGTACTTTTTAGCTCACCTGGAACGTAGTTCCGGGGAGCTTATGTGATGGCACGTCGTCCGTCCATCAGTCTATCAGTCCGTCAGTCAGTAAACACTTGCAACTTCTTCTCCGAAACTGCTGAGGGGATTGCGACCAAACTTGGCACAAATGATCTTTGGTATGTTGCAACTCAAGTTTGTCACGGCATTCAAAAAAGATCGAGGTTTAAGGGGGTCTATCTGGGGTCAAAGTGACTTCAGGTTTGACTCCCTCCTCCCCCCAAAAATAAAATAGGTATTTGCTTTCGTCTCTGTAAATACACACGCAACTTTGATGAAACTTTATCACAACGTTCATCGCCCGTGATGTACCAAAGTTTGTTCATGGCAATAAGAAAGTCGAGGTCGAAGGGGGTCGGTCCATGGGGGGTGAATGTGGGTCAAGGTTTGACTGCCCCTCCCCCACCCCCTTCAAAATAGGTATTTTCTCTCTCCTCCGAAACTACACACACAATTTTTATGAAACCTGATCACAACCTTCCTCACCCGTGATGTACCAATGTTTGTTCACGGCATTAGAAAAATCGGGTTCTAATGGGGTCTATGCAGGGTGGGATGGGGATGCCCCCCCAAAAAAATTGGTATTTGTTTGTTTGTTTGTTTAAAGTCTTATGATTACGTTAGTATGATTCTACATGCTGCCCTGTCTTCCAGCAACAATTGAAATGGGTTTAAAATATGGTGATACTGTTTGAAATACCTTTATTCTGCGTAGTATATTGCTTTATTCTACCAGGTGAGCGCCCAGCGGTATTGCCCCTATTTTTTCCATACTCTTTGATATATTCATCTGAAACTTGGTACATGACTTTATTAAGAGAAGTTACAGAACATGTTTGAGTTTTGGGGCATTTCGCCCTATTTTTCATGGAGTTTTGGGGCATTTCGCCCTATTTTTCATGGAGTTTTGCCCTTTTTGCTTGGAATAAAAACATTCATTGGGACCAGTAGGGGACATGTATTGCAAAGCAGTTCTCACTGTTGTTTCTAGATGTTTGCATGAAGTTTAGTTTGAGTTCAAAGTGGATGCAGACATGCTTTTCATTTTGGAATGCTTGATAATTGTTGAATAGGATTGAGTGTCCTTCCTATCTCTATCTCACTTGATCATTGGCTTTCAGAACAAAACGTGAACAAGAGGTTGCAGACTTAAAGAAGGCAATTGAAGAGGAAGCACGCAGCCATGATGCTCAAATCCAAGAAATTAGACACCGGCACGGTCAATCTCTGGAGGAGCTCTCAGAACAGCTGGAGCAAACTAAGCGGGCAAGTGTATTTGTGTTGATCCTGTTTGGACCACAGTTGTTTGAATTGGAAACCTTTGATTGAAGATTGAAGTGGGTGCTCAGATTTGGTTATGATCTGCGATAAGGACCTGTACACAGGGTCCCTACTTATCTAAATCATGGCATGTCTTGGTTTGGAGCAAGACAATTGAGCTACCGCGTAGTAACAGTAGCTGACATCAACACCAAATGCGTACGAAATATCTTAATTGTGGGTTTTTCTTTTCTTTCAAATTTGTGAATAATTCCTTGAAGCAATGTTAGTTTTTTAATCTTCCTTTTTTTAACATGCAGTTTTGGGGTGGGGATGAGGTGAGAAGTGGGTGTGGGAGAGTGGAGGAATTTATAAACCAACAAAAACAATTATCTTTGTACAATTTGAGCCTGTTCTACTTTTTCTTCTGTCAATTGTTTACAGTTCAAGGCAAATCTGGAGAAAGCAAAACAGACTTTAGAAGCAGAGCGGCAGGAGCTGGGAAGTGAGGTGAAGTGCCTGGCTCAGGCAAGGCTCGAGTCTGAGCAGAAGCGCAAAAAGGCAGAGGCCTGCACCCAGGAGATGCAAGTGAAGTTGCTTGAAGCGGAACGTGCTCGGGCGGATCTCGCTGATCGGGCCTCCAAGCAGCAGGTAGGCTGATTTGTTAAACTGAGCTGTAAGTTTTATTTCCTCTTTGGTGGAACTTGTGCTGATAATACCCATCTTACCTCTTTTTGCTTATTCAGTTATTTTAACGGTTTTAGGTTATTTTATCCACCTTTTCATTTTTTGATCTACTGACTTTTACAAAAAAATCCTCTTTTATCACGATAACCAGGTTGAACTGTGGAAATTTTGAAGTTTTATAAATCGCTAGCAGGGGTACCAGGTGTTTTCCAGTGCTGTTCTAATCCTGTTGGCATTTTGAAGAACTGTTGTGGGGGCCTAAAACATTTCCCTACACCCACTAAGGAATGGGGTTGAGGATCATTTATTATCCTTCACATAGCTACAAAGGCTTGGGCACTATAGACCAAAAATAAATAAATTATATTCCCAAAAAAAAAATCCTTAGCTTTTTTTCAAAAATGTCCAAAAATGTTTTTTTGTTTTTTACCTAAACCACTCCCCAGCACTCACTGATGAACCTCTGAAAGTTTGACAAAGATCCATTCCGCCATTTGAGAAAAATGGCGACGCAGCACAAACACATTTTTCATATAGTATATATTTAACCGTTAGCGGTTAGGGTGCCGGCTTGGGATCCTAGGATCCTGGGTTTGAATCCCTATCGATCGCTAAATTAACGCCAGGGGGGTTGACAGCCTGCCATCCTTCCGAGGTCGGCAAATTGAGTACCAGCTTGCTGGGATGAATGATCCCGGTGTGTACCCCGGTTTAGAATAGGTACACCGTATCCCTGCGCATCGTAAGAGGCGACCAAGGGTTGGCGTCAGGAAGGGCATCCGGCCATAAAAACATTGCCTCAAACAGGGAACCATGATTGTCATGGGGCCTGCAAGGCTAACCCCCGCTCTAGCGGGGAAAATGGCCTTAAAAACGATCATTCATAGATTTAATCTGTTGATTTGGTTTTAAACATTTGTGTTTTTTTCACGAGATTAAATGCTGAATATCACTTTTCTTTGTGACTGCTTAATTTTTTTTCGCACTGTGAATTTATTTATTTTTTGCATTGATTTGAGTTGTCATTGTTTACTTTATAATGGGTCTTCCTAGGTGCAGTTTTCCCATGGTAATAAACTGAGTTTGTAATCAGATCTAAATTGTGTTTTATATGGGTGAGCATGGGCCATCAAGCACTATTTCTTGATGCTTTTTATTGTAAAGTTTTACACTGATAAAGTTGACCATGGATGATAAATGTCGCCTGATTCCCAATTGCTTTGCTCACAGAATGAACTGGAGAACACAACCGTGGTGCTGTCGGATATTGAAGGAAAGTCGTTAAAAATGGTGAAGGAAATAAACAGCCTTGGCTCTCTGCTCCAGGACACACAGGTGCAACCCACTGGTGTTACTATTATTTCCCATATTATGGGTCACATTTACTTTGAAGATCAAATTTAAAATATGTTTGCCATTCTGTGGCTAAAGTTTATACAAAATGCCCAACTATGTCTTTTTTAATATGCTAATTTCGAACAAATGTCAAACTGACCTTTTCTCTCATCTCTCTTGATCTTTTGCCATACTCTAGTTTTCGGTCTTAGCCTTGAATTAGTAGAACTTTTTCAGGCTAATTGTTTGAATTTTTCTTCCTCCTGCTAACTGTCTGCATACCATAACCTCAAAATGGTATTTATCGCCAGGAGTTGCTTCAAGAAGAAACTCGACAGAAACTCAATTTCAGCACCAAGCTTCGGCAGCTCGAAGATGACAAGGCCTCATTGCAGGAGCAGCTTGAGGAAGAGGAGGAGATTCGAAAAAACATGGAGAAACAAGTGACCTCGCTGCAGGCACAGGTTTGTTGTCCTCTTCCCTTTGTGTGCTTCTCCATTCAAATCTCTGCCAATAATTTCATGATTTTGCTTGTAAGATGTTACAAAGAGCCATGCATGGTGAAACAGAGAGATTTTTGCCTTTTATAGGTATAGATATATACAATATACATACACAGGTAGTGGATAAAAAAAATGGAAATACCAATTTAAAGTCATGTGATAGAACGTTGGGCCACCATGCGTGGCCTGTATGTGCCGTGGCATCGAGTCCACCAGCGTCTGGAATTATGCAGAAGGAATGCAGCACCATTGTTCCACGAGAAAGTCGACTCAGACCTGTTTGATGTAGGTAGAAAATGCTGTCTCATGTGTTGTTCCAAAATATCCCATAATGCTTGATTGGTTTCAGATCTGGAGATTGAGAAGGCAATGACTTATGGATAGCATCAGTGGCATGCTCATCAAACCATTTGGTGACCGCACGTGTTCTGTGGATGGGGGCATTTGTGGGGTGGGGTCTCCTCTTGCAGCCATGCTAGCCATAATTATAGACAACTAGGCTTGTGCAGCATTTTTATACATGACCCTAAGCATGCTGGGATGTTATTTCCCTGCACTTGCGAAGCGAAAAGCAGGGTTAGGCATTCGGTTGCGTCTGTACTTGTGGCGTGCGTACGTGTCTGTATTTTTTAAATTCACTTTCTCGGCAACCGTTGGTTCGATTGACACGAAATTTTACCATACTTTCTTGGAGTGCCTCCGCCTGTCGAAATTTTTATTTCTAATTATGACGTCATAGGTCACGTGGTACGGACGCCATCTTGGAAAAACGTTACACCTCTAAATCTCCCAAACCGCTGAATGGGAATAAAAATTGAAACATGGCTCATTGTCAAGTCCTCCCCATGTGGAATGAGATATTTTGATGATTATGTCCTCAGTCCCTGGTGTTGGGCTAGCGGCTAGGGTGCCGGCTTAGGATCCTAGGATCCTGGGTTCGAATCCCGGTCAATCGCTGAATTAACGCCAGGGGGGTTGACTCAGCCTGTCATCCTTCCGAGGTCGGCAAATTGAGTACCAGTTCACTGGTAATTCCCTGCTTGTCGTTAAAGGCGGCAAAAAGGGTTGGCGTCAGGAAGGGCATCCGGCCGTAAAACATTGCTTCAAAAAGGGGACCGAAAAACAACAACAACCACAGTTCCCGAAAAAGGCCAACCCCCGCTTGCGGGGAAAAAATGGCCTCTAAAGGTGGTTTTTTAATGTCCTCAGTGCCTTCAATATGACGTCATAATTCGACAAGTACAACGCTTGATCTGCTCAGTATGGAAAAAAAAAAATCCCCTGCAACTGTTAGTCCGATGGACATGAAATTTTCAGAATATGAGCGGCTCCTGTGGAATCTTCTTAAAGATAATTATGACGTCATAGGTCACGTGGTACAGGCGCTATCTTGGAAAAATTGAAAAAAGTTGCACCTCTATCTCCGAAACCGCTCCATGGAAAAATTGAAACATAGCTCATTGTCAAGTACTCCTCTTGGGGGATAAGATATGTTAATGATGTCATAATTAAGGTACTGATGACATAATTCAACAAGTACAACACTTGATTCAATTGGTATGAATTTTTTTTCTCTGCAATTCTTGGTCCGATTGACACATTTTTCACCATAGGAGTGCCTCATCCTGTAGAAAATTTTAATGATAATTATGACGTCATAGGTCACATGATACAAGCCCATCTTGGAAAAACTTCGCACCTCTATATCTCTGAAAGCACTCCATGGAAAAAAAATAGAGACGTGGAGCATTGTCAACTACTCCCCATGGGGAAAAAGATATGTTAATGATGTCATTGGCGCCTTCGTTATGACGTCATAATTCAACAAGTACAACATCCGATCATTCTGATTTTCTTTTTTCTCAGCAACTGTTGGTCTGATGGACACAAAATTTTCACCATAGGATCACCACCTCCTGTAGAATATTTTAATGATCATGACATCATAGGTCATGTGGTTTAGGCGCCATCTTGGAAAACCGTTGCACCTCCATATCTCCAAAACTGCTCCATGGAAAAAATTGAAACCTGGCTCATTGAAAAGAACTCTATATGGGGAATAGGTGTTAACGATGATGTCATTGGTGCCATAATTATGACGTCATAATTTGACAGGGACAACACTTAGTCTGATCAGTTTGAAATTAATTGAGCGTGATCTATGCAACAATTATATTAGAGAACATACATTTATGATGTAATCGCTCACATGGTCTGGCAGCCATATTGGATTAAAGAAAAAAGAAAAAAACGTTCAAAAACAGAAGAGTTGGCTTGCACCAAGTTGACTGCACAGGGTAAGTATTCTATGAATACCACCTCATTTGCTTAATTAACACGTGGGCCACACCTCTGTGGAAGCTATTGCTTGGTGCCTCTCATTTACCCAGGTGTTTCCATCTTTTTGTGTGTGTGTGTGTGTGTGTGTGTGTGTGTGTGTGTGTGTGTGTGTGTGTGTGTGTGTGTGTGTGTGTGTGTGTGTGTGTGTGTGTGTGTGTGTGTGTGTGTATATGTATGTATGTGTATATGTATATATATGTGTGTATGTGTGTATGTGTGTATGTATGTATGTATATATATATATATATATATATATATATATATATATATATATATATATATATATATATATATATATATATATATATATATATATATACATACATATATATATATATATATATATATAGGCGATATATACAGTGCATTCAGAAAGTATTCAAACCCCTTCACTTTTTTCACATTTTGTTATGTTGCAGCCTTATGCTGAAATCGTTTAAATTCATTTTTTCCCTCATCAATCTACACAATACCATGATGACAAAGAGAAAACAGGATTTTAGAAAGTTTTGCAAATTTATTAAAAAGAAAAAACTGAAATATCACATTTACATAAGTATTCAGACGCTTTGCTATGACACTTGAAATTTAGCTCAGGTGCCTCCCATTTCTCTTGATCATCTTTGAGATGTTTCTACACCTTGATTGGAGTCCACCTGTGGTAAATTCAATTGATTGGACATGATTTGGAAAGGCACACACCTGTCTATATAAGGTCTCACAGCTGACAATGCATATCAGAGCAAAGACCAAGCCATGAGGTCGAAGGAACTGCATGCAGAGCTCAAAGACAGGATTGTGTCGAGGCACAGATCTGGAGAAGCCTATTAAAAAAATTCTGCTGCATTGAAGGTTCCCAAGAGCGAAGTGGCCTCCATAATTCTTAAATGGAAGAAGTTTGGAACAACCAGGACTCTTCCTAGAGCTGGCCGCCCGGCCAAACTGAGCAATCGGGGGAGAAGGGCCTTGGTAATAGAGGTGACCAAGAACCCGATGGTCACTCAGGCTGAGCTCCAGAGATCCTGTGTGGAGATGGGAGAAACTTCCAGAAGGACAACCATCTCTGCAACACTCCACCGATCTGGGCTTTATGGCAGAATGGCCAGACGGAAGCCTCTCCTCAGTGAAAGATACATGAAAGCCCACAGAATCTTGTTTCTCACAGTCTGAGTCCTTTCGGTGCTTTTTTGCAAACTCCAAGCGGGCTTTCATGTGTATATACAGTGTGTATGTGTATCTATATACAGCACGTGGCTGTGGGTTTGCATCAGTTCTTCAGGTGTGCAGCAATGGCACTGATGCAGTGCTATCTAGGTCAGCAAGAATGTGGAGTTTGCCCATGGTGTTGGCATTAACTCCCCTCATCTTCATGAAGGACCCTGTGGTATCTTTAACTTTTGGAAACAAATTCTGGCGGACGGGACATCTAGTTTTATTGTCCATCCAAGGGATGGCTGATTGATTGATCCAAGGGACGTTGATTTATTTCCTGCCCTGTCTGTGAAACACTGGAGTGACAGTTTATAACTGGGCCAATATTCGAACATAGGCTAGACGGCTCAGAGGTGAGTCCATAGAGCTCGGGGATATCCTGCCAGCCGCTAAATTGTATAATGTTTATGTAACAGTGGACCTTAAGTTTTAAAATCTAATATTTTCTCTCTTGCTGAATTTCCATCCCTTGAATATGGACAGATGTTTCAGCTTTGTTTATTTATTTATTTTTCTTCTCAGGCTGTATGTTGTTGTTTGCTTTGTCTTATTACAGCTTGCTGAAGCAAAGAAAAAGGTGGAAGATGATGTGGGTGTCATGGATGCCCTTGAAGACACAAAGAAAAAGCTGCAGAAAGAAATGGAAGTGCTCACTCAGCGACTCGAGGAAAAGACCGCTGCACATGACAAAGTGGAAAAGACCAAGAACCGACTACAACAGGAAATCGATGACATGACTGTAGACCTGGACCATCAAAGACAAACGGTGTCTAACCTGGAAAAAAAGCAGAAGAAGTTTGACCAGGTATACAATATCACTTGTTGAGACGGCTCGTCCCCTCCTCCATCCCCCTCCCCTCCTATTTTGGTCACATCTAAGATCACCTGATCTTTTATTGTAAATGTGATGGTGATTACTTTGGAGTATATAGCCCTCCTTTACAATTTTCTAAAATAATCATTGAAGTGGCAATGCACTTTAGATTTCTGTCAATTGTTTATCTTGATATTTAACTCCACCAAGAGGATTTTTCTTTCTTTTTTTTAACCATGTTGAGAAATTTACACATAATCATGTTTCACTGCTGGTGTTATTGTCCTGTGTGCATGACAGTTGTTGGCAGAAGAGAAGGGTACTTGTGCACGCATCGCTGAGGAGCGAGACCGTGCTGAAGCTGAGGCCAGGGAGAAAGAAACCAAGGCTCTTGCATTAGCTCGGGCATTGGAAGAGGCTCTTGAGGCCCGTGAAGAACTGGAAAGGTCCAACAAGCAACTACGATCAGAGATGGAGGACCTCATGAGCTCCAAAGATTACGTTGGCAAAAATGTATTTTATTCCTCCATATCTGGTGTACAAAATTTGACTTCACAGCAACTTTGTACAATCAAATAAAATCTCACTTTAATTGACTTCCTTCTCTCATTATAGGTGCATGAGTTGGAGCGCTCAAAGCGTGGCCTTGAGCAGCAGGTATGCGAGATGCGCACACAGCTGGAGGAGCTCGAAGATGAGCTGCAGGCGACTGAGGATGCCAAGTTGCGCCTGGAGGTGAACATGCAGGCCATGCGAGCACAGCATGAGCGAGATGTACAAAGCCGTGAGGAGCAGGGTGAAGAAAAGAGGCGCCAGCTTGTGAAACAGGTGAGATTTATGCGATGGCCACTTCTGTATTTCCCTTCGCCTCATAATGTTGTGAAAATGGCTTGTGAGTTGTGGTAGGTATACCTTTATTTTCTTTCCACCCACCATGATGGTTAAATAGTATTATATTTGCTCTATGGCTACTTTGCTGCTTGTTGATTGAAAGTCCCAAATGATTTTCATTCTTGAACATTTTTCTCTTTTAGAACCTAAATTTCTTGTTCTTCCATGAGCCTCATTTTTGTAAAGAAAAAAATCGCACCCATGTTCGAAGGAAGTGCTTCAGTTTGGCATTTTTAATATGAAATTGGCAAAGCCGAGAAACAATCGAAACCCATTGCAATTACCCTTCAGAAATAGTGGAATTGATCTCCAAGACCTCGTTGCAGAATATGAGGCTTTATTGCAATCGACTTGGTATATCTCTACATGAAAACACAAATCATTCTATCAGGTATACCAAGCACATGAAAACACATCAAACAGATAAAGAATAGAGTAAGCATTCTAAGCCACGAAGCAGATCTCATAATCACCTTACCAAGATCTCAGCGTTCATAGCAGCAGTGCCAGTAAAACTCCTACAGCTGGTTAAATATGCTAATCGGCCCACATCAGCAGGGTCCTCCCATGACAGACAGCTGTGTGTATTACACGCCCGCAACCCGTCTCTTCCTCTTCTTCTGATTCATCACAATCTCCCTCTCTTAAAAATGCAACTAATAGGGCTCATAGCCAAAACGGGTTGGAGGTTGACAAACCCGGCCACCTCCCGTGCGGTATACTCCAGCATCTCCATAACCACCTGAGCTAGGTATCAACCGTCTTCCCTCGCCTGGCGATCTACTCCCAGAACCCGGCGAGACCGATGCTTGGGGCAAGGCAGCCATGCTCTCATAATCCGAAGCGGCGTCACCCCCAGTATCCGCGACCGGGCGGGAGTCTGCCCGGGCGGGGGAGGGGGAGGTCGTGTCAGCCTCGGCCGAGCCCCTCTCGTCAGCAGTCTCATCCATCTCTCCACAAGGCGCAAGATGCCGAATCAGCCCTGTAGTTTCTCGCCCGTCCGCGAACCGAACGTGCGCGTATTCCGGGTTTGCATCCAGTATGTCTACGCGGTCCACATATGGTTCATATTTGCTTTGACGGACCATCTGTTTCAGTAAAGCAGGTCCAGGCTCGACTAACCATGAGGGTAGGGGCTGTCCGCTGGAGCTACGACGTTGGTACTTGAAGAGTCACTCGTGCGGGGTAGCATTAGTGGCAGTGCACATAAGACTCCTGATAGCATGTAGTGCTTCAGGAAGCACCCATTCCCACATGCTCGGGGCCAGGCTGCAGGTACGCAATGCCATCATAACTGCCCTCCAGATTATGCCTTGTAACGCTCGATTTTTCCCGTTCCCACGGGGATTATAGGCGGTGGTATGGCTGGAGGCAATGCCATGCTCAATGATAAATTGCTTGATCTCCCGAGACATAAAAGCCGTCCCGCGGTCACTGTGTATAAATGCGGGATACCCAAACATCAGAAACAGTTGCCTCAAACAGCGGATTACTGAAAGGGAAGACGTGTCCGAGCACGGGAATGCGAATGGGAATTGAGAATACTTGTCCACTATTGTCAGCATATAATGATTAGGCCCACCACCGGGCAGAGGTCCCTTGAAATCGATATTCAGTCGCTCCCATGGTCGTCCGGCATGTATTAGCGTACCCATAGCGGGCTTGGAGAAGGTCGGCTTTAGTTCCGCGCAAACCTGACAAGTCTTACATACCTGGCGAATCTCATCCATGGAGAAAGGCAGGTTTTTACATCTGACAAAGTGGGCCATTCGTGCCACGCCCGGATGACAAAGCGCAGTGTTTATATTCCGTAGTTCGCCGACTGTCATTCCGGCGCAGATGGGCCTAGACAAAGCGTTGGCCGCATGGTTGTCTTTCCCCGGCCTGTATACAATTTCAAAGCCAGAGTCCACCAGTTATATGCGCCAGTGTGCGATTTTCTCGTTCTTAATCTTTTGAGAATGTTTCCCATTGTACATGAACAAAACAGACTGCTGATCAGTTATTACTGTGAATCGCTTCCATTCGAGGAAATGGCGCCATCTGTGGACCGATTCCACCACGGCGTACGCCTCCTTTACGATAGAGGAGTGGCGTCGCTCCCTGTCGGATAGAGAAAGCTACCGGTCGGCCACCCTGACTCAGTGTTGCTGCAATTGCGCAATCGGACGCATCAGTTTCCACTACAAAGGGGCCATCTTGTTGATTGAAGTTACGACAGCGTCGGCGACGTCATTCTTGAGTTGTCGGAAAGCTGTTTGAGTGGCCACGGTCAGTGGGAATGTTTTGCATTCAACAAGCGGCCTTATCCTCTCTGAGAACATCGGAACCCACATGCTGTAATGCATAAAAAAGCCCATCGTTCGCTTTCAAGTCGCACGATCAAGTGGGAGGGGCAAGGTCGAGTAGGGCTTAGAGCCGCGCCGGATCGGTCCTTATCTCCCCTCCGGACATCGTGTATCCCAAGAGATTTATGGTTCGCACCGAATAGCTGCATTTGGACTCGTTGAAGGTCAACCGGTATTTATGGGCTACTTCCAAAAAACGACGCAGATTCGAGTCATGGTCCTTCTGATTCCAGCTGCAAATGGTCACGTTGTCAACGTACACGAACACATCTTTCACTTGTTCTTTTGCCAAAATCTCATCTATAGCTCGTTGGAAGCCCGCCACGCTGCTCGTAACACCGAATGGTCTTCTCCGGAATTGTTACAGTCGCTGTCCCGACTCGAAGGCCGTGTAGGATCAATCGGCTGTTCGTATCGGAATCTGATATGCGCTTCGGAGGTCCAGAGTACTGAATAATCTAAATTTAGATACCGCTCGAACCATGTCCACCATGCAGGGAAGCGGCTACGCATCAAGCTGAGTATAACGATTAATCGTTTGGGAGTAGTCTACGACCATCCGTTTACGATGGTTCGGGCTGTTTACGACCAGCAAAGAAAACAAACATTTATTGTTTTGTTAAGATTAGCCAATCAAGCAGCAGCAGTTTTTGATCCATCCATTTTTTGTTTTGTTTCTCTTTTATCTTTTTTTTTTTTCTTGATTCTTCGGACATCAACACATATCTTTTGCTTACCCATCTGAATGAGAATACTCGTTATGTTTTCTGGTTGTACATACATTTGTCCGTACGGGCTAAACCTCGTTTTTCTCAGCAACAATATGTCCGATTGAGATGAAACTTTCAGGGTAGGAGTGACACCCATGCAGAATGTCTTTGTTAATTGTGATGTCATACACTACCAGAAAAAATTTAGAACACCTCAGTTTTTCCAGTTTTTTATTGAAATTTAAGCAATTCAAGTCCAGTGAATAACCTGAAATGGTACAAAGGTAAGCAGTAAACTGCTCGAGGTTAAAAAAAAAGAAGTTTAGATTAGCAAAAACAGGAAAATGTAAATTTCACAGTTATATTGTAAAAAAAAAGGCCTTCTTCAGGGAACAAGTAATGGGTTAACAACTTACAGCTGTTCTGCAGCAATGTAAGTAAATTAAGCCTTGAAAGTTGATGCAAACAATTCCTACAGGTGTCCCAACCTCTGCTGATTACTGGATTACAAACCCCCTGTCTGTATAAAAGCAGTATTCAAACAGACTGTTATTACACCCTCTGAAGCATTATTTGGACAATATTGCACTGCATGAAGTAGTATATTGCTATCATAATGGCGAGAAAAAGGCAATTAACAAAGAAAGACAGACAGACCATTATAACCCTTCTTAAGTGTAGGTCTTTCCTTTAGAGAAATTGCAAAGTAAGCCAAGGTGTCAGTGAGTACAGTTTCCTACACCATCAAAAGGCACTTGGAAACTGGAGGAAACTCTGACAGGAAGAGGTCTGTTAGACCCAAAGCCACAACAGAATCAGAAGACAAGTTTCTGAGAGTCAACAGCTTGCGTGATAGGCGGCTCACAGGACAACAGCTTCAAGCACAGCTTAACACTGGTCGAAGTAAGCAAGTCTCAATTTCAACTGTGAAGAGAAGACGTCGAGCTGCAGGTTTGACAGGTCGAGTGGCAGTAAGAAAGCCATTGCTAAGATGGCAAAATAAGAAAAGGAGGCTTGCCTGGGCCATGAAGCCCCGCCAGTGGACTACTGAAGACTGGAAGAAGGTCTTATGGATCGATGAATCAAAATTTGAAATCTTTGGTTCATCACGCAGGGTTTTTGTACGTCGTCGAGTAGGCGAAAGGATGGTTCCTCAGTGTGACACCAACTGTCAAACATGGAGGAGGAAGCGTGATGGTCTGGGGCTCTTTTGCTGGATCCAGAGTCGGCGACTTGCACAGAGTGACTGGCACCCTGAACCAAAAGGGCTACCACAGCATTTTGCAGCGCCATGCAATACCCTCTGGTATATGCCTAGTTGGTCAGGGGTTTATCCTACAGCAAGATAATGACCCTAAACACACCTCCAGTCGATGTCAAAACTACCTTCGAGGAAAAGAACAAGACGGTAGGCTTCAAATCATGGAATGGCCAGCACAGTCTCCAGACTTAAACCCCATCGAGCTGGTTTGGAATGAACTGGACAGAAGGGTGAAATCAAAGCAACCTACAAGTGCAACACATTTGTGGGAACGTCTGCAACAGTGTTAGGAAGAACTTCCTGAACAATATTTGATTTCCACTGTAGAAAGAATGCCATGTGTGTGTTCGGCGGTTATATCTGCAAAAGGTGGCTACTTTGCCGAGTCAAAAATTTCAATTAAATTTTATTAAACAAAATGATTCTATGATTTATTTTTTATCTCCAATTGTTTATTTGTTTTATGCTTAATTTCAGAGTACATTGAGACATTAAACTGCATAAATTTCAATAAAAACTGGAAAAATTGAGGTTTTCTAAAACTTTTGACTGGTAGTGTAGGTCACGTGGTATGGCAGCCATCTTGGATTAAAAGCAAATAATAAAAAATATATTTCTTGGAAACCGCTGAATGGAAAAATTTGAAACTTGGCACATTGTCAAGTACTCCCAATGGGGAACAAAAGCATGATAATGATGACATCATAGGTGAAGTGGTATACCAGCCAACAATGTTTTAATCGAATGCCTTATCCTAAAAATCTGAAATTGCATGCACATGATCAATGACAAATTTGTATTGAAATATTAAATTTATGATGCGTCGGTCACATGGTTTGGCAGCGATATTGGATAGAAGTAAAATATTAAATAATTATATCTCTGAAACCTCTCACCCTTTCGATGCGAAATTTTACAAATATCAAACAGCACTGTTGCAAACAGCACTGTTGCCGGTGTGTGCCCCGGTTTAGAATAGGTACACCATATCCCTGCGTGTCGTAAGAGGCGACTGAAGGGTTGGCGTCAGGAAGGGCATCCGGCCATAAAAACATTGCCTCAAAAAGGAAACCCTGATGATTGTCATGGGGCCCGCAAGGCTAACCTCTGCTCTAGCAGGGAAAATGGCCTTAAAAAGGGGGGAAAAAAACTTGCGTATAGTTTGAAAATGATGATGTCATGGGTCACGTGGTTTGGCAGCCATCTTGGATAGAAAAATGAACCTTATCCGATCAACACGAAACTTCACAAACCTGATCCCCTACCCATACATATGCAGAGTGATGGCATATACCCATTGTGTGACTATGCAGAGGCATATCGGTGACACAGTCACATTGTTCTAGTTTATGAATGTTTGTGGTGGAGCTTAAAAGATGAAAAAAAAAGAAGAAGGTTTTGGGGGCTTTTTTGAAGGAACATTGTTCCCAAAGAGGTGGTTTCTAAAAGTTCCTTCGAAGTCAGTAAATATGAGGAAATAATTATCTGCCTTAGCCAAAAGTTTAAATAGCATGTCACATGACCTGGTAACATTAACGGCAGTCATGGAGTGACTCCAGTTATCGATATCGGGCTAAAGGTTCAAGTAAACATTGAGATGGAATTTTATAAAACTGAGAGAACTTTGGAGTCGACATACAACCATACCAATTAAAAACTCCATAACAAGTTTTATCTCGAAGGACCAACAAGTGATAGTTGCTTGGATTCTTCAGAATCTGATTATTCAAATGAGGATACAGTCATAATAAACGGTGTTGTGAATTGGGGGTGTGCCATGCATTCATCATGCTAATAAGCTCATTTGCAATACTCCCACAAGAGCAGTTAAAACTGATTTATGCACTTACAAATATGAAAGATTTACATACCCTTTGTAGATGTGGAATGCTGCAGAACAAGGAGACCGGGGAAGCACACCGATTTAAATTGTATGCTGTCCACCATGGCATGCACGGAACAGCGTAATGTATTTGTAAATTACCAGTATTTTCAGTTATCAACACATATATTATGTTTTGTAAGTTTTGCTTTATCTTTGCTAAGTTTTCCTTTTTTAATTTTTTTTTTTTGGGGATGCAACATCGAGGCTCGTTTTAGAGCAAGCACATCAAACACATATTAGCACATAAAACACAAATAAACAGACACGTAAAACAACAAAAGGAGGGGGGTGACAAGATGGGGAGAGAGAGGGAAGCACACAATCACAGCAGTAGAGAACAGGGACATCGGGAGATCTGTTCAAAGGGAGAGGGTGGGGAGGGGGAGGTACACGGTCCAAAACAAATTGACACTACAAGGAATTTCAGGAATGAAGTCGGGGATTGAAAGATGTGGATTTGGGGTGTATTAACGGGGGTAGAAAAGATCAAGGCTTTGGATAGGGGAAGATAAGAGATGATGGTGAACAGCTGTTTTAAAGACCTGGAGGGAGGAGTGGGATTGAAGAGAGTGTGTGAGTTTGTTCCAGAGACAGGAGAAAAGAGGAATGAAAGGGTGAAGGTGAGCAGAGAGTCTTGATTTTGGCAGTTTCACCAGAAGAGGGTTGCTGGCAGTTCTTGTGCATCCTGCAGGAATATTTGGGAGACACAGCACAGACAGAGCTGGTGTAGCTAGGCTGGAGATGAGTCTGTGGAAGACAGAAAGACCACCAACCTGCCTGCGGTGAGAGAGTGAAAGGCCCTCAGAATCAGCTTCATCGAGGGAGATTCCAATGATCCTGATAGCTTTGCTTTTTACAGCGTGAAGCCGAGCTATGTGTGAGGCAGGAGCTACGGCAGGAGAGGGGAGAGCAGTATTCCATTGAGCTGCGTATGAAAGCCTTGTTTGTGGAGAGGAGCTCAGGTGTGCCAAGGAAGGATTTTGCACGAAGGAGGATGCCCAGTCGGCGACTGGCTTTGGAGGCCAGCTTGGAAATGTGGTTTTCCCAGGAAAGATCATGGCAGATGGTGAGACCCAATAGCTTGAGTGACAGATTCCTCCACCTACCCAGCCACTCAAAGTGGTGACTTACGGTGACTTGTCATACTCGATTGGGGGGAGTTGTTGGGAGTGATTTGGGATTGGTCTTGGCCACTAATCATCCCGCCAAATCTTGCCCTTGTTGGACTTATAAAGCATACAACTTACGATCATGCTGACTTGGAGAAGTCCGACACTCAGTTCATTCATGTGTTATTTGAGAAAGAGGGGTTGGAGAGCAGAACACGCAAAACTTTATATACAAACCTATTCACAATTCTGAAAAAGGCACCCCTCATTTGATATGGGCGGAAGAGCCTTACGTAAATTAACCCGTAACAGGCCCGCAAGCACACCACAGGAGAAATACCAGAGAGATGTTGACAAGACACGGAATACCCCATTATGGCCCTTTGGGGCCTTCAAGTTGAACGGGGTGTGTGGAGCACGGAAGGCATGCAGGGAGTATAGTCATGTAGGTCCATTGGAGTTGGCAATATTCTGGGGGATATGCAGCCAGGATTGAAGAGGAGCGGCTAGGGTGCCAGCTTAGGATCCTAGGATCCTGGGTTCGAATCCCGGTCGATCGCTGAATTAACGCCAGGGGGGTTGACTCAGCCTGTCATCCTTCCGAGGTCGGCTAATTGAGTACCAGTTCACTGGTAATTCCCTGTGTGTCGTAAAAAGGCGACAAACAGGGTTGGCGGCAGGAAGGGCATCCGGCCGTAAAACATTGCTTCAAAAAGGGGACCAACAAAAACAACAACAACCACGGTGCCCGAAAAAGGCCAACCCCCGCAAATGTCTTTTAAGGTGGTTTTTTATTGAAGAGGAGCAGATATTTTAATAGTTGGAAGTGCTCAATCCGCCTCCATGTTAGGTCAGCTGTGCTCTCGCCTCCGATGCAACTCAACCTGACTCATGCTCAACTCGACTCGCTGAACTCCACTGTTCATCTTTTCGGCGCTCCTTTTATTACCTTGGCCGACGCCGCACCCCATGATGTTGCTAAGCACTGCCCGCTACGCCCTCATTGGCCGTTCAAGTGTCGCTCAAGCTAAAACCCCACCCTGAATGTTCGAGGCCTGGCCTGCGTGCACCTAAACTTTCGCCTTGGCCATTCTCCAAGGCCACTTTTTACAAAGGACATAAAAGACAAATTTAGAGGGAATAAAAACTTCAGCGAAAAAGTGGACTAAAAAAAAGTTACTAAACAAAGAAAAGAAAAAAAAAAGTAAGTATGTAAAAGTAAGTTAAAAAGTTAAGTATAAAGTTGGACTAAAAAGTGGTTAAGGAAGAAGTTGCTTTCGAGACAAACATTGGGAAGGGAGACGATATGCTTTCTATACAAATATTGACACATAATCCTTCACCACAATTAAATTACCTGACTCTTCTGTTAATACATGTACAAAGGGAGTAACTAATTATAAGCTATACAAGTTTAACCCCTACGCATATAAGCTATTTCCGCAACAATATATTTGCCTTTTATTTTTTTCTTTCTGACAGGTAAACGCATTGAATGCTCCTATGTTGAAATCACATACACATTACTATTAATTTGTGTATTGTTTATATATGTCTATAATTATGGTAATTTACACTTTTTCCCCATGTCTACATGATTTGTGTTATTGTATGATTTGTGTATGAACTCTTTCATGAGCCCAGGAAAGGAATTGAACAGCATATGCATTTAATGTGCCACATCCTTAGCAATGTGAAAATTCCATGTGGTGGTGTTGTGCGTTTTAGATGATGTATGAAAATCTAATATCCAGAAGTTTACTTTAACTTTCACCCTCTTTATTGGGACTTTCTTGTAGGTACGGGAAATGGAGGCGGAGCTTGAGGATGAACGCAAGCAACGTGCCCTGGCAGTTGCCAACAAAAAGAAGCTGGAGGTGGATTACAAAGACCTTGAAGCGCAGGCAGAGGCAACTTCCAAGGGTCGTGAAGATGCCATGAAGCAGCTGAGAAAGCTCCAGGTTTGGTTTTGTGAATTTGGCTTTCTTCCATTTTCTCACCCAAAAGTACCCATATCCCCATGCTTCATTTTTGTCTTCACCTACAAGCATCCATTCTTCAATGGATCTTGCTGTTGTTCCTTAATTTATTTTTTGGAAGATACAGTTATATATTTGGTCATCAGGATTGTTCCTTGAAAGTATTGCCAAATATAGATCACAAACCTTGCTAATGCTGTTTGACAGGGCCAGTTTAAAGACTACCAGCGAGAGATGGAGGAAGCCCGAGCTGCAAGAGATGATGCTTTTATCCACGCTAAAGAGAACGAAAAGAAAGTGAAGAACCTTGAGGCAGAGCTCATAACTGCACAAGAGGTAAGAACTGTGAGATGGGAGAAATGTCTTTTGAAGGCATTGGGTACATGAGATGTATCTAAAAATGAGATTGAATTGAACATAAATGTAAACGCCTGATTCCTGTTGTAGGCACACCAATAAATCCCATTGTAGCATTGTAGAGAACCGGAGCAAATTACGCACCAGGCGAAGTATAAACCGCACTCGTGTATTAACCACACTGGATGGTATTGACTAAAAAATTCGTGAATAAATCGCCGTATATAATTGGACACTTACGGTAGTACGAGTAAGGTTTTATTTTGCCCCATAAACCACTGCATGATTTATTTATTTTGAAAACATTTGTTGAGCATTTGAAATTGCATAGCACATTTTGCTTTCAGCGATGTCAAGTGAGAAAATTGTGCCATCTTGCTGTTCGTCATTGAATCTGGCAAACAAGAATAACAAAGTTAAATAGGTTTCACGTGTTTCTGAAACGATATCCAAGTCGAGCTTTGTAGTTGGTGTGTTTTACCAGAGTCTGATCTGGAGTCTTACTGTGAAGGTAGTACTTTTAGTCAGGTTCACTATGTTTTTTCATTCAAAATTTTTGGAGATTAGCAAAACTATACATTTTTGGAACATTCAAAGCATGAGGAATCCAAAAATTAATGTTGGCATTTGCGTAGACACCTTTGCGAAAATGACACTCAGGACAGTGATGAAGATCTGTAAAAGCATATTCCTGAACGGTATAGACCTAGTAGATCCTGTGTATAGGACTTATAGTTCAATCTGATACTAACAAGGCTGCTTTCTTGCTTTATAAACCCATACCTATAACTTCAAAGGACTTGCAATGTCATGTATTATGTAATACAGTTATATCACAAATATAAAGACAACGGTTTTCAATTACCTTTGTTTGTTGCTTTTCTAAAATCCTGAGCACTATTTTGAGGCCTTTATTGGATTCCTTGACCCAGAAAACATAGGATTAGCATATTTAATTAAGTTTCTAGGTTGACGAGAAGCCGAGATAGCGCAAAATATGTATTTATGGCGGCCATTTTGAAAATCCAAAATGGCGGCCATGCAGGTGTCTGTGCAAATGGCAACATTGATTTTCGGATTCTCCATGCTCTGATGATTTCAAAAATGTACAGGTTTGCTCGTCTCCCAAAATTTTGAACGAAATTATATTTGCTGACATAGTGAACCTGATTATTTGTGCAGCCTGAAAATGCTGAAGAATGGCTGGGGAGTACTTACTTACCCACCCTTTCAGCCGTGCCTGCTGATGTGTTTTCATCCCGTGTCTGGATCGAAGCCTTATCACAAATACCCCGTTTATACGAGAAAGCTTACTTGATCTCGTTGCTTTAATCTGGATTATAAAACTCTTTTTTTTTCTTCTTGGTTCATTTCATGCACTTTACATAAATATACGTATTTAATTAATCATGTTTGGCTTGTTTTCACATTTACACTACACAACCATAGACCATTCCCATTGTGTGAAAGAGACATGTTTGTGGTTGAGCAGTTACCCTTTGTATGTTTCATACCTCTGTTGGTCCATCTTATCCATCACCTCCCCTCTCTCCCCCCCACCCCCCGCCCCCAATTGGTGTTGGAGGTAATTGATTAGTTCACCCTCTCCTTGCCTGCCTTTTGCAATGAGAATGTAAACATTGCAGTTGTCATTGTTGTCTTTGGGAGCACTATGGTAGCTGACTGATTTGGATGTTGATATTTGAGAACAGGAACTTTCTGGAGCGGAACGAGCAAAGCGTCACCTGGAGCAAGAGAGGGATGAGTTCGCGGATGAGTTGGCCACCACTGCTTCTGGGAAGTAAGTTTCTTCTTCAAATGTTTTACTTTTTTGTAGTTCAGGAAAAATTTGAAGGCTCAGCTAAAATATTATTTGAAAAGTCCCCCTTCCTGAAAAGTATTTAATGAACGGATTATCGTTGAGGATTCACTGATGATGACTCAGTCTAGACTGAGTAAAGCGAGGCCGAGGCATTTTATTACCCTCACCAGAGGAGAGAGAGGGTATTGCATTTGAGTCCATTTGTCTGTCTAGCTGTCTGTTTGTTACTTGGCAAAAAAAAATATATATTTTTTGACAAGTATGTTGATCACTCCTATTTATTTGTGTGTGTTTGTCTGTCTGCTCACTTATACTTGCCTACAGGTCACAATTTTAAACCGATCTTCACAAAACTTCACCAAATGGTAGAGTTCGTGGTCTGACAAAATCCTATTTATTTTTGAGGTCAAAAGCTCAACATAGGACAAAGGTCAAACACTTTTTTAAAATTTCTAAAATCCTCAATTTTCTTCCGATTGACTTGAAATTTGAATAGGATTTTCATATCAGTTAACTGAATTCAACCAACAACTATTTTTGAGGTCAACATATGTGACAAGGTCAACATAGGCCAAAGGTCAACCACTTTCTTTCAAATTTCTAATATCCTCAATTTTCATCCGATTGACTTGAAATTTGAATAGGATTTGCATATCGGCATACTTAAACCAACCACCAACTATTTTTGAGGTCAACACAGGCCAAAAGGTCAACATAGTCCAAATTTCTTAAATTGGCAATTTTCATCCGATTAACTTAAAATTTGAAGACGATTTGCATATCGGGTCACAGAATTCAACCACCAATTATTTGTGAAGTAAAAAGGATGCTCTGTGAGTGCCACACACAAAAAAAAAAAGTATGGACGGATTTGGACAAAACTTGGTGGATATGTTGGGTGTGTGACAAGGACAACTCGATTTGATTTTGGTGAAGATCTGAATCCGGATACAGATACGAGGATTTTTTTACAATCTCTTCAAGTGATTCTTCACCATTGAATGATATGGCCAAAACCTATATGTAGCATGATATTTCAAAAAGTTGTGGACGACCTGTGACATAACTTGGTGGATGAGTTGGGTAATTTACAAGAACGAGCCGATTAAATTTTGGTTAAGGTCTGGATCCAGATATGACCTATCAGTCGGATAAAAATGTAAATCTCTCGCGAGATCTTGGAGACGGCGGCAGGGATTTTCGAAGCTCCACACGGTCTCCACGTTTTTCGAAGTTAAGTCTGTTCACAATTGTATTTTGTCGAAACTGTATTTATCTTTCGGTGTGTGAAGTTATTGTGTGCAACTTTGGTTGTTTCTCGGTGTTTATCTTTCATAAATTGATCGTCTGTTTGCCGTGTCGCGAGCAAGGCCTTGTACAGTGTGCACTGTACAACCTTGAGGCTTTGTTTTTCTCTCAGTGGTCCGTCGTTTGTGATCCAATAACTTTCGTTCTCTGTATTCCCAGGCTTTTCACCCATAGCCTACTTCCTTGTGTAAATCTCAACTCAAAAAAAACAACAAAAAAAAAAAAAACATTTCCTTCTCTGTTCTCATTCGTTTATTCATTCTTATTCGTTCGTTCGTTCTTCGACCACGTGTTTCTCCCCCATTTCCCCAGATAGTTTTCACTCATTAACCTTCAATGTTTACACTTTCCCCTCAAGTTATGTATTCCGTCATATTTTATAACACCTTTTTCTTCTTCTTCTTTAAAAGGCTGCTTTCGACTTGCTCACCAAATCAATTCATCCCAAAAAAAATATCCATCTCCTATAGTGCCTTTTTTCTACATTCCCTAAACTCTCCTGCACTCCATCCTCCATCCAGCGTCCTTAAACGTATTTTTAACTCGAAGGTCACAAGAAACTCATTTTGCAATAAATGTTCGTTTCCCATAAATCGTACACTTTCAAAAATCCAATCTCACCCCTCCCCTCCAAATCTTCCCCATAACCCCTCCCCTCCAAATCTTCCCCATCACCCCTCCCCTCCAAATCTTCCCCATCACCCATCCCTTTCAAATCTCCCCCCTTGCCCCCTCCCTCCTAAACTACCCCCTCACCCCTCCCCGCCAAGACGCCCCCTCGCCCCTCCCCTCCTAGACTCCTGCCTCACCCCTCCCCTCCAAATCTCCCCCATATCCCATCCCTTTCAAATCCCTCCCCTTGTCCCTTCCCTCCCAAACTCCCCCCTCACCCCTCCCCTTCAAATCTCCCCACCCTCATTGCTTCTCAATTTCCCCCCTCTCACTCCCCCTCCTCAAAGCGTCCTCCCCGCTTCTTCCCCCTTCAACCTCTCACCTCCATCTCCCCCAACCTTCTGCCTTGCTCTTCACCCTCCTCAAATAACACCTCATTGTGGCTCACCCAATCACCATCAAACCTTTTGTCCGCCCCATCCTTCCCTTTCTCCGAGCTATTCTGAAATCTCTGACACACCTTCAACAGCTCTCCCTACCTCTTCCACCTCTTCCACATCTTACCCTACCCCTCCTCCCCCCTGTTCTGTATCTGATGCTCCCCCTTCCTCTTCATTAACGGTATGGACCTCAAACATCCGGGGCCTTCGTTCAAACTTAACTGATCTCTCCATACAGGTTGCTTCTGTCAAACCAGACGTGATCTGCTTAACAGAAACTTTCCTCCTTTATGATGTCTCTGATTCCATAGTATCTCTCCCGGGCTACTCCCTCCTCCGGTATGATAGACCTGAGCCTCGTCCTGGAGGCGGGGTTGCTATCTTTATCAAAAACTCTCTTCCTCACTCGCCCTGCACTGCACTCTCTCCACCTCACCCCCAGGAATACCTCTGGCTACGGCTTCCCCTTCGCTCCCACCTCTTGTTCATATGTGTGTTGTACCGTCCACCAAACAGTGATGACTCCATCTACATCTCGCTGTCTGATGATATGGACCAACTTCTATCTACTCATCCCAACTCTCTCTTCCTCATATGTGGTGATTTCAACTGTCATCATGCCAGTTGGCTGGGTGTGGGTACCTCTCTCACCAGCCATGGCTCCTCAGCAAAGGACTTCTGCGACTCACTGGGACTGACACAATCTGTCAATTTCCCGACCCGGATCTCAGTCAACGGAACATCTTCTCTTCTGGACTTGGTTATGACTAACTTCCCTGAAAATGTCTGCTGCTCTTCTTCTGCTCCGATCGGATCATCTGATCATGTCCTTGTTAAAGTGGACATCTCTCTGACCATCCTCAGGGAGCCTGCTCAGCGTCGACGAGTCTGGCATTTCACTCAGGCCAACTGGCACGGTCTTCAAGCAGCCATCAATCATCTGGACTGGTCTCCCATCTCTACCACCTCTGACATCAACTCATCCTGGGAATTCTTCCAAAGTAAATTGCTCTCTCTCATGCACAGATTTATCCCATCTCGTCTTCAGTTGTCATACCCTTCCTCCCGTCCATGGTACACGGAATCTTGTGGTGAGGCTGTTGCCCAGAAACAACTTGCCTTCGTCTCCTGGAAAGCAAATCCAACGGAAGGAAATCTCATTTCCTTTCACAAAGCCCGAAACAAGTGTGTGTCCACCCTCAGGAGAGCCAGGAAACAATATCTCTCCGTTCTCAAGACCGAACTCTCTTATCTGTCTCCCTCTTCCAAATCCTGGTGGCGTCTGGTCAAATCCGTTTCTGGTGTTTGTTCCCCCTCCATCCCCTCCCTTACCTCAAACGGCTACACAGCTGACTCCGCACGTGAAAAAGCTGAATGCCTCAACTCTGTGTTTGCCTCTAAATCTTGTGTCCCAAACCCATCCCTCTCTGTACCCACCATACCCAGTCGTACCCTGCTGCTCCTGGACTCCGTGTCCTTTCCTCCTGACAAGGTGGAAAAGTTTCTGTCAACCCTCGACTCTGATTCTGCAACTGGACCCGATGGCATCAGCCCACGGGTCCTAAAATCCTGCTCTGCTGCTCTATCTCACCCTCTCTCTGTTCTCTTCACCCTCTCTTTTGCTCAAGGTCAACTGCCATCTGCTTGGAAATCAGCCAACATCACCGCTTTGCACAAAAAAGGTGCAAAAACAGATCCTAGCAACTACAGACCAATCAGCCTTCTCCCAATTATCAGCAAAGTCATGGAATCCATCATTGCTTCTGATATGAAATCTTTCCTCTTCTCCAATGGCTTGATCTCTGATCATCAATTTGGTTTCAGACCAGGTCACTCTACTCTGGACATGCTGCTTCTGCTGTCTCAACAATGGATGGAGGTCCTCAATGCCAAACAGGAAATTAGAGCTGTCTCCCTCGACATATCACGTGCCTTCGACACGGTCTGGCACCCCGCTCTGCTCACCAAACTCTCCTCCTTTGGTATCCATGGAAATCTCCACGCATGGCTGGCGGACTTCCTCTCTAGTCGTCGTCAACGTGTGGCCCTGAATGGGTTTCTCTCATCTCCTCTTCCTGTTCAGGCTGGAGTTCCCCAAGGCAGTGTTCTGGGCCCCGTGCTTTTTCTGGTCTTCATCAATGATCTCTCTGACTCTCTCGAAAATCCTCTCTATCTCTTTGCTGATGACTCCACTCTCTGCCGCTCCATTCCTCTTCCCTCAGATCGGCAGTCTGCTGCCTCCTCACTCTCTGAAGACCTGGACAAAATCACAGACTGGTCAAACAAGTGGAACATGTCTTTCAATCCTGACAAATCTCACACTCTTACTATGTCTCTCCGAAAAGATCGACTGGACAACCCTCCAATCTACTTTCTCAACAATCCTCTCCAAGAAGTTCTGTCGCTCAAGATTTTGGGTCTCACTATCTGCCATGATCTTTCTTGGGAAAACCACATTTCCAAGCTGGCCTCCAAAGCCAGTCGCCGACTGGGCATCCTCCGTCGTGCGAAGTCCTTCCTCGGCACACCTGAGCTCCTCACCACATACAAGGCTTTCATCCGCAGCTCAATGGAATACTGTTCTCCCCTATGGGCCGGTGCTCCTGCCTCACACCTAGCTCGGCTTCACGCTGTTGAAACCAAAGCTTTCAGAATTATTGGAATCTCCCGCGATGAAGCTATCTCTGAGGGCCTTTCACTCACTCACCGCAGGCAGGTAGGTGGTCTTTCTGTCTTCTACCGACTCCTCGCCGGCCTTGCACCCCCAGCTCTCTCTGTGCTCTGTCCCCCAAATATTCCTACAGGTCGCACAAGATCTGCCAGCAACCCTCTGATGGTTAAACTGCCGAAATCTCGGCTCTCCGCTCACCTTCACTCTTTCATTCCTCTTTTCTCCCGCCTCTGGAACAAACTCCCTCACTCCCTTCAATCCCACTCCTCCCTCCAGGTCTTTAAAACAGCTGTTCACCACCATCTCTTATCTTCCCCCATCCAAAACCTTGATCTTTTCTACCCCCGCTAATTCACCCCAGATCCACCTTGTTTGAAATTCCAACTTCTTTCCTGGAAGTCCTGGCAGTGTCCATATGTTTTATACCTCTCCCACTGCCCCCTTCCCACGCCCCCCCCCCCCAAAGCCCTCGCCCTCTCTCAGATCTCTCGATGTCTCCATGTCTCTCGGTCCCTGCTCTCAAATGTTGTGTTTGTGTCCTTCCCCCTCTCTCCCCATCTTGTCTACCGCTCCCTATGTTATATGTTTTATGTGTCGGTTTGTCTTTCTGTGTGATTAATGTTCGCTCTTTCACGAGCCTCGATCTTGTATACAAAAAAAAAAAAAAAAAAAAAAAAAAAAAACTGTTCAGTCTGGCGGAGGTATATGCTCCATACTAGAGATTCTATATAATGGAGCAAGTGTATTATCATCCACTCCAGGGACGGATCCAGCATTTTTTGAAGGGGGGGTCCAGAAATGAATGAACAGGATGCATACTCACCTCGATGCTGCGAGCACAAAGTCATCAAGGTGTGGAGTCCGGCTGACACCACTTTTGATTAAAATGACACAACTTACTCACAATCCTTTTGTAATTCACTCCAAAACAAAACGTTTATTGCAGCAATTAAATCGTAGTATCGGAATTCTTTCAGGAACTCCAAGGATGGATTATTCATGAATTCATGAGTAGTAGAACCTGTGTAGCAATCGGAAACAGTTCTCCTTCATCCCGGGTATGTTCGTGAACATATGGAGAGAGGTTCCAGTTACAATTTCCATGTATATATGTTTCACACACTAAGCAAAGAACCCACTCCGGGCCTCCAACCAAGCCTGAGGTTTGATCTGTTCTTCGGCGCCATGACAGTACATGGCGTGGCAGTGCAACGAGCAGGATTTATTTTAGTTTTTACCGGCAATAAAGTGCGACGACGACTTACAAGTCATTTCATCAGGCACTTCATGTGTACTTTAACGTGGGTGACATCAGAGGCAGCAAACTAGGCAGCAAACAAGGCAATTTCAAACAACACAACAATGCAAAGGCATTGCTTCCATTAAATAACCCGTACCCACTGAGCTGTATATACGAGTATAACTGGAGCACACCTTCAACAAGTGGTCACGGGGCAAGCATCCGCCATGTTGGAATACCGTTCCCTCGTTAGCCATTTGCGGAAGCGTTATCCACTATTCACAATCGTTATGTCTTCCACTTCATTTTTCCTTCAGTGTAAAGCAGATCGTCAAATGTATATATATATATGTATATATGTATATATATATATATATATATATATATATATATATACACAGTGGAACCTTGACTTACGAGTGCCCCAACTTACGAGTTTTTCGAGATACGAGCCGTCGCTCGGGCGGTTTATTGCTTTGAGATGCGAGCCGAGATTTGAGTTACGAGCTTTCGCCACCCGGTCACGTGGTTATCTTGCCGTGCAAGTACAGTATCTCTGCCGTATATCGCTGCATTTTTGTTTTCGCATGTTGGTTATTTTGAGTTACGCCACCAGGTGGGTTCTGGTCACGTGGCTATCTTGCCGTGCAAGTACAGTATCTCTGCCGTATAGCGCTGCATTTTTGTTTTCGCATGTTGGTTATTTTGAGTTTACGCCACCAGGTGGGTTCCGGTCACGTGGTTATCTTGCCGTGCAAGTACAGTATCTCTGCCGTATAGCGCTGCATTTTTGTTTTCGCATGTTGGTTATTTTGAGTTTACGCCACCAGGTGGGTTCTGGTCACGTGGTTATCTTGCCGTGCAAGTACAGTATCTCTGCCGTATAGCGCTGCATTTTTGTTTTCGCATGTTGGTTTATTTTGAGTTTACGCCACCAGGTGGGTTCCGGTCACGTGGTTATCTTGCCGTGCAAGTACAGTATCTCTGCCGTATAGCGCTGCATTTTTGTTTTCGCATGTTGGTTATTTTGAGTTTACGCCACCAGGTGGGTTCTGGTCACGTGGTTATCTTGCCGTGCAAGTACAGTATCTCTGCCGTATAGCGCTGCATTTTTGTTTTCGCATGTTGGTTTATTTTGAGTTTACGCCACCAGGTCGGTTCCGGTCACGTGGTTATCTTGCCGTGCAAGTACAGTATCTCTGCCGTATAGCGCTGCATTTTTGTTTTCGCATGTTGGTTTATTTTGAGTTTACGCCACCAGGTGGGTTCTGGTCACGTGGTTATCTTGCCGTGCAAGTACAGTATCTCTGCCGTATAGCGCTGCATTTTTGTTTTCGCATGTTGGTTATTTTGAGTTTACGCCACCAGGTGGGTTCCGGTCACGTGGTTATCTTGCCGTGCAAGTACAGTATCTCTGCCGTATAGCGCTGCATTTTTGTTTTCGCATGTTGGTTATTTTGAGTTTACGCCACCAGGTGGGTTCTGGTCACGTGGTTATCTTGCCGTGCAAGTACAGTATCTCTGCCGTATAGCGCTGCATTTTTGTTTTCGCATTTTGGTTATTTTGGAAAATTTCTTAGTTTTAACCGTATAGGAGGAGGACGTATATAACGGCAGAGGAGAAGAGCATGCCAGGCCACAACTTGTTCAGAGTGCCGGCGATAGCTCGCCTTCTCTTTGTGGAAAACACGGTACTGAGAAGAAGAAGAGGATGATGTGCTTGGATATAAAACACGCAATCGTCGAAAAACATGAGCGAGGTGTGCGTGTTGTCGACTTGGTGAGGCGGATGTGAAGGCAGCTGAAGATTTTATTATAACTGAGAAGAAGAAGAGGATGATGTGCTTGGATATAAAACACGCAATCGTCGAAAAACATGAGCGAGGTGTGCGTGTTGTCGACTTGGTGAGGCGGATGTGAAGGCAGCTGAAGATTTTATTATAACTTTTGCCGAACTGATAGAAGCCGAACGATACATCCCCCAGCAAATCTTCAACTGTGACGAGACAGGGCTCTTCTGGAAAAAGATGCCGAGGAGGACGTATATAACGGCAGAGGAGAAGAGCATGCCAGGCCACAACTTGTTCAGAGTGCCGGCGATAGCTCGCCTTCTCTTTGTGGAAAACACGGTGAGATCCTTAACATCCAACAACTAATGGGACGCAAACGGGGTGCCCAGTTTAGCGGTACACACATTGATGAATCACCCTGCCTGTGATTCACCCATGACAGGTTATAGCTGGGTCGGGATTCAAACCCAGGCTGGACAGTTTAGACTTTAGAGTCAAGTGTGCGTACCTCCAGTCCAGGCCATCCTGCCAACTTGTATGCTGCATACAGGTGAAATATAAAGCGCGAGATATTTTTATATATACTGTATATTTAAAAAAAAATTGGTGTGGTTTTTGGCGGGCTGGAACGGATTAATAGCATTTCAATGCATTTTAATGGGGAAATTTGATTTGAGAAACGAGCAATTTGAGTTACGAGCTCGGGCACAGAACGAATTAAACTCGTAAGTCAAGGTTCCACTGTATATATATATATATATATATATATATATATATATATATATATATATATATATATATATATATATATATATATATAAATACATACATACATACATACATACACACACACACACACACACACATACATACATACATACATACATACATACATACATACACACATACACACATACACACATACATACACACATACATATATATATAGAAAGGTTTCAGCCAATGGCCATCATGGGCCTGGAGAAGACCATAGCATGTATTGACATCAAGCTTTTGGCCTTCAAGCCTCAAACAGCTTCTTTCATTGATAGAGTTGTTGTGAAGGTAATATTAACTTTTCTAAAGTGATTGTGGTGTTCTTGGTTTTGTGTAGGTAATATTTCTTTTTCCAAAGTGATTGTGTTGTTTTTGTTGTTGTGAAGGTAATGTTGAGGTAATATTTATTCTTCCAATGTTTACTTCATAAACAGAATCTTGCTGCCCATCCTATTGTCATGACAGGAGAATTCCCAGTTCACACCTTAACCACTGAGGTGCGATCATATGAAACTCTTGAAAAAGTGCTCCTCCACCCCAAATCCTCCCCGTCTGTTGCGCGGAAGTTCCGCGGGCTCAATTAGTTATAATATATTCCTTGACATTCAGATTGAAGTTACCTGCCAGTTTACCTGTGCAAACGGTCATATCCAGAATCATTGAGGTTGCTCCCTTACAATAGCCAGAGAGATATGGACCTTGACAAGGAAGTGATGAGAAGAGCCAATGGGGCAGGAGATAATCAAGAGAGATTGGATGGAAAATCGGTCTCCACTCAGTCCTTATGAAATCTAGGTTGTGAAGTTTACAGATTGGGTCAAACCCACGGAGTTGCAGAAGGTCTTTTTCTGCAATCCCATGGCTGGTTGTTGCCGAGCTGACACCCAGCCAACCAGCATTGGGACAGTTGAAATCGTCAGAGATGAGAAACAGAGTTGGGTTGGTGATTGATTACAAGTTGATCCATGTTCAAGGAAATAGTGTTGTATTGAGGTTTGTCATCAATGTGGGGATGGTATATCACACAGACAAATGTTATGTGGTAGTGGAGAGGTATATGCAACCAGAGAGCTTGGAGGGTTCAATGAGGACAACGAGCAATGGAGTTCTTGAGCTCACAATATTGAGATTAATTATTGAGATTGTTTTTGCCTATCTATTTAGGGATATATTTTGGTTGGATCTGTTACTTTAACTTTATGGTAAATGGCAATTAAAAGCGATGTCCATTCACTGATTGATGCTACTTTACTCTACATTGGGCTCCAATCAAAGCTCTCAAGAATGCATGAGGACAATTGGACATACAAACAGAAATTGGACCACGATAAAATGAAAAGATTTGTTTACTTGCAAAATAATTTCCAATTGAGACATAAAATGGCTTTCAAGCCAATCTTGGGAATTGGTAATAGATAAACATCTCCACAGGAAGAAGCTATGATTGAGGCTTTGCACCACATTTGCTTCCTGTCCTTAGACCCAGATTTTGCTGAGTAGCCTTCTGCTGCTCACCAAAATCCATTTTTACACCACGTGCATAACGCACACTGAGTTGAGCAATTGGTTCACTCTGTCGAACGATCAAACAGTTTGTTTATAACTTGAGTTTAACAACCTGTGATCGAGCAATTACGAGTACTTAATTGCAATTGATTGATTATATTTTATACACTGCAGAACACAAATCGGAACATAAATCTGAACACTAACCTGCAGTTTAGCAGTACTTTTGCTCTGAATTTGTAAAATTGTACAGAGTCTCGGCCCGAGTGTGTATGTGCACTCATGGTAAAGCCATTGCTTCAGTCTGTCAGTCAAACAAAATTGAAAATCATTCAAAACGGGGAACTTGCTGTTTTTAGGGACATCATAAAGGACACAAACAGGCACGAATAACTAATTTAACGTGTTAAATAAAGTGGTGTAAAAGAGGGTGCGGTAAACTTCCAATTCAGTGGTTTCTTTTGTGGTGTTCTCCAGCCTTTAAAACTTTTATTAGTCCCTTACTGGTTTCACTTCAGGGGACTATAGGTTTACTCTCAGTCTGTCTGTACGGTGTATGGTCCCACCTATGGTTGTCTTTTTCACCTGTGCTTTTCCCCCTCACCCTTTAACATGTTTAACTGAAACTTGGTGCATGGCTTTATTGTGATAAGTTGCAGAAACTGCAACTTGTTCTGTAGCTTTGCATCCAAAAACCTTTAGTTTTATCATTATTCCCCCATGATGGCACTTCCCCCCTCAGTGGCTGTGTGTGTGTGTGTGTGTGTGTGTGTGTGTGTGTGTGTGTGTGTGTGTGTGTGTGTGTGTGTGTGTGTGTGTGTGTGTGTGTGTGTGTGTGTGTGTGTGTGTGTGCGTGCGTGCGTGCGTGCGTGCGTGCGCACATACTTTGGCAAAATTGAACACCGTCTTGACCAATCTTGGTTTCCACACACTGATGCCAATGAGATGAAAAAAATGGCTGCCCTAGCAATGCATTGACAGAGCTAACTTCGTCCAAAAGGTATGTTTGTTTTTGTGCATCTTTTTGTCAAAGATCGTTCCAAAATAATCAGTTTCTCCGAGAATAGTTGGCAGAAGATTCAACTCTGGACTGTTCCGTTTGACCCATCTGCTTCATAATGTTGCCATCGCATCTGTTATTTGACATACATGAACAAAGGCACTCATGCCTTTTTGCCGCTGAAATTTATCTCAATTCCTTCCTGCTTTTAGGACTGGCCTGCTTGATGAGAAGCGTAGGCTTGAAAGCCGAGTTGGCCAATTGGAAGAAGAATTGGAGGAGGAGCAGAGCAGTGTCGAGCTTCTCAATGAGAGGCTTCGTAAAGTTACCTTACAGGTGGAATCCTTCAAGCCAGCAAAATCTTACCCACTCCCTTGTACTGTATTATACTTGCTCGGATGGTGATTCCTGATGAAACCAACACTATTGCTTTTCTGCTTTGAATGTTGCAATGAACTTTTTAAACCAGGGAATGGGTGGAGAGATGAGTGCAATTCTCAAGTTTAATTGAAGTGTACATACATTTGATCAATTCCAAAACATACTGTTCACCCCAGCTTAAAGTTACTCTTCTTTTTTTTTTACACATTGATGTGATGACCCTTAAGCTACACAAATGTGGAAATGGATAGGTGCGAAGGGTGTCATAAGTCTTCTTCATATAGTGGAAGAACATGCTTAAAATTAAATAGTGCCCCAATTATATTGCATGAACCCTGCCATGTTTGAGTTGAGCAACTTGCTGTGCCGTCGGTGGGCAGGTCGAGCAGTTAGCGGCCGAGCTGGCCACGGAGCGCAGCAGTGTGCACAAAGGAGAAAATGCACGACAACATCTGGATCGGCAAAACAAGGAACTGCGTGCCAAACTGCAGGAGCTTGAGAACTCTATAAAGGCAAAATACAAGGCTTCTGTGTCCACACTCGAGACCAAAGTCGCTCAACTAGAGGAGCAGCTGGAGCAGGAAGCTCGGTACATGTAGTGCTAGTGATACGAGTGTCATTTACAAAAAACAATTACTTTAATCATCTCCGTGCCCCTATTGGTGCAACTACTGCAGTTACTAGTATGAGGTTCGGTCTCTTTCACAGAATGTAACTGTGAATGCATGCTCGTGTTCTTGGATCGGATCCTATGTATTGCTAGATTGCAAATTGTGACTTTTTTCACCTGTTGGAGCTCAGAGTTGTGCAGTTCCAGGGTGTTACGCATCCTCAGTACATAGGTTACAAATAACAAGCTTCTTGTATGAGTGCAGTATTACATTACCCATTCTCACCACTTCAGAGAACGAGGGGCATCAAGTAAGCAAGCCCGACGCATGGAGAAGCGTTTGAAGGAGTTGATGATGCAGGTGGAAGACGAACGTCGTCATAGTGACCAGTACAAGGAACAGGTGAAATTCGTGATTTTTTTTGGAATTTAGGCCTTAATGTTGGGTATTTTAAAGTGACATTAAGAAGGCCATGCACAGCACTTTTTATCTCTTCAAATCGTGCCTCAACTTCCTGCTTTTCCAACATCCAACCGTCTTTTTGGCACTTAACCACGTATCAAAAAAAATCTAATCTCAGATGGACAAAGCTAATTCAAGAATGAAGCAGCTGAAGAGACAGTTGGAAGAGGCTGAAGAGGAAGCGACGCGAGCAAATGCCTCTCGTCGGAAAATTCAGCGAGAACTTGAAGATGCCACTGAGACTGCAGAGACCATGAATCGCGAAGTAAATTCGCTCAAGAGCAAACTCAGGTAACCTGTTCCACCATTGTTGTATGCGCCATTCACCTAAAAAACTGCTCATCCTCTGGCTTAAAGGCCATATGCCAAAATTCTTATCATCCTCGCAGTAACTCCTGTCCTTTTGTGTAAAGTTCACCTTCCTACAATGAAACACATCTAACTTGCTTCGGTTGAACATTCTCTTTTTACGTGATTTATCCAAATTTAATTTTGTATTATTAAAAGTTTATCTACAGGGGGCCCGATTATTCAAAGCCGAGTTTACATTGTTACTCTTACCATTCTGAAAGCCTCCCTCTGCAAAACATGCAGTTAAAAATGTAAATAAAAGTGCTGTAGAATATTTAAACCTCCAGGTGTAAGCAACAATTACAAATAAACATTTTTCCAGCTTGGTCAATATCACCTTGAAAGGCTGGCCCTTTGTGTTCCTTAATGCTTTGGTGGACGTTAACGGTGTCCTTCCCGAAGAGGGTGTACGGGCTGTTGCCAGCACCCTGAACAAATTGCAAATTGCTTTCCTGATGTAGAGGGGGCACTGCATAAGCAACACAGCTGCACTCTTAGCAAATAATGTTAGAACCACCTTTAGAGGCCATTGTTCCCCGCAGAGCAGGGGTTGGTCTTTTTTGGGCACCATGGTCCTCATTTTGAAGCAATGTTTTATGGCCGGATGCCCTTCCTGCCACCAACCCTGTTAGTCGCCCCTTGCGACACACAGGGAATTACCAGTGAACTGGTACTCAATTTGCCGACCTCGGAAGGATGACAGGCTGAGTCAACCCCCCTGGCGTCAATTCATCGATCGACTGGGATTCGAACCCAGGATTCTAGGATCCCAAGCTGGCACCCTAACCGCTAAGCCAACACCAGGCTGTCAGCAAATAATGTTAATCGCATCCAAATGCTGCATATGATAGAAGAAGACTTCCAATTAATGTTTCAAATGTTTTGTTTGATTTTTTTTTTGTTAACTTTTTTTTCCCTTTAATTCTGTATCTTTATTTAAGTACAGTATATGGAGTTAGTTTATTATGGCTGACAGGATGGCCTAGAGGTACGCACACTCACCTCTAAGCTGTCTAGTCTGGGTTTGAATCCTGACCCAGCTATAAATTGTCAGTTCGGTGTTTCACAGGCAGGGTGATTCATCATTGTGTGTGCCGTCCCTCGGATGGATGTTAAATTAGGATTCCAGTCTGCCAGCGTGGGTTGGTGGACATTAAAGATCCCATGGTGTCCTTCACAAAGAGTACGTGAGTATCGCCGGCATCATAGCCAAATTCCAAATTCCTGCTCTAACTACCCGAATGTCAGGCCTTACCATGCCGGTTCGTGAAAGACTTTGTTGGACCAAGCTTCCCCCGGCGGACCCCACAAGGTGGGATAATAGTGGCCATTAAAGAGCAACAAATATGGAGTTTATTTATGGTTTTTACTTTATTAATATTTTTTCATTTATCTCCAGGTTTTTCTTTTCAGCATTTTTATTCTGGGGTCGAATTGGCATTATTGTATTGAAGGATTATAATTACCAATGATGAAATTGATGATTGGACAAGGACAGTGTACATAATCTCATACAGGTCTTAGGTATATATATATTCGACATTACTTGAAAAAAAAAAATTAACTGCTGGTAATGTCGTGTTGCGTGTTCCTCCCCGAACACCGGGTACGGTGTACCTCAGTCTCGAGAGGAAATGCGGCAGAAATATTTGTTATTTTGAGTGTTTTAATAAACCATGGTAAAACCACACCAATGCAATTGTAGAACAAAACAAGTAATTGTATAAAGAACTGTGACATACACAATAATAACACTATTAAAGAAAGTACCATGAAAATATCACGTGCATCCCAATATCACATGCATCCCATCCCAAATACCCCAATGCTCTCAAAGCAATGAACTCACGATATGCCAAACGTGAGTGGGATGTAACATTCCCCAAAGTCCGTGCACAAATCCCAACACGGTGAAGGTCGAAGTCGTGCAGAACGGCAAAACAACAGGCAGGTATTGGTGCAGCTATGGATGAGGAGTTACGAGGTGAGAGGTCGATATGGGAATTGAGCCAATATGGGAACCAACGGCACTCTACACGGTGAGGTCGATATGGGAATCCCAATGACGAAACAAGATGCACCAAGCTGACAGCCTCTTCGAGGACAAAATGGCGTATCGGCCTGTAATGGAGGAGCTTGCTCCCTCCAACAATGACTCACACATGGTGATAAAACCTGAGATTCAGGTTTAATTGCACTCGCAATATAGGATGATGCAGCGGGCAATCCCTTTCCCAAGAAGCCTCAACTCATTCGCAACCAATATCAAGAAGTCCGCTCGCAGCTCCTTTGCAACTTTACGGCTGTATCTCTCTCATGGCTGTCTTCTCCCTCCCAATCATCCTCTCTCCTCTTCCGGCCTCTTTGCCGCGTCTTCCTTTCTCCTTCACAAACATTAATTTTACCTTTTACTAAAGTCATCTCCATATCACACAAAGATCTTAACAACAATATTACCTGAAATTAAAAATCCTAACAGTATATTGTTGCGTAATTCCCCCCGGTTAATACCGGGAAATCACGAATGGCAATCGAGCGTTAATGAGGCGATGATCAATGGCAGATTTTTACTATATATATGCACGGGGGAGGAAAGGTAGAGGAAGAAGAAGCGGCAGATTTTCCTGTTGGTCCCACGCGCAGTCTTCAAACCTGCAAATAATAAATCCAACCAAAAACGGAATTGCTGTACAAAATAACACGGCTTTATTGCCGGACCCCGAGAACAATTTACGCGCCGGTAAATAAATAATGTTACTAAATCGGGACGTCCCCACACCAGACTTCTAAAACAAACACAGAGGAGAATTTACAAAAGGAACCGCGTCGTGTGGTGTGAGCTTATCTCTGTCTGGTTGGATGTCAGGGATCGTTGGGGATCGTCGGCTCCAAGCGCACCAGCCCGCCGCAGCTCCGATGTTTGTAGGAAGTAGGCCTCGATACGCCCCTGTACGCGTGCTGCTGGGCCACCGTACGCCGCTGCGCGGCAAGCCTCACGTCCCCGCGCGATCGCTCGTGAGGTCCCGTGCGTGAATGCAGGGTAAGAGGGTCATCAGCGCTCTAACGTCCAACAAGCAAGGGTCCAGGGTCAGAGAGCAATGGCGGAGGGCAAGAAAAGAAGAACGTCCATGGCAAGCCGAATGTCCAAATGCAAGGGAGCAGTCCAACACGAGAGGGCAGAAGGAAGAGAGCAAAATGCCGGCGAACAAGTGGTTTTGCCGATCGTCTCGTGACGTCAGCTCTCCTTCTCCCCAATCAGTGCATCGCTTCTTGACTCTGCCAATCGGCGGCCTGCTTCTCACTCGCCCCTCCCCCCTGTCAATCACGAGTCCTGGGTGTGGCTATTGCCTGCCTGAGAAATGTGTGTTCCATGCCAGCTGGCGATGCGGCTGGCTGTGGCTCCATTGGCGGTTTCCCGAAATGGCTTCCTATGAGTTTTATGGTTATTGTGGCGGAGGGGGGATTTAAGTAGGGTGTGGTGCGCTAATGGGCCTCGCTAATGGCTGTGGGTGGCAGCTATGATCACAGGTTTGACAAACCGGGGGAACTAGCCTAATCCTTACTCTACCTATCACCCGATCATCCTTGTATGATCACAGATATACACTTAATCCGGCAAACCGCCGAAACAGATCCATGACTTACTGTACATCGAAATGGTTCTTCTTCTTCTTCACGACATCAGAGCGCCTTCCTATGCAGATCTACCTGGATCTATATATCCCCCTACCCAAAATTCATAACAATATAATAACAACAAAGGCAGAAGTGACAGATCCGTAACAGTCGCTGTCTTGTGGTTGAAGATTCTATTCCCTTAATTGTCTGACCTGTACAGTTGGGTTTCTGGACACTGAAGAGTGCTTGGCCTAACAGGCCGATATATTAAGTCGGCTTAAGCAACAACGTTATATGACCATCATCAAGGCATCTAACTGTTCTGTGACAGCTCTGTCTTATACTTGTGGTCAACCGTTTTCTCTCTGCCTTGTGTCTGCCTTATGAACAACCTCATTAATGTGTAATTTAGATGGTTTATCTCACCTGATTGAAGTTTGCAATATTACGCTGTTCATGGTTACCCTTTAAACGAAGGATAGTAGAGTATAACATTGTGTTTGAGCTGCCAGTTTTGTCAAATTAATTTTGCTTATTACAGTCCTCTGGGAACTTTGGTTATAACATGTCATACCATCATATGCCCCATGCTGTGATATATGATGGTATCACTATTGTTTTTAAAGTTTGAACCTTCACTGGGCACTTTTTGCATGTTCTTGAATCTATGTTTGTAAAGACAGCTGTATTATGTGGAGAAGTCCTGCTTGTGAGCTTGATATTACACTGGTTCATGATGCATTGTCAGTTCCAGGAAGTGCAAGTCCATAATACATGCAAGGTAGGTTGCCAGTTGTATTCTTGCTTATTGGTGTAGTTGCAATGCTTGCTTATGTTTGGGTGGTAAGGACAATGTCTAGCTTCTACTGCGACTTTTTTTTTTCCTCTCTCTTCCTTTCCTTGTGTTGTGCCTGTGTGTCCAATTAGCCAACGATTAAGCAAACATGAAAAGTAGGTCACAATGCTGCTGCTGCTTTGCTTTGTTTTTTCATTTCCACATACTTTTGAATTCCTTCCCCTGTCGTAGGTTAACGTATGAAATGAACCGATCCGGATTCTTTGTGCACTTAAAGGGCTATGACAGGTTAAATTATAGACACGCATGTATATTGTGATTGAAAAATCAAACGACTCTGCTTTCCCTCAGCTCTGCTGAAAATACGACTTTGGCTGAACAAAAATAACGTTTCAAAGTTTACTTTCTTATACGGTGCTAGTGGTGTCATGCCAGCATTGGCTTTCTTTTTGAGAATTTCCCATTAGTGGGGAAAAGTGATTGAGCCTTTAGAAACTTTAGAAGTTTCCACAGCTTAAATACCATGATAAACCCATTGGTGCATTGCTTTAGCATTAGCCTATTTTAAAAATAATGTGGTGAAGTAGTCATGGTGGAAGCATTTTATTAATCTATTTGACCGCAAACACTCTTCTTCTTTTTTTCTGCTGGAAAGTTAGTCGTGACATCACGAGAGAAAAGAGGGGATAAGTGCAAATTGTGGTTTCGGTATCAAAATTGCTGTGGGTGAGTAAATTGCACCACTCTCTGCTCGGCATTTACGAACTGGAACTTTGAATAGAAATGCACCCATACGTTTTGTATTACTTGCGAAAATCGATGTATATTGGTTGGTCGTGTGCGTTATTCTATCTGGTTGT
The DNA here is from genome assembly GCF_964187855.1 of Myxine glutinosa. Classification (NCBI taxonomy): domain Eukaryota; kingdom Metazoa; phylum Chordata; class Myxini; order Myxiniformes; family Myxinidae; genus Myxine; species Myxine glutinosa. The sequence goes on along the minus strand of NC_136263.1, from coordinate 99,261,298 downwards.
CTGTTTGTTACTTGCAAAATCGAAGATTTTTCAAGTACAGGCTTGCCATTTAATATGGAATATTTTTTTTGTGGGGGTGAACTTACTTTTCAAGATGACTTAGAACCAAAAGTTCATTGGAATTATGTTGAAATTATTCTAGATTTTGTTAATGTGACCTTTAAAAGAAACAAAAACCACATTTGACATTTCGAAGCAAATAAATTGATCCTTGAAAGTGATGTAAACTGATATCGAACTCAATTCACGGACAGTACTGTGTTAAACTTCTGTGCGTTTTCCAGAAGTATCTCTTTATTTTGAACATTAGCCCAAATTTTTTTTAAACAAAAACAAAAGTTAAATTACGACTGGGATTACGGACAGTAAAATTACAGTTCAGTACTTCGTGTAACCCCCACGAGCATTCAGAAGAGCACGTACACGTTGAGGCATGCTGTTCACGAGATTTGCCAAGGTTTGGACAGGAATCGCTTGCCATGCAGTTACAATAGCCTGCTGTAATTCACGCACAAAAACAGGCTGCTGGTCCAAGTTGTCGATTTGACGCGTTAGTTCTGCCCACAAGTTCTCTATTTGATTCATATCCGGGGACATGGCAGGCCACTCCATATGCTATACACCACAGTCAGCAAGAAAGTGTTGGATCATGCGAGCACAATGAGGCCGTGCATTGTCATCTTGGAAGACAAAGTTTCCTCGAAAGGCTGCACGAACAAATGGAAGCAATGTTTCTTCCAGAATGGCCCTGTGCTTGAACTGGTTCAGGTTTCCATTCAGAACAACCAAGTCAGTTTTGCCCCCTGCATGAAAAGCAGCCCAAACGGTCACCCCACCACCTCCAGCTTGGACTCTTGGCACTATACAATCTTCGTTGTAGGCTTCATGCACTTGTCTGCGCACTCGGACGTGGCCATCTTGACGATAAACCAGAAATCTAGACTCGTCACTGAAGATCACGTGATTCCAGTGTCCTGGCTGCTATTGACGGTGCTCTCTGGCCCACTGCAATCGGCACTGGCGGTGTTGTCTGGTCAGACGTGGCTTTCTCAGGGGACGCCTTAGGGCTGTCAACCGATCCGAGACCGGGACGAAATCCCGGCGGTTTCGGCTTTCGAGACGGTCTCGGGACGGTCCCGAGATAAATTGATTGATGCAATTTCTCGGTAAAAAAATCCCGGTTAAAATTCCAACTTCTTGCAGATATTTTCCATAATAGAGGCATTTATTGAGCCTTGCTTTCATTACTCTGCTTCTGCACAAGCATCATTTTTCGCAAGTGCAGCTGAACTGACACAAACGATGATAGATAAAGTAAACTCACTGTTCCAGGATTTTCCCCTCGTCAACAAACAATGCACTGCAAACGAATCCGAATTCCGAATCCGGATCTTCACCAACATCTAATCATGTCGTCCTTGTCACACACGCTGCATCTCCACAAAATTTCGTCCGAATCCGTCCACAACTTTTTGAGATATTGTGTTCACAAACAAGCGGACAAACAGACAGGAGTGAAAACATAACCTCCATCTACCTTTGGTGGCGGAGGTAACGACATCAGGATGAAGGTCACAATGAAAATCCGCCGCATCGCGGCTTCATTTAAACCGTTGAATCCTTCCGCTGTATCACTCCGCCTCGCCCCGCCCCGCTGCGGTCACGTGTCCGTCCTTGGAGACGAGTTACAGGATGTGGTTGCTATGGTCTTTTGCACATTAATATCGAGGGACTCTCTCGAGGCTCCGTGATTGGAGGGACGATGTTTATTTAGATTAAAAACACGTTTATAACGGATTATTCTACACACAATGTATTAATACAAGTACAATACATTATGTAGTTTTATGAAATGAGTTTTTGATGAACGTTTATGTTTAATTGCAACGCTAAATCTATAAATTGTAAGAATCCCTCGGGGTTTGGTGTGACGGTTTGAATGTGAAAGTATTTTGGTTATCTTATCTCCACTTTAGGCCTGATAAGTTGATTACGTTTACTTTAGTCACAGAGTCAAAATAAGGAGGGGGGGGGGGGGGGAGGGGTGATCACTACACCGCCTGCTTTATAATTTACTAGCAGAAGTACCCGGCATTGCCGGGCGGGGGAGGGGAGGGGAACGGGGGGGGGGGGGGGGGGGGGAGCGAGCCCCTTGGCGATCACAACTCACAAAATGATAATGAAACTCCAACCGGGACTCAAATATGCCTGGGCAGAAACATTTTCTCCCTCTCTCTGACATTCCGAGCAAGAAATTACACGACAATACAAACTGTAATGAGATAACCCGGTCCCATCGGTGGCCGATCATCTGCATGTAGGCGGTGTATTTTATTTCATCCCGGTAAATGGAAGCTAAGTCGGAATTTAAGTACTCAACATCAGAAATGAATTTTTTTCATGGTTGTTTATATATTGTAATGAAATTCCATTATTTTTGAAGCCTTATTATTTATTTATTTATTTTTAAATTTTTTTAAAAAATTTTTTTTATTTTTTACTTTGCCGGGAACCGAGCCGAGCCGAGATCCCGTTATGAAAATTTAAAATTTATCGAGACGGTTCCGAGACGGGATTTTGAATCTAGCTAACAGCACTAGGACGCCTGGCACGATAGCCTGCTTGAACCAGTCGTTGGTTGACTCGCCTTCTGGATATAGGCACATTTGTCAGTTGCTGCCACTCAGCCCTAAGCCGATTAGCTGACTTGGTACGGCCATTGCGGACTAACCGGTGCAGCTGGCGATCATCCCTGCTTGTGGTTCTGCGGGGACGTCCTGGCCTCGGTATTGGAGTAGGGACACCCCTCTGAGCATTTCGTTTCAGGATCTTTGACACCTGATCTTGAGTGATGCCATACTGCCGAGCAACAGCACGCTGTTTCATGCCGTAATTTTGTAAAGCCACCACTCCATGACAAACAGCATTGTCGAGTTGACGGACCATCTCCAGGGGAAGCGGCAATAACTTTTGTAGACGTGCAGCAGTTGTTTTCCACTAATACAGAACGCAACAACCCTTATATACCCGATTGTGAAGCCAATCGTCAAATGTACCTGTCCGTACATTTTGTCACGCCACCTGTGATATAATCCTGTTATTGACTTCTTGCTGCGACAGACAATCAGTGACATGGTTCTTTAAACAAAGAAATCACCGAAGCGTAAAAGAAACTCACCAGATTGATATACCGAGTTCAGAAAGTAAACCCAAGTCAAGAAAAAAAAAAAAATTCCATATTAAATGCCAAGTCTGTATATTGGTCAGTCGATTTTGTTATTGTGGCTTGGCTGTCTGTTTGTTTGTCAGTGGCCTGCAGGTCACAATTTTAAACCGATCTTCATGAAACGACCGATTGATTTTGACTGTTGATTTTGAGGTCTAAGGTCATCTTCAGGTCAAATTTCAAAAATTATCATTTCTCATCTGATTGACTTTAAAATTCAACAGCAATCGCACAGTACCTCACTGAATGGGGAAACCAACTATTTTGAGGTCAAAAGGTCAAAGGTTAACTCAAGGTCAAACTTTGAAAATCATCAATTTTCAACTGATTAACTGAAGATTAAATAGCAATTACATAGTGCATCACTGAATTGGGAAGCCAGCTATTTTTGAGGGCAAAAGGTCAAAGGTCAACTCAAGGTCAAACTTCTAAAATCATCTATTTTCATCTGAAAAATAATACATTTCAATCCGATTAACACGAGCTTTGATTAAGATCATCAATTGTAATCTTGATGAAAAGAACAATTTGATGTATCCATACTTTTTTTGGGGCGGGGGTGGAGGGTTGGATTTTGCAAGTATGTGCTCTGCATAATGTCTTTCTTGGTTGTATGTCAATCGCCTACGAGTCACAATTTTAAACCGATCTTCACGAAATTTCACACTTCACGAAATAGTAGAGTTGGTCACAAACAAGAATCCTATTTATTTTTAGGCCAAATGGTCATCATAGGCCAAAGGTCAACAACTTTGTCAGATTTCTATAATCATCTATTTTCATCCAATTGACTTGAAATTTCAAGAGGATTTGCACATCAGTTCTGCTAATTTAACCACCAATTATTTTTGAGGTCAACATAGGCTAAAATGTCAATATAGGCCACATTTCTAAAATTGTCAATTTTGAACCAATTGACTTGAAATTTGAAGAGGATTTACATGTCAGGTCACTGAATTCAACCACCAATTATTCTTGAGGTCAACATATTCTAAAAGGTCAACAACTTAGGTGCAGTTTCTAAAATCCTCAATTTTCATCCAATTGACTAGACACTTGGAGGATTTACATGTCTGGTCACCTAATTCAACCACCATCTATTTTTGAGGTCAACATAGGCCAATCGTCATCAACTTTTTGGGATATCGCAAATATCGTGCTATGCACGACATATTTCTTGTTTATTTACTTATAGTTGTCACAAAAAGATTTTGAGAATCTTCTAGCCAGATAGAGTGAGCAAAAGGATATAGAACGAAGGACTGGAAGGGAAAAAAAACAAAAAACATAATGGAGGAAAATACAGTGAAGATATGGAGATCGATTGGGCATGTACGACATATGGAAAACAACAACATCACAACAAGAACAATTCGCTGGAAGCTTAGATGAGCTATAAGAGATTTGGTGTATTATGGTAGAATAGGTGCTGAGGAAGCTACAAACCACCTGAGCGGAGATCAGTCAGTGCGCGGAGGACGGACGAAAGTGGTGCGAGTAACTCAAGAGGCTCGATATGCCGCCAGGAATAAATAACAGGATCGTCAGCAATTTTAAAATCAGGTTAGACTCAAATGCAAGAACTATCCACTTGTTGATCCTTTAAAAATGTACATACATATTTGTTTATTTCACGAAACAGGTGTTTACTCTTTCGACTGGGATGACTTCGAAAATCTCTCACTGGTGATCCGTTTTGTATATACTAGGGCATTGCCCGTACTATATCTATATCTAAAATTATATCCCCCCCCTCTATTTACATGAAATGGTTTGGTCCAAAGCGAACGGCTTCCGGAGTTTGGTAAAGAAATCGCCATCGCGTGCACAAACGCGCAGGAAAGCGAATGAATCGCAAATTCGTTTTTATTAGTTTTAAAACATAGTTTAACGCCAACATAGTTTGCAAACGTGAAATAAATGAATACGCTCTCAAATGTGCCATCCGAGGCAGAGTGTGTCCGCCACGTTCGGCACACGCGATAGTTCGCTGCTCTCTGATTGGTTGAATCGTTTTTTGGACATAGCTCGGTAAGTAATTGTCCGATTAATATGAAACCTTGAAAAGGCACATCCTCGGGTCCCCAGCAATATACCTGGCAAGTTAAAAGTATATCGGACCCGTGGTTGTCGAGAAACAGCGGTCACAGACAAACAAACGTACAAACAGAGATTACTGGAATTATAGATAGATAGCTTATTCTAAATTCCCCAGCAGTGTACGCACTCTTTCACATCCATGGTGTTGTAGTTCAAGCTGTTTGCATCCTTTCTTTCTCACTCGTCATTGTAAAACAGCGATACGTCTCGTTAAAGCAACCCCAAAGCAATGGTTGTATTAGGAAAAAGCATGTTGCGTCGTGAAGCTTCATGACAGAAAGTAATTTCCGTTATAAACTAACCTGCCGTAGCCCTTGCAAATATTTTTCCTTTTTTCATTTCACACGATTATTCTACGTGCAACATGGCATTAGTTATGAACTACGTTGATTAGCATGGTGGGTGCTCGCCATTGATTAATTTGATACCTGGAAGTCCCACCGACACATTTCATTGAAGCCCAAGAATGGGCACCAATGGAGCCAAGGTGGTTCGCAGTTGGTGCAGTTTCCCTGTGGCCTGGCACGAAGCTGCTTTTGTTTGTTGTTTGTTATGCCAATGCCAAATTGATGATGCACAATACCTGGGATTTGCCCTAAATTGCTACAGATCTTCCTGAACAGGCGAGGAAGATGTTTTATTTCTGCATACCTAATGCTATTGCCTTGCTTTGGTTGCAGTGTTATTTATAAGGAAATGACATTGTGTTGTTTTTACTAACTTTATCAACTCATAATCAAGGTAAGTGTTGAATTTGCATTTGCAATGGGCGGTATTAAAATACTCTTTAATTTTGGGTCCTTAATTTTTTATACTTAGTGCTATCTTGGGTCTGCACAACTTCAATACTGAGGTCCATGAATCAACAGAGAAATGGCAATACAGGCAGTACTTCCACCCTCCCACCTCCAGCCCTCCCCACCCCCCACTTCCCAACAGGAATGTTTCTAGCTATTTTATGATGGATTGAGGAATGTAAGAAAAATTGATGAAGGATGGAAAGTGGAAAGGGATTAATGGAATATAAAAACCCCTCTCCCCTCCGCTGCCTCCAGCAGGGTGAGGTATTCTTCTTATTTTGATTGATACCAACTATATATACGAGGGCATGTTTAAAAGTAATGCCTCCTATTCTTTTTTTCCAAATTAGGTAAAGATATTTAAATGAAACGGTGTGTACCCTGGTTAGAATAGGTACACCGTATCCCTGCATTTTGTAAGAGGGTTGGCCTCAGGAAGGGCATCCGGCCATAAAAACATTGCCTCAAAAAGAGAACCATGACAATTACAACTACATATGGGCAGGGTACAGCCCGAAGTGGAGATCGATTTCTGAGGTTTGGGACATGGAATGTAGGGACAATGACAGGGAGATCAGGAGAAGTGGTGGAAGTATTGGTCAGAAGAAGAGTGGACATATGTTGTGTGCAAGAGACGAGATGGAAGGGAAGTGGTGTGAGAATGGTGAACTGGTGAAGGGTAGGCAGGGACAGAAATACAAGTTTGTGTGGCAAGGGTGCCCGCAGGGTATGAATGGTGTTGGTGTCCTGTTTTCTGAGGAGTTTATGGACAGTGTGGTGAGTGTGACTAGAGTGAGTGATAGGTTGATGATGGTGAAAATGATGATTGGAAAGCTCTTGGTGAACGTCATCTCGGGATATGCTCTGCAGGTTGGTCGGAGCAATAAAGAGAAGGACAAGTTCTGGTGTGCGATAGAGAAGCTGATGGAAAACGTGAAAGATGAGGAAGTTGTTGTGGTAGGAGGAGACCTAAATGGACATGTGGGAAGGAGTATGGACGGTTTTGAGGGAGTTCATGGGGGTTACAGATATGGTGTGAGAAATGGAGAAGGTGAAAGGATTTTGTAGTTTGCTGATGGAGCTGATTTGTTGATGTGTAATACGCAGTTCCAGAAAGGGGATAATAAGCTTGTTACATACACGTCAGGTGGGTCGACGACAACCGTTAACTACCTGATGGTGCGTAGGCGAGATAGGGGGCACCTCCGGGACACAAAGGTGATCCCAGGGGAGGAGGCTGTTTCACAGCACCACTTGGTTGTCTGCGACATAAGGGTGAAAGGTGCGAGGAGAGCTCGGCGGGTGAAGTACCAACCGAGAATGAAGGTGTGGAGGTTGAAAGAGGTGACATTAAGGGAGGCATTAAAAGAGAGGCTGAGTAGGGTAGAGGACGATGTGGTTGAGCTTGAACGTGGTTGGATGTCAATGAAAGATAGTCTGTTGGGAGCCGTTGGTGAGGTATGTGGAATGTGGATGGACAAAAGGACCACCGACCGAGGCACTCGGAAACATGGTGGTGGGATGATGAAGTTGGAAAGAGGATTGACGAGAAGAGGAAGAAGTTCAAGGAGTGGCAGAAGGCGAAGGGTACGGGAGCAGAAAAAGCAGAGCATGAAAGTTATAAGGCTGCAAAGAAAGAGGTAGCAAAGGCGCAGGAGGCATGTAGGAGAATGTTCGGAGAACGCTTGGATTCGGAAGAGGGTCAGAGAGCGGTATTCAGGATTGCAAAGCAGATAGCGAAAGAGAGGTGTGATGTGATGGGGGTGAGTTGCTTGAAGGATGAAGTGGGACAAATCGTTGTGGACCCAGATGGAATTAAAGGAAGGTGGAAAAGATATATGGAAATGCTGTTGAATACAGAGAATGAATGGGATGGCAACATAGAGAGTAACCCAGTTTTAGGACCGGCAGAGAAGATAACTGAGAAGGAAGTTGAGGAAGCGATAAAAGCAATGAAGAGTAGGAAATTGGGAGGGCCGACGGGAGTTGTGCGAGATATGTTGAAGGCAGCAGAAAGTTGGGGTGTGAAGAGAATGACAGAGATCTGTAATCTGGTGGTGAAAGAAGGCCGCATTCCAGTGGATTGGGAACTGAGTACCCTCGTCCCTCTATACAAGGGGAAAGGTGACCCTCTGGAGTGTGGCTCGTACCGAGCGATAAAGTTATTGGAGCATGGAATGAAGGTATTGGAAAGGGTGTTGGAGAGGAGGATAACGAAGAAAGTGAAGATCGACGAAATGCAGTTTGGATTTATGCCAGGAAGAGGAACGACAGACGCGCTCTTTATTGTGAGGCAGTTGCAGGAGAAGTACATGGAGAAGAGGAAGAAGTTGTTTCTTGGGTTTGTTGATCTGGAGAAAGCATTCGATAGGGTTCCACGTGAAGTATTGACATGGGCATTGAGGAAGTTAGAAGTGGAGGAATGGTTGATCAGAGTAGTGATGGCAATGTACAAAAGAGCGCGCACAGCTGTAAGGATGAAGGACGGGAGCAGTGGTGAGTTTGAGGTGAAGGTGGGAGTGCATCAGGGGTCGGTACTAATATAAGTCCACAACTATTTGTAGCTGTTATGGAGGTGCTGGCTCAGAACGTAAAGGAGGGTTTACCGTGGGAGTTGTTGTATGCAGATGATCTGGTGTTGATTGCGGAAAGTATGGATGGACTGAAGGAAAAGATGAACAAGTGGAAGGAATGTATGGAGACAAAATGTCTGAGGGTGAATATAGGAAAGACGAAGGTGATGGCAAGTGGTAAAGCATGTGGTGAGGTGGAAAGAACTGGGAAGTGGCCATGTGCTGTGGCAGGAAGGGTGTCGGAGTGAACTCCATTCAATGTACAATGTGCGCTGAGTGGGTTCATCAAAAATGTAGTGGTCTGAGAGGGTCATTAACCAGTGTGGCAGCTACATTCAAATGTAAGGTGTGCACAGAGGGAGCTGCAGATGGAGGAAATGTTGAGTTGGATCTTGGAGACGGCGTGAAGCTGGAAGGTGTGAAAACATTTTGCTACCTCGGAGACATGCTGAATGGAGAAGGTGGATCAGACTCGGCAACGGTTGTTAGAGTGAGATGTGCATGGAAGACGTTTCGGGAACTGAGTGGCATGCTGATGAGGAGGGGAGTGTAGTTGAAGCTGAAGGGAAAGGTGTATGCTGCACGTGGGAGAAGTGTTATGATTTATGGGAGCAAGACATGGGTTATGAATGTAGAGCAGCAACGAAGGCTGGAAAGAGTGGAAATGCGAATGGTTCAGTGGATGTGCGGAGTATCGTTGAGAGAGAGGAAGACAAATGATGAATTGCGAAAGATGATGGGAATAGAGCCTGTGATTGATGCTGTGAAGAGGAACAGGTTGAGATGGTTTGGTCATGTGTTGAGGAAGGATGAAAGTGACTGGTTGAGAAGAGTGATGGAAATGAATGTAGAAGGAAGTAGAGGACGGGGAAGACTGAGAAAGACGGCTTGAGATGGTGGAAGAAGAAATGCGGGCAATGGGGTTAACAAGGAGAGATGCAGAAAATAGGGAAAAATGGAGAAGATCGTCATGGGGACCGCAAGGCTAACCCCCGCTCTAGCAGGGAAAATGGCCTTAAAATGCATGTTGTTGTTGTTGTTGTATATTTAAATGAAACAAAGCGCAGTCCGCACATTCGTTTTTCCCACCACTGGGTGCGAAGTTTCATGAATCTGGCACTAGATGTTTCAGTGCTACGTTAGTCAAGATGGCAGAGGGCAGCAGGATGTTGTCGTCATTGCTGTGAAGCACTGGAGATGAGATGACTGGGCATAAGAGTTGGGTGTGCCATGACAATCCTGAGAGTAAGAGACTGTCGATGGAGTCCCACCACAAAGGGTCACTAGCCTCGACTTCGCTCTGTCAGATTTTTAGGTTATTTCTCCAAAATAACAGAGTGGGTCCTGTTGTCCGGCCGTATGTAATACGTACGTATGTCCGTTAACATTTGACTGAAACAACTCCCAAATTAACTGACTGATTATGGACCAAATTTGGTACGATGCATCAGGATAGCAAGGTCTCATGGCATAGGGTTGTGCTCCCCATCCTGATCCGCCCATTTAAAAGGTGTGAAAGGGGGTTTTGCCCCAAATATTGGTATTTTATTCAAAAATCCTCTTCTCAGAAACCAACAAACACATCCAGACCAAACTTGCACACTCCGAATTCTCAAAGAAATGAGTGCAATTGAAAACAACTTAAATTATCAGAGCAACAAGTTGTCTAAAATAAAGCATCACATAATAACTTGGGCAAATGATAACTCATACTAGAATTGCAGATCATTGTGAGCAAAAGCAATATGTCTCCCCCTCTCCCTACCCACTCCCCACCCCACACCTTCCACCCTCCACCCACCTTGACTCCTGTAAAATTAAGAGGAAGACTCTGGACCAATGTCTGCCTGCTTTAGTCTCTAAGGGGTTGCGGCAAACTATTTTCTTGTTTTTTTTTTCTGGATTGGTTTTAACATAAATGTTTGGCTGGTCAGAAACATTAATTTTTTTGGACAGCTTGGGAATTTCTGGTCAGAAATTTTGCAACCAAATTTAACCTTTGACACCTTGGGAAATTTAAAAAAGCACCAAAGTAATGTCTGTCCACTTCAATCTGTTGGTGTTGTGGTAAGGTATGTTTTGCCAATTCTTGTCTGGATTGGATGAAATATTAATGTTTGGTGAACCTAAAATCTTAATTTTTGGACTGACTTTGATCTTTGATCCCTGTATAATCCAGAAAACGACTCACCCTTGGGTCACTACCTGTCTGTACGTCTGGTTTAAGAGGCAAATTGTGCTCGTGTGGGGTCGTGTTTGTGCGAGAAATGTGGGAGTATATGAACAAAGTGTTTCTGTGTGTATACCCATTATGATTGGGGACCATCTGAATATTGCAATCAGTTTGAGTGGGGATGATGGTGGGGTGGGGGTGGAGGGCAATTGTAACTTTTTTAACATATTCCCTCTTTCCCTAAATTCCTACTGGCACATGTGGACTTAAGGGACAATCGGATGATGGATGCTGAAGTCACACTTGCATATATCTACATTTATTCTTTCTCTCTTCCCATCTTCATTTACAGGCGTGCTGGGCCTTTTTCATTTTCCAGCAGTCGCTCGGGCCGACGTACCGTGCAGCCCTCTGCTGAAGGCGACATTTCGGATGACGACTCTTCAGTTAGCAGTAAAGATAAAGACCTGAACGATGGGCAAGCCAACCAAACAGACTGATTTCCTGCTTATCCACTTCTGATTCTCTCACCTTGTACTCTTGTCCCCCCTTCTCTCAACATGCATGCCCTGCCCTCTCCCCGGCTTGTCGATGACTCGAAAGCGCTGAGACGGGGATGAGATCTTTTCGTTTGTTCATAATCACCAGTCCTCCTCCACTCGGTTCTGATGCCAAATACCACATCATGCGTTAGGATTTTTACGTTTTGAAGAGTGGCCAGCTTCTTGCTATATCTATTGCATTTCTCATTGAAGTTGTTTGTAGACCGTTTATTGAGAACAAATTTCTACCCAACGGAGAGGGCTGATGTATGCTTGGGAGCATAGCCCGTTGCTCCGCTGAGGCCACAACACGTTTCAGTTTCCAGTGGTGAAGCAATCTTTTGTCGTGTATTATCATTTTATACTGAGATTAGGAAGTTGTTGCTTGCTTTTATTTTATTTTTTTGGCCTCGTGTCAGACACCTTGTGGAGCTTCTGCACCTGTCCAAATTATGATTATCCTCTGTGCTCTATCAAAGCCTGTCTTTTATTGGCAAGGGAACTGTGAAGTTTTCGACTTTATGAAGGTTTTTGTTTTTCTGTGGCCCTGTTCTTTGATTATGCACATTTATCTAATAAATAAATAAATAAATAAACAAACACTAATGTGGTGAAGTAAAGTCAATGCTGTAAAATGAGCATCGGCTATTTCAGAACAGGGTGGCATTTTTGCATTAGACTTTCCACTACTTTTGTGGGCACGTGAGCAAGGTTTTGCTTTTTGTTTTCCTGTGGTTGTGCTCTTGAGACCAAACTGCATTTTAAGCCATTTGATGTACTGGAATGTTTGGAATTTGCTTCTGTGGCCCATATGGATGGTTCAAATGGCACGTCGTCAATGCTGCTGCTGTTGCTGCCACCACCTTTTGATCAGTGTTAAGAAGGGCAAGGGGCATGTTTGACCAGTATTTGCTCTGACATGAAGATGACTGATGCTTGAAGGCATCCCTCCATCTTCCTCCCCTCCTTTGGATAAAGGTATGAATTGATCTGAAATGGGAAAAATATTTGCTTTGTGTTTTCTTCCTCAAGTCACCTCTTTGAATGGAGGAGGAACACTTCTTGCAATTTTTGTAATGATCAATAAATGTGCTTTCTTATGCAACAGAGCGTACCCCATAACTGCATTTGCACGTTGCGTGCACCACAGATTCTGCCAATGAAGTAGGTACTGTAATCCAGTGGTGTCCAGGTCAGCGTAAATGAATGATGTCCTTGATCATAAGCACTGAGAGGGTTCTTTTTTTCTCTCCACAGGTGTTTATCTGTGATCATGTCTTGTAAGCTATCACTTAGCCATAATGTGAGAGGTGGTGGCCAAATTGATCTTTTGGTTTAATTCTGGCATTTAAACAGACTTCTATAATCGGTAGGAAAAGTGCCTTAGATATTATTTTGAACTTTTCTTCAACAAACTGTGGAAGTGGCACATTTTAAAAAAAAATTGTTTTTTTTCTTCTTCTTCTTTATGCGATGTCCGAAGCTTTTGCTTCAACCTCTGTACTACAAAAGGCTAAGTTGCCAATTACCCATCTCAACCTGCCACTTTGTTTGATCGAAGGTTGTCAAACCATGCAGGTTCAAGAACCGGCCAGCGATCCTTCCTTCCAAGTGTGATCATGTGCAACAGAAATTGAAGAGCCGTGTGCTGTTTATTTTTTGAGATGCAATAATACCACTTGTTATTTAAGATGTTCCCCTTCAACAACCTGGGGTACTATTTTACTGTACTGTGTAAACCTTTATCGCATTAATCCCTGTTCAAATGAGTTACTCATTTCTTTGCATCTTTAGAACATTGTTATGACGTGTATTAAAACTGGCGAACATTTCCTGAGTGTTTCTGTCAATTGTGTGTTTGGGGGAAAAGCAAAAATCTTGGTGAAGAATATACTGCACAAAAATGAAGAGTATTTCTCTCTCTCTCTCTCTGTCTGTGTCTGTCTGTCTGTCTCTCTCTCTCTCTCTCTCTCTCTCTCTCTCTGTCTGTCTGTCTCTCTGTCTCTCTGTCTCTCTGTCTCTCTCTCTCTCTCTCTCTCTCTCTCTCTCTCTCTCTCTCTCTCTCTCTCTCTCTCTCTCTCTCTCTCTCTCTCTCTCTCTCTGTCTCTCTGTCTCTCTGTCTCTCTCTCTCTCTGTCTCTTTCTCAATATAATCTCTCTGTCCCCAATAGAACAAATAATCATTTGCTTTTGGAAAAGAAGACTCTACTAAACAACCTAGTCGAATACCAAGCAAAAGGTGCAATGGTCCATCTACGGATAGATCAGCTATATAATTTAGATGCACCGACCAAATTTTTTTCCCATTTTGATAAAAAGACTACCAATCAAAGGCAAATTGAAACCTTAAAGCTCTCAACTGGTAACACTGTGACGTCACAAGATAATATAAAGAGGGAGGTTTATAACTTATTTTCAGGCTTGTTTATGGCAAATGATGTTGACGATGGCTCTATAAGTTATTTCGCATCTGACCTACCCATTAGGGCGGGCCATACTTCTTTTTTTTTGTAAATCAATCGAGAGGGGTGTTCATATTACGTATTTTGGTGTGTAGAACACAAATCTGAGGTTTAAAAAAAAAATTCTGATAACCCTGATAATTCTGATAATTTGCAGTTGATTATTATTAAATTTTTGATTATTTTGCTATTCTTCTGGAAAAAAGAGACGTTTTTTATTTTGAAGTTAGGGCTTTTATTTTGGTAACTTCCTGTTGGGATGGCAGTTGTAGCCATCTTGTTGCTGAAAGCTCGATGTTGAGGAGGTTGGCAATCCTTATCCATCCGTCTTCTCTTCTCTTCTTATGGCATTGCCAGTAAGTACGTTTTTGATTAGGAACCTGAGGAACAAATAGATAATAATTTTCGATGTAAATTACCTTGTTTTATATTATATTTGTTAATTGATTTGTGTACTTACCTATTGCTAGCCTGAGTTACATGTGAAGGAAAATAGTGACCTGTGAAGTGAATATTTTGACGGTTTTCTGTAATACCTGTGTAATACCTTAATATCTGTCTGTAGTGGATACTTACCTGTGTATTATTGTTTTTATTTCAGTGTGAACTACTAAAAATGGCTCAAGTCAGAACAAGGATGAAATCAAGTTCTCATTTAAGTAATCTTGTTGGCACTGGGCAGGAGCTGTTGGTGTCTGAACTGCCAACTGTGAGGGATATCCTGAGGTATGGCATCTACTTGAGGGAGCAAAGTGAAGATGACAGGAGGAACTACCCAGTGGACCAGCTCGTGTCTGACATCTACCCTGGTCTGATTTGTCAGTGGAGCAAAGCTAATGCTCTTTTCAAGCCTCCTGTTTTCAATGAAAAGGTGACCATCATGTCCAAGCTCAAGGAGGTCTGGAATCAGGCAGTGAAGTTTTCTCTTGGGAAGGGCAAACTTGATGCCAAAGAGAGGTTCATTGTCAAGTTAGACAAGTTATTTGATATTTTTACTTGCAAGTGTCAGATTACTAGTTGTGACGGGGGAGGCTGTGAGTCCGGTGAGGGCTGTGTGATCCAAGCCCACATTAACTGTTCCTGCAGCAGAGAGAAAATGATTCCTGTGAAAGATCTTGCCTACATCAAGGGACAGAAAGAGAAGGTTGGAAGTAAAGGACCCCACCAAATGGGGAGCCCTGATCTGCCAGAGCACAAGAGACAGGTGAGGACATTGGAAAGGCAGGAAAAGAAAAAGAATGCAGAGAAAAGGAGAAGGGGCAAGGAGGAAAATGCTGCAGCAGCCAGGAAGGATGTTGAGAGATTTTTGTCAGATGGTGATGAGGATCTGGAATTGGAGAGAAGTGGTGCTGAAGATGAGTTTGTCACTGAAGTTGAGCTCTTCCCTGAAACTGACACTGAGCCTGCAGCTTCAGCAAAGGTCCAGAAAAACTATGATGAGATTCCAAACATTGCCATTGCTAGTGTAAGGTATGGCATCGGGGCTCGGGCTGAGGCCAACTGCAGCGATAGGAACTGCACCTCTGATTAATGCAGGAATCATCACAGAAGACAATACAAGTAAAGTGATTGATAAGAACAAGGTCAATAGAGCACAGGAGAAGTTGATGACAGAGCTGGGGGAAGAGTTTGATGAGAAGTGCAGGGAGGAGGGGGGGATCTCCTGCATCCTCTTTGATGGGTGGATTGACCTGACCAATGTGATGATGGAAGCTGAGGGCAGTGACCAATCTTTTCCTGCAAAGATCAAGGAAGAACACTATAGTGTTGTTAGTGAGCCTGGTAGCTACTATCTGTTCCACTTTACCCCAGAGAAAGCAACTAAAGAGGAGTCACATGCGGAGCAGATTGCTAAGGTCCTGTTTGCCTGGCTGAAAGAGAGGGGTTTTGATAAGACCTTGTGGGCCATTGGAGGAGACTCAACAAATGTCAACACTGGTGTGAAAGCTGGAGTAATGCGGAAGCTGGAGCTGCACCTGGGGAGAAAGCTGGTCTGGTTGGTGTGCAACCTGCACACTGGTGAACTTCCCCTGCGCCATCTCATTGTTCACCTTGATGGCCCTACTCTGTCAGACAACACATTTTCCGGGCCAATAGGAAAGCTCCTTGCTTCTGCTACAGACTTGGATATCAATCCAAACTTCACCCGGATCTTTGTTGGCCCTCCACTGATCAAGCTGTCTGACAAGGCCATTGAAGATCTCTCAACTGATCAACACTATGGCTATAAAATTGTCTGTGCAATCAGGGATGGAGTGCTTCCTGCAAGGCTGGCTCTCGTGGAGATTGGACCAGTAAACCACAGCCGCTGGCTCACCACAGCGAACAGACTTCTCAGGCTCTGGGTGTCAAAGCATGGACTGAAAGGAAAGAACCGGAAGAATCTGCAATTCATTGTGGAATTCATCATTGGAGTGTATTATCCATGTTGGTTCAACGTGAAAGTCAAGCACTCCTGGTTCGAAGGGCCTAGGCACATCTTGTTTCAGCTGGACTGCCTCAAGTCCCAGAGGAAGGAGGTGCTGGACCTTGTGATGCCGACTGTGAGAAGATCTGCTTGGTATGCCCACAGTGAAGTCATCCTCCAAACACTGCTGTGCTCTGAGGATCAGAAGGAGAGGACTGAGGGGGTGGAGAGAATCCTGGCTATCAGGGGAGAGGGGGACCCAGACACTCAGCTGGGGGACTCCTCTGTCAGGACCAGAAAGACACCTGACATCAACTGTGATGCTTCCAGCATTGGTAACTTGATCAGCTGGTCAGAAGGTGTGTCAGAGCCACCTCTCACCTGCTCCCTAAGCACCTTGGAGGTGAAGAACTTCATCAACACCCCATGGAGGTGCTCAACTGGCCTTGCCACACACAAAAGCATTGAGAGGGTTGTTAAAATGGTGACTGAGGCTTCTGCTAAGTACTTCTTACAGGAAAAGAGGGATGGAAGCATCAGGGCTCAGGAGACCAGCAGGAGGCTGATGTCCAAGAATGAGTCAAAGCAGGACTTGTGCAACCTGGTAAAGTTCAAGAAGGAGATTTATCTTTGTAATTGTAACCAGTGATATACATGCAGTTCACCTGTTAATAAATATGTACATTTGATTTGGCTGTGTCAATATGAATGATTTCCCTTATATCTTTTAATATCTTATAAAGGGGTTCGAAAGGGTAAAATTGGCAATTTAGAAATACAAATTGATGTAGGTTAGAGTTATCCTATCCAAAAAATAAACTCATATTCGAATTCCCCATAAAAAAACATAATATAGACACCCCTCATGTTAGGATTTCCTTCAGATTCATTTTGGCACCTGAGTATGACCCGCCCTACTACCCATGCTAAGTGCTGCTCAAAGGGATCAGCTTGGCTCCTTACTTTCCTTGGAAGAGCTTACACTTTCCCTTGCTTCTTTACCTATGGGTAAATCTCCTGGATTGGACGGCCTCTCAATAGAGTTTTAGAAATCCTTTTGGCCCTTATTAGGCCCAGAACTATTGGAGGTCTTTAATAGTTCATTACGTTGTGGTGACGAAGAGCAGTAATGACTTTTATTACCTATTACCTTTTAATGACGAAGAGCTGAAGAGCAGTAATTAGTCTATTACCCAAGAAAGGAGACCCTCAGCTCATTGATTAATTGGTGTCCAATCTCTCTTCTAACTTCAGATTCTAAAATATTTTCTAAAGTTCGAGCTCGACGCATCGCCCCACTTCTAGAGTCGTTGATTCAAAGTGATCAGTCTTTTTGTATCCCTAACCGACAGATACATGATGACATTTTTTTATTAAGAGATCCTTGGGATGTGTGTAAAATAAAAAATGACAATCTTGGTTTGATTGTGCTTGACCAAGAGAAGGCTTTTGACCGTGTAAGTCATGTATATCTTTTCAAGGTCCGAGAGTGTTTTGGACTTAGTCCTGTTTTCCTCTCCATGGTAAAACTGCTCTATAATGGCATCTCCTCAATACTCAGAGTAAACTCTGAACTGACTTCCCCTGTAAAGGTTGGAAGGGGTATCCGTCAGGGATGTCCTTTATCCGGTATTCTGTACTCTTTAACCATTGAGCCTCTTTTAATCAAAGTCCGCAGCATCTTAACTGGATGCAGAAATTTGCTCACAAGACCTGTGAAAGTCTCTGCATATGCTGACGATATTTGTGTCATCGTACATAATAGCGATGAGATCAAGAAACTGGTGGACTGCTTGGACTATTATGGTTTAGCTTCTTCAGCTTTGGTAAACTGGAACAAGTGCCAAGCGATGTGGATGGCCCCATGCCAGCTGCCTATGCCTGTCCTTCCGAAACACCTCACCTGGTCCCTCAACGGAATGCGGTACCTTGGTGTTTTCATCGGTGATGCAGCTACACAAGCGAAAAATTGGGAGGGTCTCGCTGACTCTCGAACAAATGCTGCGGAAATGGAAAGGGTTGCTGGCTTTGCTTTCATACCGGGGACGAGTCCTGGTCATCATCAACCTAGCAGCATCTATACTGTGGCACAGAATCAAAGCCATTCCACCTCCTGAACACTTTCTGCTGAATATACAGAAGACTGTAGCGGTTCCCGCTGAATGTACACAATCGCCTTGCACCTGCCAGGGCGCGATCGCCATGCCGGGCTCGTCCGGACGGTCCCAGACGCGCCTCTCCTGGGCATGCCCGGACTCACTGTTCCTGGGCACGCCTGAACCTCCCGGGCACGCCTGGTCTCGTCTTTCCCGGGCATGCCCGCTCTCGCCTTTCCAGGGCTCGCCCAGAGCGCCCGGGCACGCCCAGCCTCGACTTGCCAGGCCGCGTCCAGGACGCCCGGGCATGTCCAGACTCGCCTTTCCAGGACTCGCCCTTGACACCCGGGCATGCCCGGTCTCGGTTTTCCCGGGCAAACGCCCGGGCATAAATGTGTATATATATTGCTGCCCGATAAACGGGCTTTTGAGAATACCTGAGCTGTTTTGTTTCAATAAAGCAACTCGGACGAATTCCGTCTTTGGTCGCGTCAATTCTTTCGACTCGCGTTGGAGCGCAGCTCCTTCACTGGTGACCTACCGACATGGACACGGCAGTGACTCTTAAACTGCCTACCTTCTGGGAGGCTCACGCGGCTGTTTGGTTCGCCCAGGCGGACTCCCAGTTCGCCCTGCGAGGCATCACCGCGGACGACACCCGCTTCCACCACGTCGTGGCAGCGCTCGGTTCCGCCACCGCGCCCTGAGCCTCCTCGAGCACCCGCCGGCTGCCGACAAGTATGACGCGCTGAAGACGCTCCTCCTCGACGCTTTCGTCCTCTCACCGGCGGCACGCGCACGGCGCCTGCTCGACCTGCCCGAGCTCGGCAACATGCGCCCATCCGAGCGCATGGACTATATGCTCTCGTTGCTCGGTGAGCTGAGCACTCTCCGGATTTTCTGTTCCGCGAGCTGTTCCTTCGCCAGCTGCCTCACCCGGTACGCCTCGCCCTGGCTGGCACGTCGATCACCGATCCCCGCGCCCTCGCCAGGGAAGCCGATAAGATCTCCTCGGCGGGCCAACACATCGGCGCGGCTACCTGGAGCCTGCCGCCGTCCGAGGCGATGCCCACGACGCCCAAGCGCCCTGCGCGGTTGGAGGCCGAACTGCCGGTGCAACTGGCGGCCGCCACGCCGCGCCGACCGCTTCCGACACGACGGCCGGGGCCTCCACCTGACCAGGCATGGTGTTATTACCACGCCAGGTTCGGACACAAGGCTCGGACGTGCCGACCCCCGTGCACTTTCGGCAAGTCGGGAAACGGCCGGGCCGGCGTTCATTCCCAGCCATGAGCCCCGGCCACTCGGGCAACTTGCTTTTTATTCGGGACAAAGCGTCCGGGCGGCGTTTCCTTTGTGACACCGGCGCCCAACCGAGCGTCATACCCGCCTCCGAGCAGGACAGGCGGGACGCCGTTTGCGGCCCCTCTTTGGTCGCTGCTAATGGCTCGGCCATACGCACTTTCGGCCCGCGCACCCTCTGCTTCGGCAGCCAGCGCTTTCAGTGGACCTTTGTGACCGCCTGCGTCCCCATGGCTTTGCTGGGCGCCGACTTCCTCTGCGCGCACGGGCTGCTGGTCGACGTCAAACGTCGTCGCCTGGTCAACGCCGAGACCTTCAGCTCCCTGGCGTGCACGATGAGCAGCTCCGCGCCGACCGAACTGGCGTGCGCCCTCCCGACGGCGAACGAGTTCGCTCGCCTGCTCGCGGAATTCCCGGCCCTCACGCGGCCGACGTTTTCGGCCGTTGCAGTGCGGCATGGGATCGAGCACCACATACCCACTACGGGCCCGCCGGTCTACGCCAGGGCCCGCCGCCTCGACCCGGCCAAGCTCGCCGTGGCAAAGGCCGAGTTCGACGCGTTGGAGCACCTCGGCATCGTGCGGCGCTCCAATAGCGCGTGGGCCTCACCACTGCACATCGTGCCAAAGCCGGGGGGGCGGATGGCGCCCGTGTGGCGACTACCAACGCCTCAGCGACGCTACCACCCCCGACAGGTACCCGATCCCGCACATCCAGGACTTTTCCGCCCGTTTGGCGGGACGGGTCATATTTTCCAAAATTGACCTGATACGGGGATACCACCAGGTACCTGTCCGGGCCGCCGATGTCCCGAAAACGGCCGTCATCACGCCGTTCGGCCTGTTCGAATTTTTGAGGATGCCGTTTGGCCTCAAGAACGCGGCCCAGGCGTTCCAGCGCTTAATGGACGGCGTGCTGCGCGACCTGCCATTTCTTTTCGTCTATCTGGACGACATCCTCGTCGCCAGCACGTCCCGCGCCGAGCACCTCCTCCACCTCCGAACACTGTTCGGTCGCCTCAGCGAGCACGGCTTAATTGTCAACCCGGCCAAATGCCACTTTGGCACGACGACCGTTGACTTTTTGGGCCACCGCATCACCAAGACCGGGGCCGTGCCGCTGCCGACCAAGGTCGAGGCCATCACCACGTTCCCGCGTCCCCGTTCCATCAAGGCCCTACAAGAGTTCCTCGGCATGGTGAATTTTTATCACCGATTCGTGCCCCGCGCTGCTCAGCTCATGCGGCCCCTTTACGAGGCCCTCCGGGGCAAGCCGGCCAAGCATGACATCGTTTGGTCCGCGGCCATGGACGCGGCCTTCGCGAGCGCAAAACGGGCCCTCGCCGACGCAACGCTGCTGGCTCACCCGGTGCTCAACGTGCCCATCGCCCTCACTACGGACGCCTCCAACTACGCGGTGGGTGCCGTCCATGAACAATGGGTGGACGGGGTTTGGCAGCCACTCGCTTTTTTCAGCCGGCAGCTCCGGCCGAACGAGTTAAAATACAGCACGTTCGACCGCGAGCTGCTCGGTCTATTCCTGGCCGTTCGCCATTTCCGACACCTCCTGGAGGGCCACCCGTTCACGGCTTTCGTCGACCACAAGCCGTTGGTCTACGCAATGGCCAAAGTCACGGAGCCGTGGTCGGCCCGCCAGCAGCGCCACCTCTCCCCCGTGTCGGAATTCACCACGGACATCCGGCACGTCGCCGGCAAAGACAACGCCGTGGCCGACTGTCTTTCTCGGGCCAGCGCGAACGCGGTCCACCTCGGCGTGGACTTCGCGCTCATGGCGGCCGACCAGACCACCGACACCTCGGTGCAGGCCCTCCGGGCGGCGGACACGGGCCTCCGCCTGGCCGACATCCCCTTCGCGGGCACCGTCCTGCTCTGCGACGTCTCCCAGGGCCAGCCTCGCCCCATCGTGCCCGTTTCCTGGCAGCGCCGCATCTTCGCCTCCATCCACGGCCTTTCTCACCCGGGCCGGAAAGCTTCTCAGAAGCTGGTGTCGGCGCGTTTCGTCTGGCACGGCCTTCGACAGAACGTCCACGACTGGGCCAACGCCTGCACGGCCTGCCAGCGGGCCAAGGTCCACCGCCACACCCAGGCCCCGCTAGCACCTTTCACCGTGCCTGCACGGCGTTTCGACCACGTCCACGTGGACCTGGTGGGTCCCCTGCCCCCATCGCGGGGGTTCACCCACCTGCTCAGCATGGTGGACAGGACCACCAGGTGGCCGGAGGCCGTGCCCCTCACCTCCACCACCACCGCCGACGTGGCGCAGGCGTTAATCGCCACCTGAGTCGCGCGCTTCGGCGCACCGGCGGACATCTCGTCCAACCGCGTCCCACAGTTCACGTCCGAACTTTGGGGCGCGGTCTCCCGCTCGTTGGGGGTCACGCTGCACCGCACCACGGCCTACCACCCCCAAGCCAACGGGTTGTGCGAGCGGTTTCACCGCTCCATGAAGGCCGCACTCATGGCCGGCCTTCAGGACGACGGTTGGACCGACCGGCTGCCGTGGGTCCTTTTGGGCCTCCGCACGGCCCCCAAGGAGGACCTCCGGGCGTCCGCCGCCGAGCTCGTCTACGGCCAGCCGCTCCGCGTCCCGGGCGAGTTCGTGCCCGACGCTACCAGTCCCTGGTCTGCCGCACACCAGCGCTCGGACCTCCAGGAAGCCGCCCGCCGATTTGCCCCCGTGCCAACGTCCCGCCATGGTGGCCCCCAGTCCTATGTCCCCCCGGCGCTTCGCACAGCGGAGTACATCTTTGTGCGTCATGACGCGCATCGGGGGCCACTCCGGCCGCCGTACGACGGGCCCTTCCGGGTCCTGCGACGGGGCGACAAGTCCTTCGTCGTCGACGTCGGCGGCCGGTCGGACCGGATCTCTGTGGACCGCCTCAAACCGACGCACGTGGACGTCGACCGTCCACCGCCCTTCCTCCGCGGCGAGGCTGCCCCCCGTCTACAGTTCCCCCCGCTCGACCACCCACCACCTGATCGGACCCCCCCCCCCCCCACAACCCTCCAGGGGTCGCTTCGTCCGGGTCATCCGGACCCCCCCTTAAATTGACGCTGCCGGTGCAGGTCGATTCTGGAGGGGCATGTGTAGCGGTTCCCACTGAATGTACACAATCGCCTTGCACCTGCCAGGACGCGGCCAGGGCGCGATCGCCATGCCGGGCTCGTCCGGGCGGGCCCAGACACGCCCCTCCTGGGCATGCCCGGACTCGCTGTTCCTGGGCACGCCCGAACCTCCCGGGCACGCCCGGTCTCGTCTTTCCTGGGCATGCCCGCTCTCGCCTTTCCAGGGTTCGCCCAGAGCGCCCGGGCACGCCCAGCCTCGACTTGCCAGGCCGCGTCCAGGACGCCCGGGCATGTCCAGACTCGCCTTTCCAGGGCTCGCCCAGAGCGTCCGGGCATGCCCGCTCTCGCCTTTCCAGGGCTCGCCCAGAGCGCTCGGGCACGCCCAGCCTCGACTTGCCAGGCCGCGTCCAGGACGCCCGGGCATGTCCAGACTCGCCTTTCCAGGACTCGCCCTTGACACCCGGGCATGCCCGGTCTCGGTTTTCCCGGGCAAACGCCCGGGCATAAATGTGTATATATATTGCTGCCCGATAAACGGGCTTTTGAGAATACCTGAGCTGTTTTGTTTCAATAAAGCAACTTGGACGAATTCCGTCTTTGGTCGCGTCAATTCTTTCGACTCGCGTTGGAGCGCAGCTCCTTCAAGACAATAATAAACTTCTTCTGGAGTGGAAAACATTGTCTTCGTCCAGAGATCTTGAATCTTCCCTTAGAGGAAGGCGGGCATGGTCTTGTGGACATCGTATGCAGGGCAATGGCATTTGGCATCGCCTCAATCTGGCGGCTTCTCTATGATCCATCAGACCTAGCCTGGAGGTCCACTGCTCTCCTCCTCCGTCAAGCCGGCATGCTAGACTATTCATCTGGTCTATTCCTAATGAACATGAAATGTATTGATCTGTCCTTGCTTCCACCATTTTACAATATAATTTTAAATGCTTGGCGTGTTTTCATGGTCGACCGTGATTATGTTTCCTACACCCAAGAGATGTTTTTCAATGAACCTCTTATCTACAACTCTCTTTTCAAAAGAATAAGAACGGAACGCTCCTTTGTTGATTATTTTGTTCAGAATGGTGTCCATCACGTTGCTGATCTAATGATTAAGAAAAAGAGATAGTTAAGTGCTGCAGCACTTGCGAATAAATTTGGCATGCGGTCTAACTACATATCTGCTGTGCTATGTGAAATACTTAACGTATACCGCAGAGTTGAGGTGCACTGGGAGCAATCTCCTTGCACTGGTGATGGCCCAATTGTTTGTGAACCAAGCCTCTTTTTCCCAAATTTAGAACTCGCCCCCACTGTAATGAATTCTGGTACAATAATAAAATATTTACCAAAAATACGTTTTGGATCTCCAGGTCTGGAAAATCGTGCAATATACCAGGCCTGCGTCAAAGCAATCCGGCCCTCCTTCGGAACGTGGCAGTTGAGGAAGTGGCACAATTGCTTGCCTACAGAATACCCCTTCCAACCTAACTGGAAAGCCTATTATCATGTACTTATTCCGAAGAAAACTGCCGACCTGTCGTGGAGGTTGGCACATTGGATATTACCCACCAATAGGCTCTTACCTGTTTTTTCTCCTGAAATATCTGACCATTGTCCCTTCTGTGGTGCTCTTGAGACCTTGTCACATGCTTATGTTGAATGTGCACGCTTGATTCCTTTATTTGTTTTGCTTCATGAAATGTGCACGAAGCTTTCTTTAAACTTTACCTTGAATTTTTATTTTTGGCTTTGTCTCCAACACCCACCCAATAGAAGTGGTTCGAGCGAACTTTCTCGTTGCCATGGCAAAGAAAGCAATATATCGCACGAGAGAAATGCAAATTGAAAATCCTTTAAGATGTGCAGATAACCTCCCGGCCTGTTTTAAAGGACTTGTATTTTCCCGTATTAAAATGGAATTTTGTTTCTTTTCATCTATGGATAAAGTACTGATCTTTAAAAGTATATGGGCATTGAATAATGCACTTTGCTCTGTGCAAAATGGTGTGTTGATCACAGATTGATCACTCCTCGAACATAATATGAATTTTTGTGAAGAACAAAACACTTTATTATTTTCTTGTTTCTTTTCTTGATGTATTAATGGTCTTCATGTAAATGTTCCCTTCAAAATGGTTTTGCTTGTTTTTTACATTTGATTTGTGAAATGGTTTTATTTATACTTTTACAAAATATACTTTTTTATATTTTTGTAATAAAGGGATGTAAAAGTCAGTCTCTCTCTCTATCTCTCTCTCTGTCTCTGTCTCTGTCTCTCTCTCTCTCTCTCTCTCTCTCTCTCTATCTCTCTCTCTCTGTCTCTCTCTCTCTCTCTCTCTCTCTCTCTCTCTCTCTCTCTATCTCTCTCTCTGTCTCTGTCTCTCTGCCTCTGTCTCTCTGTCTCTCTGTCTCTGTCTCTCTGTCTCTCTCGCTGTCTCTCTGTGTCTCTGTCTCTCTCTCTCTCTCTCTCTCTCTCTCTCTCTCTCTCTCTCTCTCTCTCTCTCTCTCTCTCTCTCTCTCTCTCTCTCGCTGTCTCTCGCTGTCTCTCTGTCTCTGTCTCTCTCTCTCTCTCTCTCTCTCTCTCTCTCTCTCGCTCTCTCTCTCGCTCTCTCTCTCTCGCTCTCTCTCTCTCTCTCTCTCTCTCTCTCTCTCTCTCTCTGTCTCTGTCTCTCTCAATCTCTCTCAATCTCTCTCAATCTCTCTCCCTCTCCCTCTCCCTCTCCCTCTCCCTCTCCTTCTCCCTCTCCCTCTCCCTCTCCCTTCCCCACTCCCTTCCCCCCCCCCTATCCCTCCCTTCCTCCCAATCCCCTCCCCTTCCCCCATCCCTTTCCACCCTTTTCCCTCCCCACCCCCATCATCCTCCCCCTCCCTGCCCCTCCCCATCACCCTCACCCTCTCCATCCACCTCTCCATCCACCTCTCTCATCCACCTCTCTCCATCCACCTCTCTCCATCCACCTCTCTCCATCCTCCTCTCTCCATCCTCCTCTCTCCATCCCCCTCTCTCCATCCCCCTCTCTCCATCCCCCTCTCTCCATCCCCCTCTCTCCATCCTCCTCTCTCCATCCCCCTTTCTCCATCCCCCTTTCTCCATCCCCCTTTCTCCATCCCCCTTTCTCCATCCCCTTCTCCATCCCCCTTTCTCCATCCCCCTTTCTCCATCCCCCTTTCTCCATCCCCCTTTCTCCATCCCCCTTTCTCATCCCCCTTTCTCCATCCCCCTTTCTCCATCCCCCTTTCTCCATCCCCCTTTCTCCATCCCCTTTCTCCATCCCCCTCTCTCCATCCCCCTTTCTCCATCCCACTCTCTCCATCCCCTCTCTCCATCCCCCTCTTTCCATCCCCCTCT